>NC_089225.1:1504586-2104586 GCF_963924675.1 Phocoena phocoena
TAAGTGATATCGTAATGATATTTGTCTTTGTCTGACTTTTATGTCACTTAGTATGATCATACCTAGGTCCATCCGAGTTGCTGCAAATGGCATTATTTCATTCTTTTTTATGGCTGAGTAGTATTCCATTGTGTGTGTGTGTGTGTGTGTGTGTGTGTGTGTGTCACATCTTTTTATTTTATTTAATTTAATTAATTAATTTATTTATTTTTGGCTGTGTTGGGTCTTTGTTGCTGAGTGCGGGCGATCTCTAGTTGTGGTGAGCGGGAGATGGCTCATGGGCTTTAGAGCGCAGGCTCAGTAGTTGTGGCGCATGGGCTTAGTTGCTCCACGGAATGTGGGATCTTCCCAGACCAGGGCTTAAACCCGTGTCACCTGCATTAGCAGGTGGATTCTTAACCACTGTGCCACCAGGGAAGTCCCGCCACATGCATCTTAATTAGTATCGCTAGATAATTTAATTGCACTGGATTATTTTCAACCTCATGCAATGCTGAAAGATTGGTATTATTTTCCCCACTTTACAGATGAGGAAATCGAGGCTTAAAGGGCTAAAGTAACTTGCCCAGGGTCACAGTAATTGATGACTAAATTAGGAACAGAATCCAAGTTTGTCTGTTGCCAACCTTCTCTTCTGTGTGCCACGTCAAACTGCCTTAGGCAGAAAAGCAGGGAGCCTCTGGGAGGCCAGCGTGCACCTGACCTTTCTTCGCTCCGTTCAGTGAAGATAAGGCCTGGAGAGCATTAGCAACGCTGTCTTTCAGATATGGTTTTATTTGCTCTCTTTTATCTGATCTGTTTTAATGATAATATTTCATACAAATGTTTAAAAGGATGCTGACAAATGGAGGAGGAAAGTTAGAGAAGTAAAAACTGCTTTCCTGAAAAAGCCAGTCCCCATGCCAGAGTAACCAGTGGGCCCGAGCCCTAAAACCTCATGCAAACGTCAGTGTACACCTTTGCACTTCAGCACTGAATAGGAAAGCATGCCGGCCCCATCATTTATGGCTCATCAATAATACATTAGCTTGAGTCCCAGAGGAGCTCACACGCAAGGGAGAACAGACCTTTTTGTTTGGTTTATTGAGTAGCTGAAGGGGCAGAGCAAGTTCAGTGAGGTTTCACTGGTGTAGTTCGTTCAGGGGGCTTAGACCTGGACCCCCAGGCCAGCTCCTCACTCCCCCACCACAGCCCTCCCCCAGCACTCTTTTCATCCCCCATGCCCCCAAACCAGCCCCTGCAGCTCAAGCATCACTGTCCTGGGAAGCTTCCATAGTGTATGCAGGGATCTTTTTGTTACAAGTGACAGAAATGAATTCAAAAGTTAAAAAAATAAAAGTTTAAAAACTATCTATCTGAGGGAACTCTATTCAATACCCTGTGATAATCCACAATGGAAAAGAGTATGAAAAAGAATACATATGTATGTATAACTGATTCACTTGGCTGTACAGCAGAAATTAACACAACACCGTAAATCAACTATGCTCAACATTTAAAAATAAAATAAAATAATAAAAATTATCTATCTATTTATCTACGTATCTATCTATCTACCTACCTACCTATCTATCGAGGCGTCCACCACAGCTGCGGGCAGGTGCCAGAGGATAGCTTCTTTGTCCCTTGGGTCTCTCCATAACGTTGGAAGCCTGCCATCTTGCTACCAGCTTCTGCGTAATATGCCATCACGTAGGTTCTGTTGGTGCCACTCCTATTGGCCCTGCTTCAGCCGTGTGTCCATCCCTGAAGCAGTCACTGTGGTCAGTTGGCGGGGGCGACTCTCCTTGCCCAGGTCTGGGTCACATGCTCACGCCTGGGTTGCCTGTGGTGCAAGTCCCACCCAAGCCACGTGGTCTGCGAGTGGGGACGGCCAAGGGAGCTCCTTGTAGCAGAAGAGGGAATGGCGGTTGGCCAGACACAACCAACACACGCCTAGGAGGTTGAACCTTGTAAAATCATCACTATCCAAATGTAATTTATCTACAAAGATGATGAGTGACATGACAGCCTAATACATTAACCCTCAAGGCTTAGTCTGGTCCTTTAGTATGTATACGCTCCCATAGAATTTATCCCAGTTTATGATACCCACCATACATTCTGCAGTTGCTTACTTCAGCCAACCAATAGGTTTGTTAAATGTGTGGTTGTGCAAACTTCTGTGTCTTGACTACCAGCCTCAGTCATCTTTCCAGGCCTCCTGGGAGCGGGGTGCAATCACAGCACCATGGGCTTCATGCAGGCAATTTCCCCAGGCCTCTATTGGTCGGCACAGCACCTGGAACACAGTAGCTGCTCAATAAATAAGCACTGAGTGGATGTGCTTAGCTAAGTTCTCTCTCTATATATATATCCTAATTTCTTGTTGAAGTAGTTAAACATAAATCTCCAGCCAACCACGTGACCCCTCTCCACAAAATGAAGAAAAGAATGAATCAGTTTTATTATTCAGTGACCATTAATAACCAGACTCTGATGCACATCACTGGCAATTCCATGGCAAAGACAAATAGAAATCTTACCCTTTTATAAAGCCAGACAGATACAATCCATAGTACACATGCTAATTGTCTTTACCAAAGGAAAAATAAAACTTCTCCTATCCTTTTGACAAGCAGGAAATTACAACTTGGAGCCAAGTGCTTGGGCTAAACTCCCACAGTATTAGGAAGACAGGGCACCATCCTCCTTGACATTCACATTGCAAAGAGATGGTTCCAAGACCTTCATGAAAGACATTCCTGGGATGCAAAACTGGCAAGAGGCTATTGAGCTTTTATAAAGATTTACATACATCTCAAAGAGACAAATGGGATTTATAAGTTTTCTAGAGGAAATGTTGAAAGAAAAGGGAGAGAAGAAAAGCTCTCTTTCCCTTTTGATGCCAGGGAAATGTTTATATTTCATTTTGGTAGGGGGTGGGGATTTGCGCTGTAGGGGAGGAGAAATCTCATTCCCCCTCCCCTCCCAGGTTCAATGGCTGAAGCCTGTGCGAATCGGTCTGATAAAAGACAGATTAACAAGAGAAAAAACAGTTTTAATTACCCACTTATGCACGGACTTTCACAAGGAAACCAGAGTCCAGGAGGCAGCCAGATGATTGGGGTTTATTTATTATTTTAAAAAATATTTAATTATTTGGCTGCGCCGGGTCTTAGTTGCGGCATGTGGGATCTAGTTCCCTGACCAGAGATCGAACTCGGCTCCCCTGCTTTGGGAGCGCGGAGTCTTCACCACTGGGCACCAGGGAAGTCCCCAGATGATTGAGGTTTATATACCGTCTTAGGCTAAACAAAGGAAAAGTGGTTTCGGGGCTTCTGGGTGGGGAGCTGACCTAGGAAGGAGGGGTGGCTGGATGGTGAATGAGGTTTGTCTCGCTGTGCAGGTAAGACTCTCTCAGATGATAAGGCTTGTCTTCAGGAGTAGCTCTCTTCCTGCTACAGAGACTTCTTATAAATGGAAATTTCCTTTACAAAAGGGCAGCTTTGGATTTTACTTTGGGCAGTTCTGGGGAGGTGAAGAGCTTTTCCTGTGTCTGCTGCTTCTCAATTCCCTTTAGCTCAAAAGAATCCTTATGCCAAAGCGGCATATTTGGGGTGACGTTCTGGTGCCCTTCAGTATTTAGCCTTACACTGCCTTGATAAGGGGTGATAAGAATATCTGTATGAAACAGTTAGGGAACAAGTTACCCTGGAACCAAATACAGGATCTCCCATCCTCAGGGTAACTTAAAAAAATTTTTTTTATTGAAGTATAGTTGATTTACAATGTTGTGTTAGTTGCAGGTGTACAGCAAAGTGATTCAGATATATAATTTATAGATAGATAGATAGTCTTTTTAGATTCTTTTCCATTAGAGGTTATTACAAAATATTGAGTATAGTTTCCATGCTATACAGTAGGTCCTTGTTGTTTATCTATTTTATATATAGTAGTTTGTATCTGCTAATCCCAAACTCCTAATTTGCCCTTCCTCCACCCCCTTTCCCCTTTGGTAAACTTATGTTTGTTTTCTATGTCTGTGAGTCTGTTTCTGTTTTGTAAATAAGTTCATTTGTAGCATATTTTAGATTCCACATATAAGTGATATCATACAGTATTTGTCTTTCTCTTTCTGACTTACTTCACTTAGTATGATAATGTCTAGGTCCATCCATGTTGCTGCAAATGGCATTATTTCATTCTTTTTTTATGGCTGAGTAGTATTCCATTGTTTATATATACCACATCTTCTTTAGCCATTCCTCTGTCGATGAACACTTAACACTTAGGTTGCTTCCACATCTTGGAAGCATCTTGGCTGTTGTAAATAGTGCTGCTATGAACACTGGGGTGCATATATCTTTTCGAATTAGAGTTTCAGGGTAACTTTTAAGTTACTGTTGTGAGGACATGACTTCTAGCGTTTGAAGCGGTCATGACTTAGTTTATACGCCCTACTCCACCTCGCAGTGTAACTTGGAGAAAGGGATAGGACTGAAGACCTAGAAAATCATCAAAATCAAATAGACGCCCCTCTCTGACGCTCATAGGGGTTATAATGAATTTAGAGGGTGGACATACAGTTTCTTTCCACATCCCACCTAGCAGTACTTAGGGTTTCACATGCTCCTCCAGGATCTTCCTACTCGTCCATCAAGAGGCGGCATCTATTCTGCCTCGCCTAGAACCGGGGCCGGCTTCTATGATTGTCTAGACAACAGAAAGCAGTGGAAGCAGCACTGTATGACCTCTGAGGCTGGGTCATAAATTACGCTATACTGTCCACCTGCTCTCTCTTGGGACAAGCACCTTGGGGCTCAAGAGCCACGATGTAAGAAGCCCAGGCAGGGGACTTCCCTGGTGATCCAGTGGTTAGGACTCTGGGCTTCCAATGCAAGGGCCGCGGGATCGATCCCTTGTCGGGGAACTAAGACCCCACATGCCACACAGTGTGGTCAAAAATAAATAGATAAATAAATAATAAATAAAAGATAAGTTAAAAAAAAAAAAAAAGAAGCCCAGGCACCCTGAGGCTGCCTGACGCTGGGACCATGTGGAGGGAGCACGCAGAGATCCACGCAGAGATAGAGGGGGACCCTGAGGAACCCCAGCCATTCCAGCCCCAGCCATCCAAGCAAGCATGTCTTAGGGTGACTCTGACTGCAACCACGTGAGACACCCCGAACCAGAACTGCCTGCCGAGCCCAGTTAGCCCCCAGGACTTCGAAAGGATAGTAAATCATTGCTCTGATTTTCCATCACTAGATTCAGGTGTAAGGGGTATAAGCGTGATGGAGACAACTCAGGGCTGGGAATCAAAAGACCAGCGTTTCAGTACAGACAGTCCTGTGTGATCTGGACCTTTGGCCCCATCCACTTTGGTTTCTTCATCTGTTAAATGGGCACAATGATACATCCAAGTGGGGTTATTCTCCTTTTGCCTCAACCCTACCTTCTCCACGCAGAAGGTTAAACTCTGTGGACAGTTTCTTCCCCCTCTGTCTGCCTTGTTTCTGGCTTTGGGTTGGGTCCAGCCGATGGAGGACACTGCCAGGAGATTCTGCGGGCAGAGGAGAGGTCAGGGTATTTATCCCAACCTGACCCCTTGCCAGGCCACAGCTGTGAGAGTGGCTGCATTCCCAAGGGCAGCTCTTGCCAGCTTCAGGGGACACTGCTTTCTCTCTCTGCTCCTTGTTAAAGGAAGATTATTCTGATTCTTGTTAAAATGGTAAGGAAGCCTTTATTCAAGAGTGTTACAATAGCCAGGACATGGAAGCAACCTAAATGTCCATCGACAGAGGAATGGATAAAGAAGATGTGGTATATATACACAATGGCATATTACTCAGCCATAAAAAGGAACGAAATAATGCCATTTGCAGCAGCATGGATGGACCTAGAGATTGTCATACTAAGTGATGTTAAGTCCGACAGAGAAAGACAAATACCATATGATACTGCTTATATGTGGAATCTAAGAAACGGGTACAAATGAACTCATTTACAAAACCGAAGTAGAGTCACGGCTGTACAAAAAACAAACATCCAGATTACCAGGGGATAAGGGGAGGGAGGGATATATTGGGAAGTTGGGATTGACTTATACACACTACTATATATAAAATAGATAACTAATAAGAACCTACTGTATAGCAAAAGGAACTCTACTCAATATTCTGTAATGACCTATATGGGTAACAAATCTAAAAAAGAGTGGATATACATATAACTGATTCACTTTGCTGTATGTACAGCAGAAATTAACACGACATTGTAAATCAACTATACTCCAATAAAACTTAATTAAAAAAAGACTGTTACAACAGAGGTATTGCAATAGGGCAGAGAGCTGGGGCTCAACTTCAAATACAGCAAGAACAAGCGGGGATTCGTAGCCAGGGAGCAGGGTGAGGGCGGCAGTGGATGGAAGACTACTCAGAGGAGGCATCAAGACAGGGAGATTTCCTGCTAAACGGAGAGAACAGCCTTCTTGCTGCAGGCAGGGTGGGATTAGACATCACAGGTGGGGGACGAGGAGCTCAATCAGACATCAAGGGGGGAGGATTCCCAGTAACCGAAGGCCGGAGTCTCGCTGAGGCTGGGCGTGCAGGCCAAAGACAGACGGGGCCAGGTCAGAGCCTAGTCGAGAAGAGGCTCAGAGAAGCCCGACCAACGTCTGGTCAAGGAGAGGGTCTCTGTCACCTGTCAGGCCCGCTGCGGCCGAGCCCGGCACCTCACGTCCCCTCTCGGTTCCCTCAGTCCTGCCCACACCTCCGCACGGTGTCCTTTCATTAAACTCTTCAATGAAACCATGTGAACCATGGGGTCTCTCTCTTCTTCAGCCCCTGATCGTTGGTCCTACCGACCTCTGGAGTTGTTTCTAGGATCAAAGGAGATGCTGCAGGCAAAAGAGCTTTAGAAACCCTGAGGGTAAGGAAGTCATCTTCACGATTGAGAGAAATCCTAGTGCCCCCGCAAAGGACTCAGGGCCGGGGCTTTGGGCTCAGTCCTGGGCAAGTGTTTACCTTCCCCAAGCCTCCAGTTCCCATTCTATTCATCAGACAAAGTGAATGCCTCTCATTGACTCTTGGAGGATTGGCTATGGTAACACACCCCAAATTACTAAAAGACTCCCTAGCACATGGTGGGTATTAAATACATGGTTAGTTCCCTACCTTCTCCCTTCCACTACTATTCTCAAATTGTTTTCTCAGGCAGGTTTTACAAAGCCACTGACTGCATCCACGGCTTCCCACGGAGCATTTCAGATCTTGTTCTCAATACTCTGAGAGACAGAGCATCCTATTTAAAGAAGAATGGTTTGCCACGGGCCAGAAATTGATTGAATTGCCCAGAACAAATGTCATTTTGCTTTTTCACTGGCAATCACGACACAGTGGTTACAGAAACTATTCAAGTAACACGAAAGTCTATACAGTAAAAATGGCACGTCTTTAACTCATGCACTTTCTAATGCACGTTTAGGATGTCAGGGTTTAGGGAAACCCAGTTGATAACTTTTTTTTCCAGCCTGAATCTTGAACCAGTTGAGAAATACGATTAAGACAGATGGGGCCCAATATCACTTTTATTAGTGATAACGTTGGTCTTGGAGAATATGGCTTATACTTGTAGGCTGGAATGAGATAAAAACCACCACCTGCCACTGACCACACTGGATCAAGGCAGTCAGAATCTTGACCTCCAATGACAGCCTGGCCCAGGGCAATCCAGTTATAGGCTTTCTGCTAGTGGGAGCACTGTGCGTGCACGTGCGTGTGCGTGTGTGTGCGCACGCCCGCAGAACCTCAGGCCAATCCTTATCCCAAATGCGTCAATCACGCAGAGCTCGCCTCACCTCCACGTGTGCAGGAGCGGGTGGGGGGAGGGGGAATTCAATGAGCTGACGGACTTTAAGTGCCTGAAAGAAAGATCTAGATAGGAGAGACACGAGGAAAGGGAATGGGCACCAGGGCAGAAAAAGAAAACCTTGGGTCTACAAAAGCATTTGAAGATGCCTTGTACCGAGAGGCCAAAAGCCAACCTCCAGGACATCTGAGGCCTCAGACTCAGCATGAGCGGCTGCTGGGCACACCTGCCTGATGCTGAAATAGCCTCCCGGGGACACCAGGAAGCACAAAGCCTCCAGCACAGCCCCAAACGCCTGGGTGCACCGGATGGTCTTCCTCCGTCTCACCTGATCATCAAAGGCTTCTCAGTGTGGTGGGTGTGCAACTTTCTGGAATGAGCGTGTGTAACTAATCAGAAAGAAAAATAAAGTGAAAATCGGAAATAGAGTAGCTGCCCCCCAGAATAGATGCCATAGCGATTTCCCAAGCGCCCGCTGTGTCACAGGGCACTCGCCCAACCTTCTTTCACCGGAAGGTAGGTGGGTATTATTAGACGTGTTGTTCCGGAGGAGAACAGAGGCTCGAAAAGGTGGCGCACGCCGCGCAGCGGCGGCGGGGCTGACCCGGGCTTTGGGGAGGGCTCTTTCCCTCCGTGGGGGTGTGTCGGCGGGGCAGGCCGAGGCCGTGGGAGCCGCTGCGGCCGCGCCTTCCCTCTGCCTCTTCCGCCGCCGACCTCCGCGCGGGACCTCAGCCAGCCGCGGTGGGCGGAGGACTGCACGCCGCGCCGCGTCCTTATCAACCGGCCGGGCGGCGTGGCTCGCGGCCACCTAGTCCGAGGAGGCGAAGTCCCGGGTGGGGCCATGGCTCCTCGGGGCGCGGGGGCCGACCAGGATCCGAGAGGAGGCTGGGAGCGCTGAGCCCGGAACGGGTGGTGCGCGCGGGCAGGCGGCCGTCGGGGCGCCCAGGGAGCGCACGCGGCACCATGCGCGCCCTCCTGCCTCCGCTGCTGCTGCTCGCCTGCGCCGCGCACGCCGTGAGTACGCGCGCCTCCGCGGGTCCCACGCGGGGTGGGGGTGGGGGACGATCTTCCGCTGGGGAGTGGGAGCCCTTCCTCCGCATGCGTCCCCCACAGCTACGATCTCTCTCCGCTCCTCTCCGGACGGCCCGCTCCTCCAAAACACCATCGGCGTGAGCCTGGGCGCAGGCAGCGCTGAGATAACCCCCTTGCCCTCCAGCCCACCCCTTCCTCCCGGCTGCGCCTCCGGGGCCCTCCTAGGCGGAGTTCTGGAGCCGCCCCTGGCCGTGCGTTTTGTGTGCCGGGCGCTTTGCCTGCGTTATCTCCTTGAAACCTCATCATCGCCTTTCGAGGTTGATGTGTTCACCCTCACTTTGCGGACAAGAAAAGCGAGACTTGGAAAGACCAAAAATCTTGCCCCGATAAAAGACAACTGGAACCCAATCCGTCTGCTCCAAAGCCTTGACATTTGCACACACACCGGGCTGCGGATGGGAAGACCTCCGAAAGCTCTGGCCGCAGCAGCTGCTGGTTCTGTGATGGGACCGCGTCTGCGGCTCTCCCCCTCGTCTCTCCTGTGGGTTTGGCTCCCCAATGTCTGTGTGTCTGGGGACTCCTGGGAGCAGCTGGTCTCCCCAAACCAGGCCCAGGGAGGAGCTGGCCGAGAACAGAGAAGGCAGCAGTGGGTGGCGTGTTTTTCTTTCTTTCTCGGAAACTCCAGGGAATCCGGGCCTCTCCCTGTGGGATTTCTGAATGGGAAAGTGGCTGCACCCAGACTGGCTGGCTGGAAGCGAGGGCGGGGGGTTGGGAAGTGGGCGCACAGATTCCAGAACCACTCTTTCCCAGCAGCCTTCCAAACTGGCCGCCGGGGCCTCTGTCCCAAGAAACTTCACAGGGAGAGCACTTGGGGACCTAATTCTGAGTCTGCGGTCTCTGTCCTGGGCAAGTCCTTCCTGGTGTCCACTGACCTCGCCTTCCTGTAGTCCTATCCTGTTTGACTGCAAGAAAGACCTGCTTCCCGAGCTGACGGGAGTGTTGGCACGCAGTAGGGGCGGCTCTGTGGCATCCAGGCTGGCGTTTGGGGCTCTGTTCCCAGCTCGCTTGTAACTTGGAGCCTCTTGTTCTAGGGCTGGAGTTGGAATGTGCTAGGGCAACAGCACCCGCTCCTTAGTCTGAGCTCCCACTTCAGGGAAACGCCACCTGAGACGGTGGGGACAGTTCAAAGCCCAGTGCAGCCTCCAGGTGTGTTGTGATTCGGTGCCCAGGGCTGGGAGGCAGCTGCTCCAGGTAGCTGGGCTTCAGGACTGAGGTTCAACCTACATTTTAATCTCAAGGGGACCCCGGTGTTATCTCAGGAATAAACAGAGGGGAAAGGAGAGCCTCCCCTTGGTTCAAGTCTTCTGTGTGCCTTGGAAGGATGTTTTATTATGCCCTGGTCCAGTTACCTCCTTTTACGGGGGAGCAAACTGAGACCCACAGAGAGCAGGGACCTTCCCCACATCAGTTGGTTTGTGGCAGCGCTGAAAATAGAGCCCAGAGCTCTGTCCGGGACGCCCTTTGTCTTTATGTGCATTTTCATACACTCCGGTACCGCTTTGTGTTCTTCGAGGTGGGTTCCTGTGTGTGAGTCTTGGTTCTCTGGTGATTTTATGGGCTTATCCAGACCTGAGGTTCACACTTCTTGGCAGAGAACTCCTTCAACAAATAGGAGTGGAACTGACTACTTCGGTTGGACTATTTCCCAGCCTATGAAACCCTGCTTTTTTTTTTCCTGTTTGTTTGAGGCGTCAGACATTCGATTTTGAAATTGAAGGGCATTCAAACAATTCTTTATTCATTTTGTGCTCCCTCTTGAGGGAAATCATAGGCATATTTCTAATTGTGGGGGGGGGGCAGTCACTAAGGCCAAATGCTTATTACTATCCCCTCCCCTGCCTTTCCACACAGGGTGATGTCGGGAGGGTCCCTTGCCAGTGGACTAACAAGTGCTGATGGCTGATGGGGCAGTTTTCTGAGACCTGGGTAGGAAACCCTGGCCACACCTCGCCTGTCCCCACCCGTGTCTCTCATGAGGACTTCTACCTGGAACGCTATTATTTACCAGCACATCTGTCCTCCCTGATATGTTCACTTCGAGCTTGAGCCTTGAGACTTAGTCTCGCTAATCCTTTATCCCTAGGGCCTGTCCCAGCGTAAGGGGGAGTCAATGAGTGTGTGTGGGCTGAATGAATGCATGAATGAGTGAATTAAATGATGGTGCTATCCATAGTGGCTGTCCTCAGATGGGACAGTTTCATATAGCAACAGGTAGTGAAGCATGACATCTTGAAAGCAATCGTTGCTTACAAAATTGTACACAGATATGTCAGCAAAGGAGGAGGAGTCACTCAGGGGAGGGCTCTTTAATCCAGGGCATCTGGCAAGCTGCCCATCCGAGGACCTGAGTTAAGGGGGGTGCAGGGCTGCTTTTTCCTTCAAGCAGGGTTTCTTAACTTTGACGCTGTAATCCTGGATATTAAACCTGGGCTTTTCACAAAGGGTGCTGGGAGCGTCCCTGGACTCTAGCCACCAGAAGCTAGTGCCATCTCTCCAAGTCGTTCCAACACAAAGTGTCTCCAGACATTGCCAAATGCCCTCGGGGAGCAGGCAGGGCAAAACTGCCCTGGGTGAGAACCGCTGTCTTAAATGTAATGTTTCAGGGGAAATGCGTGAACAGGATTCACAATAGGTGTCACTGGATGTTGGATTCAGGGTAGTGGGGTTGGTGACAGGGAATCTGAGCCAGAGGACAGAAGCAGGTGTACCCGATGGAGACCCATTTCCAGACAAGAAGACTTCTGCAGGGCATGGGTTCCTTGGGCTTCTCCACCCTCCCTTCCCCCCCGCTTCATTCCTTCTCAGTTGACGGTACAGAAACACAGAAACTCGAAGAACGGGGTCTGGCACGCATGGTGGTCCCCACCCCTCTCTGGGCTACATCTGGACCCAGAGGCTGACGAGCTCTGTGGCAGCTGGGTGAGCAGAATTTTAGGAAGGCCTGCAAAGGCCACCAGAGGATCTGGCTACTGTGGCCTCTTAGAGGAAAATCACTGGGAGTTTTGGACAATATTCTGAGGAAGCATCTGTGCATTTCTTTTGGGGTGTTTACTGTCCCTAAGTTAACGTGACTGATGATCATGACGGTGATGACGGTGAAGGCTTCCCGTACTGAGCACTTACTTCACACCAGGTACTCTGCTCAGTCCTTCCTGGCACTGATTTACTTCTCACACCAACAACCAGTACCCTCATTGTGCACATGACACAGAGGCTCAGAGAGAGGTGAAGCCACTGGTCAAGGTCACCCAGCTGGACACGGTGGCGTGAGGACCCGAACCCAGCTGTTCTTAGCCAGAATGTGCGTCTGCTCCCAAAGAGAGGCCGCTCTGGTTTCTGGTGCCCAAGGCGCTGTCATGAAATTCTCTCCCAAACCGCAAAACGACACTAATTTTAGTTTAATCTGATCACTTCATAAAACATAAACAAAATACTGTCAGGACACAGCATTTTATTGAGGGGGCCAGAGATGAGCTTGGGGCCACGAAGTCCAACAGGAGGTGTGCTTCCCACACTGTTTAGGGGAGTCCTCTAGGCTTTGGCACCCCCTTTAGGAGATGCTATAGAGTTCCCCTCCCTCTGTCCCATCCCCGGTATTCCCCGCATGCCAGGGACGGGCAGAGCTTTCTTCCTGGCACCCCTTGTTGAAAGCGCAGACTTAATAACCAGGATTAGAGCTCTGCCCACAGGGCGGCCCCTGCAGTGGCCCCTGGTTTGGTGCCTGCACCCCTGCCCTTAGCAAGCTGAGGTTTCTCACCACTGACCTTCACTCGGGCTCTGGAACAACCTGCAGCCCAAGGCAAGCCCCACAACACTCAGATCCTATCTGCTTGCTTACATGACAAACAGAGGGCTGCCCAGCATTCGAGAGGACACGAGAAAACAGGGATCTCCTGGGACCCACCCAGCTTCAACAGGCCTTGTCTGACAGAGTCCAGGGGGCCTCTGGGGAAGGGACCTCCCCGGTGCAACATGTCCTGCCCGTCGTGCTGCCAGGATTCCTGAGTTTTCCAGACTTCAGAATCCCTTTGTGCCCCACATCAGTTCCCTTTACCTTGGCTCCCAGAGGCTCCCCCTGGTGTCTTCTCAGATTTCTAACCTCACCACCTCCTCTTTCATTTTCAACAGACCGGGTCTACCTCCCATTTCCTGAGAGTCAGGGAAAGAACTTCCTCTGAGCAACATCTTGCTCTCACAGATGTGTCTGAATTGTACCCTCCTGTGCCCTTCCTTCTGCCATAACAGAGCACCACAGACTGGGGGCCTTAAACAGTGGACGTTTATCTTCTCATAGTTCTGGAGGCTGGAAGTCCCAGATCCAGGGCCAGCATGGCCGGGTTCTGGGGAGCCCTCCCTCCCCAGACGGCTTGTAGACAGCTGCCTTACCCTCACATGGCCTTTCCTCTGAGCGGGCAGAGAGAGAGTGAGCCCTCTGGTGTCTCTTCTCATAAGACCACTAAGCTATCAGATCTGGGCCCCAACCCCTTAGACCTCATTTGACCTTAATTACCTCCTTATGGGCCCGTCTCCAAACAGAGCCACACCCGGGGTTAGGGCATCAGTATATTCATTGGGGGATACAGATATCCTGTCCACAACACATCCAGGCGGAACAGAGGCTCTGCTCCGGCCCACGGCCATCCCTACACCCGTGCTCCCACCCCCGCCCCTACCATGCTCAGTGACCTGTGTCCTGAGACGACAAAGAGGCAGCCCAGTCCTCACCCACGACCCCTGCCCACACCTCCACCCATTTCTCAGCCAGCCACACCCTGGCTCCCACACGCCACCCACGGGCTTTAGTCACCAGGGCCTATGTTGTCCCATTCACTAGACAGGGTGCAGCCTTTGGTCTACCCGGGGACCACATGACTGATGAGAGGAGCTGGACGTTAATGAATGACGAGATCAAGGTAGCAGGCACACACGCAGACTGTCCTGGTCAAACTGGGCAGGACACCCATGGGACCCCAGCCTCTTGGAAGCATTCCGTGCCAGGACACCCTGTCCCTTTCCCTGCCTTGGCTCCTACACTTCGCTGTTCCCACCACACCTCTCGAGACGTTTCTCCTCTCGCATGGTCCCTCCAGTGGCTAGGCCTCTCCTCTCTCGTGGCTCCTCCTCTCGCGTGGCTGGCTCCTCTCGCGTGGCTGGCTCCTCCTCGCGCAAGGTTCCTCCTCTGGTGTGGGCCTTTCTTACGCTCTTATTCCCAGCCTGAGCGGGTCGTTCCCCGAGGCTCTGTCTCTGGCCTTTGGTCTTCTGGATCTGCTCCCTCTTACCGTGTGAGCTTCTTTGGCCGTCTTACCGCGTCACAAGCCCAGTCTTGCTCAACCACACTTCTCTCACCTCAGCTCCCAGGCCTACATCTCGTTTCCTTGTGCTTGGAGCTGTCGAGGCACCCAGAGCAGATGCATCATGGGAGCCACTCCAGCCCTGCCCTCAGCTGGCCCTCAGACCCCCATCGGCTCCGTCTCGTCCGTCCGCATCCTCTCCGCTCTGTGGGGATGACTTCTTGGGTGCAGCCGCCTGCCGGGGGCCCCTGCCGCCGCTGGTGGTCCATCGTGACCTGGCGGCTGCCTTCCCCACGCGCTCCCGCCTCGGGTCACTCTGACTTCTTGGAGCCGGTGAGCTCCGGGAGCAGGACCCGCGTCCATTCGCCTTTGATTGCGGGGCGTCCTGGGGGCCCAGTAAGTGTTTGATGACGTTCTGTGCTTCGAACTGGTTGTACGATCGAGTGCCCTCTTTTTCTTTCTCATCCTATAAACTAGACTAGTATTTCTCTTGTTTCCCCCTTGAAACTATTCCTTTCCGGTCTCAATGTTGACAGGTGAGTAATTATATTGTAAAGTGTGATGAGCAAAGTGATGTTGCGTTTCTTCACCTCCTTCAGAATTCAACAGGTTTTCATTGTATCTCCTCCCAGATTTTACCTTTTCGTATTTAAGAGTCCAAAATAGCTAACAGAAGCCTCTCTTCACATCTTTCCTCTCTTACTTTGGGGTCTGCCTCGTTATTTTCTCTCTCTGCAGGTTGGACTTTTCTATCTCCAAATTATTCATTAATTGGATAATTACTCAAGTGACTAGGAGCTTTTTCACTCCTTCAGAGATTCAAAAATTTACTTCCTCCGTGTGCTTTCTTAGGAAGTTACTAGAGAACGTGATTCTGTAAAACAAGGAAGAAGAGTAAAGAAAAAGGGAGTCCAGCAAATGGAACTCCAGCAGGGGGAGCGGGGAGCGGCCCCCAAAACCACAGGCCGGTGTTGGGAAGAGGAAGGAGGTCTGTGGGAGGGAGGGCTCCAGGGGAAAACGAATAGGACTGTTTTTCTTTTAACATCTTTATTGGAGTATAGTTGCTTTACAATGGTGTGTTAGTCTCTGCTGTATAACAAAGTGAATCAGCTATACATATACATATGTTCCCATATCTCTTCCTTCTTGTGTCTCCCTGCCTCCCACCCTCCCTATCCCACCCCTCTAGGTGGTCACAAAGCACCGAGCTGATCTCCCTGTGCTATGCGGCTGCTTCCCACTAGCTATCTACCTTACGTTTGGTAGTGTATATATGTCCATGCCACTCGCTCACCTTGTCCCAGCTTACCCTTCTCCCTCCCTGTGTCCCCAGGTCCATTCTCTTATGTCTGCATCTTTATTCCTGTCCTGCCCCTAGGTTCTTCATGACCATTTTTTTCCTTAGATTCCATATATATGTGTTAGCATACGGTATTTGTTTTTCTCTTTCTGACTTACTTCACTCTGTATGACAGACTCTGGGTCCATCCACCTCACTGCAAATAACTCAATTTTGTTTCTTTTTATGGCTGAGTAATATTCCGTTGTATGTATGTGCCACATCTTCTTTATCCATTCATCTGTCGATGGACACTTATGTTGCTTCCATGTCCTGGCTATTGTAAATAGAGCTGCAGTGAGCATTGTGGTACATGACTCTTTTTGAATTATGGTTTTCTCAGGGTATATGCCCCGTAGTGAGATTGCTGGGTCATATGGTAGTTCTATTTTTAGTTTTTTAAGGAACCTCCATACTGTTCTCCACAGTGGCTGTATCAGTTTACATTCCCACCAACAGTGCAAGAGTGTTCCCTTTTCTCCACACCCTCTCCAGCATGTATTGTTTGTAGATTTTTTGATGATGGCCATTCTGACCAGTGTGAGATGATACCTCATTGTAGTTTTGATTTGCATTTCTCTAATGATTAGTGATGTTGAGCATCCTTTCATGTGTTTGCTGGCCATCTGTATATCTTCTCTGGAGAAATGTCTATTTAGGTCTTCTGCCCACTTTTGGACTGTTTGTTTTTTTGTTATTGAGCTGCATGAGCTGCTTGGAAATTTTGGAGATTAATCCTTTGTCGGTTGCTTCATTTGCAAATATTTTCTGCCATTCTGAGAGTTGTCTTTTCGTCTTGTTTATGGTTTCCTTTGCTATGCAGAAGCTTTTGAGTTTCATTAGGTCCCATTTGTTTATTTTTGTTTTTATTTCCATTTCTCTAGGAGTGGGTCAAAAACGATCTTGCTGTGATTTATGTCATAGAGTGTTCTGCCTATGTTTTCCCCTAAGAGACAAACTTGATTTTTAAAAACTGTTTAAAGGGAACTTTTCAGTACTAATAGCTCTTGTTTTGAGGAAAATTTTATATTAATTTTAGCAATACTTTCACCTTCACCTGTTTCTCCTCCTGTGAATTTTAAGTAAAATTATATTTAATACTTTTTTTTAAAGGGGGTGAACTATAGATGATAGTTTTTTTCTTCTTCATCTTTTTTTTTTCTTTTTTGTCTTTAAAAATATTTTCTGGCCCCCTGTATTGGCAGCGTGGAGTCTTAACCACTAGACCGCCAGGGAAGTCCCAGTTTATTCAATTTTAATGGAAGGATAAGGGTAAAAGAAATGTGGGATGATTCACTTCGTACCCACTAAGATGGATATTATTAGCACAGAATAACAACGGTTGATGAGGACATAGAGAAATTAGAACTCTATGCATTGCTGGCGGGAAGGTAATATGGGGCAGCTGCTGTGGAAAACAGTGTGGTGGTTTCTTAAAAAAGTAAACACAGAATTACCATATGATCCACACATTTTGCTTCTGGGTACGTACCCAGAAGAATCAAAGCAGGGACTCGAAAAGATATTTGTACATCTCTGTTCCTGGCTGCATTATTCACAGTAGCCAAGAGATGGAAACAACCCAGCGATGAATGGATGAACAAAGTGTGGTCTGTCCATACAATGGAATAGTATTCATCCTTAAAAAGGAAGGAAATTCTGATAGATGCTACAATGTGGATGTGAAATGAGCCAGACACGAAAAAGCAGATATTGCATGACTCCAATTATATGAAGTACCTAGAACAGACACATTCATAGAATCAGAAAGTAGAATAGAGGTTACCAGGGACTCCAGGAAGGGTAACGGATAGTTACTATTTAATTGGTACAGAGTTTCTGTTGGGCCAGTTGAAAAGTCCTGGAGATGGATAGGGGTGATCATTGTACAACTCTGTACACTAAACCACAGTTAAAATGGTAAATGTTATGTATATTTTACTACAACTTAAGAAAAAGAAATGTAGAATGAAAAGAAAAAGTTAAACTGTCTTCTGATGTTTATTTTTGCATAGTCCCAGAGAAAAACACAAAGGAAGTTAAATTTTTCTTGGAGAGGTTCCCACTGTAGGTGTTCCCTCACTCCTCATCTTGCTCCATCGCTCTCAAGACCCTCTTTGCTGCAGCGCCCCTTTCTTCATTTCCAGCAATGCACATGGCCACCCACTTTGGGGAAACGTCACTCCTACCCAGTCAGCTGTGCTGTGTAACAGTCACAGAAACTCAGTGGCACATAGCAATGCACGTTTACTTCTTTCTTAGTGTTTGCAAGTGAGCTGGGGTTTGACTGACCAGCTATGATACTGACGTTGATCCAGTCAAGGTGCAAAACAAGTCTGCAACCCTGAGGACCCTTCGTGGTGCCCTGTTAGAGTCACACCTCCCTCCCTCCCACCCTCACCCTCCCTTCACTCCTGACAACCACTAATAGGGTCTCCATTTCTATTGATATAATTTTGCTGTTTCAAGAATGTTATATAAATGATGTGGAATCTAAAAATAATGATACAAATGAATGTATTGACAAAACAGACTCACAGACATAGAGAACAAACTTATGGTTACCAAAGGGGAAAGGGGGTGGAGGGATAAATTAGGTGTTTGAGATTAACATATACACACTACGCTATATAAAATAGATAACCAACAAGGACCTACTGTACAGCACAGGGAACTCTACTCAGTACTCTGTAATAACCTGTATGGGGAAAGAATCTGAAAAAGAATGGACACGTGTATAACTGAATCACTTTGCTGTACACCTGAAACTAACACAAAGGTTGTAAATCAACTATACCCCAATATAAAATAATTAAATTTTAAAAAGAATGTTATATAAATGGAATCATACAGTATGTAACCGTTTGGGATTGGCTTTTTCATTCAGCATATTTCTCTGGATATTCATTTAAGTTGGTCCATGTATTACTACTTTGTTCCTTTTTATCGCTGAGTAGAATTTCATAGTATGGATGTACCATAGTTTGTTTAACCATTTACCCATTGAAAGGCATCTGGACTGTTACAGTTTTGGGCTGTTAGGAATAAAGCTGCTACAAATAGTAGTGTACAGGGTTTTTTTTCTGAATATACGTTTTCATTTCTCCGGGGTAAATGCCCAAGAGTGCAATGGCTGGGTCATATGATAGTTGCATGTTTAGCTTTTCTTAAGACACTGTCAACCTGTTTTCCAGAGTGGTTGTCTCATTTTACAGTCCCACCAGCAATGTGTCCGTGACCTAGTTTCACCACAACCTCGGCAGCATTGTTGTCATTTTTTATGTTAGATATTCTGATAAGCATGTAGTGATATCACATTACCATTTCAATTTGCATTTACCTAATAGCTAATAATGTTGAACATCTTTTCATGTGCTTATTTGCCATCTGTGTGTCTTCTCTGAAATGTCTTTTCATGCATTTTGCCTATGTTCTAAATAGATTTTTTTTTTTTTTTTTTGGCCACGTTGGGTCTTCGTTGCTGCGTGCGAACTTTCTCTAGTTGTGGCGAGCAGGGGCTACTCTTCTTTGCGGTGTGTGGGTTTCTCATTGCGGTGGCTTCTCTTATTGTGGAGCACAGGCTCTAGGTGTGCTGGCTTCAGTAGCTGCAGCACACAGGCTCAGTAGTTGTGGCTCACAGGCTCCAGAGCACAGGCTCAGTAGTTGTGGCTTGTGGGCTCTAGGGCACACAGGCTTCAATAGTTGTGGCGCATGGGCTTAGTTGCTCCGCGGCACGTGGGATCTTCCTGGACCAGGGATCGAACCTGCTTCCCCTGCACTGGCAGGTGGATTCTTAACCACTGCACCACCAGGGAAGTCCTTAAATAGATTTTTTAATTTGTTTACTATTGAGTTTTGAATGTTCTCTGTCTGTTCTAGATATTAGTTCTAATTTGCAGATTGCACATATCGTCTCCTCATCTGTAGCTTGCCTTTTCATCCTCTTAACATGGTTTTTCTTGGAGCAAAAGTTTTTAATTTTGGTGAAGTCCAATTTATCAATTTTTTCTTTTTATGGATTGTGCTTTTGGTGTCAAGTATAAGAAATCTTTGCCTGGCCTTACATCTTGAAGATTTTCTATGTTTTTTCTAAAAGTTTTAGTTTAATGTTTTGCGCTCAAGTCCATGATCATTTTGAGGTAATTTTTGTACAAGGTATGAGTCTTAGTTCAAGGTTCATTTTGTTATCTGTAGCTGTCCAGTCGCTCTAACACCATTGCCTGTTCTTCTACTAATACCATGCTGTTTTGATTACTGTAGCTATACAGCGAGTCTTTAAAGTAGGTGAACTGATTTCTCCCCCTTATTCTTTTTAAATTAATATAATTTATTTCGTTGAGAGGATTTAGGTTTACAGAAAAAGTCTGCAGAAAGTACAAAGAATGACCATATACCCCCTCAACCCTTCCTCTCCAGTGTCTCCTGTTACTAATGTCTTGCATAAAAGTGGTGCATTTGTTAAAATTGATGAGCTAATATTGATACATTAACTAAAGTCTCTAGTTTACATTACTTTTTTTACAGGTCTTTTTTATTGAAGTATAGTTGCTGTACGATACTGTATAGGCTATAGGTGTACAATTAGTGATTCACAATTTTTAAAGGTTATGCTCCATTTATAGTTATTGTAAAATATGGGCTCTGTTCCCTGTGTTGTACAACGTATCCTTGTAGCTTGTTTTATACCTAGCAGCTTGTACCTCTTACTGCCCTGCCCCTAGCTTGCCCTCCTTCCCTCTTCCTGCTGGTAACCACAAGTTTGTTGTCTGTATCTATGAGCATGCTCTTTTTTTTGTCATATTCACTAGTCTGTCTTCCTCATTTTGAGTCTCCATTGTCTGGCCCCGCCCTGCGTACTAGACTCAGCTTCGTGACAGTGACGAGCATTCTCGACTTTGGGCTTGCAGGTGGGAGCCCTCCCTCGGCTGTGTGCTGTGCTGCAGGTGCTGCGGGAAGAACGGGACCAGTGTCTGCAGGGACTCGCCGAGGAGAAGGCCAGGCACCCGGCCCCAGGTACGTGCACACCTGGGCCCACTCTGGGATGTGAGTTGCGTCCAGGTCCACTGGGTTGGGGGCAGGTAGGGGCTGGAGCAGCTGTGTCCTTTCAGAGAATAAGCTGAGGGGACGGGCCTGGAGTGACCCTGGTGACCAGTCTATACACACCCAGAGAAACCATGTCATTGCCTCTCTTTGGTTCTCTGAGTTTGTGGTTACGGCCAGGGTTGTTGAACCATTAGCTTCTGCATGATGACTTCACCAAGGTAAGCTTTTGGTGAGAATTACTTATCAAGGCAGTGTACTTCTCACCCATTCTCTCACCTCTACTGCTAGTTTGATGGGAGAGGCAGCGTGGGGTCTGGAAAACTTGGAGTCCATTGCTGGCTGACCCTCACCGGCTGTGTGAACACGGACAGATTATTTAACCTTCTGAGTCTTGCTTCACTGATCTATAAAACACAGGTGATAAAGTCTACATCAGAATTATAAAGATATATGAGATAAAGTATGTTAATACAGGTGTTTCTTAAATATTATTATTTTAAATATTATTAATTTAAATATTTGTTATTAGTTAGGACTGTAAATATTATTAATTTGATATTTACATGTTAATTTTATTTCTGTTCCCTTCCTTCACTTATCTGCTTTGCTTTCACTCATCTAAGGGCAGGGAGGGATGTAGCATTAAGAGAAGAATCCTTTACAGGTAGTCAGACAAAGACTTGTACAGGCAAGGTCTTAGCAGCACGGGTTACAAATAGGCAACAGGTGGAAACAACCCAAGTGTCTGTCAGCTGATGAATGGGTAACGAAGATGTGGTCTGTACATACAATAGAACAGTATTCAGTCTTAAAAAGGAATGAAGTACTGATACTACCACATGGATAAATTTTTTAAAAAGTGAAGTGAAAGAAGTCTGTTGTAAGAGGCCATGTGTTATATGATTCTCCTTGTATGAAATGTCCAGATTAGACAAATTCATAGAGACAGAAGTTAGATTCATGGTTGTCAGGGGCTCAGGGGAAATGGCTGGGGAGTAACTGTGTAGGAACTGCCTTTTGGTCGTGGTGAAGTGTCTACAACTGGATAGAGGTGCCGGTCACACAACACTGTGAATGTACTAAATGCCACTGATTGTACTTTAAAATGGCTAATGGTTAATTTTATGTGATGTGAATTTCTTTTTAATAGACTTTATTTTTTAGAGCAGTTCCCTGCAGAGTGGAGCAGAAAGTACAGAGCGTTCCCACGTACTCTCTGCTACCCCCTCCCACCCAAACACACAGTCTCCCTCACCGTCAGCATCCTGCAGCCGGTGCTACATTGGTTACAGCTGATGAACCTACACACCATCGTCACTCAGAGTCCACAGTTTACATTAGGGGTCACCCTTAGTGTTCATATTCAGTGGGTTTTGAAAAATGTATGATTGCATGTATCCACAATTATACTATCATACAGAGTAGTCTCTCTTGCCTGAAAATCCTCTGTGCTCCACCTATGCATCCCGCTCTCTCCTCTAACCCCTGGCAACCACTGATCTTTTTACTCTCTCCATAGTTTTGCCTTTTCCAGAAAGTCATATAGTTGGAATCATGCAGTGTGTAATCTTTTCAGGTTGGTTTCTTTCACTTGGTAATATACATTTAAGGTTTTTCTCATGTCTTTTCATGGCTTGGTAGCTCATTTCTTCTTTGAGCTGAAGAATATTCCACTGTCTGGATGTGCCACAGTTTATCCATTCTCCTACTGAAAGACATCTTGGTTGCTTCCAAGTTTTGGCAATTCTAAATCAAGTTGTTCTCTGCAGACATAAGTTTTCAATTCATTTGGATAAATACCAAAGAGAATGGTTGCTAGATCGTATGGTGAGAGCATGCTCAGTTTCGTAAGAAGCTGCCAAAACTGTCTTTCAAGTGGCTGCGCCATTTTAATTTCCCACCAGCAGTGAATGAGCGTTCCTGTAGCTCCACATCCTTGACAACATTTGATGTTGTCAGTGTTTTGCTTTGTTTTTTTAATTGTAGTGAAATACGTGTAACGTAAATTTTACTGTCTTAACCATTTTTCTTTCTTTTTCTTCTAGTTTTATTGAGATATAGTTGACACACAGCAGTGTATAAGTTTAAGGTGCACAGCATAATGATCTGACTTACATACATCATGAAGTGACTATCACAAGAAGTTTAGTGACACCATCATCTCTTATAGGTGCAGAGTTAAAGAACTAGAAAAAAATGGCGTGACGAGAACTCTGGAGATTGCTCTCTGAACGACCTTCACATATAACACACAGCAGTGGTGACTGTGTTTATCACGCTGCACGCCACATCCCTACCACTTACTTATCTTATAACTGGAAGTTTGTACCTTTTGACCACCTTCCTGCAGTTCCCCCCAGCCCGGCCTCTGGTACCCACAAATCTGATCTCTGTCTACGAATTTGTCTGTTTGATTGTTTTCAAAGTATAATGGACCTACAACGCTATGTTAGTTTCTGATACAGAACATAGTGATTTAATATTTCTATATGTTTCAAAATGATCACCAAGACAAGTCTAGTTATGATGTGTCACCATACAAAGATATTACATAGTTATTAACTACATTCCCCACTCTGTACATTTCATACCGGTGACTCATTTATTTTGCAACTGGGACTTTGTATCTCTTAATATCCCTCACTTATTTCTTTCCTCCCCCACCCTGCCTCCCTCTGGCAACCACCTGTTTGTTCTCTGTAACGTGTTTCTTTTTAGTTATGTTTGTTCATTTGTTTTATAGATTCCACATTTATAAAATCATAGAAATCATAGTGAAATCGTATAGTATTTGTCTTTGTCTGACTTATTTCACTTATCATAATACCCTCTAGGTCCATGCATATCGTCACAACTGGCAAGATTTCATTCTTTTTTATGACTAACATTCCATTGTGTATATATGTACCACATCTTCTTTATCCGTGCATTCATCTGTTGATGGGCACTTGGGTTGCTTCCGTATCTTGACTATTGTAAATAATGCAGTGAACATAGGGGTGCATGAATCTTTTCTAATTACTGTTTTTGTTTTCTTTGGATAAATACCCAGGAGTGGAATTGCTGGATCATGTGATAATTCTATTTTTTAAGTTTTTGAGGACTTTCCATAGTTTCTCCCCAGTGGCTGAAGCAGTTACATTCCCACCAACAGTGCACGAGGGTTCCCTTTTCTCCACACCCTTGTCAACACTTGTTATTTCTTGTCTTTTTGATAATAGTCATTCTGACAGGTGTGAGGTGATATCTTGTGTTTTTTTTTTTTTTTTTGTGGTATGCGGGCCTCTCACTGTTGTGGCCTCTCCCACTGCGGAGCGCAGGCTCAGCAGCCATGGCTCACGGGCCCCAGCCGCTCCGTGGCATGTGGGATCCTCCCGGACCGGGGCACAAAGCCACGACCCCTGCATCGGCAGGCGGACTCTCAACCACTGCGCCACCAGGGAAGCCCTTGTGGTGGTTTTGATTTGTATTTCCCTGATGATCAGTGATGTTGAGCATCTTTTCATGTGCCTGTTGGCCATCTGTATGTCTTCTTTGAAGAAATTTAAAAAGAAGTTTAATAAAACATGTAAACTTCATCAACTTAACCATTTCTCAGTGTACAGTACAGTTGTGTTAAGTTCACATTGCTGTGCACCCAATCTCCAAAACCTTTTATCTTGCAAAACTGGAGCTCTATACCCATTAAACAACAACTCTTTTCCTCTCTTCCATTATCCCCTGGGAACCATCATTCTGCTTTCTGTTTCTGTGGATTGAGTGGTTCTAGGTACCACAAATAACTGGAATCATACGGTATTTGTCTTTTTGTGATTGGCCTATGGTATCTCATTGAGGTTTTGATCTGCATTTACATGATAATTAGTGATGTTGAGCATATTCTCCTGTGTTTCTTGGCCATTTGTATGTTTTCTTTAAAGAAATGTCCTTTCAAGTCCTTTGACCATTTTAAAATAGGGTTGTTTGGTTTTTTGTTATGGAGTTGTAGTTCTTTATATATTCTGGATATTAACCCTTTATCAGATATATGATTTGCAAATGATTTCTGTTGTTCTGTAGGTTGCCTTTTCATTCTGTTGATTGTGTCCTTTGATGTACAAGTTTTTAAGTTTGATGTATAACCTAATATATCTAATTTTACTTTTGTTGTCTGTTCTTTTGGTGTCATATCCAAGAAAGCATTGCCAAATCCAATCTCATGAAACTTCCTCTAAGAATTTTATAGTTTTAGCTCTTACATTTAGGTCCTTGGTCCATTTTTGAGTTAATTTTTATGTGTGGTATAAGGTAAAGGTCCATCTTCATTCTTTTGCACATGGACATTCAGTTTTCCCAGCACCATTTGTTGAAAGACTGTCCTTTTCCCATTGAATGGTCTTGGCACCTTGCTAAAAAAATCACTTGACCATATATGTGAAGGTTTATTTGGGGGCTCTCTTTCCTATTACATTGGTCTATATGTCTGTCTTTATGCCAGTACCACACTGTTTTGATTACTGTAGCTTTCAAATGGGTTTTGAAATCAGGAAATATGAGATCCCCAAATTTGTTGTTTTTCAAGATGGTTTTAACTATTCCCAGGTCCTTTGAGATTCCATTAAGAATTTTAGGATGAATTTTTCTATTTCTGAAAATAATATTAAATACATAAATATTAAATGAAATATTTCTGTCATTGGGATTTCTTTGTTGTTGTTGGTTTTGGCTGTGCCATGCATCTTGCGGGATCTCAGTTCCCTGACCAGGGATTGAACCTGGGCCATGGCGGTGAAAGCCCATAATCCTAACCACTAGGCAACCAGGGAAGTCCCTGTCATTGGGATTTTGATAAAGATTGCATTGAATCTGTAGATCACTTTGGGTAGTATTGACATCTTAAAATATTATGACATCTAATCCATGAATACAGGTTGTCTTTCCATTTATTTGTGCCTTTAATTTCTTTCAGCAGTGTTTGGTAGTTTTCAGTGTGCATGTCTTTCACGTTGGTAGTTAGGTTTATTCATAAGGTTTTTGTTCTTTTTAATGCTATTGTAAATGGATTTGTTTCATAATTTCCTTTGTAGGTTGTTCCTCACTAGTGTATAGGAATGCAACTAATTTTTGTGTGTTGATTTTATATCTACCCTGTCACTTTGGTGAGTCCATTTGAGGCATCATTAGGGTTTTCTACACATTGTTTGCAAACAGAGATAATTTTACTTCTTTCCTCCAATTTGGACACCTTTTATTTATTTTTCTTGCCTACTTGCTATACGCTAGGGCTTCCAGTACTATGCTGAATACAAGTGGCAAAAGTGGGTGTCCTTGTCTTGTTCCTGATCTTATAGAAAAAGCTTTCAGGCTTCATCATTGAGTATGATGTTCGCTGTGGCCTTTATATATATGGCCTTTATTATATTGAGATAGTTTCTTTTTATTTCTAGCATAAGTGTTTTTTATCATGAAAGGGTGTTGAATCTTGTCAAATACTTTTTCTGCACCAGCTGAGATGATCCTGTGGTTTTTGTTCTTCATTTTGTTAATGTGGTGTATCGCATTGAGCAATATTCACATTTTGAACCACCCCTGCATCGCAGGAATAGATCCCACTTGGTCATAGTGTATAATTGTTTTCATGTGCTGTTCAATTCAATGCGCTAGTATTTTGTTGAGAACTTTTACATCAATGTTCATCGCAGATATTGGTCTGTAGTTTTCTTTTCTTGTAGAGTCTTTGTGTGGCTTTGGTATCAGGGTGATGGTGGCCTCATAGAATGATTTTGCAAGTGTTTCCTCCTTTACGGTTTTTTGGAAGCCTTTGAGGAGGCTTGGTGTTAATTCCTCTAAACATTTGGTAGACCCTGTCGATGAGGCCATCTGGGCTTTTGTTGTTGAGAGATTTTTTATGACACATTCCATCTCCCGACTAGTTAGAGGTCTGCTCCGAGTTTTTACTTGCTCATACCTCCGTCTTGGTAGGTTGTGTGTTTCTGGGAATTGATCCTTTCCATCTAGGTTATCTGGCTTGTCGGCGTACAGACCAGACAGGTCCTTCTGCAGTACTCTTATCTCCAAGTCATGGCCTTTGCTCTTGGGATCCTTGGACTGTTGGTCGCCCACTTTCTCGTCCCCCACGGCCAGGCCCGTGACTCCTTCCCTGCCCCCCTCCCAGGAATCTGGCTGCCCCCGAACCGCGGCTGCCGCTGTGCCTTCTGGTCGTCTCAGCTGTGTCCGCCAGGACTTCCCCTCCCCTCCCTCCCCTCCCTCCCGTCCCGCATCCCGCTCCCTGAACACAACTGTCTGCCCTCTGGTGGCGATGGCGGCGCTATGTGTGTGGCTGCGAGGGGAAGGCAGCCCCATCTCTGCATTTTCCAAAAGAAAGAGAGAGGAAGAGGGGTGCAGAGGGGGAACGGGGAGCCCAGGCTTTTAAATTAGGCTGTGTGATCTTGAACAAGTTCTATGTCTCTGGGCCTCAGTTTCAACATCTGTTTTATTGGGTTGGTGTGAAATTGAAAGAATCCGTTCAAAAAATATTTAGCACTTCTTGCTGTGAGGTGAGAATGGTGAGTAAAAAGGAGCTTGGACTCCTCTCTTATGGCTTAGGAATGTGTTTTTGTACATGTGGCAGAGACTTGGTAAGCAAGCTTCACCAAATAGGGGTCGGTTTCTTAGACACCACAAAAGATCCAGAGCTGGTGCAGAGTTCCCAGGTGTCCAGATCCCTCCTGTCTTTCTGCTCAATGTGTGGCATTCGCCTCCTGGTTGTAAGGTGGCTGCAGCACTTCCAGGGAGGAGGGGGGAGTATTTTGGGGGAGAAGAGAGGAAGGTCGTGAGTTCAGTTCTAGACACACGGAGTGGAGGCTTCAGAGGAGGGCCGGGCTGGGGAACACTTCTGTCTGGCTGGCAACTGAGGCTGAGGTTGCAGGAGGAGAGGATGAGGGAAGGGGAGGAGGAGAGGGCCCCGGAGCGGCCCCGGGCCCCTGCACGAATCCATCAGGAGCAGCCGGGGGCAGGAGGAAGGTGGTGCCGTGGGCGGCAGAGGCCCAGCAGTGTGGGTGCTGCGATGGGCTTCAGTGGAGTCACCCGTCCTCTGCATGAGGGACGGGGCAGGATGACAACTTCCTTCCGTAGGTTGAGCCTTTCCTTCCCCTCTGCTGGCTGTGGCAGGTTCTTCGGGGGAGCCAGACAGTAGTCTTACGGCTCACAGGGGCCCACCATTGAGCCACAGCCTCCTGACTTCCTGGGCCCTCCTGTCACCCCAGAAACTACAGCTGCCTGCATGTCCCCAAGGTGAACGCCAGAAATTCCCGTGACAGAGCGTGGGACTTGCATTCAGGCCTGAGGGATAAAGCCTAGAATGGCAAGCCACTGGGAGAGATGATGGTGAACTTTAGTTCACACTTAGAAGTTACAGACTGTTATTTTAAAAATAAGCATCTGAAGTGTTTAAATGTCCTATTGCTCCCCAGTGGCTGCAGGATGAGGTTTAGCTCCCACTCCCTTGTCCACGCATCCATCCCAGACATTGCCGCTTGGCTCAACCAAATTGCTTACAACTTCCTGACCGTGTATGTTTCTCTCATGCCTCTGCGCCTTTGCACATGCTGATCCCTCTGCTTCAACACCATTCCCTGTTTTCCACTCTGCCAACCACTCTCCTTTTTAGACTCCTCCAGGAACAATTTCTCCCCGTGTAACTGGCCACCCGGACTTCTGCAGGACCCTCTGTTTCTCTCCCTCCTGGCACCTCTGCACTGCATCGTAGGGATGTGTTTCCTGGATTGGGAGGGACTGTGTTACTTTCCCCTTTTTCCCCAGTGCGGGGCACAGGGCCTGCGAGACCTAGTAGTTGTTGTGTGTTTGTTGATGACTTACTGGGTGAATGAGTGAGTGCAGACGTTTGACTGAGAGCAGGGAGAGAGGAGACTTGAAGGAGAGAGAGAGAGGTGAAGCAGAGCCTTTGCAGCAGAGGACATGGACGCCCCTGGCCTGCCCCGCTCGTCACAGACCAGCTGGGGTGAGAAGTGTAGCCACGTCACCCATGGGGAGTGCTCACCAGAGCCTGACCTGGGGGCCCGTCACCCTGTGGATGCTGACCTCACATTGCAGTTCCTGGGAGGCTGCGGATGTGCTCAGACCTGGAGCACCGACCTGGAGCAGGTCTAGCCATCTTCTGTCCCCAGAGGCTCCCATGTGGACCTACTTGTGCATCCAGGGCTGAGAAGGCGCAGTGGGACTCCTGCCAGGTTCTGCCGTGAGCTCCCTGGGGAGACCTCGCTCTCCTCGTGTGCGATGGGGCTGTGCCGCACACGCAGTAATTGCAACTGTGTCTGGCCAGGCCGTGGCAGCTGGGTGAACGGGGCAAAGGCTCGGGCCGCTTGGATCTGTTTTGCATTTTGGCCTTCTGCAATTTTCATTTAGGAAAAGGGGTCTGTTGTTTTGAAAACCTGGTTTAAAAGCGCCTGAGCCAGAAGACTTCTGAGTCTTCTGAAGTCTTCTGAGGACCTGGACTCCTGGGAAAGTCTTTAGGCCTGTTCCGCTGTCAGGTTGAGAAAGCTGAACCAGAAGACCCATCGTGGAGCTTAGAACCGACACGGTGGCCGCGGGGGAAGATTTCTTCAAAGAATGAAAACAGGAGAAACAGCAAAGGCATGGAGCCCTTGGTCAGGCTCCGCCCCGCGGATCCCCATCAGGGCCAGGTTGCGGGGATGGGGGCTGGGGCTGAGACCGCCTGGGGGGGATCCGGCCCCATAACCTCCACTCAGGAGCACGACTCCTGAAGTCCTGGTCACCTGGGCCCACAGGCCCTCCGTCCCCAGCAAGGATCTGTCTGGCGCCTGAGGCGGGGAGGGGCTGGCTGACTCTCTGTTGGGGGTGTAGGTTAATGGTTAAGCTGCCCGGTCTTCCCTGGGGAGGAGGTTAATGTTTGAATGTCAGAAGAGTCCCAGGAAACGAGCTGTCACCAAGCCCGGCACACTTATCATGAATAAAAAATTAACTCTTCAGCTATTCCGGGTTAGGTGGCCAAGGCCTTCGGAACATTTTGTGGGAACATTTCAGGGTCACCCTAATAGCTGCATGGCGTGCTCTACCCGGCTATTTATTGCTCTGTTTTCAGAAGCTGATACCCCCTCAGAGCTGGCCGGTTGAAGGGCTTTGCCTCTCCCTAAGGAAGAATGTTCCCGAGAGACAGTGCAGTGGCAGGAAGGATGTGGGCTTAGCAGTTTGGACAGACCTGGGCAGGTGTGCTGCTCTGTCACTTAGGGGCCGTGTGACCTTGGGCAAGACCCCGATCCTCTCTGGACCTTTGTGTCCTCGCCTTCAAAATGGGGACACAGCATCCCCTTTTCCTCTTGTCTCTGCCGGCTGGTTGCCCACTCCCAAAGAACATGGGCTGGCTTCTAGCGGTGGCGGGAGGGCAGTGCTTTTTTATTGAGGTGAAATTCACAATATTAGCCACCCTAAAGCAAACAGCTCAATGGCATTTGGTGCGTTCACAGTGCAGCCACCACCACCTCTATGTAGCTCCAAAGCACTCTCATCACCCCAAATAAAACCTGTACCCGTTGAGTAGTCACTCCTCATCTTGCCCCCCTCCGCCCCTGGCAACCTTGCATCCACTCCGTCTCTGTGCTTTTGCTGACTCTGGACATTTCATAACAAATGGAGCCACAGTCCGTGACCTTTGTGTCACCTCCTTGCTCTAATGTTTCCAAGGTTCATCCACGTGGTGGCGCTGCTATCAGTGTGTCTTACGTGCTGGCTTTTAATGCAGTTTCTCTTAACAAACATTCCAGTCCTTTTCTGGCTTCTCCTGGCTCCTGAGGGCCACTGGCAGCAAGGCAACCTGGGACCTCCCTCCCCTGCCCAGAGCCCAGCTCTCTTCACCCTTTCCTTGGCACTACTGATCTGGGCTCGTTTTTCAGAAACAAGTAACTTATGTTCATGTAGCATTTTCGACATATTTTTTCAGTTCTTAAAACAACCTGTGCAGTAAGTACCGTTGTCATCCCCACTTCACAGATGAGGAAATTGAGGCTCTTAGAGGCACGGGATCCCCCAGAGCTGAAACAGGACTCTCAGCCCATATCTTTTGAGTGCAAATCCTGAGGATTGTCTATTTTACAATCCAGACTGAGCTGTGAGGGACTGATATTCTCACCCTCCCAAGAAAAGATTAGCATTTGGAAAGAAAAAAAAAAAAAGAGGAAGAGAGAGACTGTTGACACCAGTTAATGTCTGTGTACTGTGAGAGGCAGCGTGAAAGGAGGTGTCTCAGCCAGGGAGGACGAGGAGGACTTTTCAGGCCCCAGATGCAGCTCGTGTCGTCGGGGAGGGGAGGCTCCTTGTGCTGTCGGGGGAGGGGAGGCTCCGTGTGCCTTCGGGGAGGGGAGGCTCCGTGTGCCTTCGGGGAAGGGAGGAGAGGCGTCCGGTGCTCTGAGGCCACCTTGAGCAAGCCTCCCGCAGGCAAAAGAGCCAGCCTGCCTCAGGGAAGCGGCGCTCAGCCTCACGTTCAAAGGGTCCTTCGTCTCATCCCATGCAGCCTCCTAACTGCATGACCCTCTCTGCTTGAACACTCTAGGTGGTGGGCACCCCACTACTCCCCAAGATAGCTCTGTGGAACGGTTTGTGCTTCTTGGCTTAAAGAGGAACACCCCCAGACTCGTTGCTGTCGCTCCTGTGCCATGCTTTTAAACGCCGTTGCCACCCTGGGCCTTCAGTTCCTCTAACCCACCCCCACCACCTCTGTGTGTGGTCCAGCCATCCCAAGCAGGGATGAGTAAATACTGCAAAGCCAAGGAGACCTTTTAACCGTAAATACTGCAAAGCCAAGGAGACCGCCCCAGGTTGCCCCTGGGGGTGGGCTCAGAAGGCAGAGCGGGCATGATGAAGCCAGGAAACAGGCTGTTGGTCCTGCCCATCTGGACGTGTTCCCGCAGCCGTTTCTCCTCTGGGCTTTCCCGCCATCTGGGGCGAATGGGCAGCAGTGCACTCATGCCTCTTTCTGGAACCTTCTGTGTGCCTGCTCATCACATCACCCCTTATCTCCCTAGTCTGAGGGGAAGTCTTGCTCTTTTTCTGTTTTCTCCTAAGCGTTTTGATTACACCAGAATTCCTCTTTATCCCCCTGCCCCAGGGACCTTTGGAAGCCCAAGTCAGGGAGATCGTAAGTTTTCCTGCCCTCCTTGGAGACTGTGAACTAGTAATCTGAGGAGGAAGGACAGAAAAAAGGAAAAAAATAACCAGGAGGAAAAAAAGTTCCACTGCAAACACAAATCATTAATTCCCACCAAAATCCTGGGGGACGTTACCACGCCCATTTTATAGATGAGGAAAGTGAGGCTCGTAGAGGTAAGTGGCGTGTCCAAAGCTCAGTCCGTCTCCACCACACTTCACTTCAACCGAGGATGCCATGCTGTGCCATGGGCACCAGGCAGGCACCCCCCGGCCCCTCCAGATGACATCTGTGGTCCCATGGTGTCTTTTCTTGTTTCCCTACTTAAACTTGCACACCCTTCCATCCCTTCCCCTCCAGCCAGGCAGTCAGTGTCAGCAGATGACCTCAGAGATGGTGGAGGGTTGTGGGGATGCCTTGGGTCCTGCTTGCCCTGCAGCAGCCAGTTTACGTTCACTCCAGCCCTGCCCTCCCAGAGGCGCTGAGCCCTCCCTAGTGGCTCTGTGTACAAAGCTCCCCTATCCCTTACCTCATGGGTCCCCCTCAACCCCGGCTCAGGCGCTGAGCTTTGCTGCTCTGGGTCTAAAACTCCCAGCCCCCGACAGTGACCCGAGTTCTGTGCTTCGTCCCTTCTGAGCCAGAGCCCCAGGGGAGGCCAGACCAGGACGCCCCCTTCCCTTTCCTGTTCCGCTTGTGCAGCCTTCCTCGCACTCAGAGCAGGAGCCTGTGGGGAGTGGGGTCAGGCCCTCCACTCACACCCTGGAGCCGCAGAAAAGGGGTCCCTGCAAGCATCCAGGGGGCCGCACAGACCCCTGCTCCCACGGCCATAGTCCCTCCAGCCCGCTTGCACCATGCACCTTATGTACTGTGGTTTCCTTAATATTTTTTCCTTTAAATCAATTGGCTGACTTTTTTTCAGCACTCTGTACATTAGCTCTTAGGCTTATTCATCATATCTGACTGCAGCTCTGGAATCTTCAGCCAACCTCTCCACCTTTCCCTGCAGCCCCAGCCCCTGGTAACCACCATTCTATTCTCTGCTTTTGTGAGTTTGACTTTTTTGGATTCCACATACCAGGGAGATGATAACAGTGTTTGTGTTTCTGTGTCTGGCTTACTTCACTGAGCATAACGTCCTCTGAGTTCGGCCGTGTTGTCACACATGGCAGGATTTCCTTTTTATTGTTTGTTTTTGGCTGTGCGGCGTGGCACGCACTATCTTAGTTCCCTGACCAGGGATCGAACCTATGCCCCCTGCAGTGCAGAGTCCTAGCCACTGGGCCGCCAGGGAATCCCAGTAGGCTGAATAATATTTCACTGAACAATATTTCACTGTACTTTTCCTTACCCATTCACCCTTTGATGGACACTTAGGCTGTCTCCATACTTTGTGGCAGATAACGCTGCAGTGCGTGTGGGGTGCAGATCGCTCCTGAGATAGTGACTTCATTTCCTTTGGGTGTGTGTCCAGGGGCGGCATTGCTGGGTCATATGGTGGCTCTAGTTTAATTTTTTGAGGAAGCTCCATACCATTTTCCACAGTGGCTGTGCCGGCTTACATTCCCACCAACAGTGCCTGAGGGTTCCCTTTTTTTTCAACTGACTTTTTTTTTTAACTTAGCCTCATCCTAAACAGTAGTAACCCTCAAAGTCACAGCTGTGATGTGCTTGTTCTATAACCTTTTAATGCATATTCAATTCTCTTTTTAAAAATGTATAGCTGTTTGGGGCTTCCCTGGTGGCGCAGTGGTTGAGAGTCCGCCTACCGATGCAGGGGACACGGATTTGTGCCCCAGTCCGGGAGGATCCCACATGCCGCGGAGCGGCTGGGCCCGTGAGCCATGGCCGCTGAGCCTGCGCGTCCGGAGCCTGTGCTCCGCAACGGGAGAGGCCACAACAGTGAGAGGCCCGCGTACCGCAAAAAAAAAAAAAAAAAGTACAGCTGTTAAAATTAAAAGGGTTCAACCATGTACCAGCTAAAGGGGCACACCGCCACCATGTGCTCCTCACACGCTGGTCCCCTGGGTCTGCCAGCACCTGCCCTGCCCTGCCCAGACAGCGAGGCCAAGGCTGGGAGAGTGTGGCCATGTCACAGGGCTTGGGACGTGAGAGATGGCATGTGGAGTCAGCCTCCAGGCCTCCTACCGCCAGTGGTCAGCCTGGCGGTGGGACCTCAGCTCTACCAGTCCTGCTGTCACCCTGCATGTCACTTTGCCTCTTGGGGCCTGGGTTCCTTGTCTCTGCCGTGGGACGGCAACCCTACTCGACCCCTGCGGTGCACAGCGCCTGCTGTGTGTCCAGCACAGGGCTGGACGGCCCCTTCCCAGCCTCTTCTCCCTACTTGGCTGATAGGAAGGGCATGGGTGTGAACCAGCTGTAGGGGGATCCCGCTTCCCTCCCAGTCCCCACCAGCCGCTCCCGCCCGGCCTTCTGCCAGCACCGGCCAGTGTCCCTGTGGGCCTGGCCTGACATGCCCCAGCTCAGGAAGCCCGCCAGACACCCTGGCCCCCTTCCCATCTGTCTGGCCAGCCGGACATGGGTCGTCCGGCCTCGTGGACTGGGGCCATGGACCAGTGCCCTGGCTGAGCTGGCCAGCTTCAGCCCTGAAACCACTTCTCCCAAAGTGAGGGAAGAGACTCCCATGTGTTTCCACAGTGGGGAAATGCCCCGTCTGCTCCCAGGAGGTGTGCCTGAGCCGGTGGGGCTTCTTCAGAAGCAACGAGGCCAAGGGGTCCCCTCACCCTCCGGCCTCCAGGTGTGGGAGAACTCAGAGCGGAGGCAAACTGTGCTCGTCTGTCCAGGGCCCTCAGGACCGTGTCACTGTCCCAAGGGTATCCGGGGGCCAGGTGAGCCACGTCCATGGTGGAAATCTGGAGGACCAGCACCCAAAAGTGGCAGAACCCTGCCTGGGTGCCCTGGGGAGTTTCAAGAAGAGAGAAGGTCCAGCCCGCCCTCGTTCGGGGTGCTCTGTGAGAGCTGGGGTGAAGCCTCAGGAATATCCAAGGGGGTCTCAAGTCCCACATTCCTTGAAGGACGCAGGCACCTAGTCCTTGGACTCCTGGATGCCTTCACTGTCCTTGTGGGAGCCCCATCCAGGCCCCGCCCTGTGTGCCCATGGCAGCTCTCCTCCATCGCCCTCCCCTCCTTGCCCAGGGCCACAGCCTCCCTGTCCCTCCCGGGGCTCTCCACCTCCAGAGCCCCCGAGACACCCTCCTCCAGGAAGCTGGGGCTGATGCCCTGGAGACAGGCAGGTGGGCGGAGCCTGGCTGGACGGTCACCTCCCAGCCCGTCCATTCCTGGCTGTGTGACTCCAGGAACCTGCCTCTCCCTGCTCTGCCACTTCGTTTGTAAACCGAGGACAGAGCTGGGCGCCTGGCAGCACTGCTGTGCATTCAGTGAGCTGCTGTGTGTGAAGCACAGAGTGACTCCTGCTGGGACCAAAGCAGAGCTGCTGGCAGAGAACCGGAAGGCCAGGACCTTAGCGTGGGGTTCAGAAGTCAAGTGGGCATCATGGCGAAAGCCCATTTACAAGGGATGGGCGACGGGGAAGGGAATGGGCCAGAGGCTGGGGCATTCATCCATTCTTTAGACGCCTGTGGACGCCTGTGCCTTGCCCAGCCCTTGCGGGCACAGGCGTCCAGCAGTCAGGAATCAGGCTCCTGCTCTCCGGACTGTCTGCCCGGAGTGGGGGGAGCCATCTGCACCCAGGCACCAGGAGGTGACGTCACTGTGACCTCCCTGGCCTCTCACCATCATCTTGGATGTGCTCCTGGGAGCCCAAGGCTGGTCTGAGCCCGGAAACAGGGGCCTTCGCTGTGGGGAGGTGCAGTGCGGAGATTCTCAAAGCAAAGCCTGATGGCACATACAGCAGCGCCTGTAGGGAGGTTTTCACGTGCAGATTCCTGGGGCTCAGGATGATTGAATTAGAATCTCCCAGGTGATTCTGACGTCCACTGCAGGATCAGAGCCTCTGAAGTGGGACAGATCACCAGGGGACTTTACGTGGAGTGGACGAGGATGTCAAGGAGGATATTGATGCTTTGAGCCTGGTTTTTATTCATGCCTGGAAAGAGACTCTTGCTCTTTACAAAAGCTGGGAATTAGCCATCTGGGTAATCCAAGGGCCCCCTTCAAACCACACGCATCTGCCAGTCCCTGCAGCTAAAAATTGCCCTGCAATTCAGAGGACCCAGCCTGGCCTGCCCTCCCCATGCCAGGCTGAAACAAGAAAGGGCTTGGGGAGGAAGAAGACTGGGGAGGACGGCAGGAGGGAGCTGTAATTCCCCTGCAGCCACTGAGTGCTGGGCTTTCCATGTGACATCGATCTCCTCCTCCTCTGGACAACCTCAGGAGGAAGGCATCTGTTTCCCCTAAAAGAGCTGAGTGAGGAACCGGGCTCGGGCAGCGAGTGTGTGGTGAGGCAGATTGGAGCCCAGGTCTGTGGGCCTCAGGAGTCTGGGTTCTCTCTCTGAAGGTTGCGGCTCTGGGTTAGTGTGGTCTGCTCTGTGCTCTCCAAACCAGATGTGGGGTGACTGCTGACCTCATGGGTGTCACCTCAGCTGTATTTCCGGTCTGCTCCAGACCTCCCTGGGTGATGCCCTCCCAGGTGGCATGGGCCCCCAGAAGCCTGTCACAGGAGCAAATTCCCTGGCTTTGTTCCCCCGGGATCCAACTTTGGGAGAATTGGTGGGTGGTTATGTTAAATGATCATTTTTGTTGTTGTTTTCGTTTTTTGGTTTTTTTTTGCGGTACGCGGGCCTCTCACTGTTGTGGCCTCTCCCATTGCGGAGCAACAGGCTCCGGACGCGCAGGCTCAGCGGCCATGGCTCACGGGCACAGCCGCTCCGCGGCATGTGGGATTTTCCCGGACCGGGGCACGAACCTGTGTCCCCTGCATCGGCAGGCGGACTCTCAACCACTGCACCACCAGGGGAGCCCTAAATGATCATTTTTAACAGAGTATAATCGTAACTCACGGGCAAGTGCAAAATGAATACCTGCCAAACATTGTCCCTAAGTAATGAGAGAACCAGTAAGATGCTACCACTGGTTCACAGGAGAATTCAAAGTACTGTACGTATAAGGCGGTAAAATGAATTTACAAATAGGTGCAAAACTGGCTGAAAACAATTCTGTATAAATTGTAGATAACTGATAGTCATGCAAATGCAAAGGAAGAGATAGAAATGTGGATTCAAATGCCTTTGGACAGGACATCAGTTGTCTACAATTTATAGAGTTGCAAAATAGCTCAAGGACGTAAAAGGCCAGAATCAGGTAACCCAGAAGGCTGTGATTAGACAACGCCTAGTTTTGCCTTGAAGACACCTGATAGTCTTTTCACTTCAAAGCCTTTCAGTCACCAGAAGTGGGCCACAGATCTGGCTCTAAGCTTCCTAGCAGCCAAACAAGGCAAAAAGGAAACAGCCTCAAATTCAGTGTCTATAAGGACAGCTGTATAGTAGTTGTTCACCGTAAGTCCAGCTTCGCGGTGCCTTGAGACCATGTTCTCCTTCAGGGGTGGGGCAGGGGCCTCGTCAAGGGAACCCAGTGGGGTGAAAGCAGCATCCTCAGTGACGTTCCTACCACAAATGCAGTGCTGCTTCCATAGCCAAGGCAGCGGTTCTCAAAGTGTGGTCCCAGACCAGTAACACCAGCCTCCCCTGGGAACTTGTTAAATATGCAAATTCTCAGGCTCCACCAAGACTTTGGGGGTGGGGTCCCAGCCATCTGTGTTTTAACAAGCATTCTGGATAATTCTGATATGAGCTGAAGTCTGAGAATCATGGGACAAAGTTCTCAACCCTGCCGTCACGGTAGAATGACCCAGAAAGCTTTAACACCGCATCATGCCTGAGCGCCACGCAGGACCGATGAAATCCAGCTCCCTGGATGTAGGGCCTGGTTAGGTATGTTTTTAAAGCTCCGCGGTGGTTGTACTGTGCAGCAGGCTGCAGGCTCACTGCCATGGAGTCAGTGGGTGCGAGCAGAGGCCGGGAGATGCTCCATCTTCTGTTCCGGAGGAGCCCAGCCCTGCCCTTGCGAGGCTTATGTGAGATGGCGTGTCCCTGTGTGTCTGCAGCACCGAGCACTCACCATGTAGATGCCGAGGCCACCGCCCCAAAGGTGACAGGGCCCATTAGACACCGCGGTTCCTGGTCCCGGGAGCGCAGCTAGTGGGGACGCCCAGGCACGGGTGCTGGGGCTGGTGCCACAGTGCTGGGGAGGCCCTGCGTCCACGCTGCGACCCGTCTGACCCCGCTTCTCTCCTTGTCAGGCTGCCAGGGGCTGTGGGACAACACGAGCTGCTGGCCCTCCTCTGCGCTGGGACAGACGGTGGAAGTGGCCTGCCCGCGGTTCCTCTGGATGCTCGTGGGCAGAAACGGTAACCGCTCAGCCCAGGGGCCCAGCTGGGAGGCTGTGGGGCAGCCCTCTGGGTGGGCCTGGGCCTGGCGGCCTGAGGCCGAGGAGATTTCTCTGGGGACAAGGAGTGAGTAGAAGGGTGGGGGTGGTCCTCGCTGGGGATGGGAAGCCTTGACTGGGGAGGTGTGGTGTGGCCTCAGTTGTCAGGGCGCCAAGCAAGGGGGCCGGGGGCCACATACTGGGGAAGTGGTGAAGGAGGCCAGGCCTGCTTCTCCCTGCCCGGTGCCCTCTTCAAGAGGCTCCCCTCCTCCCTTCCACGCTTCTGCCCCCTCAGCCCCCGGGGCCCTCGCTCCAGCCCTCGTGTCTGGCTCACACCGGGCCCAGGCTGGCCTTCCAGGACACTTACTTCCTCTGTGCCCTCTCTGCCAGGCCCTGCTGGTGAACTCTGCCCTCCCTGGAAGATTCTGACAAAGCTGCAGTTTATAAGGGTTCCCTTAATTTCAGGCAAGGGAGTGAGGATGTTGTCTCGGGGGACACGCAGGGACGAACACTGGCTAAAGCCCTGTCACGCGCCAGGCATGTTTAGAGACGTGAGCTCGTTCAGTCATCACAAAGGCCCTGCAAACCACAGACCTTTTCCCTGCGCTTGACCCAGTTCAGGAGTAAAAGTAACAGCGTCGAAGAGGGCTTTAGCCCTTGGCCTCAGGTTCACGGCTGGGAGGTGGAGAGGCGGGGACTGCCGTTTCTCCTCTCTGCCACACGGTGTCGCTGTGGGGCTGCAGGACCCGCCACCCGCCCGTCGGCACGGAGGCGCTGCCTCTTGGCTGCGCTGCCTGGCGTCCGGGGCTGGGTGGGGGGATCATCTCAGCCTGGGTCCCACTGTGCTCATGCCCAGCAGCAGGTGCAGGGCATCGGCTAGCCCAGGAGCGTAGGTCGGGTCGGGACAGTCCAGCCTCAGTTACCGAGAACCATCCTCCCGTGGAGACACCTCGGGTCCGGAGTCCGGGGGGAGGCTTCTTGGTGGTGTTCCAAGGGTTCCAAGGCTCCCTAGCCAAAGCAAGGAAGGAGCACCCAGTGAGGACAAGCTGGTGCTCCAGACCCTTCCTTTTGAAAGAAGAAAGAAACAGAATAAGTGAATTCTTTCTCAGGGCACCCGCTACGTGGGCCCAGACGGAATGAGTGTCTGTGTGACTGAGGAAACTGCAGGCTGGACTCTGCCTCCAGATATTTGTCTGTCTGTGCCAGGGCCTAGAATGTTCTATCTAGGGTGCATTCCTTTGATGCTTAAAAGGGTGCTGGTCTTCCAGAGTTCCTTATTAAAAAGCACACTTGCTGAGTGGGGTCAGGCCTTGGCGTTTTTTCCCTTCTACCTTGGTGGGGATGGGAGCCTTATAGCAGCAGAGATTCCTAACCTGACAAGGGTCCTGGGGGCTTTTGAGAATCAGATAAAAGCTTTGGCCTGGCTCTTGCCCAGACTGCACACACATATACGTATATGTGAACAGAAATGCTGACTGTAGTTTTGGGGGCCCTTGAGGTGTTCATTGACCTGAACTTGGGGCAGAATCCCTTACCTATTAGGAATTAAACCCAGGGGAAGTGGGTGGGAGGAAGGGGCTACAGAGGGAGCCCACCCCTTGTCTCCTCTGCAGTTCTACTAAGAGCCCTGTCAGCAGAGGGCACTGCCTTGTTTACTGCTCTGGGCACCTGGTCTGGATCACACGCAGCAGCATCTTGGGAATCCTGTGGGGTCTGTGGAGAGAGGCCCCTGGACAGGCAGCCTGGCCTCCAGGGACACGCTGTCTGATAACTGCTTTTGGCTTCCAGGCAGTGTGTGTGCTTTTAATTCGGCCTTTTCATCCAGCCTGTGTACCTTTGACCACCGTTCTTTCCTCTCTGACAGCCTAGCTTGTTTGATATAACTATAGAAACCTTCCACCCATCTCCTAAATTCCAAGACTCCAAGCCCCACTGTCCTGGCCCTTTTTTTTTTTTTTCTTTCAGTACACGGCCTCTCACTGTTGTGGCCTCTCCCGTTGTGGAGCACAGGCTTCAGACGCGCAGGCTCAGCGGCCATGGCTCACGGGCCCAGCCGCTCCGCGGCATGTGGGATCTTCCCGGACCGGGGCACGAACCCGTGTCCCCTGCATCGGCGGGCACACTCTCAACCACTGCACCAGCTGGTCCATTTTAGAAAGGCCAAGAGCAGAAGGGAAGTAGCCCTGTGGCTCCCACTCTGTCTGGCACCAGCCTGAGTGACATCCACGTGCTGTCGTGTTTCCTGACGCGTCCTGCAGTGTGGCTGATTATTCCCCTTTGGCACAGAGAAATGATGCACCTACGGGTACACAGCAACAAAGAGCCAGTGCTGGGTTTCGAACTCAGATCTAGCTGGTTCTAAACCAATGCTCCAGGTCTCATGAGCCGTCCTAGACCTGGCACGCCTAGAGCCCGAAGGCCACGGTCTCCTGCTAGAGCTGCCCCTGGGACCTCAGGGAGAGGGCCAGGCAGGAGGGCCTTGCAGTGATGGGCCACATCCTGGCTGCACACTGTTGCCCAGTTCTGGGCCTTGGTTTCCTCGTCTGTGAGATAGGTCAGCAGCACCGCCCTCAGTGGGGCGCTGTGAGGATGAGATCAGGATCAGTACATTAGCCTAGCAGCTGGTTCTAGAAATGCCCACCATATTTCTCCAGCTCAGTGGAACCCTGAGAGCCAGTGGCCCTGTCAGAGAGGAACACACCAGGCCCAGCTGGGGTGGCTGGGGGCCCTGGACAGGATACTGATTAGAGCAAAAGGAGCAGCAGGGCCCCTCTGTACAGGGTCAGCTCCCTGCACCCCTGCAGCCTCCACAGCAGCCAGACCCGGGGACCGGAACACGGCCCTCCTCGGCAGCCTGGAGAGGAGGGTGCAGCCGGGCCGGTCAGGGCAGGCAGGGCAGTCCCCCCTGCTGTCCCAGACTTCCTTCTTGGCCGACAGCTCCTCTACCCCAGTCTTTGGGCTCCTGTTCTAAGAGCTCCTCGTGGGCAAGCTCTTCCCTCTCCTCTTGCAGAAGCAGGCTCTTCATCCCCCCTCATCCCCCTCATCCGCAGGCTCTTCATCCCCCCTCATCCGCTTGTCTAGCCAGCCAGCCAGCCTGCAAATGTCTGATGAGCAAGCGCTCTGGGCAGGCCCGGGGGAGCCCTCAGGAACAGTCGTCTGCCAGGGAGGCAGGGAGGCCGTTGTCACCTCCGTGTGGGCGCAGGCAGCAGCCTTGTGCTGGAGGGGTGGGGCGGTGAGCCCCAGGACAGGGAGGGAGGGCTGCGGCTACCTTGTGATTTGTAATGCAGAGAAACGCAGAGGTGTGGCCTGGTGTCATGGCTAAAGAGCTAATCATTCCATCCTCAGGGGTGGCCGCCTGGAGGGCTAGCTCTGCTGGTTTTCAGATTCTGGGGAGCAGGGTGTGAAGTTAGATGTAAAATAGAACTTCTTAGTGCAGAAGTAGGACCAGGAGCCTGAGGAAGGTCCGCTGTGGGCAGGCCTGGGTCCTCACCAGCCAGGCAGATTCTCTGGGGGGGCCCACCCTTAGATGGCTGCAGGGCCTGCGAGCAGGAAGGCCAGGAGTAAGAAAGGGCATTAGGACAAAGCCTGCAGCCAGGAGTGTAGGCCTGAGCCCCGGGCGTCACATCCTAGGGCCCCCATTTATGTGGTATGATCTTGAGCGAGTTGTTTAACCCCGGGGTGCCTCAGTTTCCCCAGCTGTGAAATGGGTGTAGTATTTACATGTTACAGTACATTTTACTGTAAAAGTAACAGTGCTGGCCTCCTAGTCCTGTTAGGATTAAATGAGTTAATACCCATCACACGCTTAGAACAGTGCCCAGCACGTAGCAGTGACCGTGTATTGTTACAATAGAGCACGAAATTTTATAATCGAATAAACACACAGCTGTTAGTGTGAGATCAACATTGTTTGATTCAAGGTGTGTAACCTTCTCTTCTTAAGCACTGCATCCAGCCTCTCTCCTCGTAGGAGACACTGCAGTGCCTCCCAGCTTGAAGGTTCTCCGGGGGCACCCAGGGAATCGAGTGGTGACGCTGTAAGTTCTGCTGGGCCTGGGCCTGGGGCATGTGTCAGTCGTCTCCCTCACTGTGGAGCTCGGTGCCTGGCACAGTGGCCGTGAGGCGGGGGCCAGAGGGGTATCGGTGCAGGGCCGGCCAGCTTTGCAGGTCGACGTATCCGGGAGCCGCGGGTCTGTTCCGCGCTCGCACACCTGCTCTAGGCCATCTGCCTGCGCACCTTTCCCACTACTTTTCCTGACTGACTCTTACTAAGGCTCCCAGGGCCAGCTGGGCCAATTGCAGCTGCCTGTGTGGTTCAGAGAAAGGGACAGGGTGACGGAAGGAAGCTCCAGCTGCCCCTCAGACGCGGCGAGGGCACCCGGAGAGCCGGCCTTGGGTCCGGTCCCCACTGCTCACTGCAGGCTGCTTGGCCTCCACAGGTTCCATATTTCGAAACTGCACGCAGGGCGGCTGGTCAGAGACCTTCCCCAGGCCTGACCTGGCCTGTGGGGTCCACATGAACGACTCCTCCAACGAGAAGAGGGTAAGCCTGCCAACACCTCCCTGCAGGGCAGAGGTGGCTGGGGAGCAGAGAGTGAAGCTGGCTCAGGGTGAGGTTGGGGACTCGGGGCTGCCCCTCTCAGCCCCACACCCCCTTGCTCCCCTGGGCTGGATGGGCCCCCTTCCCCGCCCTGGTCCACCAGCCCAGAGGTGATGGTCCTGAGGAGCATGGCACAGTGAGAGCTGCCACGTGCCATCGGGATGCTGGCGTGAAACCCAAAGAGCAGAGACTGGGGCTAAACGCTTGGGACCCGGTGGTGAGTCTGAACCTGCCTGTGACCTTGGGGGTTGGGGAGGATGTAACTTCTCTGTGCCTCAGTTTCTTCATCAGGGAAATGGGGTTAGTAATAGTCCTGACCTCACAGGCTCGTGAACCTGTGGAAGTGCAGGCAAGGGTGCCTGGCCGCAGTGCCAGCTCCCAAATGTCCCTTCTCAGAGGAGCTTCGGGCTCCAGAGGCAGGAGAGCCTGGCGGTGGGCAGGCCTGGTTTGAGACAGGACGCTGGTGCGGTGGCTCTCTGAAGGGGCCGTCTGGTTCAGAGCCCTTCCCAAAGGAGATTGAGTGGGGCCTGACGTGGAGGATGGAGTTTTTTCTCTCCCAGGTCTTACCATCCAGTTAGGGAAGACACATGAGGTCTTCAGATCCGATGGGAGTAATTTAATAAGGATACCTGTGGTCTTGGAGGGCCAGTGGATGGGCTCTGACCTCTGTAGATTACCCTTTCTGTCACTGACCTATATGAAGACAGGAGGCTTACGTGTATCACGTTTGTAAAGTCCATAAGATTAAGAGGGATCATTTGTTTAATGGGTGGCAGGACGGAGGTTCGAAAGTGACAGAAATTTCCAACTGGCTTCGTAAGCTAATGTGGCTCACGTAGCTAGGGATGTGGAGAACGGGCATCAGGACCCTTTCATGAGCAGTACCCCAGAGCCACCCAGGACCAGGTTCTTTCTGTCTCTCCTCCTGCTAGCCTGGTGGTTTATCCCAAGGCTGGCTCTCTTCCTGTTGTCAGATGACTGCCATTGGTGACTATAGCTGCAGACTCCCCAGGCCTGCCTGTCCAGAAGGAGGGACAGCCTTACTTTTCTTGCTAACAGCAAGAAAGTTTCTCAGCCAGGCCGCCAGCAAGCCTGTCCTGACATCTCACTGGCCCCACGTGACTTGAGCCTGTCCACCTCCAGACCATCCCTGGCAGAGGGTTGGGACACGTGCTTGGCTTGGACCAGCAGTTCTCAAACTTTTTGGCCTCGGGATCCTTTTACACCCTTGGGAGTTATTGAGGACCCTAAAGAGCTTTTGGTTTTGTGAGTTATGTATATGAAAACCACAAATAAGAACTGTTGGTTTAGACTAATCCGCTGGGTGGGAACGGAGCCCAGGGCCTTAACCATGTTATTCATGGTTGAAACTGTAAAATGCCAGAAGAAGGAGCAGAGATTTAACAAAGATAAATGCGGGCTGCCCTGGCGGCTCAGTGGTTAAGAATCTGCCTGCCAGTGCAGGGGACATGGGTTCGAGCCCTGGTCCAGGAAGATCCCACATGCCACGGAGCAACGAAGTCCATCACCACAACTACTGAGCCTGTGCTCTAGAGGCCGTGAGCCACAACTATGGAGCCCGCATGCCACAACCACTGAAGCCTGTGCACCTAGAGCCCGTGCTCCACAACAAGAGAAGCCACCGCAGCGAGAAGTCCACACACCGCAACCAAGGGTAGCCCCCGCTCACCACAACCAGAGAAAGCCAGCATGCAGCAACGAAGACCCAACACGGCCAAAAATAAATAAAATAAATTAAAACAAAGATAAATGCAAAGTTCTGGACTTAACTCAGAAAATTAGTTGTCTAAAATAGTAAAAAGATGACCTACCGTGGCTTCAGCTCACATTAAAAAAAAAAAAAAGCCCTAAGACTGGTGGAAGGGTTTCCAGACCATGTGATTCACTGGTCCTTAAATGTCAGTCCACAGACAAGCACAGACTTTGTCTTTTTTTTTCTCTTTTTGGCTGTGTTGGGTCTTTGTTGCTGCACGTGGGCTTTCTCTAGTTGCAGCGAGTGGGGGCTACTCTTCGTTGCGGTGAGCGGTCTTCTCATTGCGGTGGCTTCTCTTATTGCAGAGCACGGGCTCTAGGCGCTCTGGCCTCAGTAGTTGTGGCTCGCGGGCTCTGGAACGCAGGCTCAGTAGTTGTGGTGCGCGGGCTTACCTGCTCCACGGCACGTGGGATCTTCCTGGACCAGGGCTCAAACCCGTGTCCCCTGCATTGGCAGGCGGGTTCTTAACCACTGCACCACCAGGGAAATCCAGGGCTTGTGGGATCTTAGATCCCTGACCAGGGATTGAACCCAGGCCCTTGGCAGTGAAAGTGTGGAGTCCTAACCACTGGAATACCAGGGAATTCCCACAAACTTTTTCTTTTATTCTGAGAATTGGATCATCCTTTCTTAGTGTTGAAATGTCTTTTTCTCTTTTAATCAAATGATGGTGAAAGTATATATTTGTTGGTTGTCTTTTTGCAACTTCCTGACTTGGCACACACCAGTTGCCAACAGTGGACTCAGATCAGCAGAAAGACCAGGCAAAGCTGCCACTTGGGTAAAAAAAATGGAGTTTTCTTACCCAGAGCAGAGGTTAGAAAACTAGGACCCTTGGGCCAAATCCAGCCCACCATCTGCTTTTGCAAATAAAGATTTATTGACACACAGCCACACCCATTTGCACCGAAAGGGCAGAGTTGAATAGTTGTAAAAGAGACCAAATAGTACCCAAAGCCTAAAATGTTTTCTGTCTGTCCCTTTATGGAAAACGTCTGCTGTCTCCTGATGTAGAGGATAGAGAAGGAGGGGGCCCAGTCGAGACACACAGCAGAGAGATGGGCAGCTTGATCCAGGACAGGCAGCAGCCCTCTGGGGGGGCAGGGGGTGCACAGCTGCAGAGGTTGAGGCCTGGGGCACTGTGGTCACATCTGGCTTCCTGGGAACAGGGCTCTTTTGGGGTCAGGCCAGGGCATCCTGAGGGTACCCCGGTAGACAATAACCCAGCCACAGGACAGCACAGGATGCTCAGCCAGGACTCTGCGTGCTTGTCACCCCATGCCTCCTCACGCTGCCACAGGCTAACCCGATGTGCTCCTGACCCGGGGCTGCAGATCCAGGCGTCCCCGGGGTGAGGCCGACGCACTCAGCTGTGGGGCACATCCCACACGTGACGACATCCTAGGCTGACACGTTGGTCCTCCGATTTTTTGACATTTCACTGCTCTTTGACGTCCCTACATCTAGGAACCATTCATCCAATGCAACTTACTGCCGTTGTGGCTCCCCGCTTGTTGCTGAGAGGTGGCTTCTGGCTTCTGGAATTGCAGTCACCTCAGTGCAGAAGCATAGGGTCACATGGCAGGCAGCCCGTCAAAGCTTCCCTCTGCTGCCAGGAAACTTTCGGTCGGTCTGAGTCCCGTCGACTTTGTGCTTACTCCCCTACCCCTGGGGCTCACAATTAAGTCGCAGGCGTTTTGGTACTCAGCTTCCCTAAGCTTGTTTCCTTTAGGGTGCAGTGTAGCCAGTTCAGATGACAGTCACCTTCCTCCGGAAATGCTCCACTTTACTAATGCTCCTCTTAAAATAACATACCCAGAACTGGACCAAACACTCCAGACATTCCAACGTGGCCTGCTTCACAGCACTCCATTAATGTAACTGAGAAGAGACCTAATAGTCCTAGCAGCTACCTCATACACATACCTCACACCGGCAGTGTCAGACTGCTGACTCAGACTGAATGGTGGTTGGGGGGGTAGAGGGTGGAGATGGGGAAGAATCAAATGTGCTGAGTGTCTTCCAAGTGCCAGGCACTGTCTAGATACGCTACCTGATACCCTGTTTGTTCTTCCAAAATGCCTGCACGGTAGATATTATCCCCATTTTGCAGATGAGGAATCTGAGGCTCAGAGAAGTTAAGTAATTTGCCCAGGGTCACACAGCTGTTGAGTAGTAGCAGTCCTGGGTTTGGAACCCTTGTCTCTTGACTCTGAAGCCTGTGCATGTTCTCTCTGCATACACTTCTTTAATGCCATGGAGCTTGGGCCACTCAAACCTCAAAGTCATTTTCATATGAACAGCTGTCAGGTTTCCCCAATAGTATTCTTGTGCCTGTGGTTCTTTGTTTTGTATTACCCTTTTCTTCTGGTTATAAGATAGTACTTACCCATTGAAGAAAAATGAAAAGTACAGAAAAAAATACAAATGAAAATAACAACTCTATCCACAAGTTTATACTCCAAAGTTAACCACTAATAATGTCTAACACACCTCCTCACAGTCTTGTTTCTGTGTGTGTATGAGACTGAACCACATGAGATGGCCAATAATGCAGTCTTTTTCGATGTACAGAAAAGGACAGTTTCATACAATTCAACCTAACACTTTTTTTTACATAAAGCAGAAATCACACTGTACATGTAAAGTTTGTATTCTGCCTTTTCAGTTAACATTACGTTATGTCCTGACATCTTTTAAAACTCTTGGTAAGCACACTTTTTTAATGTAGTCTAACCTTTGGATTTAAAAGAATTTAGTTAACTATTCTTCTGTTGTTGGACATTTGCGTGTTTTTCATCAAAAATGGTCCTGTGATAAACATCTTTATATATGAATATGCTTTTATATTTCTGATAATTCTTAGAATTAATTCCTAGAGGTAGAGGGGTGGTCAGAAGGAATGCATGTTTCAGAGGTTCTTGATACATGCTACTCTCCAGAGAGACTGAACCAATTTTCACTCCCACTATACCTTCACCTACATAGAACATTAGTACTTTTAAATATTTGTTAATTTGGTTAGTAAAAAAAAAAAATGGTATGGCATTATTGCTTTACTTTTTATTTCCTTGATTCTTTTTAACGTAAAATAGATACCTAGTGGGAAGCAGCGGCACAGCACAAGGAGATCAGCTCGGTGCTTTGTGACCACCTAGCGGGGTGGGATAGGGAGGGTGGGAGGGAGGGAGATGCAAGAGGGAAGAGATATGGGAACATATGTATAACTGATTCACTTTGTTATAAAGCAGAAACTAACACACCATTGTAGAGCAATTATACTCCTATAAAGATGCTAGAAAAAAAAAGACTGTTGTACAATTTGGTTTTCTTTTTGAACCTTAAAAATACAGGTCTTCACATTTATTTCTATATGTCACATTATTCCATTCCATTGAGATCTTCTTGAATCAAAGATGAGCCAATAGTGTGAGGTGGCTGCTGAACAAGTAAATGACTGCTTGGCTGCATTTACAAGAGTGCAGTGTATAGATCAGGGGAAGTGACGGTCCCACTGTATTTCTTCCTGGTCAGAGAATGCATCTGGAGCTTTTCAGCTATCTGGTTCTGGGTGTCTTGTTTAAGAAGGACATTCACAAACTGGAGCATATTAGTGGAGAAAAATGGTGAAGGGTTATGGAAAGAGATTAAAGACACAGGGAATATTTAATGCCCAGACGATAAGTGGGGGACAGGTGGGCAGAAGAATTGTATTCAGAAAGGACAGGCCTCTCTGTAGAATCTTTGTGACTTTTCTGTAAGTCTAAAGCTATTCTACGTGAAAAGTTTATTTTTAAAATAATTATGGGCTCTAGGTACAAGACAAATTCAGTTTATTTTCAGTGACTCCAGAAGAAGAAAAGGGACCAATAGGTACAATTTAAAGGTAATAGGTTTTAGATTCACTTGAGAAAAAATTATCTAATACTTTGCACTGTTGTATACCCAGTGACTTCTTCAAAAAGCAGTGAGTGCCTCATCCGTGGAGGTATTCAAGCAAAGGCTTGAATTCAGGGTGATGGTCAGGGGCCCTGGGTATGGGGTAGAATTTTGAACTGGTATCAGATGATCCCCAAGGTCTTTTCCCAAGCCAAGATGTCGTGAGTCTATGAATGCGTGTCCTTGGGGTATGAACAGAATAGCAGTCAGAGTTGAAGGGGCTTCGGCAGCCTGGAGCAGGTGCACTCTGTGGCAGAAAAGGGCAGGTTCAGCCAGGTGGGTGGGTGGGGCTGACACGGCCCTCTCTCTCTGCAGTACGAGTACCTCCTGAAGCTGAAGGTCATGTACACCGTGGGCTACAGCTCCTCCCTGGTGATGCTCCTGGTGGCCCTTGGCATCCTCTGTGCCTTTCGGTAAGAACCTGCTGCCAGCTCTCCATCTTCCCAGCCTTCCCTGGCACAGACTTCGGGTCTCTTTTAATTGTTCTGACCAGAGAGAGGAAGGTCTGGGTGGGCCACTTTGTCCCCTCTTGATCTAAAGCTTACCTGTGGCAAAACTTGGAAGTTTCTGTGACCTCGTTCATTCCTTTATTCATTTGACATTTACTGAACATAACTAGAACTTACTGCACCAGTTGCTTTACATGTATCATTTCTGATTTTCACACAATGCTGTGAGATAGGTATCATCCCCATTTTACAGGTATATTAGCCAGACTCTTGGTTGCAAGAAACAGAAATCCGCCTTAAAGCACCTTAAGAAAAACAAAGGTGACCTGATGCACACGATTGACAAGTTCAGGGGCACCTGGCTTTAGGTGTGCCTGGATCTAGGTGCTCCAAGGTATCAGCAGAACTGGGTCTGTCTCCTGCCATTTCTTCACCTTGCATTGGCCTCAGGCAGGCTTTACGCGGGGCTGGCACAGACAACCACCAGCAGCTGCAGACGTACATTCTACCAGCTCAGCGACACCAGGGCCAAGGACCCCCTTCTTCATTAGTTGCAATGAAAAGTCCTGGGGGAATTCTCATTGGCTGGCTTGGGTCACATGCCCAGCCCTGAGCCAATCACTGCAGCCAGGTATGGAGCTCTGATTGGTCAGGTCTGTCATGAGGGTGGGGGTAGCGTCATCCCCAACCAGAGATGGGATGCGTTCCCCGAAAGAAATCCTTGTTCCTGAAGCGGAAGGAGGGGAACAGTTAAGAGACTTCTGCCCCTACAGCAAGGGGGAAACCTAGGCTCTGGCTGGTGAAGGGCTTGCTCTAGATCGTGTAGCTGAAAAGTGGCAGAGCCCGGGTCTGATTTCACCCCACAGCCTGTGTTCTTTCTGTGCCACTTGCCCCCTTCCCCACCCCCTTCTGACAATTCTGGGAGCTGGAGGTGGTCGGAGCAGAATAGGATCTCGCCCTTATAACCCCAGCTTTTTTTTTTTTTTTTTTTTTTTTTTAATTGCAGCATGAGACAGAGTAGGCTGGGCACCGGGGGGCCTGGGCTCATTCAAGTTCTGCAAACAGGGAGATTTAGAGAGTTGTCACGTCCAGGGCCTGGGTTTCCGTGGTGCGTGGAGGTGGGGGGAGGGGTGGGCGGCTGAGCCCTGGGCCTCTCCGGCTCTGGCCCCTACGGCCCTGCATCCTCTCCCTCCAGGAAGCTCCACTGCACCCGCAACTACATCCACATGCATCTCTTTGTGTCCTTCATCCTGCGTGCCCTGTCCAACTTCATCAAGGATGCCGTGCTCTTCTCCTCCGACGACGTCGCCCGTTGTGATGCCCACAGGGTAACACGCCTGCGTGGCCCACGGCGTGGCCAGGCCTGCCTGCTCCCCCGCTGCCCCCGCTGTCCCTGCTGAGGCTGCACTTAATGCCTAGAGTAAAGGGGCCAGCGCTGGGGAGGTTCAGGGAGTCTCATGTCCCCAGATGCACAGTCTGGGACCCACATGAAAGCAGTTTGTTGAGAAGCCCATGGGACTGCTGTTCAACTCCCAGTGTCCTGGAGTGGATTAGCCATTCTGGGAATTAGACACATAGCAGTCCCCTCCCTTCCCTGCTCCTGCCAAGTCCCAAATGTAGACAGATAGCTAAAGCTAGAGGGTTGGAATTGTAGAAAGAAAAAGGTGAGCATATGCTTGTGTGTGCACACCCAGACGTGCAGTAGAACAATTGTTTTGTTAAATCTAACCCTCGTCCTCCTTCTGAAAGCTCAGATGAGTCTTCTTTCATTGCAATGTCACTGGGTACCAGTTGAGGATCCCTTTCGCTGTACGTAACAGAAAACTGTACATCAGTGCCTTAAACAGATGGGGGTTGTTCTCCACAGAAGCAGTCCACAGGTGGGTGACCCAGAGGTGGCACTGGCTCCATGCCATGATGGACACAGTCCTTTCCCCTTTCTGCTCTGCCATTCTTGATCCCATGTCCCATGCTTTACACTGCATGTTAACAACATGGCTGCTGCAACCCCAAGCCTCACATCCATGTTCCAGGCAAAAAGCAGGAAAGTCAAGGTTGAACTTTTTTTCTCTTTGGGAGGCTTTGCCTCTTCCCAAGACTATGTCTACATCTCACGGGCTAGAACTGTGTCATGTGACAACATCTAACTGCAAAGGAAGCTGGGAGATTGAGTATTTTACTATCATAGTCTCCACAGCAGAAGCCAGCAAGGGAGAAGGGGATTGGAAATCGAGATTGGTTTAGTCAGCCTGCCCTCCACTTCCCACCACTCACATCTGTAATTGCTCACAGATCTGTCAGGTTTGCATTGCTTATAGTTTTCCATGTGCGTGTGTGTATGTGTGTGTTTTCTGACTCAAGACTGAGAGGTCCCTCAAGGAGGGCCCCTGTGTCTCAGGGAATTTCCTGGGAGTCAGAAGACAGATTCAGGCCCCACCCCCTCACTGACCAGTGGAGAAGTCCAGCAGTGCCCAGCAGGGAACCTTTCCAGGTTCTACTAACCCACAGACTAACGAGCCAGCCACAGGCCACACCTGGAGTCGGAGTGTCTGGGAGGCCACAGGCGGCCCTGGGCGCTCCTCCCCTGTGGACGTGGATGTGACCTGCGCTCTGTGCAGCAGCCCTCGGGCCATCCCAGGAGCTGTCCTCTCTTCAGGGAACAGCGCGGTGAAAGGAAAGGAGGCCCTCACAGTGCGGGAGTGGGAGCCGTGCTGGCATAGAAGCCTCGGCCCAACAATCCCACAGGCATAGGTTCCAGGGATCCCTGCAAGGGACAGGCCTGCCACAAGAGTCACAGCATCAGGCAAGGCCAACCCTGGCACCCCCCTCGGGTATTCAGAGGCCTGCAGTCCAGATGCAGTGCACCAGGCAGGGTCGTGTACTCTCATCAGTGTTAGTTCGTCCCTTCTTCATCTATTTCCAGGAAAACTAAGCCTGGAAAGGATTTTATTAACCTTTTGCTCAGAAATCCCTTTCCCTCTCTAGGCCTCAGTTCCCTCATCTGAAAAATGCCCTCATTTGCTTCTGGGAATTGGGCGATATCTGACCGTTTGACACCTGGCAGCCGGTTCCAGAATTTGAATGCCGTTCCTGCTGCTGCAACAGCCCTTTGGCCATCTTGACCAAGCCTGCTGGCCTGTGGATTTCCACTCTAGAGAGCTCTATGAGCCTGGTCTTCTCATAATGGAAGGCCAGAGGGGGTGGCCGTGAGCCCCAGAGGCTCCCTGCTTGGCCTGGCTGCTGACCCCTGGCGCACCCCACCTCTCCTGGAGGGAAGCCCAGGGCCGCCAGCCTGGGGCTCAGCTGCCTCTCTTCGCAGGTGGGCTGTAAGCTGGTCATGGTCTTCTTCCAGTACTGCATCATGGCGAACTACTCCTGGCTGCTGGTGGAAGGCCTCTACCTTCACACACTCCTCGTCATCTCCTTCTTCTCAGAAAGGAAATGGCTCCAGGGATTTATTGCCCTCGGATGGGGTATGTTTCTCCAGGGGTACGGTGGCTGCATGCTATGTGGGAAGGGGCACTGAGGCAGAAGGAGAAGGGTGTGGGTTCCAGTTTCAGCTCTGTACTTAGTTAAGTTCGTGAACTTGTGTGATCTTAGACAAGTTGCTTGATGGTTAACTCTCTGGCCTCAGTTTGTCTGTCAAATGGGAAAAAATAGCTAAAATTTGGATGCCCCAATTTCTGGCATCCAAAGCCTTTTACAGTTTGATACCCCCAACACTGTTGCCTCGTCTTCCCCAGACGTTGCATCCATACGTCCTCATTCCTGCTTCCTTTTGTATCAGTTAGGGTGCTTTTGACCGTAGGTATCAGAAAACCTGGCTTAGATAGGCTTGAAACATCAAAGAAATTAATTGGTTCATGTAACTGACAAGTCCAGGGATCACCAGCTTCAGGTGAGGCTGAATCCAGCAGCTCAACGTTTCTTTTTGTTTTTCTGCTTTGCCTTCTGTAACATCAGTGTTATCATTAGGTGCTCCCAATGTAACCGCCAGCAGCTCTGGGCTTCTTCCTGGCTTCATTGTTACATCTGATGAAAGAGAGAGGCTGTGTCCAAGCACTCCTGGCAAATACTCTGAAGTTCACTCTGATTGGACCAGCTGAAGTGTTATACACATCCTTGAACCAATCACAGGGGCCTGAGAGAATGGAATACACTGATTGGCTTAAGCTACTCAAACCACATAGCTTCCCAAAGGAAATTCAGGATTCAGTTTCCAGGAAGGAGGGGAAATGGTAGTAAAACAGCTGACTGCAGTCCCCATTGCTTCTCTTACCCCTTTCCTTTCTGGTCAAGGAAGATGATAATAATTCTGATTTCTTGAGCACCTACCGTATGCCAGGCTTTGAGCTCAACGCTTTGCATGCATTATTTAATCATCACAACAACCTCCAGAGGCCTCTTAGAGGAACCTTGGCTCAGAGACACGATGTAACATGCTCAGCTCACACTGTAGACAAGGGCAGAACCAGAATTCAAACCAAGGCCTGTCTATTTGCAAAGCCCCTTAACTCTTATTCTGCCATAAACAAACATCCATCTATCCATCCTTCCATCCATCCGTCCATCCCTCCATCCATCCATCCCTCCATCTATCCATCCATCCATCCATCCCTCCATCAATCCATCCACCTATCTATCCCTCCATCCCTCTATCCATCCACCTATCCATCCATCCATCCATCCCTCTATCCCTTCCTGCCTCTCTCCCTCCCTCCATCCATCAGTTGTTCGTTTGATAAACATATGTAAGTTCCCCACTGGGTTCTAGACAGTCAGCTTTCTGTGAGTGACTCACAGGCTTACAGGGGTAGTCATGTGTAGTAGCCATTAGCTTCATTTTCTTTCTTCTTGGTGCCTTTAATTAAGAAGTGCCCCTGCCAGGAATGCCCCCCACTGTCTTTCCTTCTTGTCTAAACCCTTATGTGCAAGGGCTGTATCTCCCCACAAGACCATCAGGGAAGTTGCCTGAGCCAGCGGAGTTCATTGAGCCCTCCTGCTTCTGAACTCTGTCAGCCTGATTAGCACATGACCCTCAGTCAGCAGATGTAGGGTTTTGCAGATCTGGATTTCCACATAGGCCAGTAGTTCCAGAGAGCCTGGGACAAGGGACTTGCCTTATGCTGCTAACTCTGCCCCAGATGCCCCCGGTGTCTAGCCACCTCACTGAGCCTTGACTCCCAGATCTGCCAGGATTTCTCTGTATGAACGTGGACAGTTTCATCTTCTATAATATCAGGATCATAATTTGCTGAACTTTCTTTGAGCACTTCTTTGTCCTCAGAAGGGCTTATGGAGATTACAAAAACAAAACCAAAAATGGTTCCATCGCTCCAGGGGTTTGTAGTCTAGCGAGGAGACAAAAGTGCATTGTGATAATATCTCCACCACGGGTTTTTAGGAGGTTTAAGTGAGATAATGAGAGCCTTCTTTTCTTACTCAAGTATATTTTTTAAATATTTGTTTATTTATCTGGCTGTGCTGGGTCTTAGTTGCAGCACATGAGATCTTTAGTTGCAGCAAGTGGGATCTTTTAGTTGCAGCATGTGGGATTTAGTTCCCTGACCAGGGATGGAACCCGAGCCCCCTGCATTGGGAGCACAGAGTCTTAGCCACTGGGCCACCAGGGCAGTCCCTCTTCCTCAAATATTTATTGAGCATCTAGTATATGCCAGGCCGTGGGGACAGAGCAGCACATTAAACAGCAGCAGCTCCTTCTCTCTGTGCCTCTCTGCCTGCACAACCCCCAGGGGACATGAAGGGACTCAGGAAGGTCTAAAGCTGTCTGTCTGCGAGAGGCTCTTGTTTTGCAAAAGCAGTGGCCCCTGCCTCAGTTTGTATTCACCCCCCTCCCCAGAGATAAGTTGCTGAAATGAGTATGTGGCCACCATAAAACTGCAAAAAAAAAAAAAAATTTTAAGTAGGAAAAAAAATTACCATAGGCCCATCTGTTGAACATTTTCTAGGGTTTCCTTCCAGACTTTTTTTATACTCCCAGTTTTTCCCACATGGTTGCAATTGTCCTGTATGTAGAATTTTGAATCTTGCCTCTTTCCATGAACACAGAAGCATGCTCTGTATTCTTTCAAATCTTCAGTAAACATTTTTAACCACTGTGTGGATGTATGTAACCAAATACCTACTTTTTGGATGTTTAGGTTGTTTCTCATTTTTCACTGTGATAAATAACACAGCGAGGAATACTTTTATGGGCAAAGCTTATTCCATGTGTAATAGAGAATCCTGGAATTGGGACCCCTGAGTCAGAAGCTTTTACTTTTTCAAGGTGGCTGGGGTGTCAGTCTGTGCCCAGGAAAGCGTGATACCTCTGGCTTTTATAGGAGCTGCATCAAACTCCCATTCACTGAGGGAACTCAGACTGGTGGTGCTCCAGCTGGAGCTGCGTTGGAACCATGCAGAGGGCACGTCAACCTGGTTGCCTGGGCCCCGCCCCACAGTCTCAGTCCAGTGGGCCAGCGGTGGAGCCTGAGACTCTGCATTTCTAACCAGGTCCCAGGTGATGCTGATACTGTTGTTGCAGGGACCACAGTGAGAACCACGACTTAAATCATTATCCGCTTTTCAGACTTTTCCACTGACTCACTGTTAAAGATGTAAGACAAATAATCGTAAACAGGTGGCCCTCAGAATCCATGTTTGCCCAAAGTACCCAAACTGAGGCAGAGAATTTTTTTTATCAAAGCCATACGTGTACTTGGTTTAAAGAATTAAATAGAACTACAAGTCTAAAATGAAAAAGCAAACAAAAGCAAGCAGTCTCCTGAAGAGGCTCCCGCTTCTGCCACCCAGATGTAACATCCTCCAGCTCTTGAGCTTCTCCTTTTGATATCTGCTCTCATGTTTCTAAACAATATTCTACTATGTTTTGATTTGTCCATCTGAGGCATTGTTTTTTTTTTTTAAACTGGCTATTCACATCCTTGGCCCACTTTTTAAAAAATATTTATTTGTTTATTTGGCTGCGTCGTGTCTTGTGGCACGCAGGATCTTCGCTGCAGCACGCAGAATCTTTTTGTTGTGGCGTGCAGGCTCTAGAGCGCACAGACTTAGTTGGCCCTCCGCATGTGGGATCCTAGTTCCCAGACTAGGGATCCAACCCGCGTCCCCTGCCTTGGAAGGTGGATTCTTAACCACTGTACCGCCAGGGAAGTCCTGAGGCATTATTTGTTGACTCCTTGTGATTAAAGGGAAGGGTATAAAATTCTTCATCTGCCACCTCTATCCTCCCGTTAGAGTCTTTCACAGTTTGGGGCTAAATCACAGTATTCAATGTATACATCATCATGTCTATGTAAATATTGTTTACTACCGAGCCAACTGGTGTACATTGATTTTACTTCCAATATTTAAGTTTTTATATTTTATGGAGTCATTTTTTAATTTAATTTTTATTTTATTTTGGAGTATAGTTGATCTACAATGTTATGTTAGTTTCAGGTGTACAGCAGAGTGGATCAGTTATACATATACGTATATCCACTCTTTTTCAGATTCTTTTCCCATATAGGTTATTACATAATATTGAGTAGAGTTCCCCGTGCTATTCACAGTAGGTCCTTGTTGGTTATCTATTTTATGTATAGTAGTGTGTGTGTGTTAATCCCAGACTTATGGAGTCATTTTTTATTGACTCATTTTGTGTTGCTGTCACTAATTCTCCCACATCCTCAACAGAACTGGAAAACCCTCCAGTGCTGGTTCCACATCATCAAATGCAACAACATGAAGTCCACTAGTTTCTATCTGTCTGGTTTATTCCTGCTGTATTAGTGTCCTAGGGCTGCTGTAACAAGTTACCACTTGTCTTAAAACAACAGAAATTTATTGTCTCCCAGTTCTGGAGGCCAGAAGTTCAAAGTCCGGTCTTGGCAGGGCTGCTTCCTTCTGAGGGCTCTGAGGGACAATATGCTCTATGCCTCTCCCCTTGTTTCTGGTGGCTGCTGGCGGTCTTTGGCCTTCCTTGCCTTGTAGGAGCCTCACTCCAATCTCTCCCTCCATCTTTACATGGTCTTCTTCCCTCTATGTCTCCTCTGTGTGTGTATCTCACGGCCTTCTTAAAGTGATGCCAGTTATATTGGATTAAGGTCCTTATAAGTATGACTTCGTCTAAACTAATAGCACCTGCAAAGACCCTATTTCCAGAAAAGGTCACATCCTGAGGTTCTAGGGATGTGAACCTTTGCGGGGGATGTTATTTAACGTGATACACCAACCCACGTTCTTTCTAGAAGAGCCTTCTGCCCTCCTGCTCTATTTGGGCTGGTCATTCTCTAGACTTGCTCAACTCCCTTAACCTTCAGGCTGAGATTTCCTTCATTTTCCTCCACGAATTCTATTCCTTGACTTCTTGTCTGCCTCTCTTTGGTTTACTGTCAAGTCGTGTTGGAGCACATCCTCCAGTGTCTGTCTTAACAAAGAGTGCGTGGAAGCTACATTTTTTTTTTTTGGCTGCGTTGGGTCTTCGTTGCTGCACGCGGGCTTTTCTCTAGTTGCGGCGAGCGGGAGCTACTCTTCATTGCGGCGCACGGGCTTCTCATTTGCAGTGGCTTCTCTTGTTGTGGAGCATGGGCTCTAGGCTTGCAGGCTTCAGTAGTTGTGGCGCATGGGCTCAGCAGTTGTGGTGCATGGGCTTAGTTGCTCCGTGGCATGTGGGATCTTCCCAGACCAGGGCTTGAACCCATGTCTCCTGCATTGGCAGGCAGATTCTCAACCACTGCACCACCAGGGAAGTCTGGAAGCTACATTTTTTTGCATTGCATATCTAAACATATCTTTGTTCAACTTTCACACCCAATTTGTAGTTTTGCTGGGCATAGAAATTAGGTTGACAGTTATTTTTCCCCAGAATTTTGAAGGCCTTCTGTTTTGGCATCTGGTGTTACGCGACATGCCATGTCATTCTGTTTCCCGAGCCTTTTTACTCACCTCTGTATAAGCTGTAGAACCTGTAGAATCTTCTCTCTGTCTCCTGTGTTTTGAAATATCATAGGGATTGCCCCCATGCAAGTCTGTTTTCATCCTTTGGCTGGTATGTGGTGGTCCTTTCATCTGGAAACTCACAGCCTTCATTTCTTGGACAATGTTCTTACACTGCCCCTTTGATCATTTCCTTCCCTCTGGTTTTTAATCCTCTCTTTCTGAAACTTTTAATCAGATGGTGCACGTCCTGGAATTGGCTTCTAATTTTCTCTTTTCTTTCCTCTTACTTTTTATTCCACACTTTGTGTTCTGCTTTCTGGGCAGTTCCTGGTCTTTATCTTCCATCCCATCTATGGAACTTTAAAAATCTTGATCATCGTATATTCAGTTTCCAAGCCCTCTTCCTTATTCTCTGAATGCTCCCTGTTTTCGGCATCCTGTTTGTGTCTTGGAGAAGTAATCGTCCCTCTAATCTCGCTGATGATACCCTTAGAATTGTTTTGCTCAAGTTCCTCGTACAGCCTGTATGGTCTGTTTCCTCTGAGTTCCTTTCCTCTGGTTGTTTTGGTCCTTGCCTTTTACGTAATCAGCTTTCTTCAGATGCTGGTGACCTTGACTGTTCATATTTAAGAGTGAGTCACTTTCGGTGTTGACTGAAGGCCCTCTGTGTGTGTGTGGAGGGGAGCAGGGGGACATGTCTCTCAAGGGAGACTGGGCTGGAAGTGGCCGCTGTGTTGGTGGGTCCTCAGCATCGCTACTAGAGGCCCTTTGTCTGGGGCTGTTTGGTTCCTCCAGAGAAGAATCCTGTCATCTCCTGCCTGGGGTGGGGTTTGGAGGGCTCGAGCAAGGGTGCAATCTCGGCTGTTAGAAGTCTGAGAACTGAGCAGCCTGGGGGTGGGCTTTTCCCAGTCAGCGGATGACAGGCATGTCCATTAAAAATAGAATCTGAGCTATATTTTATGTAACTTAAAATTTTCTAGTAGCCACAGTAAACACAGTAAAAAGAAACTAATTAGTTTCATTATTAGTAAAATTAATTTCAGTAGTATATTTTGTTTAACCCAATATAACCAAAATATTAACATTTCAATGTATAATTTAAAAAATCATTAATAACATATTTTACAGTCTCCTACTCTTGCAAATCTTCCAAATCTGCTATCTTGCACTTTGAGCACAGCTCATCTGAGAGCAGCCACACATCAAGGGCTCAGTGGCCACACGTGGCAGCACAGGTGTAGATCCTCTCTTGGTCCCCGTGCCCAGCTGAGTACCCCTCCCACCCTCTGCTGGGCCAGAGCCCCATTCCCCTTGGCTCTGTTTCTCCAGAGAATGCCCTTCTGTCGGGGATGAACTCTTTGGCTGTAGAATGGTGGTGCTGGCCACCTGGGGTGGTTACGTGCTTCCTGTCTTCCAGCCCCACCCTCTCTCCTGCCTGCTGGCGTCCCTGGTGCCCTCACCACCGGGCCCGGGCGCCTTCCCAGCAGCAGCCCCCATGCCACGCTTGTGTTTCAGCTTTGTCTGCTCTGGGACATCGGTTACTGCTCCTCTGCCAGCTCCCAGTTTCCTAAGTGTGCTGACATCTCTCGTGCACTGTACCCTCCTTGCCCATTCTTTGTGCTTATGAGCTTGTAGCTTTTTTATTTCTTTACTCTCATGTTGGGGGGTCTTCAGTGAGAAACGGAGATAAATGTATATGCAATTTGTCATGTTCAGCCAGAAGTCAGGAAGTGTTCTTGTATTTTATCTTTAAATTTCCTGTGTACTTACAATTCTCTAGTCCAAAATGTATTTTTGTTTACATAACATTGATAGCTTACATTACCAGTTGAATGGCCAAGCTTCTTACAAACCAATATTCAAATAAAACTAAATGTTCTCCCGTGGCCTTGTATCCCCCCCAAACATCCCAGTTTGAGAAAGGGGCTCCACCGGTGGCCTCTACAAGCTCCGTGGGCCTGCCCAGGGGCCCTGGTCCCCTCCCTTCTCCCCCGCAGAGGTCCTCCGGAATCTGGCCCAAGCTCCCAGGAGCCCCCTGCCCCCCAGTGGCCTTCAGGACCTGTCTGATCCTGCCTCCGTTCTCAGGGATTCCTTGGCACCCTTGAAGCGCGAGGCTGCACATTTACAGGGGATGGCAAGGGGGTTTCCATGGCAACCAGCCCTTGGCACCTGCCTGCTCCCTGGCCTGGAATCACTGATTGTCCTGTCTCTCATAGGGGTGCTGAAAATTGAGTCCTCTCCTTTCTGCCCCCTCCCCTTTATTTTTAACCCTCAGGTTCCCCAGCCATTTTTGTTGCTTCGTGGGCTGTCACCAGGCACTTTCTGGAAGATGTCGGGTAAGCTGGTGGACGGAGAGAGGTAACGAGGGAATATTTTATCTTGTCCAGCTCTTCCAGCAGGATGGACCCTCCTTTGGAGCTGTTACCTAGGAGAGGCCTGTGTCTCACACTTGGGGCCACAGGCGAGTTCTCTGCAGCGCAGGCTGCCGAATGCCCAGCCCTCCTGGGGTGGGCCGGCCCAGCCACTCTGTGGTTGGGTCAGGTGCCCGACGAGAGCTGTGAAACACTGGCAGCTGCTCTAAGGACCAGCCCAGCTCTTCCTCTCCTGGCAGCTCCCTCCTCTGACACGGGTGTGTGAGTCCCGCAGGCCCAGGAGAGCAGGAGAGCAGCCTTATAGCCCTGATGGGCACCAAGAGCTCTAGTCTTGTTCTCCAAAGACTTGGGCTCAGGGACAGGGTAAGCCCGGGGGTTCCTGGGAGCGGGCTCATGGAAGGAAAGCATGGAAGAAGCCCGGGAGGAGGTGCAGCAGCCGGGCCGAGGGGGAGGGAGGCCATGTGTCATCAGTGTAATGACACAGCCAGGCCGGAGAGTGGACGAGGGCAGACGAGGCGTGCACGTGTCTTGCAGTCCAATTCAGTCCAAAATAATCCTTTTTTTTTTAAACGTTTTTTATTTCTTTGATGTTGTATCTATTTTATTTATTTATTTTTGGCTGCTTTGGGTCTTCATTGCTGCACGCGGGCTTTCTCTATTTGCGGCGAGTGGGGGCTGCTTTTCGTTGCGGTGCGCGGGCTTCTCATTGCGGTGGCTTCTCTTGTTGCGGAGCATGGGCTCTAGGCACGCAGGCTCAGTAGTTGTGGCACACGGGCTTCGGTAGTTGTGGCTCGTGGGCTCTAGAGCGCAGGCTCAGTAGTTGTGGCACACAGGCTTCATCGCTCCGCGGCACGTGGGGTCTTCCCGGACCAGGGCTCGAACCCGTGTCCCCTGCATTGGCAGGCGGATTCTTACCCATTGTGCCACCAGAGAAGCCCCCCAAATAATCCTTTTAATTGGATAAATTCCCTTAAAAAAAGTCTGGATTTTCAGCTTCTTTAGAACAAAATGGAAAGTTCTATCAACATTTCCTATGGGCCCTTGTGGCAAAAATGAGCCGGACGGAGTTGTGGCCACCTTAGACCAAGCACAGGCTCTCCAGTTGCCAAGTGCCCCTGTGTCTGATGTCCCTGGGGCCAAGGTCACACGTCAGTCACCCGGACACTTCACTCCCTGAGGTCACCTGCCTGGCCACCATGCTCCCCGATGCATTCTGACAGCATGCTGGCGTTGGGGTCCAGAATCTTCCATCTCAGGTCCACACACTTCTGCTCCCCAGATGCTCCCTTGGCCCCGGCAGTTCTCCTGGGCAGCAGAGGACAGTCATTTCTCAGGGTGCTGAGCACACAGCCTCTGGGGTCAGGACCACAGTGTGGGTCCTTCCCACAAAGGGGACGTCAGAGAACTAGTCTCTTCTGGTCAGCCAGCTCCCCACTCCTTGTGATGCCTGGCTGTCCCTCCCTAGGTGCTGGGACATCAATGCCAATGCATCCATCTGGTGGGTCATTCGAGGGCCTGTGATCGTCTCCGTCCTGGTAAGTGGCCATCCCCCTGAGCTGGGCTCCAGTGGGAGAGACCAAAACAGGACCGGCTTGCAGGGCAGAGGGCCAGGTCAAGGCCAGCATTGCTGCCTCTGGGTGTGCGGAGGGATAAACCAGACCTTCGGGGGCTGGGCAGTGGCAGGAGGGTCTGGAAGCTCCGCCCCCTAGAGACCAGTGGATGGGAGGGCAATGAGGCAGGCAGCAAGAGCTTGCCTTCGCCTGGTCCACGGTGGCAGTTGCAGTGTGGCGAGCAGAGCTGCTTACCCGAACCGGCTGGCTCAGGCTGGCCTGAGATTCCCCCTCCACTGGTTCAGGACACTGGTGCCTGATCATTTTTCTTGGTGTTCTCTGGGTAAAGTGGGCAGACTCACTGAGCTGGGATTACGGGAGGGGGTTGCACCTGGGGAAAGCCAAGTGCCAAGCTGGTCTTGGGCCTCTGTGGTGCTGTGACGGGACAGGCCCAGAGGGGTGGCCCCAGCGGAGAGATTCAGGAGGGACTCGTGGACAGGGGAGCTCAGGGGTCTCAACCCTGACTGGACTCTCAACCTGGGAGCTTTCTAAAAACCGTGATAGCAGAGATGCAGGGTCTCGCATGGGGGCTCGTCTTGGTTTTCAGTTCCCAGGTGATTGTGCTCTGCAATCCAGAGGCCCTTAGCTGAGCCTGTGGGCCTGGGTGAGAACAAGAAAGACACATGGGGTGGGGGGCACACTGGGGCAGCCCCTTCCCAGAAGTAATGTGCACAGGCTCAGAGGAATGCCAAGGCTGCAGAGCCAGGTGACAGAACGTGCCCCTCCTGGGCTCACTGGAGGGCAGGACAGGGCAGCAGCCCCCTCCTCTGCTGATGGCTGACTGGCTCGCCTCCTGGGGCCATCCATGACCACCTTCTTTTTTTTCCAAAAATAATAGAATTTTATTTGATCCTACCTACCATCTCAACTTGCAATAGGAGAGCTGGAAATTGTAGAGAAATCCGAGTAGCAGCCACATTAGGCCACTGAGTAGCTGAGGAGAGTATAACAACTTCCTATTTCCGCTTTTCTTAGCAAGTGTGAGGGCCATTCATTAATCTGGAACCACTCAGGGAAGAGGGTGTCTGATATGGTAGTAATGCAGAGTGTACTACTGGCACAGGGAGTATCTAGTACTTTAAACAAGACTTTATGTTTGCTCCCCTAAGACATTGCTACCCAAAGGCATTTTATGGTAACAAATAATTTGATTATCATTTTTATTTGCTAACCTTAGCATAGTGTTTTATAATCTGACTAAATTGAAGCTTAAGGGATAATGAAAGATATTAAGCTTTCATTTCCTACTATAGTCAATAGGCTGAAAACAGTATAATGAAATCTGCTATTATTTACCAAAAGTTGTTTTTTGTCAGCTTGTCACATTTAGATAATGTCAGAACCTTTTTTATTAGGTTGATAATGTGGTGGGAAAATATTGACTCTATCACTATGTTTTAATAAGAATGTACTTGTTTTTCTGTAAAATCAGAATATATTGTCATTTCTAAAATAATACTAATGGAATTCATGTAAAAAATTGGAAAATACGGGCTTCCCTGGTGGCGCAGTGGTTGAGAGTCTGCCTGCCGATGCAGGGGACGCGGGTTCGTGACCCGGTCCGGGAAGATCCCACATGCCGCGGAGCGGCTGGGCCCGTGAGCCATGGCCGCTGAGCCTGCGCGTCCGGAGCCTGTGCTCCGCAATGGGAGAGGCCACATCAGTGAGAGGCCCGTGTACCACACACACACACACACAAAAAAATTGGAAAATGCAAAATATATTTTTTAAAAGGGAATAAAATCACCCATATTTTTAGTACCTAGATGCACACTGTGATCATGTGCTTTTCCTTCCTATTTTTTTCTTTGAGCACATGTACATTTTCAAAAATGTTCAGTGTAGTTTTGTGTCCTAGTTTGTTCTTTCCACTTAGCAATAGATGTAATCTTTCCCACGTCATTTGAAATTATTTGACCAGCTGATGTGCTGTAGCTGCATAACACTGAGCCAGTTTCCCTGCTGCAATTGTGGGGCTTGGACAGCCCAGCCCGCGAGAGCCCCAGGGCCCAGGCTGCTTTCACAAGACTGTAGTCTCTCTAGTGACTGACGGAGGTTGGGTGGGCACTCCTGATGCAAAGTTTCTCCCTACCAGCCTGCCACGGGGCCTAGAATTCCACTATTTAAGACTCATCCTTGGGATAGTTAAGATTTTCCCTCTTGCTTTCAAGTTCTCCAATTCAAAGGCAAAAAATGAAATAAGGTAAAAGAGCCTTTGTTAGTTTACACCACGCACGGCTTAGAGCAAGATGCACAAACAGCGAGCTGAGAAGTGTCCTGAAGCAGGGGCGCTGGGCTGGGGTCCCAGACAGGCCACTAATCCTGTGTCTTCTGGCCAGCGTCCCCAGGCCCCAGGCTACTTGTCTGAACAATGAGGGGGCCCAGACAGTCAGCTCCACTGATCCTGCTTCTGCAAAATGATTCTAGAGCTGGTGGGGGAGGGGAGGAGAGGGGCCGACGCACGGGCAACTTCATAGTGTTGCTGGCACTGGGCACTGGAGTTGGGGAAGGGGACACAAAAGGAAATAGACTCCGTTCCTGTCCTTTAGAAAGTTCGGATTGACTTGGTGATTAGTGGGCACACCCGGATGCTTGCATTTGGCCCCTTTCAAGTATTTCAAGGGCTCTTACAAGTAGCATCATCCCTAACTACAGTGAATCAGGAAAAGGAGGTAATCAAGAAGGCTTCCTGGAGCTGGTAATTGACCTGCAGAGATTCTGTAAGTCTCCGAAGCAGTGGTTATCAAAGTGTGGTCCCGAAACCAGCAGCTTCACCTGAGAGCTTGTTAAAAATACAAATCTTGGGAATTCCCTGGCGGTCCAGTGGTTAGGACTCCGTGCTTTCACTACCGAGGGCTTGGTTGGGGAACTAAGATCCTGCAAGCCATGTGGTGTGGCCAAAAAAAAGAAAAAAAAAGCAAATCTCATTTGCATTTACTAAACCATAACCTTGGGGGTGGAGCCCAGCAATCTGCACCTTAAACTTTGAGAACCTCTGCTATAAAGCCTTTGCTACTCAAAGCGTAGTCCAAGGACCAGCTTTGGCATTCATTCCCTGGAGCTTGCTAGAGATGCAGAATCTCAGGCCTACTCCAGGTCTGCAGTTTAACAAGATTCCAGCGCATTCCAAGTGTGAGTAATCCATGCTGCAACTGAGCAGACCTCAGAGCTCCGGAATCCCAGGGGCGGGGGGCGGTGCTGTGGCAGCCATCCCTGCCTAGACAGTGTGTTTCACCAGGACTGGGGGTGGCGGAGGGAGTGATGAGCTGTCCTGGTGTGGTCTGCAGTGCCTTCCCTGCCCAGGGGCCAGGGCCAGGGCCAGGGGTCAGGGCTTGGAGAGGTGCTGGGAAAGCAAATCACCTTTAGCCCCACCTCTGCCTTGTGTTTTACAGATTAATTTCATCCTTTTTATAAACATCCTAAGGATCCTGATGAGAAAACTTAGAACTCAAGAAACAAGAGGAAGTGAAGGGAACCATTATAAGTAAGTGGAGGGCAAAGACCTAGGCACGCTCGCTCAGTCAGCAGGCATTTACCGAGCACCTACTGTTTACCCAGCTGGTGCTGGGCACTGGTGGAGGTGGAGGAAAAGGAAAAGCCGGGACCTGGAAGTTTACAGTGGACCAGGGGAAGGGAGAATGGGTCCATGTGACCCTGAGACCCGGCCCCAGGGGTGGGGAGAAAAGAAATCTAAGCAGCATCCCTGGAGGCAGAGATCTTACCTTTGGGACAAGGCTAGGGAGTCAGAGAGTGGGCTTCGGTGACCCAAATTCAAATCTTTACAGACACAGTGGCCCTCCTTGTCTGTGGGTTTTGCATCTGAGGATTCAGCCAACCTTGGATTGCAGATTGAAAATATTTGGGAAAAAAAAATCCCAATCAAAACATTTTCATTGTAGGAGGTATTATACGTAATCTAAAGATGACTTAAATATATGGGGAAATGTGCGTAGGTTATATGCAAATACCACCCCATTTTATATAAATGACTTGAGCATCCAAGGATTTTGGTGTCTGCGGAGGGTCTGGAACCAATCCCCGTGGATGCCGAGGGTGGACTGTATTTTCCAGCTTTTGCTAGACCGTAGCTTTCACCAGACCTTAGCTTTCAGCAGATTTTCAAGATAATGTGATCCAAAAATACTTTAAAGCCTTTAAGATGTTCAAGAAAGATGCTGTGTTAGTCTGCACAGCCTGCCACAATAAGATACCACAGATTGGCTGGCTTAAATAAGAGAATATTATTTACTCACAGTTCTGGAGGCTGGAAGTCCAGGATCAAGGTGTTGGCAGGTTTGGTTTCTCCTGAGGTCTGTCTCTTTGGCTTGTAAATGGCCACCTCCTCGCTGGGTCCTCGCGTGGCCTTTTCTCTGTGCACCTGCATCCCTGGTGTCTCTTCTTACAAGGACACCAGTTGGCTGGACTATGGTCCCACCCTGATGGTCTTATTTAAACTGGTCCCTGTCTGCAAGTACAGTCACATTCTGAGGTACTAGGGCTTAGAGCTTCAACTTAAAATTCTGGGGGAACACAGTTCAGCCCATGACAAGTGTTGAAGACAAATCAGTGTCCAACAGGGGCTTTCTCTGTCATGGTCTGAGTTTTGAGAATCTGGCAGAGGCCTGGATTACTGGGTGACAGATTCCCCAGGATGTCACTAGAGTAGTGGCTCCAAAGTAGGGGGCAGCTGGGGATCCAGGACAGAGTTGCCAGATAAAATACAGGATGCCCAGTTTAATTTGAATTTTGGATAAACAACAATTTTTTAGTACTTACACCAAAAAAAACACTACCCATTGTTTATCTGAAATTCAAATTGAACTGGGTATCCTGTATTTTTGTTTGCTAAATTTGGCAACCCTAACCTGGGGAGAAAACAAAAGAGCTTCTCCTTACAGATATTTATTATCAAACAAATGAAAATGCTGGTTTTGCTAATACATGAGACGCAGAGTGATAGTAATACATGCAGATACGGTATGAATCAGTAAAATTATTCATGTGGGTATGGGTTCAAAGCATTTTGCTGATAGGGTGCATGAACAGAAATTTGGGGACTGGCCGTGGACTGATAAGTTTTGAATCTGGGTGACGGTACGTTGGAGTTGGGGCTTTCCGAAATGGAAGTAAAAACAAACAAGCAGCGGGGACGCTGCTGCAAAGCCTCCTGCGGTCAGGCGAGAGGGGGGCCCTGGGTGTGGAGGGGCCTGAGACTGCAGCGCCTCTGTGTCCTCAGGCGCCTGGCCAAGTCCACCCTCCTGCTGGTCCCCCTCTTCGGAGTCCACTACATAATCTTTGCCTTCTCCCCGGAGGATGCCATGGAGACGCAGCTGTTCTTTGAATTGGCCCTTGGCTCATTCCAGGTAAGCTCCAGACTGTGACTTTACGGTGGGAAGAGGTGTCCTTTCTCTCCTGAGAGAAAAATGGAGAGGCCGAAAGCCAGATCTTCCCAGAGGCAGAGGGATGCCTCATTTGGCAGAGACCCAAGAGACGCAGGGGCAGGACCTCACCGTGCTGCGTGACCCTCAGTGGGACCCAAGTTCCCCACCAGTCACATGGGGGTGGGAGATGCAAGTAAGGAGAGAGAGACTGACTCCAGGGAAGACGAAGGGAACATAACCCAACACACACGATCACACAAGTCTCAGTAATTAGAGTCAAAATAATGTAACCGCAAAGGGCTGGGGCTCAGCCATCAAGGAGTAGGACAGGAAGACTACTGTAGTGGGGGCGTGGGCGGGAGGTGGAAGGCTGTTCAAAAGAATGATAGCCTCACCTCCACACTGGGAAGTCCATAGAAACCGCCCCAAGCTGAAAAATTCAGAAGTAGCAACCTCAGCATATAATTGAGAATCAGTCAAGAGAGTTGCAAGTCCTTGCCTCTGAGGAACAGGAAATGGGGGCAGGGGTGTCAGGAGCTTAATGTTTTTCCTTTTCTTTTTTTTGTGACAAGAGACATTTGACTCTTTGAAACCAATTACATACACGATTTACGAAAAATAAAAGCCAACTTTAAAAAAAGAAAACAAAGGGAGGGGAGAAACCACCTACCTTCTAATACAACAAGACGTTGTAAAGTTAAAAAATATAGTAAACCTGTTTGGACAGAAGGGGCTTTTAACATGAATCCCAAACTTCACAGTGTTATTTGTTTATTTACTCATAACCATCTCCTTCCAAAAATAATATGATGTAGCTTTCAGGGAAAACATACAAAGGACAAAAAAATAAGTAGATTGGATCAGCGAATAAAGAAAATAAAGCCAAAACTGAGTTCATACACAGAAACAAATTTGATGAAATTTTCTGAAGGTGGCAGAGGTGTGTCATAAATTTGGTTTGGAGCTTCCCAGTAGCCAAAGCAAAGACAGAAACACACTCTGTTTCAAGATTTAGATGAAAACAGGCTAGTCCCTAGGGAGAGGCCTGAGAGAACTCTCTCCCAGTGGGTTTTCCGGAAGGAGCCAGCCTGTCCTCAACAACACTGACCATCCCACAGTCTTCCTCATCTGGGCAGGCCGCGGCCGCCCTCATTCCCGGAGTTCTGTTCAGGACGGGTGTGCCCAGGGCGGTCCTCCTGTCACGCTCCTGTTCCAGGGAGGACGCGTCACTGGGAGCACGTTCCTAAGTGGGGTCTGGCCCTAAGCCGCGCCTTCAGACCCACCCCCCCCCAGGGCTGTCCCCTTCACTCCCGCAGAGCCTCTTCTCCTCCCAGAGACCCCTGCCAGCCCCCCAGCCCCACAGAGCACCTAGTCTCCTGTGTAATCCGTGATCTTTTCCTCTGGGCCAGGAAGCTTCCACGTAACGTGCGGGAGGCTGGGCTTACCGTGGCCCCTTTAGCAGGTGGGGGGGTCCAGGTACAGATGGGTGGAAGGTCATGACCCGGTCAACAGAAGTGGGTAGTGATCCCGCTGAGGACCTGGAGACCCAGGTGTCATCCTGCGTGGAAGGGGACCTCCTGTCTCTGGAGCTGGGCTTGCGGCTGGGGCTACAGACTGCTCGTGAAGGCCGTTCGCCTCCTCTCTGGGGAAATGCTTGTTAAGAGGAAACCAAAGCACTTTCCTAAATGTTCCCATAGAAATGTTTACAGAGAAAAAGGATCTTTAAGACTTCTTTCAAAAAAAAGAACCACTGTTCAAATACAAACAGATATCATTTTATTATATATTATACATTTATACTGTATGCATATTTTTAAAATTTTGTATTATGGAAAAAATTTTCCATAATACAAAAGTGAAGTGGACGATATAATGAACCTCCGTGTGGCCCTTACCCTTTCATGGCCTGTCCTGTTTCACCTCTACCGCCACCCACCCTCATCATTTTAAGCAACCCCAAGCCATCGTTGTATTTCAAATGTAAATATTTTAGCATGTATTTCTAAAAGACGAGAGCTTAAAGAACACACACAGAACCATAATGCCATGATCACTGTCATATATTTCTAAAAACGAAAGTTTATTAGCTCCTCCTAATTGTAGAAATACTTGCTTATTGAGGAAAATTTGGAAAATAAGGAAAAGAAAAAGGAAAATCCATCCATAATCTCATAACCCGATGTAATGACCTCTGTTAAAATGTCAGTGTGTTTACTTCTGTCTCTTTTCTATCCAAGAAGACACACACACGTACACACACATGTACACACACAAAACTGAGATCGGGACGTGTGGTTTTATATCCTCCTTGTTCTGTTTACTTCTTTATCATTCCATCATGAACGTTTTTCTAGGTCATTAAAACTCTTCAAAGACTGCATATTCTTTATTATTATTATTTTTTATTTATTTTTGGCTGCGTTGGGTCTTTGTTGCTGCTCATGGGCTTCCTCTAGTTGCCGTGAGCGGGGGCTACTCTTCGTTGCGGTGCACAGGCTTATTGCTATGGCTTCTCGTTGCAGAGCCAGGGAAGTCCAAGACTGCATATTCTTAATGATTGTATACAAACCGTGGAATTTCTGAAGCTTGCTGGCTGAGGCAGGCTGCCCTCTGCATACCTGGGGCACGTCTAACCAGCCCTCACCAGGGCTGCCCCCACCTCAACAGTGAGACTGTGTCTCCGGACCTTTGAGGCTGGGGCAGCCCTGGTCCGGTGAGGTGGCCGCAGCCTGGCCACCAGCTCCCGGCCTGCCGACCCGGGACTCAGTCCCTCACCTGTGAAGCAGGGGTCCTCCCCACCCACATCCTAGGGCTCTGCAAGGATTGAATGAAGCACCTGGAAACCAGAAGCCCAAAATTACACAGGCTAAGGTGCGCCCCAAGCCCAGCTCTCGTTTATTTCAAAGCCCGACTTTCACACCCTCTGACAGCGGCTCCTAATCAATGGTGCCCCTTTGAACCATCTTTCAGAGCTGCTGATGGTCTCACCCCAGACATTTGGAGCTGGGGCACAGAGTGCACCCTGGGCCAGAGCTCCCAGGTGATTCTAACGTGTGGCAAAACTAGAAAACCGCTACCTTGAGTCCGTGTTCCTGCCCCACTCCCGTGGTCCCCATTCCATGTGGCATCAACCCTGCTCAACCTCAGCCCGCCTGCTCTGAGACTCTTAGAGCAGATCCTTCTAGTTTGTAACTCTTGTTAAGACGCCAGGACTGGGCTTCTGTGGTGGCGCAGTGGTTAAGAATCCACCTGCCAATGTAGGAGACACTGGTTCGAGCCCTGGTCCGGGAAGATCCCACATGCTGCGGAGCAACTAAGCCCGTGCGCCACAACTACTGAGCCCGAGTGCCACAACTACTGAAGCCCGTGCACCTAGAGCCCGTGCTCCGCAACAAGAGAAGCGACAGCAGTGAGAAGCCCGCGCACCGCAACGAAGACCCAATGCGGCCAAAAATTTAAAAAAACTAAATAAATTAAAACACAAAACAAAAAGCCACCAGGACTCCTGAGCAGTCGTGTGGATGAAGCGCACCATAAACAGGCTGGTTCATCCCTCTCTGGGGTCCTGTCCATGTCCTAAGTAGCTAGGGGCAGGCCTGGCTGGCACTGGGGGGAGGGGCTCTGGCACCCAGGCCTCTGTGGGGAGCCTGAGGGCAGGGGCTTGTTAGGAAGGACAGGCTGGCCCTCGGAGGGCCCTGAGGTGAGCAGGGCATCCGGACTGCGAGACCCTGCTCATAGCTCACGGTTCCACGCAAACCTCTTCGGCTCAGATCCTGCATCTCAGCCCGCAGCCCTGCCTGGCAGGCTCCACGCCAGGATTGCGGGGGTGCCACTGGGAAGAGAGGAGCTCCGGATGCTAGGGAGGGAGGGTCCTGGTAGGCACAGACCCCCACCATCCCAGGGAACCTAAAGCATACGTAGCCCTGAGGTCTCTGACCTGGACATGAGGGGGGCTCATGCCCCACTGTTGGCTGGCCGGTACCTGCCTGCGACCTGCACGCCGGCTGTTCTGACCACATGGCTACACGTTTGTCTTTCAACTTGATTAGCTGGCCCTGTTTAAACCTCTCCAGATTTCCAGCTGTCTTGCAGATGAGTCCACCCAGGCCCAGGGGCTCCCATGGGCTGCCCCACCCGCTGAGCTCGGGGCGGATGGGCATAGCTCGGGTGCCATTGCTCCTGCCACTCCCAGATGGCCCGCCTCACCGGTGACCTGCCTGGTCCCTGTGGCCTGCACTTAATGTAACTGACACCACCCTGGTGCAGGGGCCCTCCCTGGACACGGGGGCGGTCCTTGCCCCCAAGGGTGTCAGTCTGTGGGTGATGCCAGCACAGCTAGGGGCACTGAGGGCCGGGAGAGGAAGCCTCCACTTCCCCTGGAGGGGGAGAGGCGCGGGGAGGCTCTGCAACAGCTGTGGGGAGCAGTGAGCTTGGGGCTGGTGACGAGAGGACCCCAGGCGGGTAGGAGGCTGGGTGCTGGGCCCGCACTCATCCCGTTGCCCTGCTTCTTCCGCAGGGCCTGGTGGTGGCCGTTCTCTACTGCTTCCTCAATGGGGAGGTGAGTGTCCTGGGCTGCCCGGGTGCAGGGGAGCTCCCTCACAGCCGTACCTGGAAGGGGTGGTGGGGAGTGGGGTGTGGCGTTGGTGGGGGAGGCCGGGCCCTCCTGGCTCGGGCCTGTCTTCAGGGAGTCTGGGCTCACCTCCTGGGGGCCCCAGGATCGCCTGCAGGCCTTGTTAAAACAACTGCTGTTTCCTACCCTGTTTCTAAACCAGCAAAGATAGGTCCCGGCAGTCCGGGCTGGAGGCTGAGAACGTCTGAACTAGCACTCCAGGTGATTCTTATCCTTGGGCATGTTCAGGAAATGGGGGCAAGTGCAGGCGCCCCAGCCCTAACCGAGGCTGATGACTGTCCGCTTGCTCGATGGGTGACGCCGGTCACTGCCCTGCTCTGGGCCTCAGGCCTCTCACCTGTAAAATGAGTGACTCAGGTGAAATGTTTGCTGCTCCGTCCTCTGAGACCTCCAAAGAGTGTGACTCCTGGCAGGGCGGGGGGCTGCGCCCTTAGCTTGAGGTCTCCGCCCTGCCCAGAGCACTGCCGGGACGTGAGGCTCCTGGCACAGAGGCTGCGCAGTTGACGTTGGTTAGATGCGGTGTTGCCCCACTTGGATGGGAGTCGAGATGGTAAATCTATGAGCGGCCTGCAGGAGGGGGAGGCATGCCCGCTGGGCAGACGTGGCAGAGCCCGAACGAGGCCCCAGGGGAGCAGGACCCTGGGCAAGGGTCATCTTTCCCTCCGGGTGACGGCTGGTCTCTGGGGGCAGGTGCAGCTGGAGGTTCAGAAGAAGTGGCGGCAGTGGCACCTGCGTGAGTTCCCACTGCACCCGGTGGCCCTCGGCTCCTTCAGCGGCGGCACCAAGGCCAGTCCCTCGGAGCAGAGCCGGGGTACCTGCAGGACCAGTGTCATCTGAGGCTGGAGCAGGGCCACCCAGACAGGCCAAGATGGGTCCTGAGGTCCGACTGCTGCCCATCTTCCTGCCAGATGCTGTGCGATCACTCCTGTGACTATAACACCCCTCCTCCGGGCCTGGGGGCGGGGGCGTGGTGGTAATTCCTCAGAACCGAAGGGACCTGGGGCAGGAAGAGGGCCTGGGATTTGGGTCTGTTGAGTTTTCTGGGAAGACTTCAGGGGTCCCAGGAGGGGGCAGGGGAATAAACGGTAACTGGGATGAGACTTGGTATTTGTCAGCCCTGTTGCCCTTGAGCCTCAAGGTGAAGGATGCTGTCCCCCACGACTTCCTGGAGGACGGGGCTTCTGTGATCCCCCTGCTCCAGTTTTCAGGGACAAGCTTAGCAGAAATTGAGGCCCTTGGCCCTAGGTGGACCCTCCCCACCCCTCACTGCAACTCACCCACCCAGTAGCTCTTCCCCCAGAGCCTTCTGACAACCGGGTCACAGGGAGCCCGGGAGAGCCCCAGCCCTTTCAGTCACCCTAGCATGGGATGAGGCACCTGTTCTTCCTGCTTTCAGCTAAGTTATCTGCAGTACAGCCGGAAATGGGGCAGAATCCCATTTGACAGAAGAGAAACTGGTTCACCAAGGTCCTGTGACTTGACCAAGTTACTCAGCAGGGAAGTGGCAGCTCGGTCCAGGGCTTCTGGTTTCAAATCCCCAGGCTCCAAGGCTGTCTGTCTCCCCTGCTCCTGGGCAAGGGTGGACAGGGCCCTGTCTCCCCGCCCCACTGGGGATTTTAAGTCTCACCCTTTACTCTGAATCTCAGTTCCCTCAATTATTAGCACTCCTTCCCTGCCAGCCATGTGAGGGTTAAAGGACTAAATATTTGAACCATTTTACAAAACGAAGCCTGCATGCTCAGGGGAGAGCATTCTGGTTTTTTTTTTTTTTTTTTTTTTTTGCGGTACACGGGCCTCTCACTGTTGTGGCCTCTCCCGTCGCAGAGCACAGGCTCCGGATGTGCAGGCCCAGCGGCCACGGCTCACGTGCCCAGCCGCTCCGCGGCACGTGGGAATCCTCCCAGACTGGGGCACGAACCCGTGTCCCCTGCATCGGCAGGCGGACCCCCAACCACTGCACCACCAGGGAAGCCCAAGGGGGAGCTCATTCTTGACAGAAGCAGAGGCGACCCTCCCCGCGGCTAGAGAAGAGGGCATCTTGCTGGTAGGTGGGCCCAGCTCTAGTTCTGGCTTTAGGTGACCCTGGACAAGTGGCCCTGGCCCCCAACTTCTGCATCTCACCCCTGAAGACAAGGTCATCCGCTTTGCATCTTATAGTCTGCTACTGGGGTGAGAAGGCCAGATACCCATTTTCCAGGGCTCTCTCCAGGGACCTTCATGGACTCTGTACATCTTGGAATCAAAAAGTTAAAAAGAAAAAAAAAATCACAGGAGAGGTAGAGGCAGCCAGTGCAGCCCAGAAAGAGGACCTGGCAGGGCAGAGACCAAAACCCCATGCAATCAGTGGCAGCCAGAATGAACCAGGAAAGGCCTGACTTCACCAGGTGGGGGAGGGGCAGGGGCTAGTGTCGAATGAAATGGGCTGAGGGCAAAAACCCACCTACCGGGCAGAAAAGGGACTGGAAAGAGGCCAGTTTGGTGCACAGAAATGTAAAGTGGCCAGCAAGGGTGGAAGTCTCCACCGGTTCCTGGTCCCCTCCACCTGCAGGCCTCTGCATCCAGGGTGGTTGTTAATCATTACCTGAGGTCGGGCCAGTCCCCAGTACCCCCTGGAGTCCGGCAGCTCCAGATACGTGCTCTTTGAAGTGTGCTCTAGGATAAAAATGGTACCCCGAGGCTGTCGGGCCCTTACCAAAGATGGATTGCCCACGCTTACCAAGCCAGGCGGGCCCTCCTGGAAGGGCTTCAGGCGGGATTGACAGGGGGAGTCCCGAGGCACAGCGAGCTGCTGGAAGCTGGGGTTATCCAGGGATTACGGGGTCCCCCCGACAAAGGGCAGGGCTCAAATAAAGTCAAACGGTCTGAAAAGCTTCTGCACCCCAGCAGCCCTGAACGCTGCCTCCCTGACGTGACCAAAGCTAAAGCAGGGAATCTGCACGAGGCCCTTTGAGCTGGTGAAGCAAGTCCTCCGCACTGACTGGACACCCTTCGCTGACAGACGATTCACTCTTAGCAAGCCCGGAGGCCCCAGGGGCCCTGCAGCCCATATCCCAGCAGAGTCAACAAAACAGGCGTGAAATGTACTTGGCTGTGCAGCCAGCCTGAGCACCGGTTACCTGAGCTGCTTCCACATCTATTCCCATCCCAAGGAGGACTCAAGAATAGGTTTTAAAATATGTTTCTTCTTGTGAAGTCAACATCCTAATAACGTGGCTACGCTGGTGCAGCTGGTGGCTCGGAGGCACCCACCTGGCCTCTGGGCTGCAAAGGCCACTGGCCCGACCACCCCAAGGCCAAGAGGCGGCAGTTCGAATGTCACATGTTGGAGAAGTCCCATCTTGACCACACTTTCTGGTGGAACTCAGTGCCCTCGCAGGGGGGCCTAAAATTTTGCAGGCAGGCCCCAGGGGTACGTGACGCTGTCAGTCCGGCTGATACTGTTGATGTGGAGGCCGCTGATGGCGTTCAGGAAGAAGAGGAAAGAGGCCGTGAATTCGCTCCAGAACGTCAGGCTGAGGCCCATGAGTGTGACCTCGTTCCTAAGGAGGGTCAGGAAGCTCAGGAGGCCCCCGAAGGAGAGGATGGACGCGAGGAGGAAGAGGGCGGAGCCCACGGCCCACTTGTGCCACGAGTGGGCGTCCTCGGACACCTGGGACACCATGAGGAGCTCCAGGCCGAAGATGGCGACCACCACGGCCAAGGTGGCCACGCTGCGGGCCACAGCCATGCCCGAGGCTAGCCCGGGCACGTGGGCCTGCCTCAGGTCTCGGAGGCAGTGCAGCTCAACCTGGTTGGAGGTGGTGCAGAAGTGCCACAGCCCGAACAGACGGTCGTCGGCCAGGAGCCAGTGGCCATCGCAGATGGAGAGGGAGGAGAGGACCACGGCCAGGGAGGCGCACAAGATGATGAGGGCCCGGATGGAGGGTTCAAAGAAGGACCGGCGGGGCCTCCTTTGGGCCAGCAGCTTCTGGGCCTGGAAGACAGCACGGGGCAGCATGAGGGAGGGCCCCCGCCACAGCCCACCAGCCTCCTCAGGGAAGACCCAGAGCACACCTTGTAGCTTCCGACAGCCGTTTCTGCTTCGGTCTCCCAGGATGCCCAGGAAGCCCACCTTAGTCACAGCACAGAGCCACCTCCTGGTGGGGCGGGGGGACCCTCCTCCCATCCTACATGTTCCGCATCTGTCCTCCATTCGAGACCTATAAGCATTGCCTGTGGATCTAGTTATTCATCGGGCAAAGAGTTCCCTGACCTTTCTTTAATGATCTTTATAATGCGTAAGAAACCCAAATTGTATTGACAGGCAAATCTTGGTCCATTCTGAAGTCAGCAAACCTGTCTGGCTTGGCAGATGTGACCTTGAGCTAGCAGCCAGCCTTGGTTTCTTTGTTGCAAAACAAGAATACTGCACTAGACATTATTAGCACATCAGTGAAGGTTACACAGCTCCCTCTTCTGGCCCCTGGTCTTCCCCAGTTTCATTCTAATCTGCACCCAGCTTTTTCTGCACTTTTCTTCAGTGCGCAGTGATGTTTGCTCTTTGCCCTTCAGTCTGGCTCAGCCTGTACTCCGCCCAGGACATAGCACCGCTGTCTGTTCTAGAAGCTTCTGGGCGGGGGCGTCCCTGAGGCTCCCCTTCAGCCTATGGTTTTGGCCCCACAATAGTACACCCTATCCTCTCTCCTGACAAGCTGGGCCAAGCGTCCAGTGAAGTGTCCCTTCTCACAGCCCCGGGACACCCCCAAGCCACCGTGCCCAACCCCCAACCCGGAAGCAAAAGGAATGCTTCAAAGGGTAAAACTCCTTAGACGGCCCACAAGCCCTCCCAGGGCATCCTCCCGGCCACCTCGCACGCCTAGGACAAGCCTAGAACTTTCCTCCTCACACCTACTGGTCCCTCCACCTGAAAGGCTCTTCTCCCGGCTGCCCCCCTTTCTCCATTCTTCATGTCTCAGCTGAAACATCGCCTCCTGGGAGAGGTCTGTCCTGCCCACTCAACCTAGAACGGACCCCTCCGGTTACTCTCTGTCAGGAACCATTCTGACAAGTTTTCCATTCCTGTCTGATTCATAGTGGGAGGGCAGGAGCGTGTCCCCAGCACCCGGTGCCAGTGCCGTGCTCAAGAGCCACGAGGTCGAGTTTGCAGCCGCTGTCAATTCCATCTGAAGCTCCCTTTAAACCATCTCCTGCCCAATCATAACTTACGCCCTTTACAGTGTGTGTGGAAGCAGCCCAGGTCACGGCCCAGTTTGGGAGGTAAGCAAAGCACACAGCTCATGCGTGACGGTCACTGCTGGGAAGCAAACCCGAAAGGGGACTCTGGGGGTGAGCCCTATGCCACGTGCAAGTGGAGGCTTCCAGAGGAGGTCTGGGCCACCCGTCTCGGTGAGGGGCAGAAAGCAGAGCCACGCTCCCGGGAGGCCCCGGGATCCTTATGGAGCCGGCTTGCTTTCAGCACTTCTGCCTAGTTAGGGTCCTGTCTCACTCTTAAACCTGAGTCTGGTGGAGTAGGTGTTCCATGGCGGGTGGGTGGGGGACGGGGCGGGGTATGTAAAAAGGGAAACTGTCACACACAGGTCAGGGGACCAGCCCAAGAGCATTCACCGAGATCACAGTAAAGCCTGGCACAGCTGCCCGACAACTGTGTCATGTGTAGTGGGGGCGGGGGGATGCACACAGCCGGTAAGTACCCACTGGGGCCTTCGTGGGAGGGGCTCAGTACGTGGTGAGAAGGGCTGGAGTGGCCAGAGGGACGCCCAAGGGCTCGGGACCCGACTCAGACCAGAGGCAAAGGCAGTCGGGGGCGCTGTAAAGAACACTCAGGCGGGGAGTCTGGGCTCTGGTTCTCAAACCGCATCCCCTTGTCTCCTTGAGGCCTCCAGGTGCTAGAGCAGGGGGCAGGGGGGTCAGCTCCCGGCCCCTCACTTCAACCACAACAGGTCCCTCTTACCTGCTGGAGCCACTGGGAATCTAAGAGTCTGTACTGGATTTCATTAGGAAAGAACGGCTCTACTAAGAAACAAACCAAGGGAACTTTGAAATCTCTGTGACTACAAACCATAAAGGTGTTTGTCTTTGCGAGGTTTCTTAACCTCCTTGACCCTTATTTTCTCATCTACCGTTCCGTAGTTAATTTTGTAGCAGGAGTTAGTGATCCCTGCAGGAAAGAGTAGCCGTGAAGGCACCCGGAGGTTATAACTCCCCACAGGTTGATAAGTTTCTAGGATGGGAAAACCCCAGACGCAGGCAACAAGTCACAAGAATGCAGCACCCAGAGGCCTTTTGACCTCAGACATCACGCTGTCTGGAGAAACAGCACATGCCATCCTACCCTCAGCCCCACCTGTCCTGCACACACAGTGAACTTTAATCTCCAGGCCCTCAGACGTCACACTGGGATCAGGGAAAGACAGCTGACATCAGGTCATTTTCCCCCTCCCACCCCAAAGGAGGGCATCATTCGAACTCTGACGCCAGTAAAACTCCCAAGGATTAAGTGAGATCATGTGTATAAAGGTGCCCAGCACAGAAGCAGTTCCTGATTAATATTAGTAACAGTAATAAGGTAACTCGGGAGTCCTCCTTCCTCACCACTGCCCCACACCCCGGCTGCCAGCACCTCTGTGAACTTCCAGTGATCCAGGGCCTGAAATCCTCTCCCGGAGGGCAGCTGGGCAGCAGCGTGGTCAGTGGAAGGTCCGTGGACCAGAGGGTATGAGGGCAGTCTAGCCCTGCCCCTGACCCACCAGCCTCTAGCTCTGTGACCTTGGGCAAATCACTTAAATCTCTTAGGACCTGGACCATCTCCACTGAAAAAAAAAAAGAAAAATGGAAGCATTTCCCTTTTCCATCCAGAGCCCCGAATGATTAGTAGTGACCTGTAGAACAGTGTCACTTGGCACTCCTGGGCCACTGAGGCCAATGCCAAGGTCTTGTCTTCCTCTGGAACCCAGCACCCCATCTGATCCCGTCAACCCCTAAGTAGTGGACACTTTGGGCTGCTCACTACTTTTCTCCACATCAAGCCCCCGCCCCGCGCCCCTGCGCTTGCCCCCCCGCCCCCCCCCTTCCCAGTGCCCACTCAGCCCAGGCCCAGGTCAGACCCACCCCCTCTTCAGCTGGAAATCTCCTCTACAGCCTCCTAAAGAGTAAGCCCGCTCCGCCTGCGTGACCGCAGGGCACCGGGAGCCAGCACACTTGCCTTTTAGCTCTTTGGCCTCGGGCGAGCTATTTACCCCCTGAAGATAACAGTACCTGCTTCCTGGCCCCCCGGGGGGAGCCGAAAGGAGACCTAAGCACCCCAACCGCTTAGAACAGTCCCAGGCAGGCGGTTAAGTGCTCCTAAGCATCAGCCCCGACCCCCTTCTTTCACCAAAAGGTCAAGTCTGTTAACCTGGCTGCTCTCCTGCCCTCCCCACCCCCGTTAATCCTGCCGCAGTTTCTTCACCTCTTAATCTAGCACTCGCTTCCCCAAATCGCTCCTAAATCCGCTCCCACCCTCCTCACTGCCGGTCCCGGAGGCGGCTCGGCCGGGACCCCAGATTATGCCCAGAACGAGAGGAACTCGCTGCATCCGGCTCTAGGGTTGCGGTGTCCCGGCCACAAGGGGCTTGGGGCGCGGCCTGTGGGTGGAGTTTCTCCTGTTCGGGCCCAGAAGTCTGGTTCGACTGGATTCTATCGCTGAGCCGGCCGCCACGGGCGGGTTACTGCACCTGAGCCTCGGTCACCGCATCTACAAAGTGGGCGCAGCGGGATCAGCCCCGGAGTCTGCGCTGCGGGGCGCCGAGCACTTGCAGGCAGAGGCTGCGGGCCGCTGTCACCGTCCCGACCGTCCAGTCGGGAGGTAAGGAGGCGGGACGCGTCCGCTAGGGAAGCTCGGCGCAGGGCAGCGGAGAGCCGCACGCCCGGGGGGTGGGGGTGCGGATGGACCCCTCGCATCATTCTAAGGAGAAACCCCATCTCTGCGAGGCGGGCCCCTCCCCTCTCTACAGCCTGTCCTGAGGTTTCCGCGTGCCCCAGCGAGTCCACCCCCTTGCCCGCCCCCAAAATCAGTTTTGGGAGGGGAGATGGTCTTGCTGCCCCCGCCCAGGAAAGTTCTGGCTTCCCCAGAGATTCTTCCTCGTGTGACAAGGCGAGGCTCATTTTTACGAGTGGATTCCGTCCATCCTCCGCTCCAGATGCGCCCCCTTTGAACAGGAGGAACCCCTCTGGTGCACCTAAGGGATGAACACTGCGGACCCCAAAGAGAAGCCCAACACTCCTCCCTAGCCGTTTGGGAGCCTCGGTGCCGCAGGACCTCGAGGAGACCGCGCCCTGGGCGGCTTACCCCCCCGGACCCCGGCCGGGCCCCTCCACACCCCCCGCACCGGGCTCTCGCCCACCTGCACGCCGAGGGCTGTCATCCCGCGCCTGGGCTCGGCCGCGCGCTCCCGCCTGGTTCTCTCGGGGCTCCCGAGCGCTGCTCTGCCGGGGCCGCGGCTCCCGACTCCCGACCTCATCCCGGGGGCGGGGCGGCCGGAGGGGAGGGGCGGGCGGAACTGCTGCCCTCGGGCGGCTGGTCGGGCCCCTCCCCGCCCGCCCGCCCGCCGCGGCTTGGTTTGCGCTGTGTCAGCGGGGCCGCCGGAGGAGCCCTCGTGCAGGGGCCGGGTCCAGGACCCGGCTCGAAGGGGAGGCCCGGGCCCTGGGGGAGGGCTGACCCGGCCGACTTACAGGCCCGGAGCCGCTCCCCAGTCTCAGGGCACGGCTGTGCCCGCGGCGCCGATTCCTCGAGGGCCCGGGGCCCAGGAGCCCGGTCCGCCCCGGCGGGTCCGCCCGAGCGTCCGGGGGAGGCGGCGGCGTCCAGAAGGCAGGCGCGCGCCCGGGCTCTGCAGCTCCACCACCGTGGGCCGTTGTGATCCTGGGCTCTTGTTTCCGTCTCTGAGCCACGGGCGATAAATGAGATGATACCCGTGAAAGGTCGGGGTTTTGCGAGGCTTCGGTAAATGTGAACGGAGTGGACTCCCCGGGGCCGTCTTTCCTGCGTCCCTTTTCTCTCCCCCAAAGCGGGGCGTACAGCCCTGCTCGCCTGCTCGCCTCCACAGGGACCACCCAGAAGGCAAATAGGACAAGACAAAAGTCATTGTTCTTCCTGGACTTTTGATGGGGCTTGAGTTCTCAAGGGGGCAGCGCACAACGTCCCCACCCCAAGAAGGGTAAATTCCCGCTGAGACCCTCCCAGCCCTTCTCAGCTGTTGATAAACAGGGAGGGGGTTGCCGCCTAAGGTGAAGCAGGGTCTCCTTTCTCCGTCTCGAAGCAGGGTGAGGGAAGTTACCTGGCCCACTCAGGCAGGCAGCTCCCCGGTGACTTTGCCGGGGACGTTCTCAGCTGGCACCTAACGCTCCCGCCGCCCCACCCCAAGCCCCGTCCCGGGCATCTCCCTGTCAGAGGTTCATTCATCTGATTCTGTCGCTGCCGCAGAAACCGCGTCAGGTACGTTAACCTAGCGCCTGCCTTGTTCCGTGTGTGGTCAGGCCTGTTTGGAGGTCTGCTGCCTGTTATGCTTTCCTGGTAAGAATAGAAAGTCTTGAATCGGTGGAATTTAGAGCGACATGTCAGCAAGATTGCTGGAGAAGTAGAAATGACTTAGGAATGATGATGAGGAAGTGATGGTCCGCTTCCAATTATTTTATGAGCATAAGAAAGCCGGGGGACTTCCCCTGGCGGTCCAGTGGTTAAGACTCCGCACTTGCACTGCAGGCGGCGCGGTTAGGGTTCACCTGGGCAGGCCCTTCATTTGCACTATTTGCTCTCCTAGGTCCCTCCGTGGTGCTGGAGCTGAGCAGAGCGGGTGTGGCAGAGTGAGAGACAGCCACTCCACTCAGCAGGAGTGACTGTCGTGAGGGGCAGGGGCTTCCCAGTGCCGGGGGTGGGGGGGGGAGGGGACAGGGTGGGACCTTCAGGGGCTAAAACCAGGAACAGCCTGGGGGTGAGTAGTGGGACAGCACAGAACCCACCCTCTTGCTTGACTGTCTCTGCCTTTTCTCCTCCACCTGTCCTGCTTCTAGGCCTGGCCAGTGTTGGGGAAAGAGGAATTGCATAAAGAAAGGGAGGACGTGGCCCCCACTCACCCCTCTGACCACTCCTGTCTGATGAGAAAGACCCAGGCACTGATCTTAGAAAGTTCCAAGGCAAGGGCACAGGTACCGATTAATGAATCAACAAACTCAGTGAGCACCCTCCCATCTCCGGGCCTTTGTACTTGCTGCTTCCTCTGCCTGAAATGTACTTCGTCAAGATATTCACAGCTAAGACTCACCACCTCACTCCCTCAAGGAGGTCAGAGAGGAGCCTGCGGTGACCACCGCACCTGAAACAAAGATCCTCCATTCTATTCTCCCTCCCCTCTGTCACCACAGGAGCAAGGACTTTGCCAGGCACGACAGTAGGTGCTCAATAAATATTAATTGAATATATGAATGAGTTCATTGTATACCTACTCTGTACCCGCTGGCCTGGCTAATGAGGGACAAAGGAGAAAGAGACAAAGTCCCCATCGGGGTAAGATGCTTGGGTTTTAGGGTCAAAATCTGCGTCCCCTTCATTTCTGCTCCCTCCCCAGCCTCCCCAGTTCAGGCCCACATCCTCCTCCTGTCTCTTCCCTTGCACCCCTGGTCCACCATCCTCTCCCCAGCTCTAGGCCCATCACCTCTAACGTGGAGGCCTGCGTAACAGCCTCCTGCTGGGCCTCCCTGCCTCCACCCTCAGCCTCTGTCCTGCAGCTTCCCGTCCCCTCTCTCTGCAGGCCCACCCCTCTGCCCTCAGCTCCAGCTGCACGTGCCCGCTTGTGCCCTGGACGGGAAGCTCTGTCCAGTCTCAGGGATGCTGTGTTCACGGTTCCCTCTGTGTGACAGGCCTTCCCTGGGGGTCTGCTGGGCAGGCTGTCACCTCTTCAAGGGCCTCCCTTGAGTTCGCCAGCCAGAGTAGCATCCCACACACGCTTGACCCGGTTACCTTCGTGTTTTCTTCCTTTCTTTTTTTTTTGTATATATTGTCTCATTCATTCCTTTTTTCTTTTTCTTTTTTAAATTTATTGAAATATAGTTGATTTACAGTGTTGTGGGCCTTCGTATTTTCTTGATCCTTAGCTGACCTTCTCTATATGTCCGTTTCCCTCTCTAAAGTACAGCACACAGTTGAGTGCTAGGCCTGTCTCTCTTTCACCCCCGCATGCCGTGTTCTAAGAGCAGGGACTGGTCCGTAAGGCTTGCGAATTGATGGAGCAGCCTCAGATGCATTCTGGGTGAATCACTTCCCCTCCGTGAGCCTTGGATTTCTGTCAAACGGGGAAATGCATCCTTTGGGAGTTGCGAGGGTCGTGGGGGCAGTGACTCTGTCAACTACGCCTGGCGCAGGGTGGGCACTGACCCCTGACCCCAGAGAAGCTTAGCTGAGGCAGGCTCCACTCTGCCATTAGGGAGGCCCCTGCCCCGGGTTTTTCTCCTTTGAGCACTTGGGGTGTGGGTTCTCGGGCCGACACGTGGGGAGACCCAGAGGCAATAACGGGGAGTCTGCTAGGAGCTGCCTAGTTCACTGGGCAGTTTCAAAGCTGATGACTAGCTCTGCCTGCCCGAAGCCTGGACTCCTGGCCCCTCCAACTCTCCGTTCTTTGTGGACCCGCCCACTTGCCTCTCCCTGTTCCCTTCCCATCCCCTCCCCACCTTCTCCCCAGCGCCCTGCCTTCACCCACTGGGTCTTTCTCTTCTCCCATTGCCCTCCTCAGGTTTCCTGAATCCCCGCAGGTTCCATGCCCTCCAGCCAGACTTCCGCCCACCCTTTGCCCCCTCTGCCTCAAGCTCTAGCCCTGCATCCCGGCCTCTTCCCAGTCGCCTGACTGCAGCAGAGACTTTGTGTAGGCATTATAGTGGCCCAGGGGCTTCCCCGCCTGCCCTGGGGCTTTGCTTCACAGTGCTTTGCTCTGGGCCAGGTGGGTAGCAGGTGTGATGTTTATGCTGTGGGTGAGGGTGTCGCTTCAGGGGGGCCCAGGGCACCAGTTCCCCACCAGGGCAAGGGCGGTGGGAAAGGGGACTGACCGGTTGAAGGGATGAACGGATGCAGCAGGGATGTAGGTGGGCTCAGAGGGTGTCCTTTCTGTAGGGTCTCCCCTTTCTACAGGCAAGTCCATCCTGGAGATGGGTGCCCCTCCAGGGCACCAGGACCTGCAGATTTCCAGGCAGAGTTGGGGAGACTTCTAGCACCTTCTTTGCAGGCGTGGACCCTGGAGTTGTCAGCGCACTTTGAGACACTCCGTCTCTAGGCGATGGTCCCCATAACTAGGCACATCCAGGGCAGTTGTATAGAGCAGACTGCCAGCCCGTCCCTTCCCAAGAGGGGCCGGTGCTCTTCCCTAATCAGGGCACCCCGCCTGCCGGATCAAAGCGTCCAGGAAGCAAAATTAGACACCAGGAATTGGTGGTGAGCACGGAATGATGACAAGAGAAGTTAAAAGCTTAGGCAGGGCTTTGCCTAGGCTCTGGGAAGACCAGGAAATACCCATCACCCCGTTTATTAGCTTTGACCTTTACAAGGAAGGCATGCTGTCACAGGGGCCAGAGGAGTGATAAGGGAGGGAGGGATGGTCCCCCACAGGGGCATGGAGGGCTGGTCAGCGGGGATCCTCCAGGCCTGAACCAGCAGGGTCTGGGCATCAGGCCACTTACCACCTCAGTCTGTAGACGTGTTAAAAGCAAAGAAGTGTTGTCAATTCAAAAATCGGGAGGTTTGGAACTTCCCTGGTGGTCCAGTGGTTGAGACTCTGCGCTTCCACTGCAGGGGCCACGGGCTCAATCCGTGGTTGGGGAATTAAGATCCCGCATGCTGCACGGGGTGGCCAAAAAATTAAAATAAAATAAAATAAATTGGGAGGTTTTACACTAAATTCTGGATTTATTGGCTTCTCTTGAAAATGAGACAGTTTGGACCCTGAGGGTCCCTTTTCTGCATGGGAACAGTGTCCACTTTGGGTGACTTCCCTTTGCATGGACTGTGCTCTGGGGGCCCCCCAGTTTTACCATCTCCCCGTTCTGTTCACTCTTCTGTGTTGCCTGCCTGGCCCTCGTAGGATTTCCCTTTATAAGCCCAGCTCTGTGTTGTGCTGGTAAATAACCCAGCCATGCTTTCAGGGTCTGTTTCCATGCTACCACCACTGCCTTCCTGGCTGGCCCCAGTTTTTGTTCCCCGTAACTCTGCCCCCCCGGCCCCCCAGACCAGTCTTTCCTGCCCAGATTCCAGACCCTCCTGCTGCAGCCCTCACCCCGATGGCAATGATCTCCCCCTTCTGGGTTCAGGTTTCCCGGATAATCTCCTTAGTCGAGGAAAACGAGGCTGCTCTGTGTAAAGGGAAGCAGACGGTCTGAGCACTGGTGAGTCTGGGGCTAGGGGCCTGTCCTGGTCCAGAAAAGCTGTAACCAAGGGCTGGGGGCAGGCAGCCTCCTGGGCGGCAGGGGCTTCGGGCGAGAGCGCAATGAGGCGGGGGCTGTGCACTCGACAGAGAGCCCCTCCCTGGAGTCATCGTGGCTCCCGCCATAAGCCCCCTCCCCTGGAGTGCGCCCGGGGTGCACTGACCGGCCAGGCCTCTGGGACCGCGCTCTTTGCCAGCCTGCAAGCCAACCACCTCCTTTTCATCTGGTATCACTTTGTCGGTGGTGAGGGGACCCTTCCTCCTCTCTTCCAACTTTGCCCTGGATGATATTTTGTCTCTGACCTTATGAATTGATTTTTTAAATACATTTCAAGAATTCTAAATGCGACATTCTCCAGGCCCTATGTATTTTCTGGATATTTATGTGATTATCAAACTTTTCCAGTAAATGACCCCCCGTCTTTTATTTTGTTGGACCCCAGTTCCGAGCCCAGCCAACCATTCTCAGATCACAGCACGCGGGCATCCTTGACTCCAGGTCCTCCTGAAGTTTATTTTCCGTTTTTCATTCGCCCAGTGGTACCGCCTCTAATGTGTTTGATGTATATCCTTAACCATTGTGTATCCTTGTATGTGTGTGTGTGTGTGATTTTTGCTTTCCTAAGTGGCATTATGCTATAAATCTTGTTCTGTTTCCGACTATTCTCACCCAACAGCATGATTTGAGACCACCCCTGTTGGTATATGTGTAAATCTAATTCAGTGTTTTACACATGATAGGTTGGGTCCCAGTAGCGGCTGGTGAGATCAATTGGGCAGGGCATAATCACCACTTATAATAAACGAATACAATGTAATAGGCAATATCAGAGTGCCTCAAACATAATTAGGGTAAATGTTGTTTCATGAATTTTTTTTCAAAAAGAGATAGATACAGGTTGCAAAGTGAAAAGTATTTCTTAGGTGGGTCCCAGGAAAGTTTGAATGGTCTGGTTCATTGCTTCTTCTTTTTTTTTTTTTGCGGTACGTGGGCCTCTCACTGTTGTGGCCTCTCCCACCACGGAGCATAGGCTCTGGACGCGCAGGCTCAGCGGCCATGGCTCACGGGCCCAGCCGCTACGCGGCATGTGTGATCTTCCTGGACCGGGGCACGAATCCGTGTCCCCTGCATCGGCAGGCGGACTCTCAACCACTGCATCACCAGGGAAACCCCAGATCACTCTTGACTTACATTGACTTATCTTGACTTACATTGCTAACTATATGGATGGACATTGTAATAACATGTAATTCTTTTTTTAAAAAAAATTGTATTTATTTATTTAGTTTTGGCTGCGTTCTGTCTTTGTTGCTGCATGCGGGCTTTCTCTTGTTGAGGCGAGCAGGGGTTTCTCATTGCGGTGGCTTCTCTTGTTGCAGAGCGCGGGCTGTAGGCGCGCAGGCTTCAGTAGTTGTGGCACGCGGACCCAGAAGTTGTGGCGCGTGGGCTTAGCTGTTCCGCGTCACGTGGGATCTTCCCTGACCAGGGCTCAAGCCCGTGTCCGCTGCACAGGCAGACGGATTCTTAACCACTGCACCACCAGGGAAGTCCCTGTGGCTTTTTACTGTTGATGTGACCCTGGTCCCCTGGCTGAAGGAGGGCTTGTCAGGTTCCTCCACTATAAAGTTCCTCTTTCCCCCAGTCCATTCTGTCTGTGCCATTTGCAAGGGTGTCACTAGGCACAGCCCATGGTTAAGGGGTGGGAAGCTGTGCTCCACATCCCTGGCAGTTATAACATTTATATTCCTTTTTTGGGTTTATGCCTGAAAGATTCCCACGATCCCATATTATCTATTTATTTTTTCCAGAAAAATAGCTATAAAATTGACTGTGAGTTTACGAAACGATGCTCCACCTCGGTAATGATTGGAGGGATGCTGGATGCAACCATCTATGCCTTGAATAGTGTCTGGCACGTAGTCTGTGCTCCGTAAATATTTGTCAGTGAGTAAGACTTAAAAGCTGTGAGGGAGGACATGCAGAGTGTCACCGCTGGCAAAGCAGAGTGAATAGCAAGGGAACATGCCACGAGGAAGGGACGTGCCTGGCACTTTTGAGGACCCTCAGGAATGCTGTGTGTTTGAAGTTAAGTGAGCAAGGGACAGAGTCCTGGGAGTTGTGAACAGGCTTGTCAGCTGTTGAAAGGACTTTGGCTTCTACTCTGGGTGAAATGCCAGGGAAGGGTTTTAGGCAGAGGAGGGACATCATCTGACTTACTCTGGCTGCTGTCCCACAAATGGTCTGAAGGGGCAAAAGGAAAATCAGGGAGCCAATTAGGAGATTGCCATAGTGAACCAGGTGGGAGCTCAAGCAGGTTGTAGGTGTGTCTTTACAGGTTCAATAAGGGCCAGCCCCACAGGTGTGACACTTTTGCTGTCACACTGGGTCCTTTGCTCAGAAAAGCCTGTGCTTGTTTTCATGCTCTGCTGTCACCGTCTTGAAATATTTTTTCCGGCTTTATTGAGATACAATTAACATTAACACTTTGTCAGCTTAAAGTGTACAACATAGTTATTTGATAAACCTGTATATTGTGAAACAATGACCATAGGTTATTTAACTATTTACTTTTTGTGTGATGAGAACATTTGAGATCTACGTTCTTAGCACCTTTCAAGAATATAATAGTTTTGTTAACTATAGTCACCATGATGTGCGTTGGATTTCCCAAGACGTATTCATCTTATAACTGGAAGTTTATACTCTCTGACCACCATCTCCTCATTTTCCCCACTTCCCGGGCCCTGGCAACAACCGTTCTATTCTCTGTTTCTCTTTTAGAGTTTGGCTCTTTTAGAGTACACATACGTATAAGGTTAAACAGTTCTACTTTTAATGTTTTTAAAGTTTACAGTGTGATCTGAACCATTTATGTGCTGCAATCTGATTACCACCTTAGCTTTACTTAACATCTATATCACATCCCATAATTATAATTTATTTTTGGTGAGAACGCTTATGATCCAGCATCTTAGCAATTTTGAGATATGTAAGACAGCATTGTCGTTTGTGATCACTGTGCTGCGTGTTAGGTCTACGTAACTTATTCATCTTCTAGTATCAAGTTTGTGCCTTTTAACAACATCTCCCCAATTTCTCCACCCCTCACCCCCTGGTAAGCACCATTCTACTCTCTGTTGCTAAGGGTTTGGTTTTAGAGTCCATATATAGGTAATATACAATATGTGTCTTTGTCTGGCTTATCTCACTAAGTATAATGCCCTCAAGGCTCATCCATGATGTCTCAAATAGCAGGGTTTTCTTCTTTCTTTCTTTCTTTTTTCCTTCTTTCTTAAGGCTGAATAATATCCCGTTGTATGTAAACAGCACATCTTCTTTATTGATTCCTCTGTTGTGAATAATGATGCAATAAACATGCGAGTGCAGATATACATTTGATACCTTGCTTTTATTTCCTTTTGCTACATACCAGGATATGGTATTGCTGCAGCATATGGTCCTATATTTAATTTTTTGAGCAACCTCTAGTTTTTCCATAGTGACTAAACTATTTATATCCCCACCAACAGTGCACAAGGGTTCCCTTTTTTCCATACTCTCACCAATGCTTACCTCTTGTCTTGATAATAGTAATTCTAAAGCTGTGAGATGATACCTCATTGTGGTTTTGATTTGTATTTCCCTACTTTTTAGGGATGTTGAGCATCTTTTCACGTACTTGTTGACCGTTTAGAAGTCTTCTTTGGAAAAGTATGTATTCAATTCTACTGCCCATTTTTAAATTGGATTTTGTTTGTTGTTTTTGCTTGTTTGTTTTTGCTGTTGAGTTGTATGAGTTCAATATAAACAGATTTTGGATACTCACCTTTTATCCAATATATGCTTTGAGAACATAGTCTCCTTTTTCTGTATTCTCCCTTAACATTTTGTTGATTGTTTCTTTTGCTGTGCAAAAGCTTTTTAGGTAGATGTAGATCCACTTACTGATTTTTTACCTTTGTTGCTTATGCTTTTAGGGTCATATCCAAAACAATCATTGGCAAGACCAATGTTAAGGCACTTTTTCTCTATGTTTCCTTCTAGGAGTTTTAGGGTATCAGTCCTTATGTTTGTCTCTAATCCATTTTGATTAACATTTGTGAGTGCTATAGGATAAGGGTCTAATTTCATTTTTCTGCATGTGGTTTTCCAATTTTCCCAACAGCATTTGTTGAAGATGCTATTCTTTCTCCATTCACAATAGCATCAAAACCAATAAAATAGTTAGGAATAAATTTAACCAAGGAAGGGAAATAATTGTACAATAAACACTTGAAGATTTTGATGAAAAAAATTGAAGAAGAAAAAATAAAATAGAAAGATATACTATGCCCATGGATCAGAAGAATTAATATCATTCAGATGTCCATACTACACATCTATAGATTCAATTAAATCTCTATCAAAATTCTAATGACATTTTTCACAGATAGAGAAAAAAAAATCTTAAACTTTGTCAAACGAAAGACCCCAAATAGCCAAAGCAATCCTGAGAAAGGACAAGTCGGGAGGCATCAAACTTCCTGATTTAAAACTATATTACAGAGATACAGTAATTAAGACAGTATGGTACTGGCAAGAAAATAGCCACATAGTCAGTGGAACAGAATAGAGAGCCCAGAAATAAACTCCTGTATATAAAGTCAACTAATATTTGAGAAGGGAGTCACACATACTCAATGAGCAAATGATAGTCTCTTCACAAATGGTACTGGGACAACAAAATGACTACTTTTAATTTTTTGAGGAACCTCCATACTGTTTTTCACAGTGGCTGTAGTAATTTACATTTTCACCAAAAAGGATTTCCTTCTGTCCACATCCTTGCAAACAATTGTAATCTCTTGTCTCTTTGACTGTAGCCATTCTAACAGGTGTGAGGTGGTATCTCATTACAGTTTTGATTTGCATTTCTGTGATGATGAATGATGCTGAACACCTTTTCATGTACCTGTTGGACACTTGTACTATTTTTTGAAAAGTGTCTAATCAGATCTTTTAACCATTTTTAATCAGATTATTTGTTTTTGTATGTTTGCTGTTGTGTGATTTATTTATATACTTTGATAATTACCATTTATGATAAGACGGTTTGTTAATATTTTCTCCCATTCCATATGTTGCCTTTTCATTCTTTGGATTATTTCTTTTACTGTGCAGAAGGTTTTTGGGTTGACATAGTCCCACTTGTTTATTTCTCCTTTTGTTGCCTGTTATTTTAGGGTCATATGCAAAAAATAATTATTGCCAAGACCAATGTCAAGGAGCTTTACTCCTATATATTCTTTTAGGATTTTTATTGTGTCAAGTCCTACATTTAAATATTTAATCCATTTTGAGTTAAATTGTGTGAATGATGTCAGATAAGGCTCCAATTCCATTCTTTTTGATTCCTACGATTGTACCAGTTTACACTTCCACCAAAAGTACATAAAAGTTGCCCTTTTGTTTTCTTCACATAACCATTCTAGCAGGTATGAAGTGATATCTCATTGTGGTTTTGATTCGCACTTCCCTGATATTTAGATGAGCATCTTTTCACATATCTGTTTGTCGTTTGGATGTCTTCTTTGGAGAAATGTCTATTCAAGTCTTTATCCCAGATTTTTATTTTTTTAGCCATTGAGCTTTATATATTCTTTATGTATTTTGGATAAAGCCCTTATCAGAAAGATGGTTTCCACATATGTTCTCCCATTCTGTAGGTTTCCTTTGTATTTGCTGATTGTTTATTTTGCTATGTAGAAGTGTTGTTTTTTAGTTTAATGTTTTTTGCTTGTTTGTTATTTTAGTTTTTATTTCATATGAAACAAGTTCCACTTGTTTATTTTGGTTTTTGTCACTTGCACCCTTGGTACAAATATCCAAAAAGTCTTTGTCAAAACCAGTATCAAAGACGCAAGAGGGAGGAGATATGGGGAGATATGTATATGTATAGCTGATTCACTTTGTTATAAAGCAGAAACTAACACACCATTGTAAAGCAACTATACTCCAAGAAAGATATTAATAAAAAAAAAAACCAATATCAAGGAGTTTATTCCTTAGGTTTCCTTCAAGTAACAGAAGAAGTAATAGTTTGGGGTCTTACATTTAAGCCTTTAGCTCATTTGGGGTTAATTTTTGTGAGTGGTAGAAGAAAGCAGTTTATTTCATTCTTCTGCTTGTAGTTCTCCAGTTTTTCCAGCACATTTATTGAAGAAACTATTCTTTTACCATTGCATCTCTTGGCTCCCTTGTCAAATATGTGTTGACCATGTATGAGCTGGTTTATTTCTGGGCTCTTGATTCTGTTCCATTTGTCTATGTCTCTATTTTTTGCCAGTATCATACTGTTTTGATTACTATAGCTTTGTAATAAAGTTTGAAATCAGGAATTGTGATGCCTATAGATTTGTTCTTTTTTCTCCAGATTGATTTGGTTATTAGGGGTGTTTTGTGGTTTCATACAGCTTTTAGCGTGGTTTTCTTTATTTCTGTGCAAAAGTCATCGGAATTTTGATAGGAATTGCATTGAATCTATAGATGGCTTTGTATAGTATGGACATTTTAACGATATTAATTCTTCCAATCCACGATCACGAGAACTCTTTCCATTTACTTGTATCTTCTGAAGTTTCTTTCATCAAGGTCTTGTAGTTTTATGGATCTTTCACCTACTTGGTTTAATTTATTCCTAAGTGTTTTATCTATTTTTGAGGCTATTGTAAATATGATTGTTTTCCTTACTTCTTTTTTCAAATTGTTTGTGGTTAGTATATTAAAACACAGCTGTTGGTACTTCCCTGGTGGCACAGTGGTTAAGAATCCGCCTGCTAATGCAGGGGACATGGGTTTAATCCCTGGTCTGGGAAGATCCCACATGCCATGGAGCAACTAAGCCCGTGCACCACAACTACCGAGCCTGCACTCTAGAGCCCATGAGCCACAACTACTGAGGCCATGTACCGCAACTCCTGAAGCCCATGCACTCTAGGGCCCATGTGCCACAACTTCTGAGCCTGCGTGCTGCAACTACTGAAGCCCACACACCTAGAGCCTGTGCTCCGCAGCAAGAGAAAACACTGCAATGAGAAGCCTGCATGCCGCAATGAAGAGTAGCCCCCACTCACAGCAACTAGAGAAAGCCTGTACGCATCAGTGAAGACCCAACTCAGCCAAAAATAAATAAATAAATAAAGTAAAACACAGCTGTTTTTTCTACGTTGATTTTGTATCCTGCAACTTGACTAAATTTGTTTATTAGATATAATGTTTTTTTGGTGGAATCTTTAAGATTTTCCATATATAAGATGATATTAAATGTAAACAGAGACAGTTTTACTTCATCCTTTCCAATTTGGATTTCTTTTATTTCCTTTTCTTGCCTAATTGAAATGGCTAGGACTTCCAGCACCATATTGAAAAGGAGTGATGAGCATTGACATGCTTGTTTTTTTTCCTATTTTTAGCAGGAAATCTTCCAGAATTTCACCATTGAGAATAATGTTTGCTGTGAATTTGTTCTTTATGGCCTTTATTATGTTGAGGTACATTTTTCTAAACCAGTTTTGGAAGGATGTTCAATTTTGTCAAGTGCCTTTTCTGTGTCTATTGAAATTACCATATGATTTTTATGTTTTATTCTATTAATGTGGTGTATCACATATTTTAATTTACATATTTTATTTAATTTACATTGAAGCATCCTTGCACCCCAGGGATAAATCCCACTTGGTCATGCATGGTGTATGATCCTTTTGTATACCATTGAATTTGGTTTGCTAGTATTTTGTTGAGAATTTTTGCATTTATATTCATCAGGGATACTTCCCATTTTTTTCTTTTTTTCTGGTAGTGTGCTTATGTAGGTTCGGTATCAAAGTTACGTTGGACCCACAAAATGAGTTTGGGAATGTTCCTCCTCTTAATTTTTTTGGAAGAGTTTGTGATAGATTTGTATTAATTCTTATTTAAGTGTTTGGTAGAACTTCCCAGTGAAACCATCTCATCTTTACCTTTTTCTGTTTGTAGGTTTTTGATTAATGATACAATCTCTTTACTCATCACTGATCTGTTTAGATTTTCTATTTTGTTTTGATTCAGTCTTGGTAGGTTTCTAGGAATTTGTTTATTTCTTCTAGTTTATCCAATTTGTTGGAGTATACTTATTCATATTTGTCACTTATGATGTTGTATTTCTGTTGTATCAGTTGTAGTTTCTCATCGTTCATTTCTGATTTTGTGTATTTGAGTATTCTCTTTTATTCTTAGTATAGATAAAAGTTTGTCAATTTTGCTTATCTTTTAAAAAAGCACACTTTGCATGGATGTTTTCTATTGTTTTCATGGTCTCTATTAATATCTGCTCTGATATTTCATTCCTTTTGCTTCGTATGTGCTTAGTTTTTTGCTTTTTTTCTACTTCCTTTAAGGGTAAAGTTAGATTGTTTATTTCTGATCTTTTTTTCTTATTGTACGTGTTTATAATGATAAACTTCTTAATTACAGCTGTTTTTGTTGCATCCTGTAAGTTTTGCAAAGTTGTATTTCCATTTTATTTTGGTCTATTATATATATATATATATATATATATATATACACACATATATAGATATATAGATCTATATCTATCTCTATATATGTATATTTGAAAGACATTATTGTAAAGCTGATGTAACCTTTTCCAGTTTTATTGAGACATAATTGACCTATGATTTGTCATACATCTATTGTGAAATGATTACCACAATACAATTAGTTAACATACATAATCTCATCTAAAAAGATTCTTTTTTAATAGTACATATATGTTGTATATGTATATAGCAATGAGCTTCATCATTTTGGGGGAATTGGATCTGGCTAGGGCTGGGCCCTTATAATGAAGTTTGATGTCTTTTTCTACTTTTCAGGTGCGGTATTGACATGGTTGTCTGGAAAAGTTATTTACTTTCTAGTAATTTCAGAGATACAGAAAACTTGCAGTAGCAGTACAATGTACACTTTATCTCTAAGCTCAGATTCCTCAGTCATCATTGATTTTCCACATCTGCCAATCTAAATGAAAACCTCCAGTGTGTTCGACCTCAAACAGAGACACTCTCCCAGTAGACCACCGCCAAATGAGGAATTATTATGGTTTTCACTTTATAATCCCATCCACAGGCCCTGTTCAACTTTCACCACTTGCCCCAACTATATGGAAATGTGGTTTTCTATTCTGATCCAGTTTACTTTTTCTGGAACAGTTCTTGAGACTTTCCCTTATTTATAAAACCTTGATGGATTTAAAGTGCGTAAATGAATACGATCTGGGTGGTCTTTGCTGTATGGCTTCTTTCTCTTAGGATGTTTTCAGTGTTCATTCATGTTGTAGCATGTATCAGTACTTCATTCATATTTGTCATTGTGATTAAATCCATACAATATAATGTTTACCATTTAAACCACTTTAAGTATATAGTTCTACGACATTAACCACATTTACATCCATTAAACACCAACTCTCTTCAACCCCTGGGAATCACATTCTACTTTCTTCCTTTGAATTTGACTTATTTGGATATCTCATACTAGTGGAATCATAGCATGTTTGTACCTTTTTGGTCTGGTTTGCTTCAGTTAACATAATGACTTTAAGGTTCATCCACATTGTAGCATACCTTAAGTTTAAAGGCTGAATCATATTCCATTGTGTATATACCACAACTTGTTTATGGAATCATCTATCCATGGACACTTGGATTCCTTCCATCTTTGACCAGTATGAATAGTACTGGTATGAATATGAGTGTACAAATATGTGTTTCAGTCCCTGCTTTCAAACCTTTTGGGTATACACCCCGAAGTGGAATTGACATATCATATGTTAATTTCACGTTTAAGTTTTTGCTATAATATTTTCCACAGTGGCTGCACCATTTCACTTTATTTTTTATATAACAGAAAAATGGAAGTCTTTGAATCTACCCTATTTTTCATATCCATTCATCCACTGATGGAATTTTGTATGGTTTCTACCTTTTGGGCTATTGCGAATAATGTTGCTATGAATATTTGTGTACCAGTTCTTGTTTGAACACCTGTTTTCAGTTCATTGACGTGTATATCTAAGATTGGAGTTTTTGAAATAAACGGTAATTATATTTTCATCTTTTTGAGAAAATGTCAAACTGTTGTACATAGAGTCTGTACCGTTTTCCATTTCCACAAGCAAACCATAAGGGTCCCAATTTCTCAACATTGTTGCTAATATTTTTATTGGTTCTTGATTATAATCATTTAGTGAATGTGACTAAATATTGCATTGCAGTTTTAATTAGTATTTCCATAACAACATAAAAGAAGTATACCTAAGATAATTTTATTAGAAACTCAAACCTCAGGATACTGATTTGTAGCCATAGCTCTTGCATAACCAAAAACTATTAACAGTCACCCTAAATAAATTTTAAAAACCATTAAGCCCAAAAATGATCCATCAAAATTCATTGCAATAATACAACCAGTTCTACCATGGAAATAAATCCAAACCGACTACAAATCTGTGAAGGTTTGGAAGAAAAACCTTATAAAACTAACAACAAAAATAGTACTTAAAATACTATGTATGTCATCATTATTCTTACACGGAATGGAACCATGCCAATGGAATGAAAAATCATCGTTGTTTTACAACTATAAGAACACTAGTGATCAACATTTGAAGATTCCACACAGTAATCAAAATCATTAACAGTGCATTTATTGATCTACCAGTCCCATCAAATATCTCAGCACAATGAAATGCCCATTCTTTGCTTTGTATTTGTTTAATTTTGCAAACCATAACAGGTATATTTCTAGCAATACACATCAGGTACAATAACTGTCTTCTAATCCATAACTCATATGTAACAAGATGTAAACAACCTATGAATTATTTGATAGTTTCATGAAAACAGAGCATCTATATTCTTTTTTTTTTGAATTTTATTTTATATATATTTTTTATACAGCAGGTTCTTATTAGTTAACCATTTCATACATATTAGTGTATATATGTCAATCCCAATCTCCCAATTCATCCTCCCCCCAGCTTTCCCCTCTTGGGGTCCATACAATTGTTCCCTACATCTGTGTCTCAATTTCTGCCCTGCAAACTGGTTCATCTGTACCATTTTTCTAGGTTCCACATATATGCATTAATATACGATTTTTGTTTTTCTCTTTCTGACTTACTTCAATCTGTATGACAGTGTCTAGATCCATCCATGACTCTACAAATGACCCAGTTTTGTTCCATTTTATGGCTGAGTAATATTCCATTGTATATATGTACCACATCTTCTTTATCCATTTGTCTGTTGATGGGCATTTAGGTAGCTTCCATGTCCTGGCTATTGTAGATAGTGCTGCAGTGAACATTGGGGTGCATGTGTCTTTCTGAATTATGGTTTTCTGGGTATATGCCCAGTAGTGAGATTGCTGGGTCATATGGTAATTCTATTTTTAGTTTTTTAAGGAACCCCCATAGGGGCTGTATCAATTTACATTTCCACCAACAGTGCAAGAGGGTTCCCTTTTCTCCACACCCTCTCCAGCATTTGTTGTTTGTAGATTTTCTGATGATGCCCATTCTAACTGGCGTGAGGTGATACCTCACTGTAGTTTTGATTTGCATTTCTCTAATAACTAGTGATGTTGAGCAGCTTTTCATGTGCTTCTTGGCCATCTGAATGTCTTCTTTGGAGAAATGTCTAATTTAGGTCTTCTGCCCATTTTTGGATTGGGTTGTTTGGTTTTTTTTAATATTGAGCTGCACGAGCTGTTTATATATTTTGGAGATTAATCCTTTGTCCATTGATTCATTTGCAAATATTTTCTCCCATTCTGAGGGTTGTCTTTACGTCTTGTTTGTAGTTTGCTTTGCTGTCCTAAAGCGTTTAAGTTTCATTAGGTCCCATTTGCTTTTATTTCCATTACTCTAGGAGGTGGATCAAAAAAGATCTTGCCGTGATTTATGTCAAAGAGTGTTCTTCCTAAGTTCTCCTCTAAGAGTTTTATAGTGTCCAGTCTTACTTAGGTCTTTAATCCATTTTGAGTTTATTTTTGTGTATAGTGTTAGGGAGTGTTCTAATTTCATTCTTTTACATGTAGCTGTCCAGTTTTCCCAGCATCACTTATTGAAGAGACTGTCTTTTCTCCATTGTATATCCTTGCCTCCTTTGTCATAGATTAGTTGACCATAGGTGTGTGGGTTTATCTCTGGGCTTTCTATCCTGTTCCATTGATCTATATTTCTGTTTTTGTGCCAGTACCATATTGTCTTGATTACTGTCGCTTTGTAGTATAGTCTGAAGTCAGGGAATCTGATTCCTCCAGCTCCTTTTTTTTTTCCTCAAGACTGCCTTGGCTATTCGGGTCTTTTGTATCTCCATACAAATTTTAAGATTTTTTGTTCGAGTTCTATAAAAAATGTCACTGGTAATTGGTAGGTTTATTCCTAGGTATTTTATTCTTTTTATTGCAATGGTAAATGGGAGTGTTTCCTTAATTTCTCTTTCAGATTTTTCATCATTAGTGTATAGGAATGCAAGAGATTTCTGTGCATTACAGAAAGTTGTATCCTGCAACTTTACCAAATTCATTGATTAGCTCTAGTAGTTTTCTGGTGGCATCTTTAGGATTCTCTATGTATAGTATCATGTCATCTGCAAACACTGACAGTTTTACTTCTTGTTTTCAAAACTGTATTCTTTTTATTTCTTTTTCTTCTCTGATTGCCATGGCTAAAACTTCCAAAACTATGTTGAATAAGAGTGGTGAGAGTGGGCAACCTTGTCTTGTTCCTGATCTTAGAGGAAATGCTTTCAGTTTTTCACCATTGAGAATGATGTTGGCTGTGGGTTTGTTGTATATGGCCTTTATTATGTTGAGGTAGGTTCCCTCTATGCCCACTTTCTGGAGAGTTTTTATCATAAATGGGTGTTGAATTTTGTCAAAAGCTTTTTCTGCATCTATTGAGATGATCATATAGTTTTTCTTCTTCAATTTGCTAATATGGTGTATCACATTGATTGACTTGAGTATACTGAAGAATCCTTGCACCCCTGGGATAAATCCCACTTGAACATGGTGTATGATCCTTTTAATGTGTTGTTGGATTCTGTTTGCTAGTATTTTGTTGAGGATTTTTGCATCTATATTCATCAGTGATATTGGTTTGTATTTTTTTTTGTAGTATCTTTGTCTGGTTTTGGGATCAGTGTGATGGTGGCCTCATAGAATGAGTTTGGGAGTGTTCCTTGCTCTGCAATTTTTTCGAAGAGTTTGAGAAGGATGGGTGTTATCTGTTCTCTAAATGTTTGATAGAATTCACCTGTGAAGCCATCTGGTCCTGGACTTTTGTTTGTTGGAAATTTTTAAATCACAGTTTCAATTTCATTACTGGTGATTGGTCTGTTCATATTTTCTGTTTCTTCCTGGTTCAGTCTTAGAAGGTTATACCTTTCTAAGAATTTATCCATTTCTTCCAGGTTGTCTGTTTTATTGGTATAGCGTTGCTTGTAGTAGTCTCTTAGGATGCTTTGTATTTCTGTGGTATCTGTTGTAAGGTCTCCTTTTTCATTTCTAATTGTATTGATTTGAGTCCTCTCCCTCTTTTTCTTGATGAGTCTGGCTAATGGTTTATCAATTTTGTTTATCTTCTGAAAGAACCAGCTTTTAGTTTTATTGATGTTTCCTATTGTTTTCTTTGTTTGTATTTTATTTACTTCTGCTCTGATCTTTATGATTTCTTTCCTTCTACTAACTTTGGGTTTTGTTTGTTCTTCTTTCTCTAGTTCCTTTAGGTGTAAGGTTAGATTGTTTATTTGAGATGTTTGTTGTTTCTTGAGGTAGAATTGTTTTGCTATAAACTTCCCTCTTAGAACTGCTTTTGCTGCATCCCATAGGTATTGGATCATCATGTTTTCATTGTCATTTGTCTCTATGTATTTTTTGATTTCCTCTTTGATTTCTTCAGTGATCTCTTGGTTATTTAGTAACGTATTGTTCAGCCTCCATGTGTTTGTGTTTTTTGTGTTTTTTTCCCTGTAATTGATTTCTAATCTCATAGCATTGTGGTCAGAAAAGATGCTTGATATGATTTCAATTTTCTTAAATTTACTGAGGCTTGATCTGTGACCCAAGGTGTGATGTATCCTGCAGAATGTTCGGTGTGCACTTGAGGAGAAAGTGTAATCTGCTGTTTTTGGATGGAATGTCCTATAAGTATCAATTAAATCTATCTGGTCTATTGTGTCATTTAAAGCTTGTGTTTCCTTCTTAATTTTCTGTTTGGATGATCTGTCCATTGGTGTAAGTGAGGTGTTAAAGTCCCCCACTATTGTTGTGTTACTGTCGATTTCCTCTTTTATAGCTGTTAGCAGTTGCCTTATGTATTGAGGTGCTCCTATGTTGGGTGCATGTATATTTATAATTGTTTTATCTTCTTCTTGGATTGATCCCTTGATCATTCTGTAGTGTCCTTCCTTGTCTCTTATAACATTCTTTATTTTAAAGTCTATTTTATCTGATATGAGTATTGCTACTCCAGCTTTCTTTTGATTTCCATTTGCATGGAATATCTTTTTCCATCCCCTCACTTTCAGTCTGTATGTGTCCCTAGATCTGAAGTGGCTCTCTTGTAGACAACATATATATGGGTCTTGTTTTTTGTATCCATGTGTCTTTTGGTTGGAGCATTTAATCCATTCACGTTTAAGGTAATTATCGATATGTATGTTCCTATTCCCATTTTCTTAATTGTTTTAGGTTTGTTTTTTAGGTCCTTTTGTTCTCTTGTGTTTCCCACTTAGAGAAGTTCCTTTAGCATTTGTTGTAGAGCTGGTTTGGTGGTGCTGAATTCTTTTAGGTTTTGCTTGTCTGTAAAGCTTTTGATTTCTCCCTCGAATCTGAATGAGATCCTTGCTGGGTAGAGTAATCTTGCTTGTAGGTTCTTCCCTTTCATCATTTTAAATATATCATGCCACTCCCTTCTGGCTTGTAGAATTCCTGCTGAGAAATCAGCTGTTAACCTTATGGAAGTTCCCTTGTATGTTATTTGGTTATTTGTCTTTTTTCCCTTGCTGCTTTGAATACTTTTTCTTTGTCTTTAATTTTTTCCAATTTGATTACTATGTTACTCGGTGTGTTTCTCCTGTATGGGACTCTCTGCACTTCCTGGACTTGGGTGGCTATTTCCTTTCCCATGTTAGGGAAGTTTTCGACTATAACCTCTTCAAATATTTTCTCGGGTCCTTTCTCTTCTCCTCTCCTTCTGGGACCCCTATAATGCAAATGTTGTTGCATTTAATGTTGTCCCAAAGGTATCTTAGGCTGTCTTCATTTTTTTCATTCTTTATTCTGTTCTGCAGCAGTGAATTCCACCATTCCGTCTTCCGGGTCACTTATCCGTTCTTCTGCCTCAGTTATTCTGCTATTGATTCCTTCTAGTGTAGTTTTCATTTCAGTTATTGTATTGTTCATCTCTGTTTGTTTGTTCTTTAATTCTTCTAGGTCTTTGTTATACATTTCTTGCATCTTCTCGGTCTTTGCCTCCATTCTTTTTCCGAGGTCCTGGATCATCTTCACTATCATTATTCTTTATTCTTTTTCTGGAAAGTTGCCTATCTCCACTTCATTTAGTTGTTTTTCTGGGGTTTTATCTTGTTCCTTCATCCGGTACATAGCCCTCTGCCTTTTCATCTTGTCTATATTTCTGTGAATGTGGTTTTCATTCCACAGACTGCAGGATTGTAGTTCTTGTTTCTGCTGTCTGCCCTCTGGTGTATGAGGCTATCTAAGAGGCTTGTGCAAGTTTCCTGATGGGAGGGACTGGTCTATATTCTTTAATTGCTTATTTATTCAAGTAGCATGAGGCCTGCATTGTGGATCTTACACCTTCTCAGAAACATGAAACATCACAATCATATTACTGTTTTATTAATAGCCATAGCATTTATAGGTTACCTCTTACCATGAGGCTAAATGTCCTTTTGAGGAAAAACAGTCATTACAAATTTCCTTTTAGCAATTCCTTACATTGGCACTAATGTAGTCAGAGGAGTCAAAGGAGAATTCTCAGTTGATAAAACCACCCTTACCTGATTCTTCGCCTTCCACTTTTTTCTCCCATTTTTAATTGCAGCTTTAACAGTTGATTACTTATTATTCCTTCATGAAATAGACTCTAATAATCCAACAGGGATCTCATCCAGTATGGGCAAAATCTCATTTCATCCATACTACAAAATAAAGGATATCTTGGTTGCTTTATTCTTATTAATAATCTTACTAATACTAGTAGTAGTCTCATCTGAACTTCTAGGAGACCCAGTAAATTATACTCCAGCTAAGCCCTTCAATATTCCCCCTCACATGAAACCAGAATGATAGTTTTAATTTGCATGTGCAATTCTGCGATCCATTCACAGTGAATAGGAGGTGTATTAATCTTCCCAATCATGGTTTTAGCTATGTTCCAATGCTTCACACAGCAAAACAATAAAGTATAACATTCTGACCTCTTAGCTAATGTTTATTTGGATTCCTAGTAGTGGGCCTATTAACCCTTACATGTATTTGAAGACAACCCATTGATCACCTATTCATTATCATCAGGCAACTAGCATCTATTCTATACTTTCTTCTAATTCTTGTCCTCATACCACTAATAAGTGTTATTGAAAATAACCTCCTAAAATTAAGAGTCTTTGTAAGAAACAGCCACATTTCTCCCTAAGACTCAAGGAAGAAGCTCCAGCTCTCTCATCAGCACCCAAAGCTGAATTTCTGCTTAAACTATTCCCTGAACAACTTGCTTAGGGGACATAAACACTATTGTTGAGTGCTATATATAAGTATTAAAAATTGACATCGTAAAAACTAACATTACTATGTAACTTGAGAATTATATGCCCTTCCACATATATAAGTACAATACATATGCTTTATCATATATAATACATAATATGTGTAATGTGAATTATCTCATGTGTATAAGCATGTACATCAGTGTACTGATGTTATATAACCCATTAAACATTTCAGTGCACACTAGGTTCCAGCCTCTGTGAGTTTTCACAGGGGTAATTGAAGTGATTAATACTATATAGTACATATGTGTATTAATCATACATAATACATCGTCAAATCATTTCCAGTCAACATGCTTATCATTGCTGATAACTAGGACTTAATGATGAAGCCACGAGAAACTATCAACTTGCCCCCAAATGTGCCTGTCTGCATTTCTGGCCCATGAACCATACAGATTTCTATAAATGAACTATATCTGGCATCCTGTTCTTACTTCAGGGTCATCTCACCTTCAGGGCCATAGCACCTACTCTTTCCCCTTAACTAGGACGTCACAATGGACTCGTGACTAATCAGGCCATGCTCACACACAACTGCTTTCATGCATTTGGAGTTTTTTAATTTTGGGGGGTGCTGGCTCAGCTATGGGCATCAGTGGCCTTAACACAGTCAAGCAACTTGTAGCTGAAATTAAATTGAGTATTATTTACCAGCATCGTTCAACCATAACGTGTCATTGAGTCAGTGGTCACAGAACATAGAGCAATTACACACATAAGTGCACATGCACATTTCAGGTAAATAGCTTGCTTAATCAAACCCTCTTACCTCCTGCTAAATCTCATACTTTGTATGCCATCAACAACCTGCCAGACTCCTGAAACAAGAAAAACATAATAACTATGTAAGATTCAGTTAACTTACCTGACAGTCATATTGCCCTCACTTCTCCAACCCGGTTAGTTAACTGCAAGCTAGCCTCCTAGCTGTACCAATTACTTAGATATGTAAGGCTTATAAGGACAGACAGCCCATAGTTCTGCCATTTACTCTGAACAAAAGCAAAAATAAATGTCCGTGAGGTGCCACCTCACGCCAGTCAGAATGGTCATCATTAAAAGTCTACACGTACTAAATGCAGGAGCAACAGGAACCCTCCTACCCTGTTACTGGGCATGTAAATTGGTACAGCCACTATGGAGAACAGTATGGAGGTTCCTAAAACAACTGAAAATAGAGTTACCATATGACCCAGCAATCCCACTCCTCGGCATATATCTGGAAAAGGCAAAAACCTAATTCAAAAAGATACATGCGCCCCAGTGTTCATAGCAGCACTGTTTACAATAGCCAAGATGTGGAAGCAATCTAAATGTCCATCGACAGATGAATGGATAAAGAAGATGTGATATACATACACACACACAGACACACACAGACACACACACACAGACACATGCACACACACACACACACTGGAATATTACTCAGCCGTAAAATAGAAATAATACCATTTGTAGCAACATGGATGGAACTAGAGATTATACTGAATGAAGTAAGTCATAGAATGACAAATGTAATATGATTTCACTCATATGTGGAATGTAAAAAATTTGATACAAATGAATTTATTTACAAAACAGAAACAGACTCACAGACATAGAAAACAAATTTATGGTTTCCAAAGGGAAAAGGTGGGGAGGGATAAATTGGGAGTTTGGGATTAAGATCGTACTACTATATATAAAATAAACAAGGACCTACTGTATAATACAGGGAACTCTATTCAATATCTTGTAATAATCTATAATGGAAAAGAATCTGAAAAAGAATAGCTCTATAAATATGAAAAAATATATGAAAAACATAATTTAAAAGATAATATTCTCCCAACACTAACAGTCATCATAGCACTACTCCACATATGTTTATACATGTGGCTAAAATCCTCCACACCAGTAACTATACTTTCATTGATAAACAACAGAAACATAAAATGAGAATTCGAACATACAAAGTAAATAAACTTCCTATCATTACTAATCCTAACAGCCACATTATCACTACCCTTAACACCCATTCGATCAGTGCTGGACTAGGAACTTGGGTTAATATAGACCAAGAGATTTAGAAGGTGTAAGGAAGTATAATTTACTTAATTCCTTGAAGTAAGGATGACAGAACTCTACATCAATTGAATGCAGATCAGTTTAATTAAATCCTTACTGTATTGATGTGCTTCCATCCCACACACTTTTTGTTGACAGGTAAATCCTCTAGTCAACTGGCATCAATCTGTTTCTCCTGCCATCCAGAAGGAGAAGGTGGGAAAACGATTGGCAACATTGAAGGTGATTTTTTTTTTTTTTTGGATTTGCAATTCACCACAGGGCTTGGCAAAAAGAGGGCACAACCTGTCTTTAGATTTACATTCCCAGGCTTGCTCAGCCATTTTACGTATGTTGACACACTGCTGATTATTCTGAACAAATCACAAAGATCAGCACTTTATATTTACTATTTGGTGCTTGAGCTGGAATCGTAGACACCGCTTTGCATCCATTACTCCATGCTGTAGTAGGCGAACCTGAAGCAGTACCTGAAGACGAACGAATTTACAGTGTCGTCATAACATGCCATGCATATGTAATCATGTATTTAGTTATGCCCTTTATAATTGGAGGACTTGGAAACTGACTTGTCCCACTAATAATTGGAGTACCCAATGCAGCATTTCCTTGACTACATAATAGAAGCTTTTGACTACTTCTTCCAACATTCTTACTCCTACTCCTGTCATCAATAGAAGCTGATGCCAGCAGTCCGTGAACCATACACTGATCTCTACTATCCTCAGGCTATACACTTAACACAACACGCACAAAGTTCAGTTCATGATTATATTTGTAGGAGTAAATATGACTTTCTTCCCGCAGCACTTTTTGGCTTTTCATGGATGCCCCCGAGTTGTTTCCGACTGCTCTGATGTATACACAAAGTGAAATATCTTTGTATTTATAGGCTCACTCATGTAACTAACAGCAGTAATGCTAACACTTTTCTTAATTTGAGAAGCATTTGGATCCAAAGAAGAAATCTCAGTAGTATAGGTAACTGTCACTAATCTAGAATAATTACATGGATGCCCTCAACCATATCCTATGTTTGGGGGGTGTATTTATGCAAATTTAAAATAAGAAAGGAAGGAATCAAAACCTCTTCAACTGGTTTAATGCCAACACCATAACCATTATGTCTTTTTCAATATGTGAGATGTTAGTAAAAAATTACATAACTTTATCAAAGTTAAATCAGAGGTGAAAATCCTGTATATCTCTATAGCATATCCATTTCAACGAGGCTTCACAATGCAACATCATGTATTATGAAAGAACTTTACATTTTCATGATCACCCATTCATCATCCTTTTTTGATAAGTTTTCTAGTTCTCTATATTATTTCTCTAATATTGACAGCTAAACTGACTTATACGCATACAATAGATGCATAAGAAGTAAAAACAAGTTAAATAATTCTACCAGCCATCATTCTAATCTTAATTATCCTACCATCATTATGAATTTTTTACATAATAAATGAAATTAATAACCCTTCCCTAATCGTAGAAGCTATAGGCTATCAATGATATTGAAGCTAGAAATGCACAGATTATGAAAACTTAAGTTTTGACTTTTTTTTTTTTTTTTTTTGCGGTACGCGGGCCTCTCACTGTTGTGGCCTCTCCCGTTGCGGAGCACAGGCTCCAGACGCGCAGGCTCAGTGGCCATGGCTCACGGGCCCAGCCGCTCCACGGCACGTGGAATCTTCCCAGACCGGGGCACAAACCCCTGTCCCCTGCATCGGCAGGCGGACTCTCAACCACTGCGCCACCAGGGAAGCCCCAAATGTGTTGATTTTCTTTCTTTTTTTTTGCGGTACGTGGGCCTCTCACTGTTGTGGCCTCTCCCGTTGCGGAGCACAGGCTCGGGACACGCAGGCTCAGCGGCCATGGCTCACGGGCCCAGCCACTCGGCGGCATGTGGGGTCTTCCCGAACCGGGGCACGAACCCGTGTCCCCTGCATCATTAGGCGGACTCTCAACCACTGCGCCACCAGGGAAGCCCTTGACTTCTATATACTACCCACACCAGGTCTGAAAACCAGAATTGTGACTACTAGAAGTAGACAACTGAGTAGGTCTACTTCTGGGATAACAATTCATACATAATTTCATCTGAATGTATTTTACACTCATGAGCTGTTGTTTCTTTAGACCTAAAAACAAATGCTATCCAGGGACGCTTAAATTAAAGAACCCTTATATTGACAATCAGGCCTCTATTGTGAGCAATGCTCAGAAATTCGTGGGTTAAAGCATAGTTTTATGCCTATCATCATTGCGTCCACTCCACTAAAATGTTTTGAGAAATAATCTCTGTTCACACTATAGATTCATGAAGAAGTTAAATAGCATTACCCATTTAAGTTGAAGACTGGCAGTTTAAACCTCCTGTTAATGATATGCCACAACTACGTACACCAACATGATTTATTATCATTATATCAATATTTTTAGTTCTCTTATATTTTAGGTAAAAATGTGAATATTTATTTATATATGAAGCTACGAAGTAAGATGAATTCAAATACCAAAATACTCCACCCCTTGAGAAACAAAGTGAATGAAAAATCTATTTGCTTTGCCTAATGTTATTTTAAATATTAGGTTTCCAAGTATCTTATTCACCACACCCAAGTGAGTGATTAACAAATGTATAATTTCTCTTCAACAATGAGTAGTTTAACTCATGTCAGAACAAATAATGGCCATCAAGAACTATAAAGTATAAATTTGAAAATTACTGCTTTTATTATTCATCAGCTGGACAAACTTACTAGCTGTCTTACCACATCCATTTACAATTCTGACGCCGCTTTCAATACATTTGGAAATAGCCATCTCTTTGTGAGCAGGAACCGTAATTAGCAGCTTCTGTCATAAAACAAAATCATCTCTATCCAACTTTCTACCACAAGGAACATTAACCCTTCTAATCCCTGTGCTAATAATTATTGAAACTATTGGGTTACTTACCCAACCGATAGTTCTAGCCATATGACTACTTGCGAATATCATGGCTGGCCGTGTATTTATTTACTTAATTGGAGGGGCAATCCTGGCCCTAATAAGTAGTAGCCTTCATGAAGTCTGTTACTCTAATTCTACTCACTTTACTTGAATTCGCAGTGTTATTTGCAGTATTATTCGAGCTTACGTATTCACGCTGTTAGTAAGCCTCTACTTCCGTAATGACCCGCCAGACCCATGCATATTATGTAGCAAATCCCAGCCCCCGACCTCTTACAGGAGCCTCTTCAGCCCTTCTCGTAACAGTTAGTCTAACATGCGGTTCCATTTAAACTCAAGTGTTTTTTATTATACTTGTGCTTATGACGAAACATCATCCGAGAAGGCACTTTATTTATTACTTTAGAAGCTCTCTTTTTTTAAAAAAATAATTTATTTTATTTATTTATTTTTGGCTGCATTGGGTCTTCATTGCTGCGTGCGGGCTTTCTCTAGTTGCGGTGAGGGGGGGCTACTCTTCATTGCAGTGAGCGGGCTTCTCTTGTTGTGGAGCACGGGCTGTAGGCACGCAGACTCAGAAGTTGTGGCTCACGGGCTCTAGAGCGCAGGCTCAGCAGTTGTGGCGCACGGGCTTAGTTGCTCCGCGGCATGTGGGATCGTCCCGGAGCAGGGCTCGAGCCCATGTCCCCTGCCCTGGCAGGCAGATTCTTAACCATTGAGCCACCAGGGAAACCCCCTATAAGCTCTCTTTTTTTTTAATCCACTTCTTAAAAGCTGTAATCACTCAGGTCTTGCCCCTACACTTGTACTAGGCAGTTGCTGACTACCGACGGGCATTTGCTCCGTAATGCAGTAGAAGTAAGTACCACTTCCCAACATCTCCGTCTTACTGGCCTCTGGAGTGTGTATTCCTTGAGCTCACCACAGCCTGGTAGATGGAAACTGTAAGAATATACTTCAAACAGTTTTTATTGCAATCTGTTTAGGAGTTCACTTTACACTCCTGCAAGCCTCAGAACATTACTAAGCACCTTTTCCGGTCTCAGATAGAGTATACAGATCAACATTCTTCATAGCTACAGGCTTCCATGGCCTATGCATGATCATTGGCTCTTGTTTCCTAATTATCTGCTTTTTACATGAACGAAAATTTCACTGTATCTCTGATCATCGTTTCGGCTTTGAAGCTGCTGCGTGGTATTGACACTTCTTAGATGTATTATGGCTGTTCTTGTACATCTCCGCTTATTGATGAGGGTCTTATTCTTTTAGTAGTAATTACTAAAATTGACTTCCAGTCAAATAGTTTTGGTAGAATCAGAAAAAGAATGATCAACTTTCTATTATTAGCATTATTCATGAATATATTACTAGTTTCGTTACTTGTGTTTATTACATTCTGATTTCCTGAAGGAAAGAGATAGAAAAATCAAGTCTGTATGAGTGTCTGGCCCTATAGGATCACCATGCCTATCTTATTCTATAAAATTTTTTAAAGTGGCTGTTATTTTTTTCCTCTGTGATGTTGAAATTGCCCTCCCTTTGCCTCTGCCTGTAGCATCCCAAAGAAACAAATCTGTAACAACACTAATTATAGCTCTAATCCTAATTTCACTGTTAGCAATAAGTGTAGCCTACAAGTGAAGACAAAAGAGGTTAGAGGGTTCCAAATGTGATAATTAGTTTAAATTAAAACATACAATTTTGAGTCATTACATTTGATTAAATTTATAGTTACTAAATTCCTTTAGTATACATAAATATTCTTCTGTCCTTTCAGTTTCCCTCTTAGGGCTATTAATGTACTGATTCTAGTTAACACCCTTCCTACTATGCCTAGAGGGAATAATATTATCCTCATTCATTATAGCAACTCTAATAACTCTTAACACTTATTTCACTCAAGCTAGCTTAATACCCATCATCTTAGTAGTATTTGTTGTTTGTGAGACTGCGGTACTTTTATCCCTTTCAGTAATAGTATCAAACACCTATGGCATAGAGGCAGGACAGGAATAAAGATGCAGATGTAGAGGATGGACTTGATGATATGGGGAGGAGGAAGGGTAAGCTGGGACGAAGTGAGAGAGTGGCATGGACATATATACACTACCAAATGTAAAATAGATAGCTAGTGGGAAGTAGCCGCATAGCACAGGGAAATCAGCTCGGTGCTTTGTGACCACCTAGAGGGGTGGGATAGGGAGGGTGGGAGGGAGACACAAGAGGGAGGGGATATGGGGATATATGTATACATATAGCTGATTCACTTTGTTATACAGCGAAACTAACACACCATTGTAAAGCAATTATACTCCAATAAAGATGTTAAAAAAAAACAACAAACACTTATGGTATCAATTATGTATACAATCTCAACCTTTCTCAATTTAAAACATTATTATTCAAGCTATTATATTAATACCACTGGAATAATTGTCCAGAAATAATACAATTTGAATTAATACAACTTACAATTTGCTAATTAGTTTCATTATCCTATTTCTTTTTAACCAATTTAATTGCAATAGCCTTAACTTTTCATTAACCTTCTTTGACTGTCAGCGTCTTTACTGCCTCTAAAAATACTCCTCATCAGCTCATTCCATCTACCTAAAGACTTACTACTTTTTACCTTTTTTTTTTTTTTTTTTTGTGGTACGCGGGCCTCTCACTGTTGTGGTCTCTCCCATTGTGGAGCACAGGCTCCGGACGCGCAGGCTCAGCGGCCATGGCTCATGGGCCCAGCCGCTCCGCGGCACGTGGGATCTTCCCGGACCGGGGCACGAACCCGTGTCCCCTGCATCGGCAGGCAGACTCCCAACCACTGCGCCACCAGGGAAGCCCAAGACTTACTACTTTTTAGTAATTCAGTACTGAGCTCAAACATTATCTAAGTCTTCATCCAGTGTTTTCACTTGATTATCATGCAGGTTAGCTTTTATAGTAAAAATACCCCTGAATGGGTTAGAGCTCTGACTGCCAAAAGTGCATGTAGAAGCTTCCATTGAGAAATCCAGAGGTCTTTCAGGTATGCTACTGCAATTGGTGCACGAGGTATCCCATGAATTACAATTCTAAACCCATTAACATACTACACAGTGTACCTAATGCTTATATAATTTTTATGAGGAATAATTATAACCAGCTCAATCTGTGTGTTCCTAATAGACTTACTGCTTCACTGGTCAAGGGCACTTGTCATTGTATTATCCTCATCCAAACACCCTGAAGTTATATAGGGAACCACTCTCTAATAATTGCCCATGGACTCACATCACGTGTACTCTTTTGCCTGGAAGACGTTTGACATCTTTGCCTGTGCTTGTTGACAAATCATACATCTCATCTAGGGAAAGGTCTATTCAAGTCCTTTATTCATTTAAAATATGGGCTTGTTTGTCTTTCTGTTGATCAGTTGTAACAGTTCTTGATATATTCTGGATGGCAGTGTTTTATCACATATATAATGTGTCAGTATTTTCTATTTTTATTTTCTTTACACTTTATGGATAGTGTCTTTTGATGCACAAAAGTTTTTAATTTTGAGGAATTGCATTTATTTTTCCTTTCATTGATTGTCTCCTGGTGTCAGATCTAAGAAACCATAGCGAAACCCAAGGTCGTGAAGACTTATAGCCTTGTTTTCTTTGAGATTTGATATAGTTATTCTTCAGTATTCCTTGAGGAATGGTTCCAGATGTGCCCCGTGGATACCAAAATCCACAGATGTTCATGTCTCTTACATAAAATGGTGTAGTATTTGCATGTATCGTTCGTGCACATTCTCCTGTATACTTTAAATTATCTCTAGATTAGTCATAATACCTAATATAATGTAGATGCTATCTAAAGAACTAACTGGAAGTGAAATTCAGTATTTACACTTTGGAACCTTTGGAATTGTTTTCTGCAATATTTTATATCCATAATTGTTTGAATTCATGGTTGTAGAACCCACGAATATGAAGGGCTGATTGACATTTATTTTAAGTGTCTTTATTGTGTGAGGCAAGGGCCAAATTTCATTCCTGTGCACGTGGATAGTCAGTTGCCTAGCACCATTTGTTGAAAAGACCATTCTTTCCTTAATTGAATGTTGTCTGCCTATGTCAAAAATTATTCTAGCAGGATGGGTTTATTTGGGGGTTGTTTATCCAGTTTCATTTATATGTATATCTTTATGCTAGTATCACAGTGTTTCATTTACTGTTGCTGGTACTGAGATTTTAAATTGGCAAATGTGTGCCTCCAACTTTGATTTTATTTTTCAAGTTTGTTTTTGCTTTTTAGGGGTCCCTAGAAAATCCATATGAATGTTATAATCAGCTTGTGTATTGCTTCCCAAATTTTCACTGAGATCACCTTGACTCTAGATCTCTTTGTGCATTATTGCCATATTAACGATATTAAGTTTTCCCATCACCACGAGATGGCTTTGTATCTATTTAGGTTTTTTTTCATTTATTTCAGCCATGTTTTTTCATTTTCTGTGTACCAGTCTTGAACCTTGATTAAAGCTATTCCTAAATATTCTAATCATATTGACATTATTTAAAATGGAGCTCCCTTCTTAAATTCCATTTGAGTTTATTAAGTGGTAGTTTATAAAAGTAAGTAGAGGGACTTCCCTGGTGGTCCAGTGGTAAAGAATCCACCTTGCAATGCAGGGGACGCCGGTTTGATCCCTGGTCAGGGAACTAAGATCCCACATGCCTCGGGGCAACTAAGCCCGTGCCACAACTACTGAGCTCTCGCACCTCAACTAGAGAGCCTGCGTGCTGCAAACTCCAGAGTCCATGTGCTCTGGAGCCCGTGTGCTACAATTAGAGAGAGAAAACCCGCATGCCACAACTAGAGAGAGAAAACCCACGTGCCACAACTACAGACAAGGCTGTGCACTGCAACGAAGGTACCGTGTGCTGCAACTAAGACCCGATGCAGCCAAAAAAAGTAAATAAATAAAAAATAAATCTTTAAAAAAGAAGTAAATAGCTTTTTGTGTATTGATATTTTGTCTTGTTAACTTGTGAATTAGTTGGCTAGCTGAAATTATTATTATTATTATTATTATTTGAGGTACGCGGGCCTCTCACTGTTGTGGCCTCTCCCGTTGCGGAGCACAGGCTCCGGACGCGCAGGCTCAGCGGCCCTGGCTCATGGGCCCAGCCGCTCCACGGCACGTGTGATATTCCCGGACTGGGGCACGAACCCGTGTCCCCTGCATTGGCAGGCGGACTCTCAACCACTGCGCCACCAGGGAAGCCCTGAAATTATTTATGCTTTAAACTTGTATATATACAGATGTTGTCAACTGTATAGTGAAAAGACTTGGTTTTAATTTCTACTCTCATATCTGGATCCCTTTTATGTCTTTCCTCATGGATTTGGGTAGAACTTCCAGTACAACATTGAGGAGCAGTGGTTAAAGGCACCATCCTGACCTTGTTTCTGATGTTCAGAAGTAAACCTTTCAGTCTTCAGTAATGAGCATGACATTTGCTGCATGGTTTGCACAATGCTCCGCATCATTGTGAAAAAATTTGCTTTTACTCCTACTTTTGTGAGTGTTTATATCATAAAATAGGACTGGAATTTGTTTAGAGCTTTTTCTTCATCTAGTGATATAATCGTGTTTTTAAAAAAATATTTATTTATTTGGTTGCACCGGGTCTTAGTTGCGGCAGGTGGGCTCCTTAGTTTTGGCTCTCTGGCTCCTTAGTTGCAGCATGTGGGCTCCTTAGTTGCGGCAGGCAGGCTCCTTAGTTGCGGCTCGACAACTCCTTAGTTGTGGACCACGGGCTCCTTAGTTGTGTCATGCGAACTCTTAGTTGCACATGCATGTGGGATCTAGTTCCCTGACCAGGGATTGAACCCAGGCCCCCTGCATTGGAAATGTGGAGTCTTATCCACTATGCCACCAGGGAGGTCCCTAATCATGTGTTTTAACTCCTCACAACTATTGTCAGGTATTGCATTGGTTGGTTCTATTTAATAATTTATTACATTGCTTGGTTTAAATGTTAATGATGTGGAATTTCTGGTGTAGAGACATTTGTTAGTGGTGCAAAATCTTTTCAGTGGGGTGTCGTTTCATACCACTATTATGTTGTGGAAGATTCTTACGTCCATTTCTGAAGTTTTATTGCTCTTTTTTGTTTTTGTTATATACTTATGTGCTTGGATTACACTGTGGATGCCGTAGGTGGTTCAGAGAACTAAGACTCTGGCTGCAGGTAGTGTGGGAGCAGACGGGCTGTAATGAGGTTAGGGTTTATGGCTATAGTATGTGGCAAAAAGTTTTGGTTGGGGGTAGGAAGATGAGGGAATAGGGGTTGAGGGTTAGGGTTAATGTTTAGGGGTACTCTTTAGAGTTGAGGGTTAGGGGTTGAGGGTCGGGGTCAGGGTCAGGGTCTGGGTCCAGGTTCTGGTCAGCCTCGAGGTCAGGGTTAGGGTTAGGGTATGTGTGTATTGTTAGGGCCCATGGCAGGTCACTTCAAAATATCTCTTAAAGACATATTGATTATTTTAAATTAATGTTACTGAAGAAAAGACACATGCAAGACAGACACTTTCCACCTCCTGTTTGTCTCCTTGAAAGCAGGGAATAAATCTCTCCTGGAATAAGTACACACCTGGGGCTGAGGTCTGAGGGCTCAGGGCTGCAGGTGTTCTGGCTCCTGCAATTCAATTCATTCTGGGAACCTTATGTCGTGACTACTGAGGTGCCAGTTAGCTTTGTGGCGACCAAAGCCAGCTCCTCTCTCTGCCTGTTTCTGAGAAAAGGCCTGAGTCTGAGCCACTCTAGACTCTGGATTTCTTGGCATATGGACTGACCCGCACCCTCTCAGCCTGCTAACCCCTCATCCAGAAAATAAACAATGCGTGCACCCCCCTTCCCAATACCCAACAAACAAGCAGATATCCAGCTGCTCTCTTCTACCTCAGCCTCTCCAGAGGGTCACTCTCTTAGAAATATCTTAAGCTCAATGACATACCGCTGTCTCCCTCTCTCTGGCACAATGCCATCCTTGGATGAGCCCCGTCTTATGTTGGCACGATGGCCTTGCTCAGGTGAGCTGGAGACAAAACCCAAAGTGGCCCAATGGTAGCATTGTACATCGAAAATGACCTACACACCAAATGGGCCATAAACGTGGTGCCCAGAGACCAGAGATGTGCGTGTGCCTCCAACGAGGATGTGCGTGTGCCTCCAGCAATGCTCAGGAGACCCCGGCATCTCTCATCCATCTTCTTCACAGTGTTCTGACCTTTGGTCGTCTTCTTTTCAGCTGGTATCTTGCTAGATTGTTCATGGAGAAGTTAGATCCTACCTTGCGAGAGCAGAATCATCTTCCAAACACATGAGAAGGGAACAGGCATGGTCTGCACCCATCTCATCCTCCTCTGCCTGCCCAGCCCATCATGTCAGAAACATGTGTCCCTCCTCCTGTCAGAAGCCAACCCCCAGGGAAAGGACTTGGATGTGAAGGAAACCAGAATATTGTCTTGAGCTACAGACACTTTAAAAAACAGCAAAAACAAAGCAAACCCCCCCTATATGGCAGGTGCAGGAAGGGCGTGCTGGGCCTTCCCCTCTTTCTTCCTGGAAGCAGGAGATAACATGTCCGTCTCCCCATCCACCGACCCCCATGGAAGATGTCCATCCTCTGCTGGAAGGGGAATGACGTTGTTGTCAAGGGCAGAGTGTGGAGAGTGAGAGAATTCTGTGCAAACAGACCTTGTTCAACATAATTCTCAACCTCCTTAGCCTCCCCACATAGTGTAGTTCCTTTTCCGCAATCACCTCTCTTTGTTCAACCCAACGGAAAAGCATTTAGGTTTTGCCACTTCTCTGGATCTTTCTTCATTTCCTTAGGAGGGCGCCCTGGGTCATGTAAAACTCATGGGAAATAAATGTGGATGCTTCTCTCCTGTGAATCTATCTCATGTCCATTTAGTTCTCAGGACAAGCTGTCAACCCTAAGTGGATGAAAGTATGGTTTTGTCTTGGCGACATCTTTCTTGCCGACATCATTGAATTCTACCTCCTTCTTTGGCTTGATTCCTCAGTATGCTGACATACTCTCAGCTACCATCTTCAGAAACTGAAAACGAAGCACATTCTTACCATGTGATCCAGCCCTTGATCTCCTTGGTATCAATGGACCCAAATGAGTCAAATGCTTATATCTACACAGAAACCTGCACCCAGACAGTTAGGGCAGCTTGATCCATAAGTTGCAGAACTTGGAAGCAACCACGATGTCCTTTAGCAGGTGAATGGACACACAGACTGGACTGCATCCATGCAACAGAATGCTCTTCAGCACTGAAAAGAAATGAGCGATACGGAGCCATGGAGAGACGGGAGGGGCACCTTAAGTGCATATCACTCACTGAAAGAAGGCAATCTGGAAAGGTGGCATACCTTAGGGTACCAGCTACATATGACCTTCCAGAAAAGGCCAACCAAGAAAGGGTGAAAAGATCAGTGCATAGCCAGGGGCTTGTGGCAGGGTTGAGTGGTGGTGGGTGATAAATAGGTCAAGGACAGAGGATTTTTAAGGCAGTGAAGCTATACAGTGTGGTACATTCGTGGTGAGATACATTTGTCAAAACGCATCGAATGTACAACACTAGGAGTGATACCTAATATAAACGATGGACTCGGGTGTCCGGTGGATTCATCTGTAGTAACCAGTACACGGAATGCTGATAGGGTAGTTGGGGAGGCGGAGGCTTTGAGCACGTGTGTGTGGGGCTGGGGGTGGGAGGGTGGGATGACGGAATAGCAGCAGCAGAGCAGGGGCCACATGACACTTCTCTGCACTCCGCCCAACTTTGCTGTGAACTCAAAACTTCTTTAAAAAAGAAAGCCTATTTACAGAAACAAACATTCCAGTAGTATCCCTTGGCTGCTCTCTTCAAGTCCTGTTTGTGCCACTTGAGAGTCAAACTTCAGCAGACATTGTCCTTTCAACCCGCACCCTTTATTTATTTTTAAAATTTATTTATTTTATTTGTTTTTAATTTTGGCTGCGTTGGGTCTTCGTTGCTGGGTGCGGGCTTTCTCTAGTTGCAGCAAGCGGGGGCTACTCTTCGCTGCCGTGCGTGGGCTTCTCATTGCAGTGGCTTCTCTTGTTGCGGAGCACGGGCTCTAGGCGAGCAGGCTTCAGTAGTTGTGCCTCGCAGGCTTTAGAGCGCAGGCTCAGTAGTTGTGGTGCGTGGGCTTAGTTGCTCCGTGGCATGTGGGATCTTCCCGGGACCAGGGCTCGAACCCGTGTCCCCTGCATTAGCAGGCAGATTCTTAACCACTGAGTCACCAGGGAAGCCCAACCCGCATGCTTTTAAAGTTTTATCTGACATCTGCTTTTTATCTCACTACACTCTTTTCTTTTTTTTAAGATAGTATTTTTTTCTTCTTATTTATTTTAAAAATTAATTAATTAATTAATTTTTTGGCTGTGCTGTGTGGCTTGCGGGATCTTAGTTCCTCAACCAGGGATTGAACTTGGGCCCTCGCCAGTGAAAGTACCGAGTCCTAACCACTGGACTGCCAGGGAATTCCCTTTTTCTCTCTCTTTTTTTAAAATTGATGTATAATTGACAGGTAATATTATGTTAATTTTCTGGTATACAACATAGTGATTCTATATTTTTAGACATTACAAAATGATCACAAGGGTAAGTCTAGTTACCATTCGTCACTGTACAATGTTATTACAGTATTATGGACTCTATTCCGTATTCTGTACATTACATCACCCTGACATTTGTTTTATAACTGGAATTCGGTACCTCCAATCTTTCTCACCTTTTGCACTCATGCCCCCACCCCTCTCCCCTCTGGCAACCACTAGCGTGTTCTTGGGATCTATGAGTCCATTTCTGTTATGTTGTGCTTGTTCACTTTTTTTTTAAATTAATTAATTTGTGGCTGCGTTGGGTCTTCCTTGCTGCGTAGGCTTCTCTCTAGCTGCAGCAAGCGGGGGCTACTCTTCGTCGTGGTGCACGGGCTTCTCACTGCAGTGGCTTCTCTTGTTGCGGAGCACGGGCTCTAGGCATGCGGGCTTCAGTAGTCGTGGCTTGCAGGCTCTAGAGTGCACGCTCAGTAGTTGTGGGGCACAGGCTTAGTTGCTTCGCGGCATGTGGGATCTTCCCAGACCAGGGCTCGAACCCGTGTCCCTTGCATTGGCAGGCGGATTCTTAACGACTGTGCCACCAGAGAAATCCCTGTTCACTTGTTTTGTTTTGTAGTTTCTACATATAAATGATGTCATAAGGTATTTCTCTTTCTCTGTCTGCCATATCTCACTTAGCACGATAGGTCCATTCATGTTGTTGCTAGATATCATTTTTTTTATGGCTGAGTCATATTCCATTGTGTGTGTATATGTGTATGTATATATATGAAAACTTCTTTATCCACTCGCCAATCGATGGACACTCTGGTGGCTTCCATGTCTTGGCTATTGTCAATAAAGCTGCCGTGAACATAAGGTTGTGTATATCATTTTTCTTTTTTAAAAATCTTTATTGGAGTATAATTGCTCTACAATGGTGTGTTAGTTTCTGCTTTATAACATGGTGAATCAGTTATACATATACATATATCCCCACATCTCTTCCCCCTTGCGTCTCCCTCCCTCCCACCCTCCCTATCCCACCCCTCTAGGTGGTCACAAAGCACCGAGCTGATCTCCCTGTGTATATCTTTTTGAATTCGTGTTTTTGTTTCCTTCAGAAAGATACCCCCAAGTGTAATTCCTGTGTCATATGGTAGTTCTATTTTTAATTTCTTAAGGAACCTCTGTACTGTTTTCCACAGTGGCCGCACCAGTGAGAATCCCCAAGAGAATGCGTGAGGGTTCTCTTCATCCTCACCAAGGCTTGTTATTTGTTGTCTTTTGGACCATAGCCAAGTTTTTAGGTGTGAGGTGATAATCTCATTGTTCTTTTGATGTGCGTTTCCATGATGATAAGTGATTTTGGTCATAGTTTCATAAGTCTCTTGGCCATCTGTACGTACCCTTTGGAAAAATGTTCGGTCCCAATTTTTAATTGGGTTTTTGGTTTTTGGAGGTTCATTTGTGTGGTTCTTCACCTATTTTGGATATGAACCCCTTTTCAGACATATTGTTTGCAACTATTTTCTCACATACGGTAGGCTGCCTCTTCATTTTGTGGATGGTTTCCTTTGCCACTGAAAAGCTTTAAAGTTGGGTGGAGTCCCATTGGTTTATTCTGCTTTTGTTCCCCTTGCTTGGGGAGACAGATCCAGAAAAAGTTGCTAGGACGGATGTCGAAGAGCATACTGCTTATGTTTTCTTCGAGGAGCTTTATGGCTTCAGGTCTTACGTTGAAGTATTTGATTCACTTTGAGGTTGCTTGTGTAGGTGGTATAAGAAAGGATTCCAGTTTGATTCTTGTGCATGTAGCTGTCCTGTTTTCCCACCACCATTCGTTGAAGAGGCTATCTTTTCCCCATTGTATAGTCTCACCTCCTTTGTCATAGATGAATTGACCATATATGCATATGTTTATTTTGGGGCTCTCAATTCTGTTCCATGGATCTCTGTGTATTTCTTTTGTTCCTATACCATACTGTCTTGATTATTCTAGATATGTAGTATAGTTTGAAACAGGGAGTGTGATATGTCCAAGTTTGTGCTTCCTTCTTAAGATCGTATTGACTATTCAGGTTCTTTTCTGTTTCCTTACACATATTAGAATTCTTTGTTCTAGTTCTCATAAAATTCCATTGGTATTTTGATAAGAATGGCATCAAATCTCTAGATTGCTCTGGGGTGTGGAATCATTTTAACAATATGAATTCTTCCAATCCATGAACACATTATATCTGTCCATTTGTTTGTGTCGTCTCCAATTTCTTTCATCCGTGTCTTCCAGTTTTCTGAGTACAGGTCTTTTACCTCCTGGGTTAGATGTATTCCTAGGTATTTCATTTTTGTTAATACCATTGTCAATGGGGTTGTTTTCTTAATTTCTCATTCTGATAGTTTGTTGCCAGTGGATACAGATGCAACCGATTTCTATAGGTTAATTTTGTATCCTGCAACTTAACTGAATTTTCCAATGAATTCCATTTGTTTTTTGGGGGGTCATCTTAAGGATTTTCTAAATAATACATCATGTCGGGACTTCCCCGGAGGCGCAGGGGTTAAGACTCCGCTCTCCCAATGCAGGGAGCCTGGGTTCGACCCCTGGTCAGGGAACTAGATCCCACATGCATGCCACAACTAACAGTTCGCATGCCACAACTAAGGAGCCCACCTGCTGCAACTAAGGAGCTCACGTGCCACAACTAAGACCCAGCACAACCAGAATAAATAAATGAATAAATAAATGAAATATAAAACATCATCTCATCTACAAACAGTGACAGTTTGACTTTTTCCTCTGCCATTGGATTCCTTTTATTTCTTTTTCTCATCTAATTACTATGTCTAGGACTTCCTAGACCATGTTGAATGTAAGTGGTGAGAGTGGTCAGGGTTAGAGTTAGGTTTAAGCACAATTCGCCTTCTTCCCCTTCCTCCCTCCCCATCTCTCTGAGGCCTCCAGGAAGGACAGGACTAGTCCTGGGTCACACATGACTCAGGGAGTTGATCTGGACCACTGTTTCTCTGCCCCCCCCAGTCCTGGGGATAGTTTTGTGTAATATCTGTGTACCTTCTTTGACCAGGTGTCCATTTAGAGCTTTCCCTATTTTTAATGGGGTTGTGTTGTAGTGCTTTTTATATTTTGAGGCAAATTCTTTATTAGATACGTTTGCAGTTTTTGTCCCCCAGTGTGTGTTGTCTTTCGATTTTCTGAATGAGGTTTTTCACTCAGTAGAAATCTTTAATTTTATAAAGTCCACAGAATCCCTTGTTTTTCTTTCTGGACTGCTTTTTTGTGTCGTGTGTTAAAACCACAAAGCTTGTGATGATCTACATGACCAAGCCCAAGCTCATATCAATTTTCTTTTATGCTTTCTACTATAATTTTGAATAGTTTTGCATTTAATACTTGTCTCTGAATCATTTTGAGTGAATTTGGTGTAAGTTGTAAAGCTTGTGTCTACATTCATTTTATTCCATATGGTTTCCAATTGATTGTTCCTTAACTACTTTGGAGAAACTATGGCATATTGTCTTCCTTTGAATTTCCACAATTTAATGGGTTCAGCCAGCAGGGGGCGTTGTCTCCAGTGAACCCTGTGGAAGCGCGGCCAACACTTCCCGCACGGACCACAGGGTGGCGCTGAGCCCGCCTGTCTGACCCACAGCGCATGCGCGTTCCCCGCAGACCCGGCTCTGAGCGCAGCTGCGCGGAGTTGTGTCTCTTCAGGCAGCGCCAGGCTGCGGCTCCTGACGGGCGCTCGGGCTCCTCAGGACTCGCTGGAGTTTCGGCTTCAGGACAACGTGGGGCTGCGTCCACGCTGACGGGACCTGGGTTTCCTGAGGACGGAGGCGTCGCCGGAGGAACAGGTGAGGAGACAGTGAGGAAAAGTGTGGAGAAGCTTCCTGGGGGCGACTGACGGCTGAGGGGGCCCGTATTCGTGCGACCCAGGAAGGGCTTGGTGTGCAAAGCTGGGTTTTGGTCAGGCTGGTGCGCGGTGGAGCCGCGTGGGTTATGGGGTGTGCAGTCTCCCCCGCACCGTTTCCCGAGGGGCTGCCCTTCCGCTCGGCGTGTCCCTGGCCCCCTTGTCGTAACTTAACGCCCCCCCCCCCCACCGTGCGGGGTGGGTTCTGGGCTCTCCGTCCCGTCCCTCTGGTCTGTGCGCCTGTTTTGAGCCAGTTCCGCACTGTTTTGGGGACGGTAGCTTCGTGATGAAGTGTGAAGTCAGGGAGGGAGATGCGTGCGGCCCGTTCTCCTTTCTCGGGGTCGCCTTGGCTCTTCGGGGTCCTTTGTGGCTCCACACACATCTTAGCAGGATTTGCTCCATTTCTGTGAAAAACACCGTTGGAATTTCAGGACGGCCTGCCTTCCCTGTGTGCACCGCTTTGGGTAGAATGGACATTTTAGCAACAGTAATTCTTGCATTCCATGAGCACGGGGTGTCTCTCCACCGACTTGTATCTGCTTCAGTGTCTTAAAGTTTTCAGGTCTTTCACATCCTCGGTTAAATTTATTCCTTGGTATTTTGTTCTTTTAGATGCAGTTGTAAATAGGGTGTTTTTCTCTTTCTGATGGTTCATTATTAGTGTTTAGAAAGGCAGTTGAGTTGTGTGTACTGATTTTGCATCTTTACTGAATTCATTTTTTATTTCTAACAGTTTTTTTTGGTGGAATGATGTGGAAAATTGAACTTCCAAAATCCCGCTGTTTCTACCACATCCAAGTCATCCACAACAGGGAAGAAAGGGAAGTCCTTTATATTGGCAATTCCTAATAAGTCTTTCCACAGTGCCTCTAAATGACATGTGGACTTGGGGTGAACTGGATCTGGGTAAGGCTTGGCCTCTGTATGAAGTTTGATGTTTCCTCTGCCTTTCTGGCATGGTTTTGACATGGTGTTTTGAAAAGTACTTGACTTTCCAGTAATTTCAAACGTTCAGACAGCTTTACTTACAGAAAAGCAAGTCTTGTATCTTGATTAAATATATTCCTAAATATGAATGTTGACAGTATTTAAAATAGAATTGTTTTCATAAATTCTTTTTTAGATTATTTATTGCTAGTATATATGTATAAGATAGATTTTTGTGAATTGATATTTTTTTCTATAACTTTGCTGGATTAGTGATTAGTCAAATAATTTGTTGTTGTTCTAGGAAGTTTTATATATAAGATGGTGTGATCTGTGTTCTGTGAATAGACACAGGTTTAGTTTTTCCATTCACATATGGATGCCTTTGGTTTCTTCCCTCAAAACCCTGGGTAGAACTTCCAGTACACTATTATCAGCGGTGGAGGCCGGCTTCCTGGCCTTGTTCCTTATTTCAGGAGTGAATCTTTCAGTTTTTAACATTGAGCATGGTGTTTGCTGTGGCTTTGTATACTACTCTTTTTCATATTGAACAAACTTCCTTTTATTCCTACCTTCTTGAGTGTTTGTATCATGAAATAGCACTGGAGTTTGATTATAGCTTTTCCTGCAGTAATTGGTAGGATCATGTGCTTTGACTTCACTTCCTTATAGTTCTTCAGTACCTTGCTTAGGTTTACTATGTTGAACAACCTGACATTTCCGGTGTGGAGATACTTGCTTATGGCATCATCCATTTAATGTTCTGTTGGCTCCATGTGGTTCTAATTTTGTGGAGGATTCTTGTGTTCATATTTGTAAGGTATACTGGTGTACTTTTCCTTCTCATGATGTATTTGTGTGACTTGATTAGATGTGGCTTGGTGTTGGTGCTTTGAAGGGTCAGCATTAGGGCTGGGACTGGGTTATGGTTGCCCTAAGCGACCCCGCCCGTCGCAGCCCGGGTTGCCAGCCTCTGACCGCCGCGTCCCCCCCGCCAGCTCCGGCCCGGCCCTCTAGAGACGCCCCCGTACCCGGAGGGCAGGGCTGACCGTCCCTTGGCCTCCCTCCCCCCTCTGCCCGTCCGTCCATCCTCCCTGAGTCAGGACACCGCGTCCTCCTTGAGGCTCCTGGATTCCGGCCTGGGGGACCCACAAGCCCCCACGAGCTGTGTCGAGCAAGAGGATTGTCACCTCAAGAGGCCCCGGAAGACAGACTCCCGGGACCTCAGCATGGGACTTTGTGTGCAGATGGACCACTGCAGAGCTGCCCGGGGTGAGCCGAGGTCACTGACCTGTGTGCGGGCGTCCTCATGGGGGGCATTTGGAGCCAGACACACAGGGGAGAAGGCGATGTCATGGCAGAGACGGAGACGGGGCTGGGAGTGGCCTGGGACCGACTGACCCCAGGACCCGCGGAGGAGCGGGCCCCCAGCACCTTGACCTCGGGCTCCAGGCCTGAGAGGAAGCGTCCCCTCTCCGAACCCCGCGCCCCATCTGGTGTTCTGTGCCGGGGCCACAGGAATCCCACACCCGGCCTTCTTGGCGCGGCGCTGTGCCTGCTGACACCCAGGACCGTCACTGGTCGCCCGCCCTCTGGGCATGACTCCCACTCCTCCTCGGGGAGGGACCCAGGGCCCAGGAACCCCGTCCCACACTTCCCCATCACAGCAAGCTCCCCCGCACCCCCGGCCACCCCTGGGGCATCTCAGGCCCCAGAAAGGAGCCGCAGCAGTGAGGTGACCTCGGGGAGTGGCCACAGGCCACCGCACCCACCCAGAGGCCTGAGTGTGGCCATCTGAGAAGGGACCCACCAGCCCCCTGACCCAGGCGCCCCGTTTCACAGGGCAGGTCCTGTTGCCAAGTCTCTGGAGGGGCGTGTCGAGCAGGGGTGACTGAGGCCTGTGAACATGTGGGCCAGAGAGGTCCTCCCCAGGAGCCCAGGCACAGTGAGCCCGGGGCGTGTGCATCCCTCCCCTCCTGTACCCCATGGAGTGAGGATAAAGCCCCAGTGACCCCCAAGAAGAAACAAGACACCCAGAGGAGTAGACCATCCATAGACAGGGGACTGAGTGTCCACCTCATTTCCCCGGAGAGAACAATGTCTTCACCGGGACTGCAGACAGGCCCATGTGCCCACAGACACCCAGCTTTAGTGAACCAGCCACACAGAAGACCCCCTTCCAGGGGCCCCTGTGTGAGTAGATGCAGCCTTCGGGGGAGGGGGCCGGCCCGAGCAAGAATGCACATGCTCCAGTGCCGGACATGCACTGCCTGTCCCCCTGCCCATCCCCCTGGCCCTCTCCTGCGCCCTGTGGCCTCACCCCCTCAGGACCCCTCCTCTCCATTCTTCGAGCACCCGCATTTCCCACCTCCACCCCATTACTCTCCACTTCAATGTGCCTGTTTCCCCGCCAGGTGAAGTGGACGGCAAACGTCCCACACTGGTGTTTTCAGCAGCATAGACTGAGCTTCCTTTCTCTTGCCGGCTGGGGTCTGGCCGGACACCAGGAGCTTCCATCATTGCGGGGCTAGGCGCCGCCCTGCAGGGAGCAGCCCTGATCCCGCCCTGAGTATAACAGCTGCAGGGAATTCTGGGAGCAAGAAAATAGAAGCCGCGGAGGGGGTCCCCTACCCTGCAGTTGGGGGTCAGAAGTCGGTGGGGAGGATCTTGTGGCCCTGGAATCTGAAGGGCCCCCCTACCAGGGGAGGGGTGGGAGACCCTGGGTGGTAGTTAAGCTGAGTCCAAGGCCCTCCTGCATAGGAGGCTTCCTAGCCCTGGGTATCCTGAAGAGGCCAGCTCCCTCCTCCCGTCCGCCCCCAGGCCTGGTCCCTGCTCTTGAGAGATTCCCTAGGGTGGGGTCCTGGTGCTGGAGGTGCCCCGATGCTGTGGCCTCCTGAGTCTCCAGTGAGGATAATGCGAGTGGGGGAAACCCTGTTAACAGAAAGAGAGCTTTTGCCAGAACAGAGCCTGGGTCTGCTGCGCCCGACCCCAGGTGCACTGGGGCAGGAATGTGAGAGCTAGAATTTGGCTAGAATGCAACCGTGAGCCCCTGAGGGGCGAGGATTGGCTGACCTGGGCAGCCTGACCCTGCCGGCCAGCTCTCCCCAGGTGCACTGGGGCAGGAATGTGAGAGCTAGAATTTGGCTAGAATGCAACCGTGAGCCCCTGAGGGGCGAGGATTGGCTGACCTGGGCAGCCTGACCCTGCCGGCCAGCTCTCCCCAGGTGCACTGGGGCAGGAATGTGAGAGCTAGAATTTGGCTAGAATGCAACCGTGAGCCCCTGAGGGGCGAGGATTGGCTGACCTGGGCAGCCTGACCCTGCCGGCCAGCTCTCCCCAGGTGCACTGGGGCAGGAATGTGAGAGCTAGAATTTGGCTAGAATGCAACCGTGAGCCCCTGAGGGGCGAGGATTGGCTGACCTGGGCAGCCTGACCCTGCCGGCCAGCTCTCCCCAGGTGCACTGGGGCAGGAATGTGAGAGCTAGAATTTGGCTAGAATGCAACCGTGAGCCCCTGAGGGGCGAGGATTGGCTGACCTGGGCAGCCTGACCCTGCCGGCCAGCTCTCCCCAGGTGCACTGGGGCAGGAATGTGAGAGCTAGAATTTGGCTAGAATGCAACTGTGAGCCCCTGAGGGGCGAGGATTGGCTGACCTGGGCAGCCTGACCCTGCCGGCCAGCTCTCCCCAGGTGCACTGGGGCAGGAATGTGAGAGCTAGAATTTGGCTAGAATGCAACCGTGAGCCCCTGAGGGGCGAGGATTGGCTGACCTGGGCAGCCTGACCCTGCCGGCCAGCTCTCCCCAGGTGCACTGGGGCAGGAATGTGAGAGCTAGAATTTGGCTAGAATGCAACCGTGAGCCCCTGAGGGGCGAGGATTGGCTGACCTGGGCAGCCTGACCCTGCCGGCCAGCTCTCCCCAGGTGCACTGGGGCAGGAATGTGAGAGCTAGAATTTGGCTAGAAAGCAACTGTGAGACCCTGAGGGGCGAGGATTGGCTGACCTGGGCAGCCTGACCCTGCCGGCCAGCTCTCCCCAGGTGTGCCTGCGTTGAGGTCAATATAAACACCGCTCCAGGCAGGAAGAGCCCCTGCAGCTGGGCCTGACGCCATGTTCTCTGCCCCGTCAGCAGTCTCGGGGCTGGGCTGCTGGGAGGGAGTGAGGGGCCACGGCTCTGTTGGTGGCCCGGTGTGAGTGGGGCTCTGCTGGACTTTCTGCAGGAGTTGCTGGGCTGTCACCTTCTAAAGGAGAGGATGTGTCACCCATACCTTCTGCTGGAATTTCTCCCCGGGCAGAGGTGAGGAAGGAAAAATGCAGTGGGAGCCGGGACAGAAGGGGTACCTCAGGCAGGGAAATGGAAATCTTCCAGAAGAGCGCCCGGGACCAGGACCATCCTGGCTGGCCTGCAGGCACCAACTCGGCCTGCGTGCTGTGGCTGGTGTGACTCCAAGCCCTTTCCTCTAGGCTTTCAAGTCCTTGCACACATTCAGGTGTTTTACCTGGGAAGGGTGGGAACAGTTCAGCAGCAGCTGGCCTGCGGCTCAGCTCACGTTTACTCACGGATGCCTCGGCACCGTTCCCCAGCCTTGCCATGAGGACACTCCTTGCGGGGGGGCTGCTGGCTGCATGGGAGACGATTCCCCACCTCTGACCAACTTCAGAATTGTTTACCACTGGAGCAAGTGCCCTGATAGGGTTTTCATCTGTATAAACTAGTGGGATCTTAATTAGCAACGTGAAGGGTGACATCAGAAGTCCTGAATCAGGATGGAAATACTTATCCCGAACAGGTATAGGCGTAAAAACCTGGGGAGGCCGTGTGCAGCCGGCACCCTTAGGGATGGGTTTCCGACTGACCCCTCAACATTATGGTGTCCAGCCACTGCTTTAGTATTTCTGAGGCCGAATGCTGACCCTGAGGGTTCTGTAACCCAGCCTCTGTTGGCCTTTAATGAGACCCGCACTCCAGGGTCCTACAGAGCAGGGTCTGTGTGACCGTTGTGTGGCTTCTGTAACAAATGACCACAAGCTGGGTGGTTCAAAACAAGAGGAATTCATACTCCCCCAGTCCTGGAGACCAGACATCTGAGATCAAGGTGTTGCAGGATAGAAGTCTCTCCAAAGGCTCCAGGATAGGGTTCTTCCTGCCTTTTCCAGCTTTGGGGGGCTCCAGGCATTCCCAGGCTTGCGGCTGCATCCCTCCCGTCTCTGCCTCTGTCTTCGCGTGGCTTCTCCTCTGTGTCTGTGTTTCTCCTCTTTTGTCTCTCATAAGGACTTTCTCAGTTGGATTGAGGACCATCCTAACCCAGGATGACCTCACTTCGAGCTCTTTAACTACATCTAGAAAGACCCTTTTCCCAGATATGGTCCTGTTCACGTGTTCTGAGGGGTGCACATCTTTCGGGGCCAGCATTCAACCCATTGCCTGTGTATAAAATAACCCTCATTTTAGGAGATTGCCAAGGTCCCATATAGACTGGCACAGACAGCAGCCATGTGGGTGGGGTCTGGGCTGAGTGAGGACCCTGGAATCACCTGGAAAGGATGAAGTCCTGGCTGCATTAGGTGAGCTCTAGGCCCTCACCACCTCCACCCGTTTACCTTGGTAACACGAGACACTACACCCCAGCTGGAAGGGGTGGGAAGGCTGGGAGATGCAGGGTAGCTGTGAACAGGAAAAAGGGAAATGGGTTCTGATGGCCAGCTGCACGGCCCTGTTGTGACGGTCACCTGTACAGTAGCGCACAGACACTGGGTCCTGTGAAGCTTCAGTGCTGTGTGGTTCTGGAAATCCTATAGGAGATGGTCCACAGCAGGTGAAGCTAATGCTGTCAGTGGAGCTGGTGAAGCCCAAGATCTGCAGTTCAGACTGAAGGTGCCGATGTACATACAGGACAAAACCATCTCGTGTGATTGGACTTCAGGCACGTTTAACATGAATGCAGCCATGTTAATGCCTAGCATCTTCTATCTTGTGCCTCCCTTCAGGGACCCCCTCCTCAGTTCCTGGGGTTCCTGTAACTCACGTACAGGGGGAGGGAGAGTGGGCTCTGTCCAGTCTGAGCCCTGAGTTACCCTGCATGTGAGTCTGCTCAGGACCGCTGTGACAAATAGCACAGACAGGGCAGCTTGGGTAACAGACCTATCTCCCAGTCCTGGATGCTGTCGGAGATCAAGTTGTGTGCACGCTGGCTTCTCCTGAGGCCTCTGTCCTTGGTGCTTAGACAGCCATCTTCTCCCTAGGTCCTCACATGGTCTCCCCCTGTGCCTATCTGTGTCCTAATCACTTCTTATAGGACATCAACCTTATTGGATTAAGATCCACCCTAGTGACCTCATTTTTACCTTGATCACCTCTTTAAAAATCCCATCTCCAAATACAGCCACATCCTGGGGTCCTGCGGGTTAGGGATTCAGCATGTGAATTTGGGGGGACGTGATTGAGCCTATACCATCCTCCTTAGGAACGAAGTGTGCTTCAGTCCTTCCTTCCCTCAAGTCACACGAGGTGATGTAATGGCTCAAGGAGAGGCCACTCGTGCAGAGTTTGTGTCCCAGCTGGGGACCCCTTCTCTGCTGTCTCTGATCAGGCCGTGGCAGTGCCTGCCCCGTCCTGAGGTGAGCAGTTCTGGGGTTTCCTGCCGTGTCTCCCAGCATGCTGAGGTGCTCATTGTCACGGAACTCAGGAGCCAGCAGCCTAGTGGGGATGCCGGGGACTCTCAGGGCCTTGGCAGATGTCTCTCTCGGCAGATATACTAGCGAAAGTGGGGAAACATTTGGGGGATTACAGGCGGGAGAGAGTCAGTCTCGTTTATGCTTCAGAAAGACCAGGTTGGGGTGGGATGTGAGACGCACCGTGCGGGCAGGGAGCTTTGTCAGGCCTGATGGAGGAACCAGGCACAAGATGGGGCTTGGGCCAGGGCTGTGGGCGTAGAGGGGAATTAGTGTGGGAACTGGCCACAGACTGTTGTCGAAATCTCGGCTTCCCTCTACACCGAGGCCAAACAGAAATACGGAGACAGGGATTTTGGAGGAAGAGAGAGATGGCTTTATTTTTCTGCCAGGCAGAAGGGAAGACACAGCTGGATAGCGCCTCAAGAACTGGGCACACCCGTCTCCTTGAGAATCAGGGAAAATTTTATACGTGGGCCTCTCGCAGTTCGGGGTATAGGGTGAGGGTAAAAGTAGTGAAGGTCTTGCATTCTTCCTTTCCTTTGCATTATTTCAAAACAGTCATATCTGGCATCAGGCCGCGTGGTAATTGGGGTCCAGCAGTCTGGTAATTGCATACGTTTGCCTCTGATTTATCGGCGGTGACCTGGTTTCTGAAATGCAAAAGCTATAGGGGGTGATTTGTTATGAGGGGCGTATAGAATGTAAGTGCTGGACATAATAAGTTTAGGGGGTTGGAGGCAGGGGATGTAACTCACAGAGTCAGGGGTGATGGGTGCTGAATGTAAATTACAAAGTGTCAGGGAGTGAGGTTAGCTTTGTAAAGTACAAATGTAGTTATTACAGATTAGTGACAAAGTAAAACAAGGAGTGATGAACTCTTTCTGGCCAGGTTATTTTTCTTCTCTAGCCTGTTCGCTGTTCCCTTTGTTTTCCGTGTTCTTAGGGGAAGGAAACTTCATTTCTACTTTTGCTGCAACAAGACTGGAGGAGCAGATGACAGTCACTGGGGCACAAGGAGGGTGGGAGCCTGGGAGGCCCCAGTGTTACCAAACAAAACTTGGGTCCCCTTGCCCGAGGGCAGTAAAGCCAGTCTACTGACACCGGGTGTGGTGGAGGAAAGCGCAGCTTTAATTATAAAAGTGCCAATACGAGGAGGCCAGGTGGCTTGTGCTCTAAGACCCCAAGCTCCCTGAAGGGTTTCAGTAAAGCAATATTAAAGGCCAGGTGAAGGAGGGGCGTCGCAGGGTATGTGATCAGCTGGTGCACAATCTCTGGTTGATGGTGAGGTAACAGGCGGTTAACGTTATAAATTCTTAGGCTCCAGAAGCTCCGGGGCTACCTGTTCTTGATCATCAAGTAGTTAATTTCTTCCACTTGGTGGTGGAGGAAGTGTGCATCAGACCCTGTTATCCAGGCACTTCAGAGAGGAGCTACAGCAGAGGCTGTGGGGGAGGGGTCTGTCCTGGGAAGGCCCCGTAGGGCCCTGCTTGGTTACACCTGGTGCCTGGGCTCAGCAACCTGGGAAGTTGGAGCTGCTCCTGAGTGTGTGGAGCTGCAGGCCCAGTCCTCTGAGGGGCCTGTTAGCCCCCAAGGTGAGATGGGGGTGCAGCGGCTGGACAGAGGCGTCTGGCCTGGGAGAGGGGTCAGGGCTGGAAATGACACGGGAATCATCACAGGGAGGGAGAGGAAAGGCCAATGGGGGCAGGTAGGTCACAGCAGACTACGTGCAGGTGACTGCGGTCCTGGTGGAAGCAACTCAGAGCCACAAAGGAGTGGCCATCAGGGTCTCAGCTCCATTCTCCTGTCCCTTTGTAAAACCGCTGTGTCAGAGTTTGAGACACCGCCAGGAGAAGTCTGGGCCCCATGCTGCCATGGCTTCATCAAATGGCCCAGTGGGAACAGAGAGCCACTGCAGGCCCTGCCCATGTCCGCACTGGGAATGAATCCCATCGGGCTCCTGGGCTTACAGAGTTGGGGGAACCTGTGTGTTCAGGACCGGTCTTCCTCCCTCCTCTCACCTGCTGGTCAGAGGCCCAGGAACCCCCAACATGGCTCCACACCCAGGGCCTGGATTCTGGGACAGCTTAGGGGTAAGCAAGACTCTCATCCTCCTTTATCTGCCTGGGGGTGAGAATGTCTTAAATGCTGCAATTGACTGATTATGGAGGGCTGAATGTTTCTAGCAGGTATGGGTGGAAAGGTGGGGTGTGAAATTCCTATGTCTGCAGGGTCTTCCCAGCATGAAGATCTGTGTGTTTCACCCGGCCAGTCAGCATCCTCCCAGGAAGCCCAGATCCAGGATTACGAGGGCAGAGGCTCTCCCCTTGCTTATCTGTAACTTCCCACTTCCTCAGCAAGGCTGTGGCTGGCTCCCTGGCTCCCACCATCTGCCATTTATCTGTGCATTGCTCCTTTCCAGGTTACATGTGCAGAGGTTTCAGAATTGTTAGCTACTACAGCCTGGAAAGAACTTTGTAGAATAAAGCCCACTTTTTATATACGGTCGATTTTGCCTTTAGTCTACAGATTCCATTCATTTCCAAAGGTAACTTAGGTCAGCACCTTTTATCCCATCCCCTACAGTGAGTTGTTTCCATGTATTTCTAATACAGTTAGATTCTGTGACATTATGTATTCCATCCTGCAACACTCCTACATCCTAAATAACTAAATTTGAATAGATGATGATTGGCCCCTTGGGCTGTACACATCTGTGGGCTTAGACAAATGCATAGTGACAGGTATCCACCCTAGAGTATCACATGGACTACTTCAAACCCCCACCCCATGATCTGCTTATCATCTACGTAGCTTTGCCTTTCCCGGAACGTCATCAATGGGGTCATACCGTGTGCAGCCTCCGCAGACCGGAGTCTTTCCCTTAGCGGTGTATACTGGAGATTTATCCATGTCTTTCCATAGGCTGGTGGTGCATTCCTTTCTGCTGAGGAGTATTCCACTGCACGTGTATGGGAGGAAAAACAATTTTCCCTCTACTTTTCTAGGTTCTTGGTTGAGGCCCCCCCTGCCCCTGTAATAAAAGACAGATTACCAGGAGAAAAGCCGAAGTTTAATCACATGTATACCTTGTGAATACAGGGGGGATACCATGGAAAACTGAGTCACTCCTTGAAATGACCAAAACCATCCCCTTAAATACTGTCTTCAGCTAAAAACAGAAGAAAGATGCTGGGGAAGTGGGGAAGGCCAGTTATGGCAGGTTATCATGCAAAGCACAGTAAACAAGGGTATGACTGTTTGCACATTTACGTCAGGACTTCCCCATTGAAAAGAGTTACTTAAGATTTAATTATCCTTCTATTTTTGGTGCAAAGAGGGACATACCCTTATAAATGGAGATTTCTCTGTTGTAAATGCCCTTCATAAAACGGCAATCTCAGTTTTCTGAGATTTTAAAAAAAAATTATTATTTTTGGCTGCATTGGGTCTTTGTTGCTGCGTGCAGGCTTTTCTCTGGTTGTGGCGAGCAGGGACTACTCTTCATTGCGGTGTCCGGGCTTCTCATTGTGGTGGTTTTTCTTGTCGCGGAGCACAGGCTCTAGGCGTGTGGGCTTCAGTAGTTGTGGCACACAGGCTCAGTAGTTGTGGCTCGCGGGCTCTTGAGCGCAGGCTCAGTAGTTGTGGCTCACAGGCTTAGTTGATCTGCGGCATGTGGGATCTTCCTGGACCAGGGCTCGCACCTGTGTCCCCTGAATCGGCAGGCGGACTCTTAACCACTGAGCCACGAGGGAAGCCCTTTTTTTAAAGCAGACCAATAATGCTTATGCCAGACAGACATATTTTGGGGTGGCATATTTTACTTGCCTTGACATGGATGTACCCCAATTTGCTTATGCATTGATGTTTTGAAGGATATCCTGATTTCTTCAAGTTTTTAGCCATTACGGAAGTGCTGCTGTGCATAATTGCATCCTTCTTTGCATTTGGACAGAGATTTTCAAAGCAGTTGCCTAAGTACTGGAAGTTGGATCCCAACGTGAGACTTGTCTAGCTTTGGAAAAAACTGCCAAATTGTCTTACAGAGTGGCTGCACATGCATCCCCCCAGCTATGAGGGAGAGTTCCTTTTGTTCCTCACCCTCTAGCAATTGGTATTGTCATATTTTTGGAGCTTAGCAGTCCTAATAGGTGTGCTGTGATAGTTCATGATTTTAATTTGTAATTCCCTAATGGTATATGATGTTGAGCTTGTTTCTTTTTTTTTTTTTTTTTGCGGTACGCAGTCCTCTCACTGTTGTGGCCTCTCCCATTGCGGAACACAGGCTCTGGACATGCAGGCTCAGCGGCCATGGCTCACGGGCCCAGCCGCTCCGCGGCATGTGGGATATTCCCGAACCGTGGCACAAACCTGTGCCCTCTGCATCGGCAGGTGGACTCTCAACCACTACGCCACCAGAGAAGCCCTTGAGCTTGTTTCTATATGACTTTTACTATCTGTATATCTTTTTTGGCGGGTTGTCTGTTCAGATCATGCTGTTCATGTTCATGCTGAGAGGAGCCCTGTCTCCTCAGGACCTACTGGGGCTTTGGCTTCTGGAAGACACGCGGCTGAGTCCATGCTGATGGCCGGTCTTCGGGACAAGCCGGGGTTGAGTCCATACTAACAGAAGCCAGGTCTCCTCAGGACCCGCTGGGCCTTCAGCTTTGGGACACTGTGGGGTCCAGTTCATGCTGACAGGAGCCTGGTCTCCTCAGGACCTGCCGGGAGGTTATGCCACTGAGGGAGAAGGTGAAGAAAAGTGGGCAAAAGGTTCCTGTGCGTGGCTGACCGCTGAGGGTGTCTGTCTTCCGAGGCCCAGGAGAGGAAGGGTTTGATGTGGAAAACTGGGTTTTTGGCCCCTTTTGTGTGTGGTGTAGACCGAGTGCAGTGTTGTTCTTTGGCATGTGGCGTCTGGTTTTCCCAGCACCGTTTATTGAGGGGACTGTCCCTTCCCTGGTGTATGTTCTTGGCTCCTTTCTTGTGAATTAACTGACCACATACCTGTAGGTTGATTTGTGGGTTCTCTGCTCTGTTCCTCTGGTCTGTGTGCCTGTTTTTGTGCCAATTCCACACTTTTTGGGGACTGTAGCTTCGTACTGTAGTGTGAAATCAGGGAGGGAGACGCCTCCAGCCCGTTCTCCTTCCTCAGGGTCGCTTTGGCTCTTCTGGGTCCTTTGTGGTTCCACACACAACTTAAGATTATTTGTTCTGTTTCTATGGAACATGTCATTGGACTTTTGGTAAGGATTGCATTGAATGTGTACATTAATTTGGCTAGACTGCATATATTTTTTTAAATTAAACAAAAATTTGGGTCACACCATGTAGCATGCCGGATGCGGGATCTTAGTTCCCCAACCAGGGATCGAACCCACGCCCCCTGCAGTGGGAGCGCAGAGTCCCAATCCCTGGACGGCCAGGCAAGTCCCACCTTAGAATGCATATTTTCACAGTATTCTTTTTTTTTTTTTTCTTTTTGCGGTACGCGGTCCTCTCACCATTGTGGCCTCTCCCGTTGTGGAGCACAGGCTCCGGATGCGCCGGCTCAGTGGCCATGGCTCACGGACCCAGCTACTCCGTGGCATGTGGGATCCTCCCGGACCGGGGCTATAACCCATGTCCCCTGCATCGGCAGGCGGACTCTCAACCACTGCACCACCAGGGAAGCCCTAGTTTTTTTTTTTTTTTGCGGTATGCGGGCCTCTCACTGTTGTGGCCTCTCCTGTTGCAGAGCGCAGGCTCAGTGGCCATGGATCATGGGCCCAGCCGCTCTGTGGCATGTGGAATCTTCCCGGACCGGGGCACGAACCTGCGTCCCCTGCATCTGCAGGTGGACTCTCAACCACTGCGCCACCAGGGAAGCCCCTCCATTTATTTTTGTCTGTTCTGTTTCCTCTGTCAGTGTCTTCCAGTTTGCAGTGTGCCAGTCCCTCACGTCCTTGGTTAAATTTACTCCTAGTTATCTCTTTGGATGCAATTGTAAGTGGGATTTTTTAAAAATTCTTTTTCTGATGGTTCATTATCAGTGTATAGAATCACAAATGATTTTTGTGGATTGATTTTTCTTTTCTTTTTTTTTTGTATCCTACAGCTTTACTGAATTCATTTTTCAGTTGTAACAGTTTTTTGGTGGTTGAATGTGGAAAACTAGAATTCAGAAATCCCACTGTTTCATCTACATCCAGGTCATCCACAGCACCCAAGACATAGTGGCTCCCAATCTTCCCATGGTGCCTCTTCTAGTATGTGGACTCCTACAAGGGTGATTAGCAACCCCACTGTGGGTGAACTTTATCTGGGTAAGGCTTGGCCTCTATAACAGAGTTTGATGTCTGTATTTCTGGCATGGTATGACATGGTTGTTTTGATAAGTACTTTATTTTCTAGTAAATTTCAAGTGTATAAACGACTTTAAATTGCAGTATAAAGTTTTCCACCTTCACAGAATACTCCAGTTTGTTTTACCCTGTGAGAGTGAGAGGGCCACTCTCCCAGGGAACTAGCACATAACCCCAAAGTGAGGAATAATTAATATTTCCACATTATAAGCCTATCCACAGACCCACTTCAACTTTCACCAGCTGCCCCAGCTTTGTGGAAATGTATTTTTCTATTCGAATTCAGTTTTCTCTTCTTGGAACCATCACTGGGGCTTTTCCTCACTTTAAAAAACTTACTGGATTGAAAGTGTACAAGATGAGCATGATCTGGGTGGTTTTCTGTATGGCTTCTTTCACTTGGGATGTTTTCACTGTTTATCCACATTGTAACATTGATCATTATTTCATTCATTTTTTCCATTGTGATTAAAAACACATAACCTTTGCCATTTAAACCATTTTTTAAAACCTTTTAAAAAAATTATTTTATTTTATTTTCTATTTTTTGGCTGTGTCGGGTCTTTGCTGTTGCACGCAGGCTTTCTCTAGTTGTGGCGAGCGGGGGCTACTCTTCGTTGCCGTGTGCAGGCTTCTCATTGCGGTGGCTTTTCTCGTTACAGAGCACGGGCTCTAGGCGCACGGGTTTCAGTAGTTGTGGCACGAGGGCTCAGTAGCTGTGGCTCGCGAGCTTAGTTGCTCTGCGGCATGCAGGATCTTCCAGGACCAGCCCTTGAAGCCGTGAGTCCTGCAATTGGCAGGCAGATTCTTAACCATTGTGCCACGAGGAAAGCCCCATTTAAACCATTTGTAAGTATCCAATTCTATGGCCTTAAGTACATTCAAATTGTTGTAAAAATATCCTCACCATCCATCTCCAGAACTCTATTTTCCCCATGAGAAACCATAGCCATTAAACACTAACTCCCCTCAACCCCTGGCAACCTTATTCTACTTTGTCTTTGGATTTGACTTATCTGGATACCTCATACTAGTGGAATCATAGAACGTTTGTCCTTTTTGTGTCCGGCTGGTTTCACTTAGCATAATGATTTCAAGGTTCATCCACATTGTAGCATGTTTGAGAATTACCTTAGTTTTAAAGGTTGAATCATATTCCATTGCATATATACTACGCTGTACTTATCCATTCATCTGTTGAAGGATGTGTTGTGTGGCTTCCACCTTTTGGCTATTGTGAATAATGTTGCTATGAATATGGGGTACAGATATCTGTTCCAGTCCTTGCTTTCTGATATTCTGGGTGTACACCCTGGAGCGGAATCAAGGGATCATACATTTTCCATGTTTCTGAGGAGCCACCATACAGTTTTCCACAGCAGCTGTATAATTTTACTTTATTCCTTTATATGACAGAATAATGCAGCTTATGGATCTACCTTATTTTGCTTATCCGTTTACCTGCTGATGGACATTTAAATCTTTCCTACCCTGGGCTATTGTGAACAGTGCTGCTATGAATAACTGGTGTACAAGTTTTTCTTTGAATGGCTGTTTTCCATTTTTTTGGTATATATCTAGGAGTGGAGTTGTTAAACCACATGGTAATTATATTTTATATTTTTGAGTAAATGCTAAAGGTTTGTACACATAGACTGCACCATTGTACATCTCCACAAGTAACTTTAAGGGTTCCAATTTCTCTGCATTGTTGCCAACATTTGTTATTTTTATTTACATATTTTAAAATTTATTTAAAAATTTATTTTTATTCTAGTGTGTGTGAAGGGGCATCACACTGTGGCCTTAATTTGCATTTTCATCATGACTCCTGACATTTGACATCTCTTCACGTCCTTGTTGACCATTTGTATGTCTTGCCTGGAGAGCAGTCCATGCAAGTTATTTGTCTGTTCCAAAAATTGTATTGTTTGTCTTTTTGTTGATGAGTTGGAAAAGTCCTGGGTCCATTCTAGGTAAAGAGTCTTATGAGATATATAATGTGCCAATATTGTCTTCCATTCTGTGGGCTGTCTTTTTACTTTCCGGATAGCCTCTTTTGATGCACAGAGGTTTGTAATTTTGAGGAAATCCAATTTATCTTTTTTTTTTCTTTCATTTCTTATGCTTTACTGTCAAATCTAAGAAACCATTGCTAAATTCATGGTCGGGAAGTTTTAATTCCTCGGTTTATTTGAGAGATCATTCAGTCATCCGTCGGCGCCCACTAGGCCAGGCTTTAGGCCTGGGGCTGAGTCAGTGTGAGGGTTCAGCGGTCACGGTTTAGGGTTATGGGTCGTCGTTGGAGAGTCATGGTAGAGGGTTGTGGTTAAAGGGTCAGGGATTAGAGTTTAGGGGTCAGGGGCGAGGGTCTGGGGTCTGGGGCTAGGGTTGTTAGGGGGTTACGGTTGGAGGTTAGGGGGTTACGGTTAGAGGTTAGGGGGTTACGGTTGGAGGTTAGGGGGTTACGGTTGGAGGTTAGGGTTCTTAGGGTAAAGGTTAGAGTTGGGTTTAAGCACAATTGGCCCTCATTGCCCTCCCCCCTCCTTCTCTGTGAAACCTCCAGAATGGATAGGACTTGCCCAGGGTCAAACAGGAGTCAGGGAGCTGAGGTGAATAACTGTTTTTCTGGCCTCCCTTCCCCGAGTCCTGGCCTCTGAGAGAAGAATGAAATGTCTGTTCTTGTCTAGGACTGTTTCTCATCCAACTCAACCTCTGTCAAGGATTGGGGAGGGTGTCAGAAGTCATGCATGGTTTCCTTCTGCCCTCCTACCTGGGAAGGGTGTTGCTGACTCTACTCTGCCTGGGCAGCCCCAGGTTCCAGCACAGCCCAGACAGGAGGGCACTCAGTGGACATGTGTGGATTTATACAGTACTGGGTCCAGTGACCTGCCAGCCCCCAGATGCTGCCTTCTTGAGGGCTGGTGGAGCCCTCCTGGCACTGGAGGCATCCTTTGTCCCATCTGAGTGGGCATGAATAGATGATCAAGTCTCAGGCAGGACAGCCCTTGACCTCTGACTATCCAGGCAGGCATCAGTGGTCCTCTAGCTCAGTCCAGCCTGAGCAGTGTCAGGCCCTCATGTACAGTTACGGAACTGACCATGATGCCGGGCAATTGAAGAGCTACCTGGGCAGTGTAGACATTCCTTTGAGAAGTTTCAACTACCAACATGCATGTGGCTGAGAAAAAGGCCTCCTGCTCACAACCTCATAGGCTGCCAAGAGAGGTAATAATCCTCTAGACATTGGAGTGTGGCCCTGACACAACACCCATACAGCAGACCATGGCCCTGCAATCCTTTGTCCTTTCAGTCATTAGAAACTTTTGACATGCATATTCATTAAGAATCAAAGATATGGGAGCAACTGGACCTCCCAGTGTGAGGTTTACACTGCCACTGCCATAGTCTTGGAGAGCCATATGCATCCATGTGGGCTCTGGAAAGCCTGCCAATTATGGGTTCCATGGCATGGAATAATTCTCAAGCCTCCCGTTACGTCATTGCACAAGAGTTTCCTTAGCACCCTAGCATTTGGTTTCTTCCTCTTAGTAAAGGAGAGAGAAGAAACTGGAAAAGGAGCAGTATTGTTTTTCAGGGATGGGCAATTAATATGGCCGGGGAGATGGCATAACTCAGGGCTCCCACCTCTCAGGGGCAGGAATGAGGTGTGTGTGTCTTCTGATGGCACATGGGCTGCTCTGGGCCAGCCTCTGAGATGTGAGGACCTGATGCTCAAAGAAAGAGACTTGAGTTTACCACCACCAATGATCCTGACTTTTCAGCAAGTGAAAGAACTTCTTGCAGTCTTGGGAGGGACAGTAAGAGCACTGGATGAGTTGCTGCAGCCCCTGACCCTAAGTGAACCCCTTTCTTCCTTTTGTGTCAGATTCTGTGCTGTGCAGTGAGCTGTCAATGACATAGAATATGGTGCTTTCTCCCAGCCAGCATCTGTTCTCAGGCCCAAGGGCCTCAGTTTTCCTTTGGGAATTACATGTCACCTGCTTCCAGTCCAAACAGTTGAAGAAGGATGACCCCATGTTCCACCCAGCCCGAGGATAGGTTTACAACCCCCATGTAGCCAGTCCCATTTTCCATCTTCTGGTGATGGGTCAAGGATGAGAATGCAACCCAAGCCAGACCAAAGGTATTTAAAACCATGACTTTCTTGGAATCCAAGAAAAGGAGAAACTCTTTCTCAGAAAATGGATGGTGAGTGGTTGTCAGCCTAGAACTGCTATTGGCGCAAGTGCAGTGAGAGAGCCTGTGCCTGTGAATGGGGTCCCCCAAAGGCACTGAGCGGGACAAAGGTTTGGAGAGAAGGAAAGTCACACTGAGACAGTGTGAGCCCTTGGACCTGCCAGGTCCAAACCCATTCTTCAACTTGCCACTTGCAAGTATTAATGTATTTCTAGCCTTACAATAAATACTAATTTATTTTACTTCCGTAACTGTGTCCAGTCACTGGGAAAAGAAAAAGTCCTGGTTGATACATCTGAGTCAATAATCCCTGACCCTTCCTCAGGTGTCCTCACTGGGTAGGCGTGGCTGGGGGAGGTGAAGACACTGGGTTGGGTCATATACTAGGGGAGCTGCCAAACAGCTCTGTCCCTGCCCCTTCCCTGTCCCGGGAGAGGGAAAGCCTGGAACAGTGATAGGATAGCCAGTAGGCGAAGAGGTTCCTCAGTGGTTAATTGGCCTTTTTGTGTTTTCCTTCATTTAGGGTCCATTTTGGTAATGTGTTTTTATAAAGAAATCCCCCTTTTCCTCTAGATTTCCAGTTTGTTTCAGTAGGTTTCTCTTATTTGACGTTTAATTTTTTCTGTCTAATTTTCTACAGAATCATGACAAATAATGAACAAATACTGATACTTTACTATTAACCGAAGTCCCTATTCACATTCCCTTTGTTATACCTTTCCTTGTTCCAGGGTCTCAGAGGACATGGGGTCATCATGTCTGTTTAGTCTCTTCTGGGCTCTGACAGTTGCTCAGACTCTCCTTGTTTCCATGACCTTGACAGCGTGGAGGAGGGCTGCTCAGGTATTGTATAGACTGCCGGGCGCTGGGGTTTGCTTGGTGGTTTTGTCGTGGTTAGACTTGGCTTTGACAAAGCAGACCACAGAGGTGAAGTTCTTCCTCTTCACTATATATCAAGAGGATGGGCTCTTAAGGGAACTTCTCCCTTCTATTCTTAATTTTGGTCACCCAGCTGAGGTAACATTTGTCAGGTTTTCCCACAGTGAGGTTAATTTTTTCCCATGTCCATGCTGTGTGTCTTATGTAGGAGGCAGTCATAATGCAGAAGCCACACTTGAGGAGAGAGGGGTTAGCTTCACATCCTTGATGGACAGCTGAGTGGCTATATACATTGTTTAGAAGCTTTCTGCATAGGAGATTTCTATTTAACACCATTCATCAAAAACTATGTAATTTATTTGTACCAGTTTGGACACGTGAATAATTATTGTAAACTTTTGGTTATAATCCAGCACTACATTATTAGACTGCTTAGTTAATTCTTGCTTTGGCTGTTGAGAGCTTCTTCCATTTGCTCTTGTTTTTATTTTTCATATTTTTTCTTTTGTGGGTTTAAAAAAGTTTGGTACTTCTTTACTTTATGATATTTTAAGTTTATCCTGCTTCATATATTTACTGTCTCAGTCCTAGCAGCAGCCCTTTCTTCACAGAGCCCTTGTTCCTTTTATTAGAGAATGGTATTAAAAACTTACATGTGGGAGCTAAATATGCTCCGCTGACAGTACATAGAAATACATGCATGTATCCCAGCCTGTGCATATACACATAATTATAAAGATTTCCATGTGGAACTGTGTGTAGGCTAAAGATAGTTTATACTGATATCTCCAAGCGGATCTGTTGGGACATGGATATTGTAACCTTCTCCCTTTGTTTGACTGTAACATCCAACTCCAGTGGTAAGAAACCTGGCTTCCACCATTTGTCATTTATTAAATTCAGTGCTTGTTCCATTTGATGACTGATATCGTAGTTTCAGTACTGTTAGCTGCTACCCCTCATGGGAAAGAACATAGAGTCCACTGAGTATGTATGGCACATTTTGTCTTTGGCCACAGATTCTGTACATTTCAAAAGTTAACTTAGGTCAGCCCGTTTGTCCCACTACCAACAGTGAGTTTTTTCATACATTTCTGAATCAGTTAGATTCTTTGTTACATTCTGTATTCCCGTCTTTGACACTCCCATATCCTAAGTAGCTAAGTTTGAATAGATTGTAAATTACTTGTTTGGTTGTAAAAATCTGTGGGTGTAGCCAAATGCATAGTGACAGGTATTCACCACTAAAGTATCATATGGACGATTTCAACCACATATTCCGTAAAGTGTTTACCGTGTCAGTTTTGCCTTTTCTAGAATGTCATATAAAGGAGGTCATACACTGTGTAGCACTTCAGAATGGATTCTTTCACTTAGCAATGTAAGTGTTAGATACATCTATTTTTTTTTTTGCACGGGTTGATCTATTCCTTTATATCTCTGAATACTATTGCACTGCATGTATATGAGAGGAAAAATAATTTTCCCTCTACACTTCTGTGTTCTTTATTGAGATCCCCCTTGTAATGAAAAAGAGACGAACTGGAGAAAACAATCAGAAGTTTAATATATACCATGCGTACCTCCTGTATACTTGAAAGATACCCAGGAAAACTGAGTCACTCCCTGAAATGGCCCAAGCCGTTACCTTAAATGCTTCTGCTGAGAACAAAAAAAGATGTTAGGGGATGGAGGCAGCCATTTAAGGGATGTTATTAGGCAAAACCCAGAAAACAAGGGTATGGTTGTTACACAGGTTTCCATCCAGGCCTATTTCATTGACAAGCTTTTTTTTTTTTTTTTTTTAACATTTATTTATTTGGCTGCACCGGGTCTTAGTTGCGGCCTGTGGAATCTTTAGTTGCGGCATGCGGGCTCTTAATTGCAGCATGCGGGATCTAGTTCCCTGACCAGGGATTGAACCCTGGTCCCATGCATTGGGAACATGGGGTCTTAACCACTGGACCAGCAGGGAAGTCCCAACAAGCTTTTCTTGATATTTAGTCATCATTCAATTCCTGGTCCAGAGAGGGACATACCCTTACAAATGGAGATATCCTTAATAAATGTAAATTTACCTCCTAAAAGGGCATTTTCTACTTGGTTTTGAAAGATTCTCCTGGGTCTGCTGTTTCTTAAATTAATCAGTCCAAAATAATCCTTTTGTCAAATGGGCATATTTTGGGGTGGTGTATTCTGCTCCCCTTGGCATGTATCTGCCCTAATTTGCTTATGAATTCATCTACAGAAGGACATACTGATATCTTTAAGTTTTTAGCCATTATGAATAGAGCTGCTGTGCATTACTTGATGCTAGGTTTGGTTTGAACACAGTTTTTCAAAGCAGTTGTCTAAATGCAAGAGGTACACTTCTTGGATCCTAAGGTGAGACTTTTTGATTTGGATAAATCTGTCAAACTGTCTTTCAAAGTTGGTTGTACATGCATTCCACCAGCATCTTGAGTTTATTCTTGTATGCTTATTTACTGCCTGTTTATCTTCTTGGGCCAGGTGTGTGTTTCAATCTTTACCAGATTTTAATGGCGTTGTTGGCATAATTTGAGTACAAATCCTTTATCAGATATGTGTTTTGGAAATAGTTTCTTGCAGTTTGTGGTTTGTCTTCCGGTGGTCTTCTGAATAAGGTCACCAGACCCAAAGTCATGTAGATTACCTTTTTTTTCCTAGGATTTTTATAGTTTGGTAATTTAAATTTGTCTATGGGCATTTTGAGTGAATTTTGGTTTAAGTTGTAAAGTTTGTGTCTACATTCATTTCATTACATATGGTTTGTAATTAATTGCTCCTTAACCATCTTTTGGGAAGATACAGTGAGATACCTGGCTCCATTTCAGTTAGGATTTCCAAACTTAGCATATACAGCAGAACTGCCTCCCAGAGGAGGCCTCTGGGTTTGTGAGTGCGGCACTCCCGGCACTTTTCTCACATCCCACAGGGGCGCCGAACCAACCTGTGTGACCCTGGGGGCACAGGTGCACCCTGCCCACAGACTTTGCTCTGTGACAAGCAGACAGGCGCTTTGTCTCCTGTCAGGGCCTAGGTTTCTGGACCCTGAGGCATTGTCCACACTGACAGGAGCTGGGTTTTCTCAGGAACCACTGGTGAGGAGACTCCACAAGAGGAACAAATGAGCAAGTGTGGAGAATCTTCCTGTGCTGACTGCTGGGCGGGTGGGGTGCATCTTCAGGGGACTCAGGAGAGGAAGCGCTTAATGTGGAATACTGTGCGCTTCTAGTTAGCTTTATGTGCAGTGTGGATGGTGACCAGTGTCGTTCTTTGGAGACTGGTGTCTAGTTTTCCTGGCACTGTCTGTTGATGGCTTTAGGTAGAATAAACATTTTTTTTTTTACACCTTTATTGGAGTATAATTGCTTTACAATGGTGTGTTAGTTTCTGCTTTATAACAAGGTGAATCAGTTATACATATAAATATGTTCCCATATCTCTTCCCTCTTGCCTCTCCCTCCCTCCCACCCTCCCAATCCCACCCCTCCAGGTGGTCACAAAGCACCGAGCTGATCTCACTGTGCTATGCGGCTGCTTCCCACTAGCTATCTATTTTACGCTTGGTAGTATATATATGTCCATGCCACTCTCTCACTTTGTCACAGCTTACCCTTCCCCCTCCCCATATCCTCAAGTCCATTCTCTAGTAGGTCTGTGTCTTTATTCCTGCCTTACCTGTAGGTTCTTCATGACATTTTGTTTTCTTAAGTTCCATATATATGTGTCAGCATACGGTATTTGTCTTTCTCCTTGTGACTTAGTTCACTTTGTATGACAGACTCTAGGTCCATCCACCTCATTACAAATCGCTCAATTTCATTTCTTTTTATGGCTGAGTAACATTCCATTGTGTATATGTGCCACATCTTTTTTATCCATACATCCGATGATGGACAATTAGGTTGTTTCCGTCTCCTGGCTATTGTAAATAGAGCTGCAATGGACATTTTGGTACATAACTCTTTGAATTATGGTTTTCTCAGGGTATATGCCCTGAGAAATGTAATCCTTGCCCAGTAGTGGGATTGCTGGGTCATATGGTAGTTCTATTTGTTGTTTTTTAAGGAACCCCTATACTCTTCTCCATAGTGGCTGTACCAATTCACATTCCCACCAGCAGTGCAAGAGTGTTCCCTTTTCTCCACACCCTCTCCAGCATTTATTGTTTCTAGATATTTTGGTGATGGCCATTCTGACTGGAATGAGATGGTATCTCATTCTAGTTTTGATTTGCATTTCTCTAATGATTAATGATGTTCAGCATTCTTTTATGTGTTTGTTGGCAGTCTGTATATCTTCTTTGGAGAAATGTCTATTAAGGTCTTCTGCCCATTTTTGGATTGGTTTGTTTGTTTTTTTTGTTATTGAGGTGCATGAGCTGCTTGTAAATTTTGGAGATTAATCCTTGGTCAGTTGCTTCATTTGCAAATATTTTCTCCCATTCTGAGGGTTGTCTTTTTGGTCTTGTTTATGGTTTTCTTTGCTGTGCAAAAGCTTTGAAGTTTCATTAGGTCCCATTTGTTTACTTTTGTTTTTATTTCCATTTCTCTAGGAGGTGGGTCAAAAAGGATCTTGCTGTGATTTATGTCATAGAGTGTTCTGCCTATGTTTTCCTCTAAGAGTTTGATAGTTTCTGGCCTTACATATAGGTCTTTAATCCATTTTGAGCTTATTTTGGTGTATGGTATTAGGGAGTGATGGGATCTCATACTTTTACATGTACCTGTCCAGTTCTCCCAGCACCACTTATTGAAGAGGCTGTCCCTTCTCCACAGTATATTCCGGCCTCCTTTATCAAAGATAAGGTGACCATATGTGCATGGGTTTATCTCTGGGCTTTCTATCCTGTTCCATTGATGTATGTTTCTGTTTTTGTGCCAGTACCATACTGTCTTGATTACTGTAGCTTTGTAGTATAGTCTGAAGCCAGGGAGCCTGATTCCTCCAGCTCCATTTTTCGTTCTCAAGATTGCTTTGGCTATTCGGGGTCTTTTGTGTTTCCATACAAATTGTGAAATTTTTTGTTCTAGTTCTGTGAAAAATGCCAGTGGTGGTTTGATAGGGATTGCATTGAATCTGTAGATTGCTTTGGGTAATAGATTCATTTTCACAATGTTGATTCTTCCAATTCAAGAACATGGTATATCTTTCCATCACTTTGTATCATCCTTAATTTCTTTCATCAGTGTCTTATAATTTTCTGCATACAGGTGTTTTGTTTCCTTATGTAGGTTTATTCCTAGATATTTTATTCTTTTTGTTGCAGTGGTAAATGTGAGTGTTTTCTTGATTTCACTTTCAGATGTTTTCATCATTAGTGTATAGGAATGCCAGAGACATCTGTGCATTAATTTTGTATCCTGCTACTTTACCAAATTCATTGATTAGCTCTAGTGGTTTTCTGGTAGCATCTTTAGGATTGTCTATGTATAGTATCATGTCATCCGCAAACAGTGACAACTTTACTTCTTTTCCAGTTTGGATTCCTTTTATTTCTTTTTCTTCTCTGATTGCTGTGGCTAAAACTTCCAAAACTATGTTGAGTAAGAGTGGTGAGAGTGGGCAACCTTGTCTTGTTCCTGATCTTAGTGGAAATGCTTTCAGTTTTTCACCATTGAGGACGACGTTGGCTGTGGGTTTGTCATAGATGGCCTTTATTATGTTGAGGAAATTTCCCTCTATGCCTACTTTCTGGAGAGTTTTTATCATAAATCGGTGTTGAATTTTGTCGAAAGCTTTGTCTGCATCTATTGAGATGACCATATGGTTTTTCTCCTTCAATTTGTTAATTTGGTGTATCACATTGATTGATTTACGTATATTGAAGAATCCTTGCATTTCTGGAATAAACCCCACTTGATCATGGTGTATGATCCTTTTATTGTGCTGTTGGATTCTGTTTGCTAGTAGTTTGTTGAGGATTTTTGCATCTATGTTCATCAGTGATATTGGCCTGTAGTTTTCTTTCTTTGTGACATCCTTGTCTGGTTTTGTTATCAGTGTGATGGTGGCCTCGTAGAAGGAATTTGGGAGTGTTCCTCCCTCTGCTATATGTTGGAAGAGTTTGAAAAGGATAGGTGTTAGCTCTTCTCTAAATGTTTGATAGAATTTGCCTGTGAAGCCATCTGGTCCTGGGCTTTTGTTTGTTGGAAGATTTTTAATCACAGTTTCAATTTCAGTGCTTGTGATTGGTCTGTTCATATTTTCTATTTCTTCCTCATTCAGTCTTGGCAGGTTGTGAATTTCTAAGAATTTGTCCATTTCTTCCAGATTGTCCATTTTATTGGCATAGAGTTGCTTGTAGTAATCTCTCATGATCTTTTGTATTTCTGCAGTGTCAGTTGTTACTTCTCCTTTTTCATTTCTAATTCTATTGATTTGAGTCTTCTCCCTTCTTTTTTTGATGAGTCTGGCTAATGGTTTATCTATGTTGTTTATCTTCTCAAAGAACCAGCTTTTAGTTTTATTGATCTTTGCTATTGTTTCCTTCATTTCTTTTTCATTTATTTCTGATCTGATTTTTATGATTTCTTTCCTTCTGCTAACTTTGGTTTTTTTGTTTGTTTGTTTGTTTTTCTTTCTCTAATTGCTTGAGGTGCAAGTTTAGGTTGTTTATTCAAGATGTTTCCTGCTTCTTAAGGTGGGCTTGTATTGCTATAAACTTCCCCCTTAGAACTGCTTTTGCTGCATCCCATAGGTTTTGGGTCGTTGTGTCTCCATTGTCATTTGTTTCTAGGTATTTTTTGATTTCCTCTTTGATTTCTTCAGTGATCACTTCATTATTGAGTAGTGTATTGTTTAGCCTCCTTGTGTTTGTATTTTTTACAGATCTTTTCCTGTAATTGATATCTAGTCTCATGGCGTTGTGGTCAGAAAAGATACTTGATACAATTTCAATTTTCTTAAATTTACCAAGGCTTGATTTGTGACCCAAGATATGATCTATCCTGGAGAATGTTCCATGAGCACTTGAGAAAAATGTGTATTCTGTTGTTTTTGGATGGAGTGTCCTATAAATATCAATTAAGTCCATCTTGTTTAATGTATCATTTAAAGTTTGTGTTTCCATATTTATTTTTATATTGGATGATCTGTCCATTAGTGAAAGTGGGGTGTTAAAGTCGCCTACTATGAATGTGTTACTGTCAATTTCCCCTTTTATGGTGTTAGTATTTTCCTTCTGTATTGAGGTGCTCCTATGTTGGATGCATAAATATTTACAATTGTTATATCGTCTTCTTGGATTGATCCCTTGATCGTTATGTAGTGTCCTTGTTTTTCTCTTCTAATAGTCTTTATTTTAAAGTCTATTTTGTCTGATATGAGAATTGCTACTCCAGCTTTCTTTTGGTTTCCATTTGCATGGAATATCTTTTTCCATCCCCTCACTTTCTGTCTGTATGTGTCTCTAGGTCTGAAGTGGGTGTCTTGTAGACAGCATATATATGGGTCTTGTTTTTGTATCCATTCAGCCAGTCTGTGTCTTTTGGTTGGAGTTTTTAATCCATTTACATTTAAGGCAATTATTGATATGTATGTTCCTATTCCCATTTTCTTAATTGTTTTGGGTTTGTTATTATAGGTCTTTTCCTTCTCTTGTGTTTCAAGCCTAGAGAGGATCCTTTAGTATTTGCTGTAAAGCTGGTTTGGTGGTGCTGAACTCTCTCAGCTTTTGCTTGTCTGTAAAGGTTTTAATTTCTCCATCAAATCTGAATGAGATCCTTGCTGGGTAGAGTAATCTTGGTTTTTCTCCTTCATCACTTTAAATGTGTTCTGCCAGTCCCTTCTGGCTTGCAGAGTTTCTGCTGAAAGAGCAGCTGTTAATCTTATGGGGGTTCCCTTGTGTGTTATTTGTTGTTTTTCCCTTTCTGCTTTTAATATGTTTTCTTTGTATTTAATTTTTGACAGTTTGGTTAATATGTGCCTTCGTGTGTTTCTCCTTGGATTTATCCTGTATGGGACTCTCTGTGCTTCCTGGACTTGATTAACTATTTCCTTTCCCATAGTAGGGAAGTTTTCAACTATAATCTCTTCAAATATTTTCTCAATCCCTTTGTTTTTTCTCTTTTTCTTCTGGAACCCCTATAATTCGAATGTTGGTGTGTTTCATGTTGTCCCGGAGGTCTCTGAGACTGTCCTCAGTTCTTTTCATTCTTTTTTCTTTATTCTGCCCTGCAGTAGTTATTTCCACTATTTTATCTTCCAGGTCACTTATCCGTTCTTCTGCCTCATGTATTCTGCTATTGATCCCATCTGGAGTATTTTTAATTTCATTTATTGTGTTGTTCATCGTTGCTTGTTTCCTCTTTAGTTCTTCTAGGTCCTTGTTAAATGTTTCTTGCATTTTCCCTATTCTATTTCCAAGATTTTGGATCATCTTTACTCTCATTATTCTGAATTCTTTTTCAGGTAGACTGCCTATTTCCTCTTCATTTGTTAGGTCTGGTGGGTTTTTATCTTGCTCCTTCATCTGCTGTGTGTTTTTCTGTCTTCTCATTTTGCTTATCTTACTGTGTTTGGGGTCTGCATTTTGCAGCCTGCAGGTTCATAGTTCCTGTTGTTTTTGGTGTCTGTCCCCAGTGGCTCAAGTTGTTTCAGTGGGTTGTGTAGGCTCCTGGTGGAGGGGACTAGTGCCTATGTTCTGGTGGATGAGGCTGGATCTTGTCTTTCTGGTGGGCAGGTCCACATCTGGTGGTGTGTTTTGGGGTGTCTGTGGACTTATTATGATTTTAGGCAGCCTCTCTGCTAATGGGTGGGGTTGTGTTCCTGTCTTGCTAATTGTTTGGCATAGGATGTCCAGCACTGTAGCTTGCTGGTCGTTGAGTGAAGCTGGGTGTTGGTGTTGAGATGGAGATCTCTGGGAGATTTTCGCTATTTGGTATTACGTGGAGCTGAGAGGTCTCTTGTGGACCAGTGTCCTGAAGTTGGCTCTCCCACCTCAGAGGCACAGCACTGACTCCTGGCTGCAGCACCAAGAGCCTTTCATCCACACGGCTCAGAATAAAAGGGGTAAAAAGTAGAAAGAAAGAAAGACAGAGGACAATAGAAAATAAAATAAAGTAAGGTAAAATAAAATGGTTATTAAAATAAAAAATAATTATTAAGAAAAAAGTTTTTTAGAAAAATGAAACAAAAAAAAGGACAGATCGAACTCTGGGACAAATGGTGAAAGCAAAGCTATGCAGACAAAATCTCACACAGAAGCATACACATACACACAAAAAGAGGAAAAGGGGAAAAAGTCATAAATCTTGCTCTCAAACTCCACCTCCTCAATTTGGGATGATTCGTTGTCTGTTCAGGTATTCCACAGATGCAGGGTACGTCAAGTTGATCGTGGAGCTTTAATCCGCTGCTCTGAGGCTGCTGGGAGAGATTTCCCTTTCTCTTCTTTGTTCACACAGCTCCCAGTGCTCTGTTTTGGATTTGGCCCCGCCTCTGCGTGTAGGTCGCGAGAGGGCATCTGTTCTTCGCTGAGACAGGACGAGGTTAAAGGAGACGCTGATTGGGGGGCTAGGCTCACTCACTCCGGGGTGGAGGGAGGGGCATGGAGTGCAGTGCAGGCCTGCGGCGGCAGAGGCCGCCATGACGTTGCACCAGCCTGAGGAGCGCCGTGCATTTTCCCGGGGAAGTTGTCCGTGGATCCCGGGACCCTGGCAGTGGCGGGCTGCACAGGCTCCCCGGAAGGGGGGTGTGGACAGTGACCTGTGCTTGCACACAGGCTTCTTGGTGGCGGCAGCAGCAGCCTTAGCGTCTCATGCCCGTCTCTGGGGTCCGCGGTGTTAGCCGCGGATCGCGTGTGTCTCTGGAGCTTCTTTAAGCAGCGCTCTGAATCCCCTCTCCTCACGCACCAGGAAAGAAAGAACGAAGAAGAAGTCTCTTGCCTCTTTGGCAGGTCCAGACTTTTTCCCGGACTCCTTCCCGGCCAGCCGTAGCGCACTAACCCCCCGCAGGCCGCCGACCCCAGTCCTCCGACCAAAGCCCGAGCCTCCGCTCCCAGCCCCGCCCGCCCCGGCGGGGGAGCAGACAAGCCTCTTGGGCTGGTGTGTACCGGTCGACACCGATGCTCTGTGCGTGAATCTCTCCACTTTGCCCTCTGCACCCCTGTGGCTGCCCTCTCCTCCGCGGCCTGGAAGCTTTCCCGCTCTGCCACCCACAGTCTCTGCCCGAGAAGGGGCTTCCTAGTGTGTGGAAACCTTTCCCCGTTCACAGCTCTCTCCCACTGGTGCAGGGCCCGTCCCTATTCTTTTGTCTCTGTTTATTATTATTATTATTTTTTGTCCTACCCAGGTACGTGGAGAGTTTCTTGCCTTTCGGGAGGTCTGATGTCTTCTGTCATAGTTCAGTAGATGTTCTGTAGGCGTTGTTCCACGTGTAGATGTATTTCTGGTGTATCTGTGGGGAGGAAGGTGATCTCCGCGTCTTACTCTTCCGCCATCTTCCCCCATCCCAAACATTTTAATAATAGTAATTTTTTCTGATGCATGAGCATGGAATATTGTTTTCTATTGTGTCTTCAATTTCTTTATCAATGCTTTATAATTTTCTGAGTATAGGTCTTTCATGTCCTTGGTTAACTTTATTGCTAAATAGTTTGTTCTTTTCGATGGAATTGTCAATGGGATTGCTTTCTTAATTTTTCTTGCTGGTGGTTCATTATTAGTGTATAGAAACAAAACTCATTTGTGTATATTGATTCCATATTTTGCAACTTTACTGAATTTATTTTTTAGCATATTTTTTGAAGTAATGTGAAAAATTTCAATACTAAAATCTCAAGAGTTTCTACTGCACCCCAGGTAATCCACGGGACCCAAGAGATGGTAGCTACTAATGTACTCTTCCCACGGTGCCTCTTCATACCATGCAGACTCCGACAAGGGAAATAAGTATCACAACTTTGGTTGAACGTGGTCTGGGTAAGTCTTAGCCTCTATAACAAAATTTGATGTCCGTCTTATCTGATTTTCTGGCATGATACTCACATGGTTGTCTAGAAAAGCAAGTTACTTTTCAGTAATTTAAAATGTACCGAAAAGTTGCAATAATGGCAGAAAGTACTCACGTTTGCCACTTCACACAACATGCTCAGTGTGTTTTGCCCAAGGAACCAGCACATAACCCCTAAATGAAGAAATCCTGATGTCCACATTATAATTGAATACTCAGCCCCACTTCAACTTTCACCTACTGCCCCAACTGTATGAAAATGTCTTTTTCCATCCTGATCCAGTTTTCTTTTTCTGGAACCATTCCTGAGTTTCTCCCTCATTTGGACAACCTTGATGGATTTGAAGCAGACAAGATGAGTATGGGATCTAGGTGGCCTTTTTCTGTATGACTTTTTTCACTAAGAATGTTTTTAATGTTCATTTTGTAACAAATATCAGTGCTGCACTTTTTTTCATTGTCATTGAAAATACAAAACACGACTTTAGCATTTAATTCACTTTACGCATACAGTTTTGTGGTATTAACTACCTTCATATAGTTGCACAAACAAGTTAACTAACATGTGTACCTCCTGTGTGCATGGCAGATACCCAGGAAATTGAGTAACACCCTGAAACGGCCCAAGACATCACCTTAAATACCGTCTTCATCTAAAAGGCAAAAAAAGGAAGGCTATAGTTGTTTGTCTACATTCATTTGATTGTATATGGTTTCCAATTGATGTTGTATAACTAGTTGTGGAGAAGTCATGGGATAGGTGGCTTCATTTCAGTTTGAATTTCCAAATTTAGTGGATTCTGCAGGCTTGATACAAGGTTTACAAACTTCATATTGGGTCAGGACCTCCCATGGTGTAACTCGTATTCATGGTTTGTTCAACAATTAAAGTTCTGTGTGATACGAGTTCATCCCGGAGTAATCCAGGTTAGTTTCTGTTATACATTTGTCCCAGGATGAAAGGACAAGAGAAATAAGACCTAATATATAAAAGTGCCTTCAAACTAATTGATATTAAAGTATAGTTGAACTACAATGTTGTGTTAATTTCTCCTGTACAGCAAAGTGATTCATAAATACATACATACATATACACATATTTTTCATATTCTTTTGCATTATGGTTAATTACAGGGTATTGAATACAGTTCCCTGTGCTGTGCAGGAAGACCTTGTCTATCCATCCTATATATACTGATTTGCATCTACTAATCCCAAACTCCCAATCCATCCCTCTCCCCTGTCTTCCTCTTGACAACCACAAGTCTGTTTTCTATATTTGTGAGTGTGTTTTTGTTTTGTAGATAGGTTCATTTGGGTCTCATTTTATAATCCACATATAAGTGATAGCATACGGTATTTGTTGTTCTCTGTCTGACTTCGCTTTGTATGATAATCTCCTGGTCCATCCATGTAGCTGCAGATGGCATTATTTCATGCTGTTTTATGGCTGAGTAATATTCCATTGTATATATGTACCACATCTTCTATATCCATTCATCTGTTGAGGGACATTCAGGTTGCTTCCGTGTCTTGGCTATTGTGAAGAGTGCTGCTGTGAATGCTGGGGTGCACGTATCTTTTCGAATTATAGTTTTGTCTGGATGTGTGCCCAGGAGTGGGATTGCTGGTTCATATGGTAATTCTATTTTTAGTTTTTGAGGAACCTCCATACTGTTTTCCATAGTGACTGCATCAATTTACATTCCCACCAGTAGTGTAGGAGGGTTCCCTTTTCTCCACACCCCTTCCAGCATTTATTTCTAGACATTTTAATGATGGCCATTCTGACCACTACGAGGTAATAACTCACTGTAGTTTTGATTTGCATTCTCTAATAATTAGCGATGTGGAACGTCTTTTCAGGTGCCTCTTGGCTATCTGTATGTCTTTGGAGAAATGTCCATTTAGACCTTCTGCCTATTTTTTGAATTTTTTCTTTTTTGAGTTGTATGTGGTGTTTGTATATTTTAGAATTAAGCCCTTGTTGGTCGCGTCATTTGCAGGTATTTTCTCCCAAACAGTGAGCACAGGTTCTGGAACAACTGGATACCCACATGCAGAAGAGTAAAGTTGGACCCTTACCTCCCCCCACCCCATATAAAGAATCAACGCAAAATGGACCAAACTCCTAGATGCAAGTACCAAAATTATAAAACTCGTGGAAGAAATCATGAGAGTAAATCTTCATGACCTTGGATTTGGTCATGATTTCTTAGATGTACCAAAAGCACAAGCAACAAAAGACAAAATAGATGAGTTGGACTTCCTCAAGATGAAAAACAGTTGTGTATAAAAGGAGCAAGGAATAAGATAATCCACCATCCAAAATGGCCCAAGATGTTTGCGAACCATGTATCTGATAAAGGACTGTAGCCCAGCAGCCAAGCCCCCGGTGGTCCAGGGGAGTGTCTGTGCAGCACCTCCCGTCCTCAGTGATCAGGGGATTTCAGGCCCCACAGCACCCGAGGGGTGGACACGGGTCATCGTCAGCACCCTCAGGGAGTGAGTGCTGGATGGTTTTGAGCCCAGATGCCCTCCCATTACTGCCCTCAAAGGCTGAAGGCTTCAGCACGCCTCCAGAAGGACACAGAGTGTTTGCAAGTCTTTGAGAACCAAGGGGACAGTCTTCACTTTTCTGAAAGGGCATCTTATTATTTCACAGCATGACCATTTTCCATCTGGCTCTCAGGGGGCCCTCCCACCTCCCTGATTTCTCTGAGAATGGCCATGGGGGTTTGGCTGTCCACAGTCCCCACACCAGGTGACAAGGCCAGTGGGGCCAGACCCTGGTGGTCCTTCGCTTCGCTGGAGACTAACCCAGACTCTCAGCCTGCGATTGAACGTGGACACCCCTGCTTCTCCCCGTCACCGATTCTCATCTCCTCCTCTGTCTCTCTTCCTCTTGCTTTTCAGTCACAGATTTACCTGACGGCCACCACTCACAGCTCCCGAAGAGCCCAGAGATTTCTCCTGGAAGGAAAGGTTCTGGAAAATCAGAGGGATAAATAAAGGATGCAGCTGATTCCCGCCTTGTGCTGACGCCCAAGAGGGTGAGGAGAGTGAGTGTTTTCTCATTAGAATTTTAAATCCTCCAAGTAATAGATCATTGGGGGGGGGGCATCCAGTGTTCTCCTGCTCATTCTAAGAATGTCATTCCTGGATTTTATTGTGGTAAATAATTTATATTATAAATATGCAGAGCGGGGGATATCCATTCACAAATGTGAGAGGTAACTCCAAGGGATTTACAACAAACAAGGACACAGAACCCTGTGTCCAGACACTGGCTGAGAGGCTCCTACCCTGAGCCGCAGTCCCCTGGAGGGTGGAGTGGCCATGACTCTCCTCCCGCAGGTGAGCCTACACAGGCACATCCCACATGGGACCACTGTATTGCAGAATCTTAGAGTGGCCAGTGGCAGGCAGCTGGCTAGAGATGCGGGCAAGAGAAAACTGCCCAGCAGCCTGGGACAACCCCGGGGTGAGGCCTTAGGAAGGGCCAGTGTCAGAGCCTCAGAGATAACTTGAAGAGAGTTCAGGCTGTTCAGGACATCGTCAGAGATGCACTTAGGGACATATTCAGGGCCTTACTTATGGACAGGATCAGGGCATTATTTAGTGACAGCTTAGACTATAAGGGACAGCATCAGGACCTAAGTTAGGGAGAGTGTCAGTGCTTCACTTAGAGATAACGTGAGAGCCTTAGTTAGACACAGTTCAGGCTGTTACTTAGGGATATCTTCAGGGCCTTAGAGCCAGCATCATGGCCATAATTAGAACCAGTCTCAGGGCGTTAGTTAGGGCCCAAACTAGGGTGTTAGTTAGGGCCAAAACTAGGGTGTTAGTTAGGGAAAGAGTCAGGTCATTAGTTACAGACAGTGTCAGGGTTTTAGGTAGGGACAGCGGCAAGTCCTTAGTTAAGAAGAGTGTCGGGGCCTCACTTAGAGGCAGCGTCAGGATGTTAGTTAGGGAGAGTCAGGACATTAGAATTTCAGATTTTGAGGTAGAGACAGCATCAGGGCTTTAGTTAGGGACAGTGTCAGAGACTTACCTAGGGACATATTCAGGGCCTTAGTTATGGACAGGATCAGGGTGATACAGAGGAACACCTAAGGGTAGTAGGGACATCTGCAGGTCCTCAATTAGCAATAGCATCAGGGTATTAGTTAGGGAAAGAGGCCATTATTATAGATAGTGTCAGTGTCTTACGTAGAGAGAGCATCAGGGCCTTAGTTAAGGACAGCATCAGAGACATACTTAGGGACATATTCAGGGCCTTAGTTATGGACAGGATCAGGGCGTTATTGAGAGATACATGAGGCTATTAGGGACAGCATCAGGGTGTTAGGGAAAGAGTCGGCCTTTATTATAGACAGTGACAGTGCCTCAGGTAGAGACATCATCACAGCCTTAGGAAGAGGGTCAGGGACTTGGTGAGGGACAGGGTCAGGCCAACAGTGAGGGACATCTAAGTCTATTAGGGACATCGTCAGGGCCTTAGATAGGGTCAGCATCAGGGCCGTAGTTAGGACCAGTGTCAGGGCGTTTTTTAGGGACAAAATTAGGACGTTAGTTAAGGAAGAAGCCAGGAAATTAGTTACAGACAGTGTCAGCTTCTCAGGTAGAGACTTCAAGGTCTCAGTGAGAGCATCAGCATCTCAGGTAGGAGCTGCATCAGGCCATTACTTACAGACGGTGTCAAGGCCTTAATTAGGGAGAGTGTCAGGGCCTCAGAGAAAAACTTGAGGGCCTTAGTAAGAGACACTTCAGGCTGTTCGTTAGGGACATCACCAGGGCGTTATTTATGGACAGGGTCAGGGTATTAGTGAAAGACAGCTCAGGCAATTAGGCACACCATCAGGGCCTTGGGTAGGGGCAGCGTCGGGGAGTAGTTGGGGAAAGAGTGAGGCCGTTAGGTAAAGACAGACTGAGGGCCTTAGTCAGAGATAGCCTCAGTCCTTAATTAGGGAGAGTGTCAGGGCCTCAGTTAAAGATAAGTTGAGGGCCTTTGTTAAGGACAGCCTCCAGGCCTCAGTTAGAGACAGGTTCATGGGCTCGGGACTAAATTCAGGGTCTTCGTTAGGGACAGCATCAGGGATTTAGTTAGCATAAGAGACTCGACGTTAGCTAAAGACAAGGTTAGGTTAAGGTCTTGGAATAGCGTTAGGAAATGATGTAGGGATAGTGTCAAGACCATAGCTACTTAGAGCATCAGTGCCTAATGTAGAACCAGTGTCAGCGCTTCAGGTAGGGACAGCGTCAGAGCCTGACGTAGGGAGAGCGACAGGGACTGAGTGAGGCCTAGAGTCATGGTCTTAGCTGGGGACAGTGTCAGGGCATGACTTATGAACAGCATAAGGGCCTCGGTAGGAACAGCCTAAGGGGTTTGTTAAAGACATCATCAGGGCCTCCGTGAGAGACAGCCTCACAGCCTCACATAGGGACAGCGTCAAGGCTTACTTTGGGACAGTTTCAGGACATTAATAAATCATGGGCCAGGATATAATAAGCTGAGGATACTGTCAGGACTTTAGATATTGACGGAAGCAGGGCCTTAGTTAGGTACGGTGTCAAGGCCTTAGATAGGACTAGCATCTGGGTCTCTGTTCGGTACCGTGTCAGGGCCTGAGTTAGCAAGACTGTTAGGGCCATAGTTAGGGACAGTCTCAGGGCCGGATTTAGGATGAGCACCTAGGCCTTAGTTAGGGACAGTGTCATGGCCTTGGGACTAAATTCAGGGCCTGAGTTATTCACAGCATAACGGCTTCAGTTTCCATAAGAGGAGAACATTTGCTAGGACAGGCTTGGGGTAAAGTTTAGGGATCGTGTCAGGAAATGACCTAGGGATACTGTCAAGACCTTAGTTACTGAGAGTATCAGAGCCTTATTTTGAACCAGTGTCAGGGCTTCAAGTAGGGACAGCGTCAGAGCCTGACTTAGAGAGAGCCTCAGGGTCCGAGTGAGGCCTAGCGTCACGCCCTTAGCTGGGGACACTGTCAGGGCATGATGTAGGAGGTGCATCAGGGCCTTTGTTGGGTCTGCACTAGGGTCTTAGTTAACGACATGATCAGGGCCTGAGGTGGTCACAGCTTCAAGGCGTCAGTTAGGCATAGCTTCAGGGCCTGAGTTAGGCACAGCCTCAGGCCTTCACGTCGGGACAGCGACAAGGCTTTCTTTGGGACAGTGTCAGGACCTTGGTTAGAAGTGGGTCAGATTCTTAACTCAGGATAGTGTCCGGATTTTAAATATTGCCGGCAGCAGGTCCTATATTAGGGACAGATTCCGGGCCTTAGTTAGAGACAGTATCAGGGCCTTAGTTAAAACTAGTCTGGGCCTTAGTCAGGGAGAGCATTAGGGCTTCACTGAGGATAAGGGGCAGTAAATTAGCTTGGGACAGAGTCAGCTTCCAGGCCAGGGATAGTGTCAGGAAATGAGCTAGGGATAGCGTGAAGACCTTAGTTATTGAGAGCATCAGGGCCTTAGTTAGGACCAGTGTCAGGACCTTAATCAGGACCAGTGTCAGGGCTTGATATAGGGGCAGCGTCAGAGCCTAACTAAGGTACGGAATCAGGGCCTAAGTGAGGCCTATCTTTAGGGCCTGAGTGAGGGACAGTGTTAGGGCATTACTTAGGAGTAGTATAAGGGCTTCTGTAGGATCAGTATTAGGGTCTTTGTTTAAGACATTCTCAGGGCCTCTGATAGGGACAACCTCAGGGCTTCACTTAGGGACGCCGTCACGGCTTACATTGGGACAGTTTCAGGACCTTGGTAAGACATGGGTCAGGTTATTAGCTCAGGATAATGTCAGGACTTTAGATATTGATGGCCGCAGGGCCTTAGAGACAGTGTCAGGGCCTGACTTAGGACGAGCATCAGAGCCTTGGTTAGGTGCAGTGTCAGGGACTGAGTTAGGTGTTGTGTCAGGGCCTGATTTAGGACGAGCCTCCAGGCCTCTGCTAGGGAGAGTGGTTCAGGACCTCGGGACTAATTTCAGGCCCTTCGTTAGGGACAGCATGAGGGATTTAGGTAGCATAAGAGGCTCGACATTCGTTAAAGGCAAGTTTAGGTTAAGGTCTAGGGATAGTGTCAGGACATGACCTTGGAGTAATGCCAAGACGTCAGTTACTTAGAGCATCAGGGCCTAATTTAAGACCAGTGTCAGGGCTTCAGGTAGGGACAGCATCAGAGCCGGACGTAGGAAGAGCGACAGGGCTTGATTGAGGCCTAGCGTCAGGGTCTTCGCTAGGGATAGTGTCAGGGCATGACTTAGGAGCAGCATAAAGACCTCTGTAGGATCAGGCTCGGGGGCTTTGCTAAAGCCATTATCAGGGCCTCTGTTAGGGATAGCCTCAGGGTCTCACGTAGGGACAGCATCAGGCTTTATTTAGGGACAATTTCAGGACCTTGTTAAGAGATGGTTCAGGAAATGAGTTCAGGAGAGTGTCAGGACTTTAGATATTGATGGCAGCAGGGCCTTAGAGACAGTGTCAGGGCCTGCGTTAGGACTAGCAACTGGTCCTCTGTTAGGTACCGTGTCAGGGCCTGAGTTAGGAATAGTGTTAGGGCTTTAGTGAGGGACAGTGTCAGGGCCGGATTTAGGATGAGCATCTATGCCTTAGTTAGTGACGGTGTCACGGCCTTGGGACTAAATTCAGGGCCTGAGGTATTCACAGCATAATGGCTTCAGTTAGCATAAGAGACAGAACTGTTGCTAGGGACAGGCTTAGGGTAAAGTTTAGGGATCGAGTCAGGAAATGACCTAGGGATACTGTCAAGACCTTAGTCACTGAGAGTATCAGGGCCTTAATTAGAACCAGTGTCAGGGCTTCAGGTAGGGACAGCGTCAGAGCCTGAATTAGAGAGACCAACAGGGTCTGAGTGAGGCCTACCATCAGGCCCTTAGCAGGGGACACTGTCAGGGCATGATGTCGGAGCAGAATCAGTGCCTTTGTCGGATCAGCAATAGGGTCCTAGTTGCTAAGCAACATCCAGGCCCATAGCCCTTCGGAGTCACTCTGTGTATGTCGCGTGTAGGTCAACACACTGCACTGTTTTTTGGGACAGCTTGCTTTACCAAATACTCGCACAGGTTCTCGATCACCATTCTAGCACATCCAACGTGCTGGGGAAGTCTGACTCATTGCCCTAGTCTGAGTTGCACTGAGAAAAACCCTCAGCTTCCCATTCCATCTAGGACCTCCTGCCTGAAGTCACCCTGCCTCCAGGAGAAAGTCAGATTGCATTCTGACGGCCACTTAAACCCAGTTCTTTGTGTAACACTGCAGGCTTTTCAAGAGCCACTGGCCGCGAGCCCTAGCCAGGGTCTATCTTGGTTGAGGCAGTTTGCTCTGAAGAACACCCTGCTTCGAGGAGTCGATTCAGGTAAAAAACCACTGGGTAACCTGAGTCTCTTCTGACTTGTTAGAAACCACAGGGATGTATGCTGCCTGTGCCGTTGGAAATGGGGCCCTGATCGAACTAGCCTTGCTTTCCCAATTTGAAAGCTCCGTTCATGCTGCCTTGAAGATAACTGAAATTCAGTGCTGTTGACAGGCCCCTAGCCAATGTAGGCCTGACTCTGGGAAGAAAATGAGTATCTTCTATCTAAACCAGGTTCTTCCATGGCCGGGGTGGAGCTCAGCCTGCCAAGCTCTAGAGATAAAGGGAAACTCAAGGTGAATACTTGCGTCGAGGACAGGCCCTGAGTATCCGTACAGAAAGGGAGGCATGCAGCTGTTTCCATGAGGACTTAGTCGCTGTTCTGCTGTATTGTAAAGGAAGTACCCTTTTCAGGACACCTAGGCCCCTCTGGTGTGCATCATTACCCTCCAGGATCACGGAGTACTTCCAGACACCCGTGGGCCTGCCGAGCAACATCTAGGCCCATAGGTCGGTTCCTCTTAGGCCCTCTGTGTATGCAGACTGATGGGTAACACAGTGAATGTTCCTTAAGGAGAGCTACGTTTCCAGAATTCTCGAACTGCCTCAGGACCACATTTCTGGACAGTCCGACATGCTTGGAAGTCTTCGTCATGACCGTCGTGTGAGCTGCCTTGGGAAAACATTCTGCTTACAAATCTTTTAGGACCTCGTACCTGAAGTCACTCTGCTCGAGGGGAAACTCAGCATCCTACCATGCTGTGTCGCTAACGGGACACTCAGCGTGAGCGCTTTCCTCAAGGTAAGGCCCGGAATTGCCGTGCGGAAGTGGAGGCGTGCAGCAGTTTCCGTGAGGCCGTAGCCGCTGCTCTGCATTATCTTAAAGGCAGTACGCTTTTCAGGGCTCCTAGGAGCCTCGCATGGGCACCCTATTATCGGCAAGAACAGTGAGTACCCCCAGGACCCCCTGGGCCTGCTAAGCACCTGCCAGGCCCGTAACCCTTCAGAGCCATTCTGTGTATGCCGAGGATAGGGCAACACACTGCCCTCCTTCATGGGAGAGCTTGAAATCCCCAGTGCTCCCACAGGTTCACGAAGACCCTTCTAGGATGTCCAACATGCCTGGTAAGTCTGACCCATTGTCCTAGTCTGAGCCGCACTGAGAAAAACCCTCGGCTTCGCATTCCATCTAGGACCTCCTGCGTGAAGTCACCCTGCCTCCAGGAGAGAGTCGGCTTGCTTTCCGACTGCCACTAAAGCCCGTTTCTTCATGTAACACTGCAGGCTTTTGAAGAGCCTCAGGCCCAAGGCCTAGCTAGGGCATACCTTGGGTGACGCATTTTGCTAGGTGCAGAACACCCTGCTTCGAGGACTTGATTCAGGGAAGGCACCACTGGGTACCCTGTGTCTCTTTTGATTTGTAAGAAACCACAGGGATTTATGCTGCGTGTGCCCATGGAAATGGATGCCTAATGGAAGTAGCCTTGCTTTCCCATTTTGAAAGCTCCATGCATGCTGCCTTGAAGCTACCTGAAATTCATTTCTGTTTACAGGCCTCTAGCCACTGTAGGCCTGGCTCTGGGACAAAAATGAGTTTTCTCTATCTAAACCACGTGCTTCCATGGCCGGTGTGGAGCTCACCCTTCCCTGCTCTAGAGCTAGAGGGAAACTCAGTGTGAATCCTTGCCTCGAGGACAGGCCCTGAGTATCCGTACAGAAAGGGAGGCATGCAGCAGTTTCCGTGAGGTCTTAGTCACTGTTCTGCTGTAGTTTAAAGGAAGTACCCTTTTCAGGACTCCCAGGCTCCTCGGGTGTGCATGATTTACTCCAGGATCACTGAGTACCTGCAGACCCGTATGGGCCTCCTGAGCAACATCGAGGCCCATAGGTCGGTCCGTCGGAGGGCCTCTGCGTTTGCCGAGTGATGGGCCACACACTGCACGTTCCTTAAGGAGGGCTACGTTTCCAGAGCCCTCGAACAGCCTCGACACCATATTTCTGGCCAGTCCGACGTGCCATGAAATTCTTCTTCATGGCCATCGTATGAATTGCCATAGGAAAACAGTCTGCTGACAATTCTTCGAGGACCTCGTACCTGAAGTCGCTCTACTCGAGGAGAAATTCAGCATCCTACCATGCTGTGTCGCTAATGGGACCCTCAGCGTGAGAAGTTGCCTCAAGGTAAGGCCCTGAATTTCCGTGCAGTAGCGGAGGCACGTACCATTTTCCATGAGGCCGTAGCCGCTGCTCTGCAATATCTTAACAGCAGTACGCTTTTCAGGACACCTAGGAGCCTCGCATGGGCACCCTATTCCCGGCAGGAAGAGTGAGTACCCCCAGGACCCCCTGGGCATGCTAAGAAACTGCAAGGCCCGTAGCCGATCGGAGCCACTCTGTGTATTCCGAGTATAGGGCAACACACTGCCCTCCTTCCTGGGACAGCTTGAAGTCCCCAGCAGTCCCACAGTTTCACGAACACCCTTCTAGGACGTCCAACATGCCTGGTACGTCTGACTCATTGCCTTAGTCTGAGCGGCACAGAGAAAATCCCTCGGGTTCGCATTCCATCCATGGCCTCCTGCCTGAAGTCACCCTTCCTCCAGGACAAAGTCGTCTTGCATTCCAACTGCCACTAAAGGCCAGTTCTTCATGTAAGAGTTCAGGGTTTTGAAGAGACACAGGCCCGAGGAGTATCTAGGGCGTACGTTGGTTGAGGCATTTCACTAGATGCAGAACACCCTGCTTCGAGGATTTGATTCAGGGAAGTATCCAGTGGGAACATGTGTCTCTTTTGACTTCTTAGAAACCAAAGGGATGTATGCTGCCTGTGCCCTAGGAAATGGGAAGCTGATGGAACTATCCTTGCATTCCCATTTTGAAAGCTTCATGCATGCTGCCTTGAAGCTACGTGAAATTCACTGCTGTTGACAGGCCTCTAGCCATTGTAGGCCTGGCTCTTGGAAGAAAATGAGTTTCCTCTCTCTAAACCAGGTGCTTGCATGGCTTGGGTGGGGCTCAGCCTGCTATGTTCTAGAGCTAAAGGGAAACTCAACGTGAGCACTTGCCTCGAGAACATGCCCAGAGTATCCATAAAGAAACGGAGGCATGCAGCTGCTTCCATGAGGTCTTAGTCACTGTTCTGCATTTTAAAGGAAGTACCCTTTTCAGGACTCCTAGTCCCTTCGGGTGTGCGTCAATTCCCTCAAGGATCACTGAGTACCTCCAGACCCCTGTGAGCCTTCTGAGCAACATCGAGGCCCATAGGTCGGTCCTTCGGAGGCCGTCCGTGTAGGCCGAGTGATGGAGCACACATTGCACGTTCCTTAAGTATAGGTGCATTTCCAGATCCGTCGAACATCCTCAGGACCACATTTCTGGCCTGTCCGCCGTGCCATGGAATCTTCGTTATGGCCATCGTCTGACCTGCCATGGGCAAACATTCCGCTTACAATTCTTCGAGGACCTCGTACCTGCAGTCACTCTGCTTGAGGAGAAATTCACCATCCTACCATGCTCTGTCGCTAACGGGACACTCAGCGTGAGCGCTTTCCTCAAGGTAAGGCCCTGAATTGCCGTGCGGAAGCGGAAGCGTGCAGCAGTTTCCATGAGGCCATAGCCGCTGCGCTGCGTTATCTTGAAGGCAGTACGCTTTTTAGGGCACCTAGGAGCCTCGCGTGGGCACCCTATTACCGGCAAAAACAGTGAGTACCCCCAGCACGCCCTGGGCCTGCTAAGCAACATCCAGGCCCGTAGCCCTTCAGTGTCACTCTGTGTATGTCGCCTGTAGGGCAGCAGACTGCCCTCTCTTTTGGAGAACTTGATTTCGTCAGCTGTGGCAGCAGTTGCTTTTTCATGGTGCCTGTTCTTCCCCTCAGCGTCCCCTGCTGGTTATTCTCTTGTCTGGTGACTGCAGGCCAAACAAACACCTGTTGCTCTTCAAGGAAACAATGTCCTTCCTCGAGGAGTCTCCCCACCCCACGCCCTGGTCTGGCCTGCCCACCACAGCCCCTTGGCCTCCTGTTGGCTTAGTTGTTCCCCTGAATGTTCCGTGTCATAGCACTTGTCACACCACACTGTTATTTTCTCTCTGTCTGTCCTTTCCAGTAGTTGTAAGTTTTCTCTGGGGCCACCTGGCTGGTTGATAGGTAGAGGAATGGACCCTGGACCTGTTGTCCTAGAACAGGATGGGCAGGGCAAAGCTTTTTCTCTCCATGTGCCTGCAGTCTTGGTGGAGTACAGGGCCTGGGACAAGGTGGGCCTGGGATTTGGGGGACATTCCAGATGCAAGTTGTTCTGTGAAAGCGGATTCTGCCTGATATCTTTAGCTAACCACGTAACGTGGCCGTTGCTCTGTGGCAGAAGGCGTTTAGGCCTGTAGAGGAACTGGTTGCAGAGAGGAACACTCACCAATATTTAAATTCCCAAGGGACTTCCTAAATCAGTGTCTAATTCCCAGTGAAAAATCATTCTTTAGTCTTTAACTACAGACTGGTTAAAAGTTATTATGTACAATGAAAGGTTGAAGGACAGACACAGTGGAATCACCCCAAGAAAAATAGTTCCAGACAGAAATTATAGTTGGTAAATGGAATTGGTGTGGAGTATAGATCTCAAACACCTGTGTTCCCACAGTGGCAACTCATATGATTGTGCAGTGCCTGGGGGTTGTAATGAGATCTACTAGCTCCACTTTTTATGAGCTCCTGGTGGGGGCAGGAGTCTGACAGCCTTGACAGAAGAGGCTTGAGCCTACTTGGGGCACCCAGTGAGAGAGTGGGCGGCCAGCTCTGCACTCAGGCAGACCGTCTGGACACTTGTGACTGTGGTTTGACCTGTACAGCCAATCTCATCGTTTCTTCCCTCCCTCCTCTCTCCCCAGATTTCTGCTCCTAGATGCTCCCCGTGGTGTGCCCCCTGTCTGCCATCCCACCTGACCTGCCCAACAATCACCGAATCTCGTCTACTGCCTGCACATGGTTCCCTGGCGTGATCTTGTTCTGGCGTCTGCTTGGATGTGTGCACCCTTTCCTAGCTGCTCTCTGCAGGGCCTCGCTCCCATGCATCGTCCTCACAGGGTCCCAGGGCTCGCTCTAAACCCTGGAGCCTCCCAACCCTCTATCAGGGCCGCCCCGTTGTTCCCACCAGGAGCTCAGCCCCCGTCCTCAGGGGCCTGTGTTCCTGTCCACACAGTGTGTCCCAGGCCTGCCTTGTGAGGCAGCCTCGCTGGCCGGAGCCCTGGGAACCTTCCCTTCCTCACCAACTCCCCTCCTCCTGCGGCTGCCCCTCCCACCCCACATCCCCCATAGGGACCCTCGACTGTGGCTGGCTCTGGCACTTCACTCTGGGGAGGGGCACAGGAATTATTCTCTGCCTCCCCCATCAGCCAGCACCTTGAAAACAGAAATTCTGCTTTTGTGTATTTACTCATTTAGGCTGGGCCATGCAGCATGCGGGATTTTAGTTCCCCCACCAAGGACTGAACCTGCCCCCCTGCAGTGGAAGCCCTGAGTCTTCACCTCTGGACCACCAGGGAAGTCTCAGAGATTCTGCCTTTAAACTCTGTATCTGCCCAGTTTCTGTGTCCTGTGTTCCTGAGCAGTACGTGTTCATAGAAGGGAGGTAAGATGTGTGGACTCTCTTTTCTGGTTGTTGGCTGAGTATCTGATGTCCACTGTAGGTCACCTAAGGGCCGAGACCAAGTACTCTGTTCCTCCTGTGACCCGTGCTTCTGCTACCACATACTGCACAGGGTAAGTACCTCAAAGTCCTAGCTGAACAGCTCATAGAGAGACAGGTCTCACCGTTGCTTCTCCACCTGCATCTTACAGAGGTGGAAAGTAGGAACTGCAGCCCAGCAAGCCACGGACCCAGGCAATCCTAAAACTGCAAAGTCGCCTGTGTTGATTCCTGCCAGCTTTTAGTAATTAAATCCACGACTCCTGTAAGAAGAGATTTCAGAAGATGTGTACCTTCTACAGAATTCACCTTTAGTGAGGGGCGTGTGAAAAGGTATACACAATTTTAATCTGTTTATTTGACTAATAGCACATCTTAATGATTGAAAAATGGACATTCCTGTAAATAAAAAGAAAACCAGAAAGTACTCATACGTTACACACCTAGTGTTCACGATCTAATGGGCCTGCTTCAACTTCCGCTCTCTCGTCTATCTGAGCCTCCACGATGGACAGGACTCTCCTGGTGCAAGTGATGTGGGGTAAAGCTGGACTGTTGGTTTTCTGCTCCGCCTCTGCTTCCTCTCTGCATCCTGGACTCTAAAGAAGATGAAAAAATGTCTGCTCTGGTTGCTGACTGTTCATCTCCACCTTAACCTCAGTCTGTGGTTGTGGAGGGCCTCAGAAGTTGGGAAGGTCCCTGCCGCCAACATGGGGAGTGTGGGGCTGGACCCAGGTTCCAGCCCAGCTCTGACACGCAGTGCGCTCAGTGGGACGTGTTGGCATGCATGCAAGGCTGTAGCACTGCCAGCCCCCATGTGCTGCCTTCTTGAGGGCTGGCGGTGCACTTCAGGACTGGCTGCATCCTTCGTCCCATTTGAGTGGGCAGTAGTAGATAATAAAACCTCAGAATATCCCTTGACCTCTGACCATCCAGGCAGGCATCTGTGGCCTTGCAGCTCAGGCCTGCCTGGGCCCTGTCAAGCCCCTGTGGCCAATCACTGAGCTGACCTTGCTGCTGGACAATTGAACAGCTACCTGGGCAGCGTAGACGGCCCCTTGGGATGTTTCAGTTCCATACATCCACGTGATTGAGAAAAGGGCCTTCTCCCTCATAGCCTCCCAGCCTTCTGAGAGGAAATAACCCCCCAGACATTGAGTGTGGCCCTGGCCACCCTCAGCATACAGCAGACCGTGGCCCTGCAATCCTTCGGCCTTCGGGTTGTTGCAAACCTTTGACATTCATACTCATGAAAAATCAAAGGTATGGGAGCAAGTGGCTTCCCACCTGGTGTTTTCCCACTGAGGCAGCGTGGTCTTCAGGAGCCATGTGCATCCTGGACCCAGTGCCTGTGTTCTCCGGAAAGCCAGCCTATTGTGGCTTCCACGGTATAGAATAATCCTTGAGACGCTGCTCCATTGAGTAACCGTTTCCTTACCACCTACCATTTGGTTTCTGTTCTCTGTGAAGGAGAGAGCAGAGACAGGAAAATGAGCAGATGTGTTCTGTGGAGATGGGTGATTAATATAGTCAGAGGGCAGGTGTGACTCCTGAGCTCCCACTTCCCAGGGACACAAATGAAGTCTGTGTGCCTTTTGAGGTACACAGGCAATCAGGGCCAGCCTTGGATGTGATGCCCAAAGCAAGAGTCTTGAGTTTACCACCAACAGCAAAGTTTGCTATTTTAGCTAGTGGAAGAGCTTCCTGCCATCAAGGGAGGACAGCCAAAGCCCTGGATGGGTGACCACAATCACTGACCGTAACTGAACCTCTTCTTTTCTGTTAAAATGGACATTGAGTGAGTGTCGCCTGCAGTTTCTGGAAGCCCTGGATGCAGTGAGAGAGACTGTTCCTGTGAATGGGGCCACCCAAAGGCATTTACAGGACAAAGGGTTGGAGAGAGACCAGACCACACTGCAAGAGAGTGAGCCACCACAACTGCCAAGTCCAAATCCACTCTTAAATCTATCTCTTAGAGTTATTCATTTATTTATATCATTTAAAAATAATGTTTTTACTTTACTTTAGTAAGTGTGTCCAGTCCATTGGAAAAAAAATTCATAGCTGATACATCAGAACCAATAATGCCTTAGTTAGGCACTGTGACAGGGCCGGATTTAGGACAAGCAACTAGACCTTAGTTAGGGACAGTGTCACGGACTTGGGATTAAATTCAGGACCTGAGGTATTCACAGCACGAGGGCTTCAGTTAGCTTAAGAGACAGGACAGTTGCGAGGGACATGGTTAGGGTAAAGTTTAGGGATCATGTCAGGAAATGACATACGGATAGTGTCAAGACCTTAGTTACTGACAGTATCAGAGCTTTATTTATGACCCGTGTCAGGGCTTCAGGTAGGGATAGCATCAGATCCTGACATAGGGAGAGTGACAGGGCCTGAATGAGGCCTGGTGTCAGGTCCTTAGCTGGGGACACTGTCAGGGCATGATGTAGGAGCTCCATTAGGGCCTTTGTTGGATCAGGAATAGGGTCTTAGTTAAATACATGATCAGGGTCTGAGTTAGTCACAGTGTCAAGGCCTCAGTGAGGCCTAGCTTCAGGGCCTCCGTTAGGCACAGCCTCAGGTCTTCACTTAGGGACAGCGACAGGGCTTTCTTAGGGCCAGTGTCAGGACCTTGGTTAGGAATGGGTCAGGATATTAGCTAAGAATAGTGTCTGGATTTTAGCTATTGCTGGTAGTAGGGCCTATATTAGGAACAGATTCCGGTCCTTAGTTAGACAGTGTCAGGGCCTCCCTTAGAACTAGCATCTGTGCCTCTGTTAGGTACCGTGTCAGGGCCTGAGTTAGGAATAGTGTTAGGGCATTAGTTAGGGACAGTGTCAGGGCCGGATTTAGGACAACCATCTAGGCCTTAGGGAGAGTGTCACGGCCTTGGGACTAAATTCAGGGCCTGAGTTAGACACGGCATAAGGTATTCAGTTAGCATAAGAGGCAGGACAGTTGCAAGAGACAGGGTTAGTGTAAAGTTTAGTGATCGTGTCAGGAAATGACTTAGGGATAGTGTCAAGACCTTAGTTACTGACACTGTCAGGGCCTTATTTAGGGCCAGTGTCAGGGCTTCAGGTAGGGACAGCATCACAGCCTGACTTAGGGAGAGCGTCAGGGCCTGAGTGAGGCCTAGCGTCAGGCCCTTAGCTGGGGACACTGTCAGGGCATGATGTAGGAGCTGCATCAGGGCCTTTGTTGGATCAGCAATAGGGTCTTAGTTAAAGACATGATCAGGGCCTGAGCTAGTCACAACGTCAAGGCCTCAGGCATAGCTTCAGGGCCTCAGGCACAGCCTCAGGTCTTCACTTACGGACAGAGACAGGACTTTCTTACAGACAGTGTCAGGACCTTGGTAAGACATGGGTCAGGATATTAACTCAAGATAATGTCAGGACTTTAGATATTGATGGCTGCAGGGCCTTAAGGCAGTGTCAGGGCCTGACTTAGGATGAGCATCAAAGCCTTAGTCAGGTACATTCTTAGGGACTGAGTTAGGTGTAGTGTCAGGGCCTGAGATCGGATGAGCCTCCAGGCCTCAGTTAGGGACAGCGTCCCGGCCTCGGGACTAATTTCAGGGCCTTAGTTAGGGACAGCATCAGGGATTTAGTTAGCATAAGAGGCTCGACTTTAGTTAAAGGCAAGGTTAGGTTAAGGTCTAGGGATAGTGTCAGGACATTACCTAGGCATAGTACCAAGACTTTAGTTCGTTAGACCATCAGGGTCTAATTTAAGACCAGTGTCAATGCTACAGGTAGGGGCAGTGTCAGAGCCCAACTTTGGAAGAGCGACAGAGCTTGTGTGAGGCCTATTATCAGGGCCTTTGCCAGGGATAGTGTCAGGGCCTGACTTAGGAGCAGCATAAGGGCCTCAGTAGGATCAGCCTCAGGGGCTTTGCTAAAGCCATGATCAGGGCCTCTGTTAGGGACAGCCTCAGGGTCTCACTTAGGGACAGCGTCAGGGCTTATTAAGGGACAGTTTCAGGACCTTGGTAAGAGATGGGTCAGGGAATGAGCTCAGGATAGTGTTAGGACATTAGATATTGACGGCAGCAGGGCCTTTGTTAGAGACAGTGTCAGGGCCTGCGTTAGGACTAGCATCTGGGCCTCTGTTAGCTACCGTGTCAGGACCTGAGTTAGGAATAGTGTTAGGGCTTTAGTGAGGGACAGTTCTGGGCCAGATTTAGGATGATCATCTGGCCTCAGTTAGTGAGAGTGTCATGGCCTTGGGCCTAAATTCAGGGCCAGAGTTAGGCACAGCATAAGGGCTTCAGTTAGCATAAGAGGCCGGACAGTTGCAAGGGACAGGCTTAGGGTGAAGTTTAGGGATCGTGTCAGGATATGACCTAGGGGTAGTGTCAAGACCTTAGTCACTGTTAGTATCAGGGCCTTGATTAGAACCAGTGTCAGGGTTTCAGGTAGGGGCAGCGTCAGAGCCTGATTTAGGGAGAGCCACAGGGCCTGAGTGAGGCCTAGCGTCAGGCCCTTCGCTGGGGACACTGTCAGTACATGATGTAGGTGTCAGGACCTTGGTAAGAGATGGGTCAGGAAATGAGCTCTGGATAGTGTCAGGACATTAGATATTGACGACAGCAGGGCCTTAGTTAGAAACAGTGTAAGGGCCTGCGTTAGGACTAGCATCCGGGCCTCTGTTAGGTACCGTGTCAGGGCCTGAGTTAAGAATAGTGTTAGGGCTTTAGTGAGGGACAGTTCTGGGCCAGATTTAGGATGGGCATCTAGGCCTCAGTTAGTGAGAGTGTCATGGTCTTGGGCCTAAATTCAGTGTCTGTGTTAGGCACAGTGTAAGGGTTTCAATTAGCATAAGCGGCAGGACATTTGCTAGGGCTAGTTTTAGGGCAAAGTTTATGGATCATGTCAGGAAATGACCTAGGGATTGTGTCAAGACCTTAGTCACTGAGGGTATCAGGGCCTTCTTTAGAACCAGTATCAGGGCTGCAGGTTGGGACAGCACCAGTGCCTGACTTAGGGAGAGCCACAGGGCCTGAGTGAGGCCTAGCGTCAGGCCCTTAGCTGGGGACACTGTCAGGGCATGATGTAGGAGCTGCATCAGGGCCTTTGTTGGGTCAGCAATAGCGTCTTATTTAAAGACATGATCAGTGCCTGAGGGTCAGAGCATCAAGGCCTCAGGTAGGCATAGCTTCAGGGCTTAAGTTAGGCATAGCCTCAGGCCTTCACTTAGGGACAGAGACAGGGCTTTCTTGGGGACAGTGTCAGGACCTTGGTTAGGAATGGGTCAGATTCTTAACTCAGGATAGTGTCCAGATTTTAGTTATTGCCGGCAGCAGGTCCTATATTAGGGACAGATTCCAGGCCTTAATTAGAGACAGTGTCAGGGCCTTAGTAAGGACTAGTCTGGGCCTTAGTTAGGGAGAGCATTAGGGTTTCAGTGAGGATAAGAGGCAGGAAATTAGCTCGGGACAGAGTCAGCTTCCAGGCCAGGGATAGTGTCAGGAAATGAGCTAGGGATAGCATGAAGACCTTCATTATTGAGAGCATCAGGGCCTTAGTTAGGACCAGTGTCAGGGGCATAATCAGGACCAGTGTCAGGGCTTGATGTAGGGACAGCATCACAGCCTAACTACGGTACTGCCACAGGGCCTAAGTGAGGCCTATCTTTAGTGTCTGAGTGAGGGATAGTGTCAGGACATGACGTAGGATTATTGTAAGGCCCTCTGTAAGATCAGCCTTAGGGTCTTCGTAAAAGACATTTTCAGGGCCTCTGTTAGTGACATCCTCAGGTCCTCCCTTAGGGACAGCGTCAGGACTTACTTTGGTACAGTTTCAGGACCTTGGTAAGTCATGGGTTAGGATATTAGGTCAGGATAATGTCAGGACTTTAGATATTGATGGCCGCAGGGCCTTAGAGACAGTGTCAGGGCCTGACTTAGGACGAACATCAGAGCCTTTGTTAGGTACAGTGTCAGAGACTGAGTTAGGGCGAGCCTCCAGGCCTCAGTTAGCGGCAGCGTCCGGGCCTGGGGACTAATTTCAGGGCCTCAGTTAGGGACAGCATCAGGGATTTAGTTAGCGTAAGAGGCTCAACATTAGGTAAAGGCAAGGGTAGGTTAAAGTCTAGGGATAGTGTCAGGACATGACCTAGGAATAGTGCCAAGACTTCAGTTACTTAGAGCATCAGGGCCTTATTTAGGACCAGTGTCAGGACTTCAGGTAGGGATAGCATTAGAGCTAGACTTGGGAAGAGCGACAGGGCTTGAGTGAAGCTTAGTGTCAGGGCCTTAGCTAGGGACAGTATCAGAGCATGACGTAGGAGCTGCATCAGGGCCTTTGTTGGATCAGCATTAGGGTCTTAGTTAAAGACATGATCAGGGTCTGAGGTGGTCACAGCTTCAAGGCCTCAGGTAGGCATAGCTTCAGGGCCTGAGTTAGGCACAGCCTCATGCCTTCACTTAAGGACAGCGACAGGGCTTTCTTAGGGACAGTGCCAGGCCCTTGGTTAGTAATGGTTCAGGATATTAGCTCAGGATAGTGTCCGGATTTTAGTTATTGCCGGCAGCAGGGCCTATAATTGGGACAGATTCTGGGCCTTAGTTAGAGACAGTGTCAGGGCCCTAGTTAGGACTAGTCTGGGCCTTAGTCAGGGAGAGCATTAGGGCTTCTGTGAGGATAAGAGGCAGGAAATTAGCTCGGACTAGAGTCAGTTTCCAGGCCAGGGATAGCTTCCGGAAATGAGCTAGGGATAGCGTGAAGACCTTAGTTATTGGGAGCATCAGGGCCTTAGTTAGGACCAGTGTCAGGGGCTTATTCAGGACCAGTGTCAGGGCTTTATGTACGGACAGCGTCAGAGCCTAACTAAGGTATGGCAACAGAGCATAAATGAGGCCTATCTTTAGGGCGTGAGTTAGGGACAGTGTCAGGGCATGACTTACGAGTAGTATAAGGGCCTCTGTAGGATGAGCATTGGATCTTCGATAAAGACATTCTCAGGGCTTCTGATAGGGACAGCCTCAGGGCCTCACTTAGGGACAGCATCAGGGCTTACTTGGGAGAGTTTCAGGACCTTGGTAAGACATGGTCAGGATTTTAGCTCAGGATAACGTCAGGACTTTAGATATTGATGGCAGCAGGACCTTAGTTAGACGCAGTGTCAGGGCCTGCATCAGGACTAGCATCAGAACCTCTGTTAGGTACAGTGTCAGGGTGTGAGTTAGGAATAGTGTTAGGGCATTAGTTAGGGACAGTTCTGGGCCAGATTTAGGACGAACTTCTAGGCCTCAGGGACAGTGTCACAGCCTTGGGACTAAATTCAGGGCCTGAGTTAGGCACAGCATAAGGGCTTCAGTTCGCATAAGAGGCAGGACTTTAGCTAGGGACAGGGTCAGGTTAACATCTAGGGATAGTGTCAAGAGCTTAGTCACTGAGAGTACCAGGGCCTTACTTAGAACCAGTGTCAGGGCTTCTGGTAGGGACAGCATCAGAGCCTGACTTAGGGAGAGTGACAGGGCCTGAGTGAGGCCTAGCGTCAGGCCCTTCACTGGGGACGCTGTCAGGACATGACGTAGGAGCGTCATCAGGGACTTTGTTGGATCAGCAATAGGGTTTTAGTTGCTAAGCATCATCCATTCTTGTAGCCCTTTGGAGTCACTCTGTGTATGCCGCGTGTAGGGCAACACACTGCACTGTTTTTTTGGACAGCTTGATTTACCCAGTATTCCCACAGGTTCATGAACACGTTTCTTTCATGTCCAACATGCCGTGGAAGTCTGACTCATTGCCCTAGTCTGAGCCGCACTGAGAAAAACCCTCGGCTTCGCATTCCATCTAGGACCTCCTGACTGAAGTCACCCTGCCTCCAGGAGAAAGTCGACTTGCATTCCTACTGCCACTAAAGCCCAGTTCTTCGTGTAAAACTGCAGGCTTTTGAAGAGCCACAGGCCCGGAGGCTTAGCTAGTGTGTACCTTGTTTGGGACAGTTTGCTAGATGCAGAACACCGTGCTTCGAGGAGTTGATTCAGAGAAGGAACCCCTGGGTACCCTGTGTCTCTTTTGACTTGTTAGAAACCACAGGGATGTATGCTGCGTGTGCCCATGGAAATGGATGCCTAATGGAAGTAGCCTTGCTTTCCCATGTTGAAAGCTCCATGCATGCTGCCCTGAAGCTACCTGAAATTCATTTCTGTTTACAGGCCTCTAGCCACTGTAGGCCTGGCTCTGGGAAGAAAATGAGTTTCCTCTATCTAAACCATGTGCTTCCATGGCTGGGGTGGAGCTCATCCTGCCATTCTCTAGATATAAAGGGAAACGCAACGTGAGTACTTGCCTCGAGGAAAGGCCCTGAGTATTCGTAGAGAAAGGGAGGCGTGCAGCTGTTTCCATGAGGTCATAGTCGCCGTTCTGCTGTATTTTAAAGGCAGTACCCTTTTCAGGACTACTAGACCCCTCGGGTATGCATCATTTCCCTCCAAGATCACTGAGTAGCCCCAGACCCCTGTGGGCCTGCTGAGTAACATCAAGCCCCATAGGTCGGTCCCTCGGAGGTCCACTGTGTATGCCGAGTCATGGGCAACACACTGCATGTTCCATAAGGAGAGCTACATTCCAGAGCCCTCGAAAAGCCTCAGGACCATATTTCTGGCCAGTCCGATGTGCCGTGGAAGACTTCGTCAAGGCCATCGTCGGAGCTGCCATGGGAAAGCATTCTGATTACAATTCTTCGAGGACCTCGTACCTGAAATCTCTCTGATCGAGAAGAAATTCACCATCCTACCGTGCTGTGTTGCTAACAGGACACTCAGCGTGAGCACGTGCCTGTAGTTAAGTCCTTGAATTTCCGTGCAGAATCGGAGGTATGCAGCAGTTTCCCTGAGGCTGTAGCTCTGCTGTGCATTATCTTAACAGCAGTACGCTTTTCAGGACACCTAGGAGCCTCACGAGGGCACCTGTTCCCGGCAGGAACAGTGAGTCGCCCCAGGCCCTCCTGGGCTTGCTAAGCAACTTCCAGGACCGTAGCCCTTCGCTGCCACTCTGTGTATGCCGAGTGTAGGGCAACACACTGCCCTTCGTGGGACAGCTTGAAATCCCCAGCATTCTCACAGGTTCACAAACCCGGTTCTAGCTCGTCCCACATGCCCTGGAAGTCTGCCCCACAGCCCTAGTGTGAGCTGTACTGAGAAACCCTCGGCTTCGAATTCCATCTAGGATCTCCTGCCTGAAGTCACCCTGCCTCCAGGAGAAAGTCGGCTTGCATTCCGACTGCCACTAAAGCCAGGATATGTATGCCGATTATAGGGCAACACACTGCACTCATTCATGGGACAACTTGAAATGCCCAGCACTCCCAGAGTTCCATGTACCGTTCTAGAAAGTCCAACGTGCCAGGGACGTCTGACTCATCGCCCTAGTGTGAGCCGCACCGAGAGAAACCCTCGGCTTCAAATTCCATCTAGGACCTCGTGCCTGAAGTCACCCTCCCTCCAGGAGAAAGTCGGCTTGCGTTCTGACCACCACTAAAGCCCAGTTCTTCGTGTAACACTGCAGGCTTTTAAAGAGCCACAGGCCCATTGACTTATCTACGGTGTGCCTTGGTTGAGGCAGTTCGCTAGCTTCAGAACACCCTGCTTCGAGGAGTTGATTCAGGGAAGGAACCACTGGGTAACCTGTGTCTCTTTTGACTTGTTAGAAACCACAGGGATGTGTGTCGCGTGTGCCCATGGAAATGGGGTCCTGATGGAACTAGCCTTGCTTTCCCATTTTGAAAGCTCCTTTCATACTGCCTTGAAGCTACTTAAAATTCACTTTTGTTGACAGGCCTCTAGACACTATAGGCCTGGCTCTGGGAAGAAAATGAGTTTCCTCTATCTAAACCAGGTGCTTCCATGGCGGGTGTAGATCTCAGCCTGCCATGCTCTAGAGCTAAACGGAAACTCAACGTGAATACCTTCCTCAAAGAAAGGCCTAGAGTATCCGTACAGAAAGGGAGGCGTGCAGCTGTTTCCATGAGGTCTTAGTTGCTGTTCTGCGTTATTTTAAAAGAAGTACCCTTTTCAGGACTCCTAGGTGCCTCAGGTGTGTGTCATTTCCCTCAAATATCACTGAGTACCTCCAGACTCCGGTGGGCCTACTGAGCAATATCGAGGCCCATATGTTGGTCCCGTGGAGGCCCTCTCTGTATGCCGAGCGATGGGCAACAAACTACACGTTCCTTAAGGAGAGCTACATTTCCAAAGCCCTCGAACAGCCTCAGGACCACATTTCTGGCTAGTCCGACGTGCCATGGAATTCTTCGTCATGGCTGTCGTCAGTGCTGCTATGGGGAAATATTCTGCTTACAATTCTTCTAGGACCTCATACCTGAAGTCACTCTGCTGGAGGAGAGATTCATCATCCTACCATGCTGTGTCGCTAACGGGACACTCAGCGATGCGCTTGCCGTAAGGTAAGGCCCCGAATTGCCGAGCAGAAGTGGAGGCGTGCAGCAGTTTCCGTAAGGCCGTAGCCGCTGCTCTGCATTATCTTAACGGCAGTACGCTTTTCAGGACACCTAGGAGTCTCGCGTGGGCACCGTATTCCCTGCAGGAACACTGAGTACCCCTAAGCCCCCCTGGGCCTGGAAAACAACTTCCATGCCCGTAGCCCTTTGGAGCCACTCTGTGTATGCCGAGTGTAGGACAACACACTCCATTCCTGCTTGGGACAGCTTGAAATCCCCAGCACTCTCATAGGTTTACGAACACTGTTCTAGCACGTCCAACATGCCGCAGAAGTCTGACTCATTGGCATAGTCTGATCTGCACTGAGAAAAACCCTCGCTTCGCTTTCCATCTAAGACATCCTGCCTGAAGTCACCCTGCCTCCTTGAGAAAGTCGGCTTGTGTTCCAACTGCCACTAAAGCCCAGTTCTTCGTGTAATACTGCAGGCTTTTGAAGAGGCACAGACCCAGAGGCCTGTGTAGAGGGTGTACCTTGGTTGAGGCAGTTTGTTACATGCCGAACACCCTGCTTAGAGGATTTGATTTGATTCAGGGAAGGAACCACTTGGCAACCTGTGTCTCTTTTGAATTGTTGTAAAGCACAGGGTTGTATGGTGCGTGTGCTCATGGAAATGGGGTCCTGATGGAAAGGACCTTGCTTTCCCATTTTGAAAGCCCCATTCATGCTGCCTTAAACCTATGTGAAATTCACTGCTGTGGACAGGACTCTAGCCACTATACACCTGGCTATGAGAAGAACATGAGTTTCCTGTATCTAAACCAGGTGCTTCTATGACCGGGGTGGAGCTCAGCCTGCCATGCTTTAGAGCTAAAGGGAAACTCAATGTGAGTGCTTGCGTTGAGGACAGGCCCTGAGTATCCATTGCAGAAAGGGAGGCACGCAACTGTTTCCATGAGATCTTAGTCACGGTTCAGCTTTATTTCATCGGGAGTACCCTGTTTAGGACTCCTTGGCCCCTCAGGTTTGCATAATTTTCCCTGCAAGATTACTGAGTACCTCCAGACCCCTGTGGGCCTGCTGAGCAACATCGAGGCCCATATGTTGGACCCTCGGAGGCCCTCTGTTTTTCGAGTGATGGGCAACACACTGCACCTTCCTTAAGGGGAGCTGCCATGAGAAAACCTTCTGCTTAGAATTCTTCGAGGATCCCGTACCTGAAGTCACTCTGCTCGAGGAGAAGTTCACCATCCTACCATGCTGTGTCGCTCATGGGAAACTCAGCAAGAACACTTGCCTGTAGGTAATGCCCTGAATTGCCCTGCAGAAGCAGAGGCGCGCAGCAGTTTCCATCAGGCTGCAGCTGCTGCTCTGCGTTATCTTAACCGCAGTACCCTTTTTAGGACACTTAAGAGACTCGGGTCTGCACCGTATTCCCGGCCTGAGTTGGGAGTACCCCCCGGCCTCCTTGGGCCTGCTAAGCAACATCCAGTCCCGATAGCCCTTCGGAGTCACTCTGTGTATGCCAAATGTAGGGCAACAGCTTGCACTCTTTCTTGGGACAGCTTGAAATCCCCAGTACTCCCACAGGTTCACGAACACTGTTTTGGCACGTCCAACATGCTGTGGAAGTCTGACTCATTGCCCTAGTCTGAGCTGAACTAACAAAAACCCTTGGATTTGCATTCCGTCTAGGATCTCTTGTCTGAATTCACCCTGCCTGCAGGAGAAAGTCGGCTTGCTTCCAACTGTATCTAAAGCCCAGTTCTTTGTGTAAAACTGCAGGCTTTTGGAGAGCCACAGGCCCAGAGGCCTAGCTAGGGTGTTGCTTGGTTGATGCAGTTTGCTAGATGCAGAACACCCTGCTTCGAGGAGTTGATTCAGGGAAGGAATCACTGGGTAACCTGTGTCTCTTTTGACTTGTTTGAATCCAAAGGGATATATATGCTGTGTGTGCCCATGGAAGTTGTGGCCTGATGGAACTAGCCTTGCTTTCCCATTTTGAAAGCTCCATTCATGCTGCTTTGAAGCCACCTGAAATTCACTGCTGTTGACAGGCTTCTATCCACTGTAGACATTGCTCTGGGAAAGAAATGAGTTTCCTCTATCTAAACCGGGTGCTTCCATGACCAGGGTGGAGCTCAGCCTGCCATGCTCTAGAGCTAAAGGGAAACTCAATGTGAGTACTTGCCTCGAGGAAAGGCCTTGAGTAGCCATGCAGAAAGCGAGGCATGCAGCTGTTTCCATGAAGTGTTAGTCGCTGTTCCTCTTTATTTTAAAGGAAGTACCCTTTTTAGGACTCCTAGGCCCCTCTGGTGTGCATCATTTCCCTCCAGGATCACTGAGTACCTCCAGACCCCTGTGGGCCTGCTGACCATCATCGAGGCCCATAGGTCGGTCCCTCAGAGGCCCTCTGCATATGCTGAGTGATGGGCAACACACTGCACATTCCTTAAGGAGAGCTACATTTCCACAGCCCTCGAACAGCCTTCAGGACCACATTTCTGGCTAGTCTGATGTGACATTCAAGTCTTTGTCATGGCCCTCGTCTGAGCTGCCATGAGAAAACACTCTGCTTAGAATTCTTCGAGGACCTCGTACCTGAAGTCACCCTTCTCAAGGAGAAAGCATGCTACCATGCTGTTTCGTTAACGGGACGCTCAGCGTGAGCACTTGCCCCGAGATAATGCCTAGTGCGTGCTGTGACCCATATCACCTGTGAGGACACAAGCCACAAGCATATGGTGGGGCCTGTGAACCTCCCAGCCAGTCCCTCAAGGTGAGGGCAGCCCTGTATACCCCATCCCTCTCCTCCACACCTAGTAGGTGGAAGACCCACTTCTCCTTGCCATTCCAGAAGCAGTTCTGGAGCTGTCCTGGGAGGGCTTCTGGGGTTACGTAGGCTGAGCCCCTGTTGCTAAGTCCCCACTTCCCCACAAGAGCCTCCAGAGCAAGCTGTTTGCCCTGTTGCCTGAATAACCACCCACCAGTTTTCTCAAGAAAGAATCAGGGGTTTCTGTAGCAGCATCTGCAGGCAGCTGTGCATCTGGGCCCACGTTCAAATCTTCTGTGTAAACACCGAGAACCTTCCCTGACACGTGCCCCCGACTGACCCCCTCTACATGCTGACCACAGGCCCCAGTGTGGGCATCAGATTGCCCGCCCGTCTCAGCCTCCTCTTGTTGTCAGAGCTGCTCCAGGCTCTGCTCATGCCCCGTGCACCCACCTTTCACAGGGCTGTCCTGCACCCCCACCTTCAGCAGGAGTTCCCCTAAGTATTTAAGTTAAGGGGTCCAGAGATAAGAAAGGAAGCTACAAACAAACAAACAGATGGACCCAGCTGGGACCAGGATGGCAACGAATGTGACCTCCAACCGACCCCGAGTCTCATCCCGTGTTGAATTTACTATATCTGCATATTAAGCGACACACCCACCGGCGGCCATGGCTGGACATGAAGGACCAGAAATGGGTAAAAGGAGGTGGTACCCCAGCCCCTTGGAAAAAGCCCCGCCCTTTCCCCAGAAGGCGTCTTCATCCCACCACTAACCTCACTCCTCCTCCCTTTGTCTTTACTGTAAAATTAAACCACTCTCTCCAGGAGGGTGAGAAGGTGATCTGTGAACTCAGTTCCCGCTTCTCCTTTCTTTGGCCACTGAATGGAGCCTGTGCTGTGTTGGTCTCGGCTTTGGTTTTGTTATTTGCCTACTTGAACCCACGTGGAAAAAGGAAATCTCCCCCGCTGAGGCAGAGCGCCTCACAGGCTGGGGCCCGAGCAGGGTCCACATGACTTCATTTGGTAACAGTCTGTAAGGGGACGGTGGTCTCTGCCCACGGGGTAGGGAGGGAACGCCTACAGCCACAGCACCGGTTGCGTGGATGGCACGGCCCCTCGTGGGCCTGGACCGTGTGCTCTCATCCCCCCACGCCTGACAGCCCTGACAGTCGTGACACGGTGATACTGGCTGCTGGGTGTCTAGTCAAGAGGGACCAGAGGCAGCACCTGGTGCCAGGTGAGACGTGCCTTTTCATGGGCAGGGGGCATCGGAGATATTAGGACTTTGTCTAGAAAACAAACCAAGCGGCTAGAAGGTGATCTGAGCGGTGGACTTGAAACCCACGTGTGAGGTGAGTGTTCCCACTGGACAGTGGCTCAGGAGCTTCCGCACAGGCGAGACCACACCGTGCTTCCCGCCCGACCCCTCCAGGCCTCCCTGCGGGCACAGCTGGGCCTGCGCCCCTCAGGCTCCCCGACCCAGAGCCTGGAGGCCTGATGCTGCTAGGGTCTGGGGACACGACGGGTCCCTCCACCAATGCTGCTCGGCCCCTCCTGCCCAGTGACCAGGGGAGGGAAACCCCCCCATGGAGCCTGAGGCCCAGCACAGGCGAAGCTCGCACCCCCCTCACAGGACCCCCAGCCCCACCCTACTTCCTCAGGCCCACTGCCTGCCCCTCCCAAGTGCTTGTATCCCACCAACCCCCATTCCCGGTGTGGACGTCCACGTGCACAAGCTGCCCCGTGTCCTGTTCCCACATGGGACACCCCCATCCCTGCTTCTTCCTAATGACGGCCTGGACCCCGAATGTTCTGCGCAGGAAGAGGACCGAGGAGGATGCCGGCCTGTCCTGCCTGCCTCCCGGGGCCCAGACACAGGGCTCGTGGGCTGCAGGGCCTTGAGGTCTGGATGCTCCCAGGTGTGGGATGAAGCTGCCACTGTCCAGTGGAGCTGCTCCTTCCGAGATTCAGGAAACAGGGGGACCCACCAAACGGAGCCCGTCCCCAGGCTCTGCTGCAAGTCTGTTCGGATTTGCTCTCCCAATCCTGAAGACAGACCTGCGGGAAACAGGGCCTGTGATTCCCATACTGACGGTGTTCTGTGGAATTTCCACTAGACCCCTTGCTACCCTGTTCTGAGCAAATTACTAGTCAGTCCACACTACCATCACCCCACTGGGAAGCTGAGGCTCCGAGAAGCCAAGTAATCCAGCCAGAAGCACAGCTGTGGGACAACGGAGTGGGGTCTGCACCTGCCGCCCACCCAGGGGGACTGCCTACTCCCCTCAGCTTCCACGCCTGTTCCCTTCACCCCCCTCCTGGGACCAGCTCACAGATCCTCCTCTTGGGGGGATTCACTTACCTTCTCCTAGCAGGATCCGTCTCACTATCCTGTTCTGGGATCATCCGGAAGCTTGTCACTCTGAAGCAGGTTCAGCTTTACATCACCAGGGCAGCTTTCCTGAATCACACTCACTACCTGCACGTCCGCTCTCAACTCAGACCCAGAAAGGCCCCCTCGGCCCCGAGCCCCATGGCTCTTCCTGGGCTCCCACCTGGTCCGTCCTGGCTCCTGCCTGGTCCATCCCTCTCATGTCCCCTGCAGCAGCATCAGGAGCTCCCACCTGCCCCAGGCAGGCTGTCTGCTCTGTCCTGGGGAGGTCTCCGTGGTGTCAGGTGGATGATGCAAGAGTTACCTGTGGGGCCTCCCTCATGCAGCACAGTGGCCAGCGCCCGCCCACTCACCTCATCACTCTGTATGGACGGGGGTCAGGGGGCCTGTGGCATCTCCTGGTTCTCATTTCATCCCAGCACTGCCCACACAGAAGTTGCTAAGCAACACTGTTCCGGCTGCACAGAGAGGGCGCTCATACACATGCCCCACTCCCAGCACACAGGGCTGTCGTGGCCAGGCCCCTCCCAGGGTATGGAGGTCACCTGGGCAGGCACCCAGCAGCCCACGGGACCCTCATGGTCAGGCCCCTCCCTGGATATGGAGTTCACCTGGGCAGGCACACAACAAGGCTGGGCACACAGGAACCGTGCATGTAGCCCTCATTGCAGAGCACCCGCAGCTCACTTGTTGGTCAGAGCTGACCCTGAGCACCTCAGAGCAGGACCTGAACTAACAAACAACAGCTCCGGGATAGGTCTGTGACCCTGAGCATCACTCTGTGCGGCCTCCTTCCATCGGGTCTCCCAGAGGCTTCCACTGCAGCTGGGGTACCAGGCCTCTGTCTCCACCCACCACCCCTCCTCTTCCTGACTCCTTGGTTCCTCTCATTAGGAGGGTCTTCTTGAAGTTGTCTCCCACTCATGGACCAGACAAAATGATTAGAAAACAAGCCAGAGTTACAGCCCCTTGTTTATCCTGACCATCAGGACACTTGTCTATCCTGATCCTGGCCGGTGCTGCAAGGCCCATTTTCTGCAGCTATGAGACCCTGAGGGGCGAGGATTGCCTGACCTGAGCAGCCTGACCCGGCCGGCCAGCCCTCCCCAGGTGTGCCTGGGTTGAGGTCAATATAAACACCCTTTCAGGCAGCAAGAGCCCCTGCAGCTGTGCCTGATGCCATATTCTTCGCCCTGTCAGTAGTCTCGGGGCCGGGCTGGTGGGAGGGAGTAGGGTCCACAGCTCTGTGGGTGGCCCAGTGTGAGTGGGGCTCTGCTCAACTTTCTGCAGGAGTTCCCAGGCTGCCATCTGCTAAAGAAGAGGATGTGTCACACATACCTGCTGCCGGAATTTCTCCCTGGTAGAGGTGAGGGGAAAAAAAGCAGTGGGGGCCGGGACAGGAGGGGTACCTCAGGCAGGGAAATGGAAAGCTTCCAGAAGAGCGCCCGGGGCCAGGACCATCCTGGCTGGCCTGCAGGCACCAAGTCAGCCTGTGTGATGTGGCTGGTGTGACTCCACGGCCCTTCCTCTAGGCTTTCAAGTCCTTGCACACATTCAGGTGTTTCACCTGAGAAGGGTGGGAACAGTTCAGCAGCAGCTGGCCTGGGGCTCAGCTCACGTTTACTCAGAGACGCCTCAGCACGGTCCCCCAGCTTTGCAATGAGGAGGGTCCTTGCCGGGGGGCTGCTGGCTGCATGGGAGACGATTCCCCACCTCTGGCCAACTTCAGAATTCTTTACCACTGGAGCAAGTGTTCTGATAGGGTTTTCCTCTGTGTAACTAGGGGGTTCTTAATTAACAACATGAACAGTGACATCAGAGGTCCTGAATCAGGATGCAAATACATATCCCCAACATGTACATGCCTAAAAACCTGGGGAGACCGTGTGCAGCCGGCACCCTTAGGGATGGGCTTCCGACTGACCCCTCAACATTCTGGTGTCCAGCCTCTGCTTTAGGATTTCTGGGGCCCAATGCTGACTCTAAGGGTTCTGCAATCCAGCCTCTGTCGGCCTTTAATGAGACCCGCACTTCCAGGATCTTACAGAGCAGGGTCTGGGTGACTGTTCTGTGGCTTCTGTAAAAAATGACCACAAGCTAGGTGGTTTAAAACAACAGGAATTCATCCTCCCCCAGTCCTGGAGACCAGACATCTGAGATCAAGGTGTTGCAGGACAGAAGTCTCTCCAAAGTCTCCAGGATAGGGTTCTTTCTGCCTTTTCCAGCTTTTGGGGGCTCCAGGCATTCCCAGGCTTGCGGCTGCATCCCTCCCGTCTCTGCCTCTGTCTTCACGTGGCTTCTCCTCTGCGTCTGTGTTTCTCCTCTTTGGCTCTCATAAGGACTCTCTCAATTGGATTGAGGGCCACCCTAACCCAAGATGACCTCACCTCAAGATCCTTAACTACATATAGAAAGACCCTTTTCCCAGGTATGGTCCTGTTCACGTGTTCTGGGGGGAGAGCACATCTTTTGGGGCCAGCATTCAACCCATTACCTGTGTATAAAATAACCCTCATTTTAGGAGATTGCCAAGGTCCCATATGGACTGACACAGACAGTAGCCATGTGGGTGGGGGTCTGGGGAGAATGAGGACCCTGGAATCACCTGGAAAGGATGAAGTCCTGGCTGCATTAAGTGAGCTCTTCCACCACTGGGTCCGTGGAAACAGCCACTCCACTCTGTCCGTGGAAAGGGACCCAGTGCCGAGTCCAGAAATGGTTATATTGGAAAGCTGGCTCTCCTGGGATTTCATCATCAATAGCATCCTGTAACCAATAGCTACTGGCTTGGGGAAATTGGTTTCTGGCACGTGATGACAGCATTGTCTCTTTAGGCTCATCAAGCCTAGAATAGCAATGTTTGAAGGAGAAGAGTTTGGGAGATTGCTTGGTTGTCAAGGAAACTGAGCAGGTTTGTCAAAGTTGTCAAGGAAACTTCTCCCTTAAACTGAAGGCAGGGCTGGGAGAGCTGAACTCCAGGGATCTTTTCAAGGGGCTTCTCTGAAGCACCATCACCTGAGAGGTGGTCTCAGCGTGAGCTGGGGTTTGAGAAAAGTGTGATGAGATGAAGCCTGACTTTCTGTGACAGCTGGGGAGGGCTTTGTAAAGCACCTTGGCTTTTAAGGCAAAGTTTGTTGCTGGAACAAAGTGTCTCCCAAAACTGGGCTGGAGATCAGGATGTGTCTGTCCCCTTCTTGTGAGAGTCCAGGGCAGGTGAGTGTCAGGTCCCAGGTTCTGGGCCCTTGTTTCTCCTCCCTGCTTCCAGGTGAGGTCTCCAAGCATCAGGGTGGGGTGACCAGCTGGTCTTCATGCCCTCCATCATAGGATGCAGGCTGGCCAGGGCCCTCACCACCTCCACCCGTTTCCCTTGGTAACACGAGACACTACACCCCAGCTGGAAGGGGTGGGAAGGCTGGGAGGTGCAGGGTAGCTGTGAAGAGGAAAAAGGGAAATGGGTTCTGATGGGCAGCTGCATGGCCCTGCTGTGAGTGTCACCTGGACGGTAGTGCACAGACTCTGAGGCCTGTGAAGCTTTGATGCTTTGTGGTTATGGAAATCCTATAGGAGACGGTCCACAGCAGGTGAAGCTAATGCTGTCAGTGGAGCTGGTGAAGCCCAAGATCTGCAGTTCAGACTGAAGGTGCACCCCTTGGCCACAGTGTAGTGGCTAAATTTCCACCGGGCTAGCTCTGCCTGCCGCAGTGTCCATGAGGTCTCCACCGTCTTGGGGCTTAAACGGACAGCCAGGAGAGCCGTCAGCACTCACAGAACTCTGTCGTCCGCACTGTTTGCCATGCAACTGAACTCAGGACCACACGTCTCCTCCCGGCCTGCTGAGCAACAGGCCGCCGTGTAGGCCCTTGTTAACACTTCCTGGCCTTGCAGAGTCCAAGGGGACCCACAGTCATCTTCCTTGGAAAGCTACATTGCCACAGCTTGCCAAACGCTAACGAAGGCAGTCCTAGCCAGTCTCGTGTGCCGGGCAACTTGCATTCACTTACGAAAAGGCACCTGCATTGAGGTGAGCACTCTGCTGAGCGTTCCTTCCGTGAGCTCAAAATTGTCCCCTCTCCAGGTTAAGCAGGATGTCGAGGTGAGGTCCAACGTGAGCAAAGAGCACAGTTCCTCACTTTGCATTAGGTTCAGCAGGAAGTCGAAGTGAGGACCAACCTGAGCAAAGCGTACAATTCCTCACGTTGCACTGGTAGTGGTCATAAGAGGTATTGCCAGCTACGCCTGGCTAAGGCCCTCCTTGGGTTATGGAACCTGCCAGACGGAGACGCCTTTAAAGGAAAATTTATTCAGAGAGGTTCCCATTGTTTGGCGATGGTCTCCCTTAGCAGCACCAATACTGCAGGGACTCAGGTTTGCGGCTAACTAGTCTAGGTGACCCTGCATGCAGAAGCAGCCTTTTTGCTTTCGAAGCTTGTATCCTGGTTTCATAGGGGCTGCTTGGAAGACCCTGCTCTTGCCCAGCATCTATCCTCAGCCCCTACGCCTGTGTAGAGAGCGAGTAGTTTAGCCTGAAGAGCAGGGCTCTTGCAACTCGGGAGGAGAGAGAATCCTGCAGCCCACGTTCGTCCTGGGAAACCGCAGGGCGCCCCTTGGCCTCAGTGTAGTGGCTAAATTTCCACCAGGCAAGCTCTGCCTGCCGCAGTATCCATGAGGTCTCCTCCATCTTTGGGCTTCAATGGAGAGCGAGGGGAGCTGTCAGCTCTCACAGGACTCTGGCGTCCGAACCGTTTTCCGTGCACCTGAACTCAAGACCCACGTCTCCTCCCGTCCTGCTGAGCAACAGGCCGCCGTGTAGGCCCTTGTTAACACTTCCTGGCATTGCAGAGTCCAAGGGGACCCACCGTCCTCTTCCTTGGACCGCTATGTTGCCACAGCTTGCCAAACGCTACCAATGGCAGTCCTAGCCAGTCTCTTGTCCTGGGCAACATGCATTCAGTCACGAAAAGGCACCTGCATTGAGGTGAGCACTCTGCTGAGCGTTCCTTCCGGGAGCTCACAATTGCCCCCTCTCTAGGTTAAGCAGGATGTCGAGGTGCGGTCCAAACTGAGCAAAGAGCACAATTCCTCCGTTTGCACAAGGTTAAGCAGGAATTCGAAGTGAGGACCAACCAGAGCAAAGAGCACAATGCCTCACGTTGCACTGGTAGTCGTCGTAAGAGGAATTGCCAACTACACCTGGCTAACGCCCTCCCTGGGTTAAAGAACCTGCCACTCTTAGATGCCTATAAAGGAAAATTTATTCAGCGAAGTTCTCATTGTTTGGCGATGGTCTACCTTTGCAGCGCCAATAGGGCAGGGATTTAGGTTTCCTGCTAACTAGGCTATTTGACCCTGCATACAGGAGCAGTCTTTTCCCTTTGGAAGCTTGGATCCCGGGATCTTAGGGGCTGCTTGCAAGACCCTGCTATTGCCCAGCATGTATCCTCTGCCCATACGTCTGTGTTGGAAGTGAGTAGTTTAGCCTGAGAAGCAGGTCTCTTGCCACTCTGGAGGCGAGATAATTTTGCAACCCAAGTTCGTCCTCAGAAACTGCAAGGCAACCCTTAGCCTCAGTGGAATGACTAAATTTCCGCCGGGCAAGTTCTGCCTGCCGCAGTTTCTGTGAGGTCTCCACCGTTTTGAGGCTTAAATGGAGAAGGAGGAGAGCTGTCAGCTCTCACAGAACTGTGGCTTCCGTACTATTTGCCATGCAACTGAACTCAAGACCACACGTCTCCGCCCGGTGTGCTGAGAAACAGGCATCCGCGTAGGCCCTTCCTAACACTTCTTGGCATGTATACTCCAAGGAGACACACTGTTTTCTTCCTTTCGAGAAATACGGTGCCACAGCTTTGCAATGGTCACGAAGGCAGTCCGAGCCAGTCTCATGTGCTGGGCCACTTGGATTCAGTGAGGAACAGCATCCTGCATTGAGGTGAACGTTCTGCTCAGCGTGCCATCCGGGACCTCACACTTGCTGGCTCTCTAGCTTAAGCAGGAGGTCGAGGTGAGGACCAATCTGAGCAAAGAGCAAAATTCCTCACGTTGCACTGGTAGTCGTCGTAAGAGGATTTGCCAACTACGCCTGGCTAAGGCCTTCCCTGTGTTAAGGAACATGCCACACTTAGACGCCGTTAAAGGAAAATTTATTCAGCGAAGTTCCCTGAGTTTGGCGATGGTCTGCCTTTGCAGCGCCAATACAGGAGGGATTTGGTTTCCTGCGAAATGGGCTAGGTGACCCTGCATACAAAAGCAAGCTTTTTCTTTTGGAAACTTGGATCCCGGTTTCTTAGGGGCTGCTTGCAAAACCCTGCTATTGCCTAGCATCTATCCTCTGACCCTATGCCAGTGTAGGAGCGAGTATTTTAGCCTGAGAAGCAGGGCTCTTGCAACTCTGCAGGAGGGATAATTCTGCATCCCACGTTCTTCCTTGGCAACCGCAAGGCAACCCTTAGCCTCAGTGTAGTGGCTAAATTTCCGCCGGAAAATTTCTGCCTGCCGCAGTTTTCATGAGGTCTCCACCCTCTTGGGGCTTAAATGGAGAGCGAGGAGAGCTGTCAGCTCTCACAGAATTCTGGCCTCCGCACTGTTTCCCACGCCACTGAACTCAAGACCACACGTCTCCTCCCGGCCTGCTGAGAAACAGGCTGTCGTGAAGGCCCTTGTTAACATTTCCTGTCATGCAGAGTCCAAGGCGACACAGTGTCCACTTCCTTGGAAACCTACTTTGCCACAAATTGCCAAGCGCAAACAAAGGCAGTCCTAGCCAGTCTCACGTGCTGGGCAAGTTGGATTCAGTTACGAAAAGCCACCTGCATTGAGGTGAACACTCTGCTCAGCGTTCTTTCTGGGAGTTCACTATTGCCCCCACTCTAGGTTAAGCAGGATGTCGAGGTGAGGTCCGACCTGAGCCAAGGGCACAATTCCTCACTTTGCGTTAGGTTAAGCAGGAAGTCGAAATGAGAGCCAACCTGAGCAAAGAGCACAATTGCTCACTTTGCACTGGTAAGCCTTTGTAAGAGGCATTGCCACCTAGGCCTTGCTAAGGCCTTCCCTCTCTTAGGGAATCTGCCAAACTTTGGCACATTTAAAGTAAAATATACTCAGCGAAGTTCCCAGTGTTTCACGATGTTCTCCCTTTGATGCTCTAGTACTGCTGATATTTTTGTTTGCTTCATACTAGGATAGGGAACCTTGCATACAAAATCAGGCTTTTCCCTTTGGAAACTTGGATCCTGTTTTCATAAGGCTGCTTTCAACACCCTGCTATTGCCCAGATTCTGTCCTCTGCCAGTACGCCTGTGGAAGAAGCGAGTATTTTAGCCATAGAAACACAGTTCTTGCAACTCTGGAGGAGAAGTAATCCAGCGGCCCATGGTCCTCCTGGGAAACCACAAAGAGACCCTTAACCTCAGGGTAGTGTCTAAATTTTCATAAGGCAACCTCTTCCTGCCACAATTTCCATGTGATTTCCACCGTTGTTGTGCTTAAGTGGAAAGAATGTAGGGCTTTCAGGACTCACAGATCTCGCCTACACACAGTTTCCCATGTAACTCAATATAAGACCACACATCTCCTCCCTGGCTCTTGAGCAACAGGCAGCCGTGTATGCCCTTTGTAACACTTGCCGACATGCAGAGGTCAAGAAGACACACTGTTCTCTTTCTTGGAAACCTAGCTAGCCACACTTGCCAACACTGACGAAGGCATTCCGAGCCAGTCTCATGTGCTGCTCAACTTGGATTCAGTGTGGAAAAGCGACAATCAGTGAGGTAAAATCTCTGCTCAGCATTCCTCCCTGGAACTCGGAGTTGCCAGCTCTCTAGGTTAAGCAGGAAGTAGAGGTGAGGTCAAACCTGAGCAAAGAGCACAATTCCTTACTTTGCACTAGGTCAAGCCGGAAGTTGAAGTGAGGTCCAACCTGAGGAAAGAGCAAAATTTGTCACATGGCACTGGTAGGCCGTCGTAAGAGGCATTGCCTACTAGGAGTTGCTAAGGCCTTCCCTCTGTCATGGAAACTGCCACACTTAGACCCCTGCATAAGATAATTTATTCAGCCTAGTTCCCAGTGTTTCAAGATGGTCTGCGTTCACAGATCCAACACTGCAAGGTGTTATATTTGCTGTTAACTGGAATTGGTGGTCCTGCCAACAAAAGTAGCCTTTTCACTTTGGAAGCTTGGATCCCGGTTTCTTAGGGGCTGCTTGCAAAACCCTCCTATTGCCCAGCTTCTATCCTCTGCCATTACGCCTGTGTAGGAAGTGAGTATTTTTGCCTGAGAAACAGGGTTTTTTAACTCAGGAGGTGATGTAATCACGAGGCCTCCTGGGAAACTGCAAGGCGACCCTTAGCCTCAGTGATGTATCTAAATTTCCACATGCGAAGTTTTCTGTTCCACATTTTCCATGAGATCTCCATCGTGGTTGGGCCTAAATGGACCACCAGGAGAATTTTGATGACTCACAGAACCCTGGCCACTTCAGTGTTTCACATGGAACTGCACTGACATCCCCACATCTCCTCCTAGCAGGCTGAGCAACAGGCAACTCAGTAGGCCGTTCGTAACACTTCTTGGTATGCAGACTCCAAGGCGACACAGTGTTCTCTTCCTTGGATACCTAGGAAAGAGCAAAATTATTCATGTGGAAACAGCAAAATTATTCATGTGGAACGCTCATGAAGGCAGTCAAAGACAGTATCATGTGCTGGGGAACTTGGATTCAGTGAGCAAAACGACCTTCATTGAGGTAAAATCTCTGCTCAGCGTTCCTTCTGGGAGCTCCCACTTGCCAGCTGTATAGGTTAAGCAGGAAATATAGGTGAGATCAAACGTGAGCAAAGAGCACAATTCCTTGCTTTGCACTAGGTGAAGCAGGAAGTCGAAAAGAGGTCAACCGTGAGCAAACAGCAAAATAAGTCACTCTGCACTGGTAGGCCATCGTAAGAGGCCTTGCCTACTAGGCTTTGCTGAGGCCTTCCCTCTGTCAGGGAAACTGCCACACTTAGACACCTGCATAAGAAAATTTATTCAACCTAGTTCCCAGTGTTTAAAGATGATCTGCGTTCGCAGATCCAATACTGCTGGGTGTTGTCTGCTGTTAACAAAAATAGGTAGTCCTCCCTACAAAAGCAGGCTTTTTGCTTTGGAAGCTAGGATCCTGGTTCGTTGGACACTACTCAGAGTAGTGTCTAAATTTCCACAGCGGAAGTTTTGTGTTCTACATATTCCATGAGGTCTCAACCATGGTTGGGCCTAAATGGAACGCCAGGAGAGTTTTCAGGACTCACAGAACCCTTGCCAATGCAACGTTTACCATGCAACTGCACTGAGGACCCCATGTCTCCTCCCTGCCTGCTGAGCAACAGGCAGCCGTGAAGGCCCTTCATAACACTTCTTGGCATGCAGAGTGAGAGGTGACACACTGTTGTCTTCAGTGGAAACCTACATTGCCATAGCTTGGCAAAGCTCACTAAGGGAGTTCCAGCCAGTCTCATGTGATGGGCAACTTGGATTCAGTGAGGAAGAGCGACCTGCATTGAGGTAAACACTCTACTCAGATTTCTTTCTGGGAGCTCACTCTTGCCAGCTCTCTAGGTTAAGCAGGAAGTAGAGACTACGTCCTACCTGAGCAAAGAGCACAGTTCCTCACTTTGCCCTAGGTTAAGCAGGAAGTCGAAGTGAGGACCAACCTTAGCAAAGAGCACAATTCCTCACTTTGCACTGGTAGGCCATCGTAAGAGGCATTGCCAACTAGGCCTTGATAAGGCCTTCCCTCTGGTAGGGAATGTGCCACACTTTGACGCACTTAAAGGAAAATATATTCAGTGAAGTTCCAAGTGTTTCACGATGGTCTCCCTTTGCAATTCCAGTACTGCAGGGATTGTTGTTTGCTGCGTACTAGGTTAGGTGGACCTGCATGCAAAAGGAGGCTTTTCCCTTTGGAATCTTGGATCCTGGTTTCATAAGGGCTGGTTTCAAAAGCCTGCAATTGCCTGGGATCTATCCTCTGCCAGTATGCCTGTGTAGTGAGCGAATGTTTTATCCATAGTAACAGGGTTCTTGCACCTCTGGAGGAGAGATAATCCAGCGGCCAATATTCCTCCTGGGAATCCACAAGGAGACCCTTAGCCTCAGTGTAGTGTCTAAACTTTCATGGGGTAACTTCTGCCTGCTGCGGTTTCCATGTGGTCTCCACCATTGTTGTGCTTAAGTGGAAAGCGAGTAGAGCTTTCAGCACTCAAAGATATCGCCTCCACACAGTTTCCAATATAAATAAACTGAAAACCGCAAGTGTCCTCCCTCACTGCTGAGCAACAGGCAGCCGTGTAGACCCTTTGTAACACTTTTGGACATGCAGAGTTCAAGATGACACACTGTTCTCTTCCTTGGAAACCTAGTTTGCCACATCTTGCCAACACTCACGAAGGCAGTCCATGCCAGTCTGATGTGCTGGACAACTTGGATTCAGTGAGGGAAAGCGACGTTCAATGAGGTAGAATCTTTACTCAGTGTTCCTTATGGGAGCTAACACTTGCCAGCTCTCTATGTTAAGCAGGAAGTAGAGGTGAGATCAAACCTGAGCAAGGAGCACAATTCCTCACTTTGCACTGAGTTAAGCAGGAAGTCGAAGAGAGGACCACGCTGAGCAAAGAGCAAAATTAGTCACTTTGCACTGGTAGACCGTCGTAAGATGCATTGCCTACTAGGCCTTGCTAAGGCCTTCCCTCTGTCAGGGAACCTGGCACAGTTAGACCCCTGCATAGGAAAATATATTCAGCCTATTTAACAGTGTTTCAAGATGATCTGCATTTGCAGACATAATACTGCAGTGTGTTATGCTTGCTGTTAACTAGAATAGGTGGCCATGCCGACAAAACTGGGTTTTCTCTCTGGGAGCGAGGAAGCTGGTTTCATAGGGTCTGCTTGCAAAACCCTGCTATCGCCCAGCTTCTATCCTCTACTGGTACACCTGTGTAGGAAGCGTGTGTTTTCGCCTGGGAAACAGGGCTCTTGTAACTCTGGAGGAGACATAATCACGTGGTGCGTGTTCCTCCAGGGCAACGGCAAGGCGACCCTTAGCCTCAGGGTAGTGTCTAAATTTTCATGGGGCAACCTCTGCCGGCCGCACTTTCTATGTGATCTCCACCGTTTTAGTGCTTAAGTGGAAAGCGTGTAGAGCTTTCAGGACTCACAGATCTCGCCATCACACAGTATCACATGTAACTGAACTGAAGATCACACGTCTCCTCCCTGCCTGCTGAGCAAGAGGCAACTGTGTAGGCCCTTTGTAACACTTGTCAACGTGTAGAGTCCAAGACAACACACTGTTCTCTTCCTTGGAAACCTAGGTTGTCACAGCTTGACAACACTCACGAAGGTATTCCGAGCCAGTCTCATGTGCTGGGAAACTTGATTCAGTGAGGAAAAGCGACCTTCAGTGAGGTAAAATCTCTGCTCAGCATTCCTTCCGGGAACTCACACTTGCCAGCTCTCTAGGTTAAGTAAGAAGTAGAGGTGAGGCCAAACCTGAGCAAAGAGCACAATTGCTTACTTTGCACTAGATCAAGCAGGAAGTTGAAGTGAGGACCAACCTTAGGAAAGAGCAAAATTATTCATGTGGAACTGGTAGGTCATCGTAAGAGGCATTGCCTACTAAGCCTTGCTTAGGCTTTCCATCTGTCAGGGAACCTGGCACACTTACACCCCTGTATAGGAAAATTTATACAGTCCAGTTCCCAGTTTTTCAAGGTGATCTCCATTTGCAGGTCCAATACTGCATGGTGCTATGTTTGCTGTTAACTAGAATAGGTGGCAGTGCCTACAAAACCGTGCTTTTCACTTTGGAAGCAAGGATCCTGTTTTCGTAGGGGCTGCTTGCAAACCCTGCTTTGCCCAACTTCTATCCTCTGCTGGTATCCCTTTGTAGGAAGCTAGTATTTTCACCTGAGAAACGGCTTTCTTGTAACTCAGGAGGAGATAACATCACGCGGCCATTGTTACTCAAGAGAAACAGCAAGGTGACCCTTAGCCTCAGAGTAGTGTCTAAATTTCCACAGGGGAAGTTTTGTGTTCCACATTTTCCATGAGGTCTCCACCATGGTTGGGCCTAAATGGAAGGCCTGGAGGTTTTTCATGACTCACAAAACCCTGGCCTCTGCAATGTTTCCCATGCAACTTCACTGAGAAGCCAATGTCTCCTCCCTGCCTGCTGAGCAACAGGAAGCCGTGTGGGCCCTTCATAACACTTCTTGGCATGCAGAGTCAAAGGCGACACAGTGTTCTCTTCCATGCAATCCTACGTTGCCATAGCTTGGCCATGCTCACAAAGGCCCTTCGAGCCAGTCTCATGTGCTGCGTAACTTGGATTCAGTGAGGAAAAGCGACCTGCATTGAGGTAAACACTCTGCTCAGATTTCATTCTGGGAGATCACTCTTGCTGGCTCTCTAGGTTAAGCAGGAAGTAGAGACTTGGTCCAACCTGAGAAAAGAGCACAATTCCTCACTTTGCTCTGGTAGGATGTCGTAAGAGGCATTGCCAACTAGGCCTTGCTAAGTCCTTCACTCTGTTAGGGAATCTGCCACACATTGACGCATTTAAAGGAAAATATATTCAGTCAAGTTCCCAGTGTTTCACGATGGTCTCCCTTTGCGGCTCCAGTACTGCAGAGATTCCTGTTTGCTTCTTATTAGGATAGGTGGGCCTGCATACAAAAGCAGGCTTTTCCCTTTGGAAGCTTGGATCCTGTTTTCATAAGGGCTGCTTTCAACACCCTGCTATTGCCCAGCTTCTGTCCTCTGCCAGTATGCCTGTGTAGGAAGCTAGTATTTTAGCCATAGAAACAGGGTTCTTGCAACTCCGGAGGAGAGGTAGTCCAGCGGCCCATGTTCCTCCTGGGAAACCACAAGGATATCCTTAACCTCAGTGTAGTGTCTCCATTTTCAGGGGGCAACTTCTGCCTGCCGCAGTTTCCATGTGGTCTCCACCGTTGTTGTGCATAATTGCAAAGGGAGTAGAGCTTTCAGGACTCACAAATCTCGCTTCCACACAGTTTCCCATGTAACTGAACTGAAGACCACAAGTCTCCTCTCTGTCTACTGAGCAACAAGCAGCGGTGTAGGCCCTTTTCAACACTTGTTGACATGCAGAGACCAAGTCGACACACTGTTGTCTTCCTTTTAAACCTAGGTTGTCACAGCTTGCCAACACTCATGAAGGCAGTCCGAGCCAGTCTCACGTGCTAGGCAACTTGGATTCAGTGAGAAAAATCGACCTTTAGTGAGGTAAAATCTCGGCTCAGCATTCCTTCTGGGAACTCACACTTGTCAGCTCTCTAGATTAAGCAGAAATTGAGGTGAGGTCAAACCTGAGAAAAGAGTACAATTCCTTACTTTGCACTAGGTTAAGCAGGTATTCGAAGTGAGGACCACCCTGAGCAAAGAGCAAAATTCGTCACTTTGCACTGGTAGGCCGTCATAAGAGGCATTGCCTACTAGGCGTTGCTAAGGCCTTCCCTCTGTCAGGGAAACTTGCACACATAGACCCCTGCATAGGAAAATTTATTCAGCCTAGATCCCAGTGTTTCAAGATGATCTGCATTGACAGGTCCAATACTGCAGGGTGCTATGTTTGCTGTTAAATAGAATAGGTGGCCAAGCCTACAAAAGCAGGCTTTTCGCTTTGGAATCTAGGATACTGTTTTCGTAGGGGCTGCTTGCAAAACCCTGCTATTGCCCAGCTTCTATTCTCTGCTGGTACGCCAGTGTAGGAAAAGTGTATTTTCGCCTGACAAACAGGATTCTTGTAACTCAGGAGGAGATAAAATCACGCGGCCTGTTTTCTTCCAGGGAAACCGCAAGGCGACACTTCGCCTCAGAGTAGTGTCTAAATTTCCACAGGGGAAGTTTTGTGTTCCACATTTTCCATGAGTTTTCCACAGTGGTTGGGCTTAAATGGAATGCCAGGAGATTTCTCAAGACTCATAGAACCCTAGCTTCTGCAACGTTTCCCATTCAAATGCTCTGAGGACCCCGTGTGTCCTCCCTGCGTGCTGAGCAACAGGCAGGCGTGTAGGTCCTTCATAACACTTGATGGCATGCAGAGTCAAAGGCGACACACTGTTCTGTTCTGTGGAAACCTATGTTGCCATAGCTTGGCAACATTCACGAAGGCAGTTCGAGCCAGTCTTATGTGCCGGGCAACTTGGATTCAGTGCGGAAAAGCGAACTGAATTGAGGTAAACACTGCTCAGATTTCCTTCTGGGAGCTCACTCTTGCCGGCTCTCTAGGTTGAGCAGGAAGTAGAGACTAGGTCCTACCTGAGCACAGAGCACAGTTCCTCACTTTGCACTAGGTCAAGCAGGAAGTTGAAGTGAGGACCAACCTGAGGAAAGAGCAAAATTTGTCACATGGAACTGGTAGGCCATCATAAGAGTTATTGCCTACTAAGCATTGTTAAGGCCTTCCCTCTGTCTGGGAAACTGGCACACTTAGACGCCTGTATAGGAAAATTTATTCAGCCTACTTCCCAGTGTTTCAAGATGATCTGTGTTCGCAGGTCCAGTACTGCAGGGTGCTATGTTTGCTGTTAACTAGAATAGGTGGCCGTGCCTACCAAAGCAGGCTTTTCACTTTGGAAGCTAGGATCCTGGTTTTGCAGGGGCTGCTTGCAAATCCCTGCTATTGCCCTGCTTCTATCTCCTACCAGTACGCCTGTGTAGGATGCGAGTATTTTCGCCTGAGAAGCAGGGTTCTTGTTTCTCAGGAGGTGATATAATCATGTGGCCCGTGTTCTTCCAGAGAAAGAGCAAGGCAACCATTATCCTCAGAGTAGTGTCTAAATTTCCACAGGGGAAGTTTTCTGTTCCACATTTTCCATGAGCTCTCCACCGTGGTTGGGCCTAAATGGAACGCCAGGAGGATTTTCAAGACTCACAGAACTCTGGCCTCCGTACTGTTTTCCATGCAACTGAACTGAGGACCACAAGTCTCCTCCATGCCTGCAAAGCAACAGGCAGCCATGTAAGCCCTTCTTAACACTTCCTGGAATGCAGAGTCCAAGGCGACACATTGTTCTCTTACTTGGAATCCTATGTTGCCACAGCTGGCCAATGCCCACGATGGCAGTCTGAACAAGTCTCATGTGCTTGGCAACATGGATTCAGTGAGGAAAAGCGACCTGCACTGAGGTAAACACTCTGCTCAGCATTCCTTCCGGAAGCTCACACTTGCCAACTCTCTAAGTTAAGAAGGAAGTCGAGGTGAGTTCCAACCACAGAAAAAAGCACAATTCCTCACTTTCACTAGGTTAAGCAGGAGTCAATATGAGGACCAACCTATGCAAAGAGCACAATTCCTCACTTTGCACTGGTAGGCTGTCATAAGAGGCATTGCCAGCTAGGCCTTGCTAGGGCCTTCACTCTGTTACATAAACTGCCACACTTAGACGCCTTTAAAGGAAAATTTATTCAACGATGTTCCCAGTGTAGCGCGATGGTCTCCCTTTGCAGCACCAATACTCCAGGGAATTTGCTTGCTGTTAACTAGGATAGGTGGTGCTGCATACAAAAGCAGTCTTTTCTCTTTGGAAGCTTGGATCCTGGTGTCTTAGGGGCAGCTTGCAAATCCTGCTATTGCTGAGCATCTATCCTCTTCCAGGACACCTGTGTAGGTAGGGAGTATTTTAGCCTGAAAAACAGGGTTCTTCCAACTCTGCAAGAGAGAAAATCCCCAGGCCCACGTTCCTCCAGGGAAACCACAAGGCGTCACTTAGCTTCAGTATAGTGTCCAAATTTCCACCAGGCAAGTTCTGCCTGCCACAGTTTCCATGAGGTCTCCACCGTAGTTGGGCTTAAATGGAAAGCAAGGAGAGCTTTCAGGACTCACAGAACTCTGGCCTCTGCACTGTTTCCTGTGCAACTGAAGTGAAGACCAAATGCCTCCTCCCTGCCTGCTGAGCAACAGGCAGCCCTGTAGGTCCTTCGTAACACTTCCTGGCATGCAGGGTCCAATATGACACACTGTTCTCTTCCTTGGAAACCTACATTGCCACAGCTTGGCAACGCTCACGAAGGCAGTCCGAGCCAGTCTCGTGTGCTGGGCAACTTGGATTCAATGAGGAAAAGTGACCTGCATTGAGGTAAACACACAGCTAGGCGTTCCTTCTGGGAGCACACACTTGCTGGCTCTCTAGGTTAAGAAAGAAATCGAGGTGAGGTCCAACCTGAGCAAAGAGCACAATTCCTCACTTTGCACTAGGTTAAGCAGGAAGACGTAGTGAGGACCAACCTGAACAAGGAGCACAATTCCTCACTTTGCACTAGGTTAAGCAGGAATTCGAAATGGGGACCAACCTGAGCAAAGAGCACAATTACTCACTTTGCCCTGGTAGGCCATTGTAAGAGGCATTGCCAACTAGGCCTTGCTAAGGCCTTCCCTCTGTTAGGGAATGTGCCACACTTAGACGCCTTTAAAGGAAAATTGATTCAGCCATGTTCCCAGTGTATTGAGATGGTCTCCCTTGTAGCTCCAATACTGCAGGGACATTTTTTTTTTATAACAAAGTCAATCAGTTATACATATACATATGTTCCCATATCTCTTCCCTCTTGCGTCTCCCTCCCTCCCACCCTCCCTATCCCACCCATCCAGTCGGTCACAAAGCACCAAGCTGATCTCCCTGTGCTATGCGGCTGCTTCCCACTAGCTATCTACCTTCATTTGGTAGTGTATATATATGTCCATGCCTCTCTCTCGCTTTGTCACAGCTCACCCTTCCCCCTCCCCATATACTCAAGTCCGTTCTCTAGTAGACCTGTGTCTTTATTCCTGTCTTCCTCCTAGGTTCTTCATGACATTTTTTCCCCTTAAATTCCATATATATGTGTTAGCATACGGTATTTGTCTTTCTCTTTCTGACTTACTTCACTCTGCATGACAGACTGTAGGTCTCTCCACCTCATTACAAATAGCTCAATTTCATTTCTTTTTATGGCTGAGTAATATTCCATTGTATATATGTGCCACATCTTCTTTATCCATTCATCCGATGATGGGCACTTAGGTTGTTTCCATCTCTGGCTATTGTAAATAGAGCAGCAATGAATATTTTGGTACATGACTCTTTTTCAATTATGGTTTTTTCAGGGTATATGCCCAGTAGTGGGATTGCTGGGTCATATGGTAGTTTTATTAGTACTTTTTAAAGGAACCTCCATACTGTTCTACATAGTGGCTGTACCAATTCACATTCCCAACAACAGTGCAAGAGTGTTCCTTTTCTCCACACCCTCTCCAGCATTTATTGTTTCTAGATTTTTTGATGATGGCCATTCTGACTGGTGTGAGATGATATCTCATTGTAGTTTTTATTTGCATTTATCTAATGATTAATGATGCTGAGCATTCTTTCATGTGTTTGTTGGCAGTCTGTATATCTTCTTTGGAGAAATGTCTATTTAGGTCTTCTGTCCATTTTTGGATAGGGTTGTTTTCTTTTTTTGTTATTGAGCTGCATGAGCTGCTTGTAAATTTTGGAGATTAATCCTTTGTCAGTTGCTTCATTTGCAAATATTTTCTCCCATTCTGAGGGTTGTCTTTTGGTCTTGTTTATGGTTTCCTTTGCTGTGCAAAAGCTTTGAAGTTTCATTAGGTTCCATTTGTTTATTTTTGTTTTTATTTCCATTTCTCTAGGAGGTGGGTCAAAAAGGATCTTGCTGTGATTTATGTCATAGAATGTTCTGCCTATGTTTTCCTCTAAGAATTTTATAGTTTCTGGCCTTACATTTAGGTCTTTAATCCATTTTGAGCTTATTTTTGTGTATGGTGTTAGGGAGTGATCTAATCTCATACCTTTACATGTACCACTCCAGTTTTCCCAGCACCACTTATTAAAGAGGCTGTGTTTTCTGAACTGTAAATTCCTACCTCCTTTATCAAAGATAAGGTGACCATATGTGCGTGGGTTTATCTCTGAGCTTTCTATTCTGTTCCATTGATCTATCTTTCTGTTTTTGTGTCAGTACCATACTGTCTTGATTACTCTAGCTTTCTAGTATAGTCTGAAGTCAGGGAACCAGATTCCTCCATCTGTTTTCCTTTCTCAAGATTGTTTTGGCTATTCGGAGTCTTTTGTGTTTCCATACAAATCGTGAAATTTTTTGTTCTAGTTCTGTGAAAAATGCCAGTGGTACTTTGATACGGATTGCATTGAATCTGTAGATTGCTTTGCGTAGTAGAGTCATTTTCACAGTGTTCATTCTTCCAATCCAAGAACATGGCATATCTCTCCAACTATTTGTATCATCTATAATTTCTTTCATCAGTGTCTTATAATTTTCTGCATACAGGTCTTTTGTCTCCTTAGGTAGGTTTATTCCTAGATATTTTATTCTTTTTGTTGCAATGGTAAATGGGAGTGTTTTCTTGATTCCACTTTCAGATTTTTCATCATTCTTGTACAGGAATGCCAGAGATTTCTGTGCATTAATTTTGTATCCTGCTACTTTACCAAATTCATTGATTAGCTCTAGTAGTTTTCTGATAGCATCTTTAGGATTCTCTATGTATAGTATCATGTCATCTGCAAACAGTGACAGCTTTACTTCTTCTTTTCCGATTTCGATTCCTTTTATTTCCTTTTCTTATCTGATTGCTGTGGCTAAAACTTCCAAAAGTACGTTGAATAAGAGTGGTGAGAGTGGGCAACCTTGTGTTGTTCCTGATCTTAGTGGAAATGCTTTCAGTTTTTCACCATTGAGGATGATGTTGGCTCTGTGTTTTTCATATATGGCCTTTTTTATGTTGAGGAAAGTTCCCTCTATGCCTACTTTTTGCAGAGTTTTTATCATAAATGGAGTTGAATTTGTCAAAACTTTCTCTGCATCTATTGAGATGATCGTATGGTTTTTCTCCTTCAATTTGTTAATATGGTTTATCACATTCATTGATTTGCATATATTGAAGAATCCTTACATTCCTGGAATAAACCCCACTTGATCATTGTTGTATGATCCTTTTAATGTGCTGTTGGATTCTGTTTGCTTGTATTTTGTTGAGAATTTTTGTATCTGTGTTCATCAGTGATATTGGCCTGTAGTTTTCTTTCTTTGTGACATCCTTGTCTGGTTTTGGTATCAAGGTGATGGTGGCCTCATAGAATGAATTTGGGAGTGTTCCTCCTTCTGCTATATTTTGGAAGAGTTTGAGAAACATAGGTGTTAGCTCTTCTCTAAATGTTCGATAGAATTCGCCTGTGAAGCCATCTGGTCCTGGGTTTTGTTTGTTAAAAGATTTTTAACCACAGTTTCAATTTCAGTGCTTGTGATTGGTCTGTTCATATTTTCTATTTCTTCCTGATTCAGTCTTGGCACGTTATGCATTTCTAAGAATTTGTCCATTTCTTCCAGGTTGTCCATTTGATTGGCATGGAGTTGCTTGTAGTAATCTCTCATGATCTTTTGTATTTCTGCAGTGTCAGTTGCTACTTCTCCTTTTTCATTTCTAATTCTATTGATTTGAGTCTTCTCCCTTTTTTTCTTGATGAGTCTGGTTAATGGTTTATCTACTTTGTTTATCTTCTCAAAGAACCACCTTTTAGTTTTATTGATCTTTGCTATCGCTTCCTTCATTTCTTTTTCATTTATTTCTGATCTGATTTTTATGATTTCTTTCCTTCTGCTAACTTTGGGAGGTTTTTGTTCTTCTTTCTCTAGTTGCTTTAGGTGCAAGGTTAGGATGTTTATTCGAGATGTTTCCTGTTTCTTAAGGTGGGCTTGTATTGCTGTAAACTTCCCTCTTTGAACTGCTTTTGCTGCATCCCATAGGTTTTGGGTCGTCGTGTCTCCATTGCCATTTGTTTCTAGGTATTTTTTGGTTTCCTCTTTGATTTCTTCAGTGATGACTTCGTTATTAAGTAGTGTATTGTTTAGCCTCCATGTGTTTGTACTTTTTACAGATCTTTTCCTGTATTTTATATCTAGTCTCATGGTGTTGTGGTCGGAAAAGATACTTGATACAATTTCAGTTTTCTTAAATTTACCAAGGCTTGATTTGTGATCCAAGATATGATCTATCCTGGAGAATATTACATGAGCACTTGAGAAAAATGTGTATTCTGTTGTTTTTGGATGGAGTGTCCTATAAATATCAATTAAGTCCATCTTGTTTAATGTATCATTTGAAGCTTGTGTTTCTTTATTTGTTTTCATTTTGGATGATCTGTCCATTGGTGAAAGTGGGGAGTTAAAGTACCCTACTACGAATGTGTTACTGTTGATTTCCCCTTTTATGGCTGTTATTATTTGCCTTATGTATTGAGGTGCTCCTATGTTGGGTGCATAAATATTTACAATCGTTATATCTTCTTCTTGGATTGATCCCTTGATCATTATGTAGTGCCCTTCTTTGTCTCTTCTAATAGTCTTTATTTTAAAGTATATTTTGTCTGATATGAGAATTGCTACTCCAGCTTTCTTTTGACTTCCATTTGCATGGAATAACATTTTCCATCCCCTTACTTTCAGTCTGTATGAGTGTCTAGGTCTGAAGTGCGTCTCTTGTAGACAGTATATATATGGGTTTTATTTTTGTATCCATTCAGCCAGTCTGTGTCTTTTGGTGAGAGCATTTAGTCCATTTAAATTTAAGGTAATTATCGATATGTATGTTCCTATTCCCATTTTCTTTATTGTTTTGGGTTTGTTATTGTAGGTCTTTCCTTCTCTTGTTTTTCTTGCCTAGAGAAGTCCCTGTAGCATTTGTTGTAAAGCTGGTTTGGTGGTGCTGGACGCTCTCAGCTTTTGCTTGTCTGTAAAGGTTTAAATATCTCCATCAAATCTGAATGAGATCCTTGCTGGATAGAGCAATATTTGTTGTAGGTTTTTCTCCTTCATCACTTTAAATATGTCCTGCCAGTCCCTTCTGGCTTGCAGAGTTTCTGCTGAAAGATCAGCTGGTAACCTTATGGGGATTCCATTATGTGTTATTTATTGTTTTTCCCTTGCTGCTTTTAATATGTTTCCTTTGTATTTAATTTTCGACAGTTTGATTAATATGTGTCTTGGCGTATTTCTCCTTGCATTTATCCTGTATGGGACTCTCTGTGCTTCCTGGACTTGATTAACTATTTCCTTTCCCATATTAAGGAAGTTTTCAACTATAATCTCTTCAAATATTTTCTCAGTCCCTTTCTTTTTCTCTTCTTCTTCTGGAACCCCTATAATTCGAATGTTGGTGCATTTAATGTTGTCCCAGTGGTCTCTGAGACTGTCCTCAGTTCTTTTCATTCTTTTTTCTTTATTCTGCTCCGCAGTAGTTATTTACACTACTTTATCTTCCAGATCACTTATCCGTCTTCTGCCTCAGTTATTCTGCCATTGATCCCATCTAGAGTATTTTTAATTTCATTTATTGTGTTGTTCATCATTGCTTGTTTTATCTTTAGTTCTTCTAGGAACTTGTTAAATGTTTCTTGCATTTTGTCTATTTCCAAGAGTTTGGATCATATTTACTATCATTATTCTGAATTCTTTTTCAAGTAGACTGCCTATTTCCTCTTCATTTGTTAGGTCTGGTGGGTTTTTATCTTGCCCCTTCATCTGCTCTGTGTTTTTCTGTCTTCTCATTTTGCTTATCTTACTGTGTTTGAGGTCTCCTTTTTGCAGGCTGCAGGTTCGTAGTTCCCGTTGTTTTTGGTGTCTGTCTCCAGTGATTAAAGTTGGTTCAGTGGGTTGTGTAGGCTTCCTGGTGGAGTGGACTAGTGCCTATGTTCTGGTGGATGAGGATGGATCTTGTTTTCTGGTGAGCAGGTCCACGTCTGGTGGTGTGTTTTGGGGCTCTGTGGACTTATTATGATTTTAGGCAGGCTTTCTGCTAATGGGTGGAATTGTGTTCCTGTCTTGGTAGTTGTTTGGCATAGGGTGTCCAGCACTGTAGCTTGCTGGTCGTTGAGTGAAGCTGGGTGTTGGTGTTGAGATGGAGATCTCTGGGAGATTTTTGCCGTTTGATATTACGTGGAACTTGGAAGCCCCTTGTGGTCCAGTGTCCTGAAATCGGCTCTCCCACCTCAGAGGCACAGCACTGACTCCGGGCTGCAGCACCAAGAGCCTTTCATCCACACGGCTCAGAATAAAAGTGAGAAGAAAGAAAGAAAGAAAGAGAGAAAGAAAAGAAGATAAAATAAAGTAAAATAAAATAAAGTTATTAAAATAAAAATTAACTTTTAAGAAAAAAAAAATTTTTAAGGAAAAAAAATGGACAGATAGAACCCTAGGACAAATGGTGAAACCAAAGCTAAACAGACAAAATCTCTCACAGAAGCATGCATATACACACTCACAAAAAGAGGAAAAGGGGAAAAAATAATAAATCTTGCTCTCAAAGTCCATCTCCTCAATTTTGGGATGATTGGTTGTCTATTCATGCATTCCACACATGCAGGGTACATCAGGTTGATTGTGGAGCTTTAATCCGCTGCTTCTGAGGCTGCTGGGAGAGATTTTCCTTTCTCTTCTTTGTTCGCACAGCTCCCTGGACTCAGCTTTGGATTTGGCCCCGCCTCTGCGTGTACGTTGCCTGAGGGCATTTGTTCTTCACTCAGAGAGGATGGCTTTAAAGGAGAAGCTGCTTCGGGGACTCTGGCTCACTCAGGCCGGGGGGGAGGTTGGCGTGCAGATGCGAGGCGACCCTGCAGCAGCGGAGGCCGGTGGGACCTTGCACCAGCCTGTGGCACGCCATATGTTCTCCCGGGGAGGTTGTCGCTGGATCCCGGGACCCTGGCAGTGGCAGGCTGCACAGGCTCCCAGAAAGTGAGGTGTGGATAGTGACCTGTGCTCGCACACAGGCGTCTTGGTGGCGGCAGCAGCAGCCTTAGCGTCTCATGACCGTCTCTGGGATCCGCACTGTTAGCTGCGGCTCGCGCCCGTCTCTGGAGCTCCTTTAAGCAGCGCTCTTAATCCCCTCTCCTCGCGCACCAGGAAACAAAGAGGGAAGAAAAAGTCTCTTGCCTCTTTGGCAGGTCCAAACTATTTCCCACACTCTCTCCCGGCTAGCGGTGGTGCACTAGCCCCTTCAGGCTGTGTTCACACCGCCAGTCCTCTCCCTGCGCTCCGACCGAAGCCCGAGCCTCAGCTCCCAGCCCCGCCTGCCCCGGCGGGTGAGAAGACAAGGCTCTTGGGCTGGTGAGTGCTGGTCGGCACCGATCCTCTGTGCGGGAATCTCTCCGCTTTGCCCTCCGCACCCCTGTTTCTGCGCTCTCCTCCTCAGCTCCGAAGCTTCCCCCAATCTGCCACCTGCAGTCTCCGCCCATGAAGGGGCTCCTAGTGTGTGGAAACTTTTCCTCCTTCACAGCTCCCTCCCACTGGTGCAGGTCCCGTCCCTATCCTTTTGTCTCTGTTTATTCTTTTTTCTTTTGCCCTACCCAGGTACGTGGGGAGCTTCTTACCTTTTGGGAGGTCTGAGGTCTTCAACCAGCGTTCAGTAGGTGTTCTGTAGGAGTTCTCCCACATGTAATGTATTTCTGATGTATCTGTGGGGAGAAAGGTGATCTCCTCGTCTTACTCTTCTGCCTTCTTCGAGAAAATACTTTTTTTTTTTTTTTTTTTTTGCAGTACGCAGGCCTCTCACTATTGTGGCCTCTCCCGTTGGGAGCAAAGGCTCCGGACAGCAAGCTCAGCAGCCATGGCTCACGGACCGAGCCTCTCCGCGGCATGTGGGATTTTCCCAGACCAGGGCACGAACCCGTGTCCTCTGCATCGGCAGGCGGACTCTCAACCACTACGCCACCAGGGAAGACCAGGAAAATACCTTTTATATACCACAAAATTCTGCCTAATTACTGTTTTTTCTTCCTCTGTTACCTACAAGAGTTCTGGACAAATCATCTAGATCCATAATCTCAAAAGCATACAAGACAGTTAATCCAATAAAAAAGTTATTTATCTTTGCAAATAATTATACTTGGGTTGACATTGATGCCCTTGCTTGACACATAGTCACAAAGTCAATCTACATTCACTCCCTCAAGGATTCTTGAAGAAAGAACATTTAACAAAGCCCCCTAAATTGTTAATTTCAGTATGTAGTAATATAGGTGAGTTACATGTGTCTCAATTAGATTTATAAATTATATTATTCAGTTTAACTAAACCAACTTTCCAAACTAGAGTACACCTGAAAATAAATCAATGAGTAAACATAAAATGATACTGCAAGACAAGCAAATAATAAGAACATAGCTGAGCAGACACTTCCAATACTCTTAATACAAGCTCTTCATCAGACATATTAAGGGATTAAAACACAATAATCTCATCAGATCTGAGAAGACAATGATCAAAAATAAAACATATCAGGAGGACAATTGAATATAAGTTTACTTCCATTATTGATATCAGTGAATATCACCCTAAGAGTGTATTATGTCTTGAAATATTATCAGATGAAGGTTACCAGTATGAAGTCAGCAAAATAGCCTTCTATTTAAATATTTTATTCCCTTAATTTTCACCTCCAACATTTATTTTCTGCTTTTATGCATTTTTTGCAGAATACATGACATATACATATACTGTTTGTAAATAATTATGCATTTGTAAGGAGTATAGCAGAGGAGGATTTACTGTGACATTAATGAAACTTAAACCTATGTGGGAAGAGGGAGTCTCTAAAGTTTCCAAGACTCTGTCAAGGGCCCTAGCAATGTATTTTCAGCTTCCTAGGTTATAATAAAATTTACAAAAATAAGATGTTTGAATCACAGTCTGTTCAGATTACTGTCACTTCTTTTCTGATTTCTTCTTCTCACTCTCCTGTCACAGTTCTTATTGGGTCAGATAGTGTTGTGTAGCTATGGGATCTTATAGACTTTCTAAAAGGCTTTAGGAGGTACTCACAAGTTCTCCTAACTATGCCCTCTCACCTAATCATGGAATGTCACCTTTTTTTTTTTTTTTTTTTTTTGAGGTATGCGGCCTCTCACTGTTGTGGCCTCTCCCGTTGCGGAGCACAGGCTCCGGACATGCACGTTCAGCAGCCATGGTTCACGGGCCCAGCTGCTCCGTGGCATGTGGAATCTTCCCAGACCAGGGCACGAACCCATGTCCCCTGCATCGGCAGGCGAACTCTCAACCACTGTGCCACCAGAAAATCCCCACCCTTTTTTGTAGGGAGAAATATGTTTAGTTTAGCTTTAGTAGGATGTATTTATGTGATTTGCGATCATTGCTGTGTATAGTTAGTTTCTGGCCATCTTTGTGTAGGCATGGCTTCTAAGACTGCTACTGCCAATAGTACTGACATCCAATCCAAAAATCATATGATAAAAATATGTCCAATGACACATAATCCCAGATTATTTGAATAACAAAAGAGAAGCAAGTTTTGAGATATACAGAGCCAGAAGCTAGTCTGTGGAGAATACTATAGCAATGTATCAAGAAGTAATTAATATAACTATTATGACATTTTTCTGCATTAGTTAGTTCGTGGCATTTGTGGTATTTTTAATTTCAAATAATTATTCACTTAAAAACCTAATATTTATTCATAATTTTGGGTAATTTTTCTTAAAGTAATTGTTCTCAAATTGTATAAAGTCCCACAAATCCTGGATCTGCCCCTGAGTATACATGAAAAAATTGTTACTGAAGTATTGTGGGACCAAATGTTTGGAGACTACTGATCCTTCATTGCCATCCCCTCTCCCTGCCCTACTGGTCACCCAATTCAACAAGACTTCCACCCCTACCACTTACTGAAACTCTTCTCACCAGCATCACTGATGACCTCCTCAATGCAAAATATTGTGGCTACTTTTCTCATTTATTTAAAGTAAATACATGTAAAGAAAGAATACTTATGTACGTGAAAAGAATGGAAGATATAGTAGCACATAAAGTAACAAAAAAGTCATTTTCACCCTATTTGCTATTCTGCTCCCCTCTTTGGAAATTGTTATGCTAATGAGGCAAAGATGACCTCTACGTATTGGTTCCTAAGTTGTTTATTTCTTCACAGCATCAGGCTGGTACCCCTTAGCTCAAAAGCCTGCCAGCAACAAATTCAAACTTTTATGCATCTGATTATTTTTAAATAGCCAAACAAGCAAATTTGGGGGCATTTAGGGCCTGCCTGCTTTACATACTCTGCAAAACCTCACCTAGCATCTGCTAGACTGAAAAGATAGAATCTAGGGTAAAAGCCAAAGCCACTGTAGCCTTCAGAGCTGCTAAGCCAGAGATTCCCACTGTACTGAGCAATATTACCTACACACATACGCCCCTCTCCCATCTACTTCTCCTCCAGGTATCCCCTCCCCTATTCCCTTTCTGGGTGGTGCCCCACTCGCTGTAAGGTTCCTGGAGGTCTTATATTGGAAGGAACTTCTGCTCTCAGGCAACCCTGTTCCAGTGCCACCTGATAAAACTTGTTGTGTGTTACTGACTCTTGTGGACATAGGTTTCCTTGATCAGCTCCAAATCCTTCAAATCCCTACAGAAGTAACCGTTAATAGCGAAGGGTCCTTTTATATCTTTTTTTATGCAGTTGTGTGTGATTGCAGGTATTTGTATTTCTTCACATACAAATACTTTACATTCTTAACACAAATAGGGTTATACACTATACAAATACATATTGATGTTCTTTATTTGTTCCAGTAATGTTAATATTCCATAGTATGTTTTCATTTAACTGTTCCCTTTTTGCTATTGCAAATACTGCTATAAATGATCATTTGTGTGGCCAACTTGCTTACAGATACATGTATTTCTGAAGGACAGATTCATAGATGTAGTGTTTTGAGGCAGTGGCACACAGTGACAAAAGCACAGATGGGAAGAACAAAAAGAAATGAGAGTTGAGAAAAATATTAACTAATGATTAGTCATGTACAGCATCACGGTAAGACACAGGCCTCAGGGTCAAATGTGTTTGGGAGATAAATAGCACCAGTATGGGCTGAGGAAAGCATAAGATTTTATCCTGAATATTTAAATCTATAGACTCAAAGAACTTCTTTGAAACAAAAATCTCTGTGGTATATGGGAATCCAGAGCTGTGGAGATTTTTCACTGTAATGGGTGGCTTTGACACGCTGTCACTTTGGGGTGGGCTTTTGTATAAGGGACAAAATGAGAACTGCCCCAGGACTGAGATGGGAGGGCCCTTCCCTTGACTTCAGTGACACTGCTGAAGCCAGGGGAAAATGTAGTTGTCATTGTGTGGGAGTTGAGAAGACTATTTGTGAGACACCTCCTGAGCCTTCTGGAAAGGGTTGTGTAGGATTTTGTGAGTGAGAGTGAGTCAGAGGAGCACCTGTTAACTGAAGTTAGGAGATTTCAGAGAAGATGGGAGCTACTAGACGGAGGTTCTCAACTTTGATTGCACCTTATGATCACCTAATGAACTTTGGAAAAAACACTGAATTCCAGGTACACCCCAGACCAACTAAGTTAGATTCTTTTAGGTATGGGACTCCAGCATCAGAAGTTTATAAAATTTCCTAGGTGGCTCCAATGTGTAGATAGGTTTAGAATCACTGACCTAAAGGCTCTGCAATAGTTCTCAAATTGTGGCCCCTAAACACAGCATCACCTGGTAACTCGTTAAGACAGCAAATTCTCAGACCTTATCTCAGACCCACTGAATCAGAAATTCAGTTTAATAAGCCTTCCAGGTTATTCTGATGCATACTAAAGTTTTAAAGTCACTGAGCTAATGCAACCAGGAATCACCATTACCAGCAAAGAGCGTTTATCCATCACTAGGAATTAAAGAATATGGATTTTACCAAGTAAGACTCAGGCGTGGGACACTCTCAAGTTACCATTTTGTCAGATTCTCTCCATCTTCCCCTGATCACTATAACTGATTCATTTCTTGGATTTGTAGTAGTTACTTATTATCAGCAAATAAATAATTTATGGATATTAAAATCTGTGGTGAATGCTGAATGACTATACTTCCCTGAAAACAGTAGAGCCTGCCACTTGTTAACAAATACTTTTCACTCAAGCATCTCTGTTGGGTTAAATATTTTAGACTTAGCAATGACTTCCAGCATCCTACATGTGAAAGTATTGGCTTTTTCCCTAGAGTTCTTTCTTCCTTCAGTATGATTCATCAACTGAAATGGGAAATTGCTTGTACTCGTCTGTAATTATGTCTTGTGATTAGAGCTGCCCTTCCCCATGAGCTCACAGAGAATATATGTAGAGGGTAGGGAACTTTAATTCTTCCACAGTGAATCAATCCATCACTAATTGTTCCAACTTGAAATAAAACTGCTACAGGGCTAAGGCTCTGGAGAACACATTGTCTTTATACCAAGAAATGAGTCCGTTTTCCTTTAGGCAATGACAGTTTGCCCCAGTGGAAATTTAGGAATGTCAGAATGTCTACATTTTCTTTTCCTTATGTTTTAAGTCTCTTCTAAATCATGAATCATGCTTCTACACGTAATATTTCTTAAACTCCAGAGTATTCTTAGGTTGTGGGATATTATGCATTCCCATTTGTATTCTTCTCCAAAATGCTATTTTCTAAATTCTCTTTGATATCCATGAAACCTGAGGAACCTATTTTTTAAATTGTATTTTATCATTCAACTGTATCACAAAGATAAAAAATGTGTTTGCCTTGAAATGCTCAATGCCCAAACTACCTCTCTCCAACACAGCTCTAAACTGCATTTGGAAAACAAGCTTCACAGGAAACTTCCCTCCCAACCTACATTGGTGCCCTTGCTCCTTTTGCTACTCAAATTTATATGCTTGAGTTAGGAATATAAATATAAAAATCTTTCTAGGGTCTTCCATAGTGGTCCAGTGGCTAAGACTCCGCACTCCCAATGCAGGGGGGCTGGGTTCAATCCCTGGTCAGGGAAGTAGATCCCACATGCCGCAACTAAGAGTTCACATGTTGCAACTAAAAATAAAGATCCTGCATGCCACAACTAAGACCCAGTGCAGCCAAATAAATAAATAAATATTTTTTAAAAAATATCTTTATAGGGGCTTCCCTGGTGGCGCAGTGGTTGAGCGTCCTCCTGCCAATGCAGGGGACACGGGTTCGTGCCCCGGTCCGGGAAGATCCCACATGCCGTGGAGCAGCTGGGCCTGTGAGCCATGGCTGCTGAGCCTGCGCGTCCGGAGCCTGTGCTCCGCAACAGGAGAGGCCACAACAGTGAGAGGCCCGCGTAACGCTAAAATATATATATATATATATCTTTATAATGATCAAATTCACAAAGGGGGGGAGGGGGATGCCACACTTTTCAGGCACTAGATGCTATAAAAAGAAAGGGCCCTCCTGCTTTGAGAACAGTAGATTGTAAACAGGGCTCAGTGCTGTCTGAATCAGCACCCTGGAGAGCACTCGTCAGGATTGAGCCTCGTTGCTGCCAACACCGTCATTGTCATTGTAACTCAATGAGAAAACCACTTGGGCACAATCTGTTTTATTAGATTGTTTTCTCCTCCCTCCCAACTCTGCCTCCTTTGAGTGCCCACGTTCAGAGAGTTACACCAGCAAAAGTTAGACAAATGTCCACTTCCCTGAGGCTTCAGCTGATCCCTGGTGGGACCCTGAACACAGAATCCAGCTAACCTGTACCAAGGCTGAGCCAGAACACCTCAACAATCAATAGTTGATTGAAGATGTTCTGTTAGCCAATTCCTGAAAAAATTAGACTTGGCATTTTTTTTTAATTTTTATTTATTTACTTATTTTGGCTGCTTTGGGTCTTCGTTGCTGCACGTGGGCTTTCTCTCTAGTTGTGGCGAGTGGGGGCTACTCCGTCACAGTGCTCAGCCTTCTCATTGTGGTGGCTTCTCTTGTTGCGGAGCATGGGCTCTAGGCACATGGGCTTCAGTAGTTGCAGAACGCAGGCTCAGTAGTTGTGGCTCACAGGCTTTGTTGCTCCACAGCATATGGGATCTTCCTGGACCAGGGATCAAACCCATGTCCCCTGCATTGGCAGGTGGATTCTTAACCACTGAGCCACCATTGAAGCCCCTGGCATATTTTTTAAAATACTCATCATATAGGACTTTATCATATGCTTATCCACTTTAGCAGGTTGGCAGAAGATTATAGAAAAAAATGAAAGAACAATGGGGTATCATGTTTGGGGAGAGACACTGTTATGCATGCCTGACCTTTCAAATGCACAGCATATATCAGTTTCCTTTTGCTGCTGTAATAAACCACCGCAAACTTAGCAGCTCAAAACAACAAAAATTTATTCTCTTACAGTTCTGTGGGTCATACATCCAACATGGGTCTCACTGGCCTAACAGCAGGACTGACAGGGCTGCATTCCTTTCTGGAGGCTCTAGGGAAGGATCTGTTTCCTTTCTCATTGGGTTGTGGACAGAATTCAGTTCCTGTGGTTGTAGAACTGAAGATTTTGCTTCCTTGATGGATGTCAGCTAAGGGTCATTCCTAGCTTCTAGAGGTTACTTGCATTCCCCAGTTCATGGTCCCCTTCCTCCATCTCCAAAGCCATCAATGGCAAGCCGAGTCATGCTTTGAATCGCTCCTTCTTCTTCCATCTCATCTCTCTAAGCCACACTACTGCCTCTCTTTTCTCATATGATGAGATTGGTCCACCAGGTAATTCGTGATAATCTCCCCATCTCAAGGTCCTTAATTATGTCTACAAACTCTTCTTTACCATATAACACATTCACTGGTTCTGGGGATTAGAACATGGACATCTTTGGGGCGGCAGGGCGGGGGGTGGGGCCATTATTCTGACACCACGCATGAGCAGAAACCTAAGATGGAAAAGAATACTCAACGAAGAAATTTCATTTTGGGTGACAACAGGAGAAACGTTGAGAAAAACAGCTGGCCCTTCCAGATAAAGGGGTTACAGGCTTTCTCCTGTACTAAGATTTTAGCTTCCAGGCTTCTGCAGACTCTGTGTCTGATCCTGTGCCCTCCTTGATTTCTCTAGTTCAAGAAGAAGTTCTTAAACTGTGGGCTGTCTTGGTGAGAAAAACACAATATTCATAGATGAAAATAGTCATTAAAAATCTATCTATCTGACTGAAATAAGATCTTGCACCCTGCACAGTTTTCCACACTGTAAATAAGTTTTTGGCTTTTATATCTTCTTAATCATGAATTTAAAAACTATAAAAAAGGACAGTAAATCAAAGGCAAAAACAGTGAAGGATTAAAAGAAGATAAAGGAGGTGAGAAAAGGGAGAGTTTTGAAAGCAAAATTTATTATTATTATCATTTTTATTGTTTGGTGCAGAAAGCTGTAAAGTACAAAATAATCTCTAGGAAGTTGGAAAAATTTCTTGTTACTGGCCTTAAGGCATTTTAAAATTAATCTGTCATAAACTGACAAATATTGCTCTGGGGAAATGGAGCACAGACAGAAGTGATCCATGTCAAAACACGCACTTATTCAAGAGAAAAAAATTCTGTAGAATTATTCACATGCTGCACAACTGTGAGACAGTTGGTCATCTAAGCTTTGATATCATGCAGTTAGCCTCAACTTACATGTTTTCCCCTGAGGATCTTATAATTTTTCCTTTATTACTGATAAATGGAATATTGCCTGCCATATTAGTAAAAAAAAAGATGTCACAATCGGAGATTGCAGCCCTCCAAGGTGAGCCGGTGAGCCCTGAGGGGACTCAGGAAGGAAACAGAGAATACCTGCCATGTAGCAGCCACCAGACTGCAGCCACTCCTTTCGGTGAGCCCTGAGGAAACTCAGGATGTGTAAACACAGGATACTGGCCCCAGGTAGCTGAGGTGCGTGTCAAAGGAATGATTTCAGTGAGCCCAGAGTCTTGCATCTTCCCATACATAGAAAAGCGATAAATTCCTTAACTTGATCTATCTGGTTTTCTTTTATTAACAATAATCTTTTGTTGTTCAGACTACCTGCCCTTTGTTGCAAAACTCCTATATATTCTGGCTCCCCGCCCCTCGCCTCCTCCGAGCAGTTCTCTAGGGGTTACTTGAGATGCTGCCTCCCGGGCTTGAAGTTCTAAAAATTCCCACCGAATAAAACATAACTCTCAACTTTTAGGTTGTGAAAATATCTTTTAGTCGACGTTACCTATATTTCATGATTCTAATATTAAATAAAAACTAAGCCTTTGACTTGATCTTGTGTCTCCATAGGCAGCTATTACAATGAATCCCCTCCAAAAATAAAGTATCAACGCAGGTGCCATACTCCAGTCAAGAGGCTCACTTTTGTCTGGGCTACAGTTCCCAGCACCACCCACCCCCACTCTACCCAGGAAGGGGTGCTGGGCTCCTGCAGTAGGGCAGTGACGTGAAAGGGAGGGAGCTGACCCCTTTTCCGTCTCGTGCATTATATTCAAGTTACTGTGTCTCGGCTTTCCCCCTTCCATGTGAGGCTCCTGTTGGCTTTCTTCCCTCCTCTTCCTCCTTTATATTCCTTGCAGTGCTGTTGGTGTAGAAACTGCTATAGAACGTTGCTGAGTTCAGCGATTACCTCACCGCCTTACTGAGCACAAGCATGATAGAGCATCCACAAACACCAGATAAAGAAAGTGTTCATTTTGCCATGCCTCTGCCCGTAACTGGAATTAACCATTCTTCTCTCTGTGCCCCCAATAAATATATTTGACGCTCCTCTTGTAACAGGGAAGAGCCAGTTCTGACTCTGCCTTGGGTCTGTTTCTTTTACGTTAACCTCCGTGTTTCATTGCTTCTGTTATTATAACGACTGTCTACAGCTGTAAGCATACATAATGGCCTGTCACAGGGAACCCTGCCCCTCGGTATGGGGGTTAGTGTGCACTGTGTCAAATAGCTTAAACTGAGGAGGTCGACAGAAGACCCGGACTGACAATCTAGGTCCTTGTGATAGCAAGCAAAGAATTGCAGACTACCACTTTGGGCTTAAGCGCAAAGCAAAGTTTGTTACAGCATAGTTACACTGTCTGAGGGAGAGTGCGGGCTGTTTCCGCAAAGTGAAACGAGCCCTCCTGTACAGGCTTAAGGGTGTTTATAAGGAGCGTTCCGTGAGGAGGTGGGCGCAATCATGAGTGAGCGACAGAGATCATTATTTGTTTGACACTCCCGAGTTATGCAATAAGTTCATCACTGCGCATGCCCGTACCCTTGATTCACTAAGAAAAGCCCACGGGGCGGGGGCAAAAGCACATGCAGATTTTATTATAGTGATGGTATAATGAGTTTGGGTTTACTATAGGTCACACGCCTGTCTAGTCTGGGCATGCGCAGCCCGGGGAAGTTCCCTCATGTTACTGTGCTCCCTCTTTATCAGGATAAGTTGCCCACCAGCCGACTATAGTTTTGCCCATTCTGGGTAGGGTCAGGGGAGGGTCCCCAGATGGTTGGGGTGTGACTTGACTACTCCCCTCTTGTCTTTTCACCATTGTCACCTCCTTGCAGCTAATGTCTGACTAACAACATAACATTTCCTCACCTCGTCCCCCTCTCCATTCGATAAAAGAAACTGGCATCCAGACCCCGAAAAGATGGGCTTGGGGAAACCATAGTCCACCATCTTCTCAGTCTGCCGGCTTTCCAAATAAAGTCTCTATTCCTTGCCTCAACACCTCATCTCCCAATTGATTGACCTGTCATGCAGTGAGCAGAGCAGACTTGGACTTGGTAACACTCTTTCAGTTTATCTGGTGCCGTTTTTCCTTGACAGAGAAATGGAGCATTGTGGATCCACCCACATTTTCCCAGGGAAATGTACTTTGTAAGCAGACCTCTGAATTTATTTCAGGTAGACCTCTGAATTGTTTCCAACTACTTGGCTCAACAGTGTGATACATATGGAGTAAAGATGCCCCTGTATAGTGGCCCTCAGTTGTTTACTCTTACAAGTAGACTAGGAGCACCAGGCCTAGCCCCAAGCCCATTGACATCAAATTCAAATTCTTACATATCCAAGTGCCTTAAATGTATCCCAATAAGCATATTTTTAGCTATTTAGAGCCTGTCTGCTTTGCATACCCAGTGAAACTGCACATGGCATCTGACCTGCAGTCAGCATCATGAGGTAGCACTCTGAAGCACTTAGTCAAAGGGCACAGAGCATGACTGCTGCCCACGCACCCACCAAAATGCTTTGCAATTGGGACTGTACCCATGTACACCACCCACACACCCCCTTCACGCACAGAGGCAGTTTGCTTTCCACTGTGCTGGGGTCTGAGTTTCTTTCACCGACCAGTCCTGCTAATCCCACCCAGCCTGATCTAGGTGGATAGGGTAGAGGGTGGGAAGGCACTCTTTCCAGCCTTTTGCTGTGAAACAAGTTGGCTTCATTCTCCACTCAGACTGTCGCATTTATTCTTGGGCTTGGAAGAGAAGCCTCCAGTCTGCCACCATCTTAACATGTCTCCTCCCTGGACAATAGCAGGTGGGTCTCGTGTGGGGACACATGGATGCTCTGAATCTTGGCCGCCTCAAAAAGGGAGGCATTTGCCACCAGGGCTGCCGCAGGTCCTACAGGGTCATGAAAGCCAAAGTCGAAACAGCTCTTAAAGACACCAGCCCTGGGGCAGCCAGGATGACTCAGCCATTGACTCAGGGTGAGTCTGGATGTGTTCCCTGAGGGCCTGTGTCCCACCAGAGCAGTGCTCCTCCTTTCTACCTGAACAGAGTTGATGGGGCAGAACTTCTCCTCTGGGCCTCTGCCCACTTACAGTGGTTGGAGGGGTGCCTGGGACTCTGCTTCAGCCTAGATGACATGTGAGTACATCACTAACACGTGTCCAGCACTCTGGATTTAGGAAACACCAACAGTTCCAAAAATAAAAAAGAAGGGATAAAAAAGTTTACTCTGGCTTGTATGCCCCATGCGGGTAGGGCCTCTACCTGTCTTTTAGTCACAATTCCTCTGCCCAGCTGCCTCACAGATTCTCAACAGACTTGTATTGAAAGAATGAAAAAAGCTAGAGGCCCTCTGACTGCACCTGTGGGATCTGGCCAGGATGCAGGTAGGCCTGGTGGTGGAGCTCATGGACTTCCAGTTCCTGAGAAGGTTGAGGCACCCTCCTCCCCACTTCCCCACCCCAACCCAAGAGAGAGGGCCCTGGGGAAGCACCACAGGTTGGTATTCATGTGCCAGCCCTGTATTCACTGCTAGGGGCCCTGGAGAGGCTCTAATCTCATTGACTTGGGGCAGTACCATCAGCAACCTATTAGGAGCCTAGGCTCAATTAAACCTCCTATTTATATAGGCATAAGAACAAACTGCCATGAGGAATCTGCAGGCCATATACAAAATCCCATCTTCAGGTACATTTTTCTTCTCTCTTGTTAAAGTTCGGACTGTGGTTTCCACTTCAACACTGTTTAACAAAGCTCTCCTGGCAGGGCCACTGAGTTTGTAAAGAGTTGGTTCCCTTGGTGGGGTTGTCACCTTTGCTCTGGCTTCTCGTTTTAATTACATTTAATCCCCATACTTGCTGCACCTCAGAAAATACCCATTAGGAAACAAATAAAATATCAACTTTATTTTTCCAATTTTATTAGAAAATGTTTTCTTTATAGTTTATGCCCATTTGAAAATGCTACCTACATGGTTTTGAAACTGTGCAACCCAGATTGGGACTTGAACCCACGTGCCAGGACTCGAACCTCGCCAAAGCCCAGACTGGAACTTTTAATTGAGATCACACACCTGGTTTCTGGACTTAATGAAGCTCAGCTTCTTGATATCTTGTCAGAAAGAATTCAGTGAGAGACAAAGTGATAGGTAAGAAGTAGATTTATTTAGAGAGAAACACAGTCCACAGAGAGAGTGCGGGCCATCGCAGAAAATGAGAGGCATCAGGGTACGGGGTTGTCAGTTTATATAGGGGTAGGTAATTTCTTAGGCTAGTGGGAAGAGTATTCCAGCTATTTTGGGGAAGGGGTGGGTATTTCCAGGAATTGGACCACCTGAAATTTTATGGTCTTGGAACTGTCGAGGCACCTGTGGGGGTGTCATTTAGCTGATGTGTTACAATGAGCGTATACTGAGGCTCAAGGTCTAGTGAAAATCAACTCATCTGCCATCTTGGACCAGTTTATATCATGTCCTCAAGGGGCTATGTCATTCTTTTAAATGTTGTCCCCTGCCCCCTTCCCTCCTGTTTCAGTTCCTATATCTTCTGAAATGATTTTAAAAATAGTTTAAAACCCTAGATATTTCCAAATTTCCCCTGAAGGGGAAGTGAGCTGTGCCACTGTGGCAGAGCGGGCTGAGCAGGGCACCCACCCATGGCCTCCAGCAGAGGTGTTGCTAATTCCTCCAACAACTTTGTATCTCAGTTTTTGATAGCTTTAAAAAATTATTGAAAATATGGAAGACTGGCAATGACTGAGAAACAATATTATTAGACTATGTAATAAAAATAAAAAGACAATAAATAATGCCAAACTAATCATTAACAGAAGCCTGAAACAGATTGTTTTATTACTTTAATGGCTGAAGATTAGAACATGAAAGAAATGTATAAGCAGCTGCTTTATTCAAACATAAAACCTGTATTTGAAAAATATTTAAAATAATTGGATCTCAATTTGGATTCACTTTCATCACTTGTAGATTTAGATTAATGTCGCATAGTAGGTAATTGTCCTATATGCCTTAGAAAAACTTATCAATGAGACAAAGCCAAAAGAGTTTCTTCAGTTAGAAGGAACATTCACAAACGAGCTGCCACTGATCCTTAAACTTCAGGTGTGACTGACCTCCAAGCTTCCCGTAGGTGGCGCCCAGAACATGTCTAAGTCACTGTGGGCTAGGGCTCTCTCCACGGCCAGAATTGTGTCAGAAGTCCCCAGGGTGGGACCAGCCAGGAGAGCCAGACCTGAGCCCCTGGCTGGGCTCCAGCAGACGGCGGAGGGGCCGGCTGGCTGCTGTGACACACAGCACAGACTCTGGGAGGGGTGCTGGCTGCTCCATTTGGAGAAAGAGAAAGGCCTAATCCACTGGTGAAGGAAAAGTAACAGTGAGAAATACGTCAGTCCTTGGTCCTCCACTTCAGTGGAGATGGGGGGAACCTACCACAGAAGGCACCACAGATAATAGTTGAGGGAAAGAGCGGAGAATTAAAAGACAAAGGAATATGAATAATTGCTGAAAATACAAATATACCTCATTACCTTTCCTGTTATCTTCCTCTTCCTTACCAAGAGGTGTCTGTCACATCCCCACTAACCAGAGGGGGCCACCTGGAGCCTGGCACAGATGACTCATGACTGCAATGGTCAACAAGGGGAAGAACACACCCCCGAGTCCCATCATGTCACTGTGTCATCTGCAATGTCACACAGAAGCCGGGAAACGACAGCGACCCCCTTGCTTGGCTTCTTGGCCTCACCTTTGCTGGAGGCCTCATCTTCCCTGGCCTCCATGCACTACTGCAGCTCCTAGGGATGGGACTTGTTAGGGGAGCATTCGGGGACTGCTACATGCAGGTCACAGGTCTAATACTTTACATTCACAGTGCCAGGCAGCACCGGGGTAACGTTTTGAGTGAAGCATTATTTTTATTTGGCACTTAGGAAACCTGAGGCTCCAACAAGAATAACCTGCCCTGCTGTTGGAAAGTAGTAGAGCCTGGCTTCAACCCAATACCCTCTGACACACATCATGCCCCACTTCCATGATGCAACTGGAAAGAGGGCAGCTGAGTCTGAACTCCTGTGCTCCCTCCTCACCTAGGGAATAACTATGATAATAGCACTGATAGTGAATCACCAGGGATTGATGAGGAGTCCAACAGAGGTCTGGGAAGGAGCTGTAAGATGGCCTTACAGCCACTTCCTGTCACCACTGAGACCCACAGAGCATCCCTCCTAGAGCAGAGGAAGAGGCCGCCTCCCACCTGCTGAGGCAAAGCAGGTCCCCTATCCACAAAGGTTGAGCTGCTCCCCCAGGTCCAGCAAACAAGAAAGTGATGTCTAAAATTACAAGCAGACCTCAGAGGAATTGTGGGTTAGGTTCCAGACCACAGCAATAAAGCAAATATTGCAGTAAAGTGAGTCACACAAATTTTTGGTTTCTCACTGCATATGAAAGTTATATTCATACTGTACTCTATTAAGTGTGCAGGAGCATTTTTGTCTAAAAAAAATGTAATACCTTATTTTTAAAATAATTTATTGCTAACCATCATCTGAACCTTTAGCAAATCATAGTAGTAACATCAAAGATCACTGATCCCAGACCATGATAACAAATATTAAAATAAAGAAAAAGTTTGAAATATTGCAAGAATTACCAAAATGTAACACAGAGACAGAAAGTGAGCAGATAAGGTTGGAAAAATTGTGCCAACAGATTGCTTACTGCACAGTTGCCACAAACCTTCAATTTGAAAAAAAAAAAAAGCAATATCTGTGAAGTGCAATAAACCAAACCACAATAAAATGAGGTATGCCTGTATGTGACTGTGACAAAAATCTGCCAACTAATGTCTAGCCTCCCCATTTCTGACAAAACCTGTGCTGGCTGCTGATCTGCCTCCTGCTTGTAAGCCCATCAGGTAACCATACGAGCGCAAAGCTGGCCCTCTTCTACCTGCTGATAATACCACATGACCCCATCTACACTCGCTCACCCCACTGCCAGTTGGCAGAAAGTGATGCCCACACCCTGTCCCTGAGGGTGTGATTACTGATGTAGAATAACAAACACATTTCAATATACTAAGGCAAAAAATTACAAATTTGTTTTGAGAGTATATTCCCATACATTACCATTTATACATCTTGTTGAAATAAAATTTATATTTTAAGGCAGGGCAAGAAAAACATTAAACATAAAATTCTCTCTCTGTGTTTGTTTGGGCTTCTCCCTCCTTAATGTGCAGAGTGCACCAGACCTCCACAAAGATGGGAGTGCCTGCTCAGCTGTAAAGGTCTTTTTTTTCCTTCTTTCTTCTGACGCTAGCAGTTTAACTTCTTAAAAGAATAGTGTCCTTTCCCAGCTCTGTAGGGGGTTGTGGTGACTTGCGGCTCACTTTGTATGTGCTTACCTGGACTATGTATCCTTGGTGAACTTTATGTAAAATATCAGTATTTCATTTTGATGTACCATCCTTTGTCTCAAAAATGTATATGACTATGCCTTCTAACAGAAGGAACAGTTCTCAGAGCTTTCTGAGAATCTGCTGCCTGTGTTATAATCCTCAGTTTGGCTCAAAAAAAATTCTCTTTTTTCTTCTTAACTTGAGAGTTAATTGAATTTTCATTGACATTTTCTTTGTGTAGTCTTCAGGATATCAGAGACACCCACCAGAGGACACCTGGCGTCTACCCCAAACCAGTGCTTGGTACAAGCAGCGACCGTTTGAGCCTCACCTATTTCTTGGTATCCTTCAGGTGTTTTGGTGAGTTCTGATATCCAGACATCATTACTTTAAATGACGTCCTGAATTTTACTCGAGCTGTTTTTCTTCAGACTTGGAATTCTAAGAGGGTACCAGTACATTTCCTATGCACGGACCTAAGGGGAAATTCCTAGGCAGGGACCTTGGGGGAAATTTGGAGTGAATTGGGTTGGCTCTCTTTTTTTTAAAACTGGCTTAAATTGGAAAGATTATGTATATATGGTCTAAACAAACTGCTAGTGAAATGAGAGACTGAGCCTGCTCAGCTCCAAAGAAAAGGGGCATCTGCTCCTTCGGCCACAAGTCATTCTCAGATGACTGAGACCCTAGCGGAAGTGTCTGAGGATCAATCCTCATGATGTGTAGCAGTCCCACAGAGAATCCCACTACAACTATTAAGTAAATTCTGCCCCCCAGGGGGCATAATAAAGGATGATCACCTGGTGCCCTGAGCACCCACGGCAGTTTTAGACTGTTGGAGGGAGAAATCAAGACACATAAGAGAGTCAAACCAACCCAAGGGTAACTCCTTGGGGAGCTAGACTCAGAAGCAGCACACATTTGATTCATCACGCTGTCCTCAGAAAGTTGTTCAGATCATATCTGAATTAGGCTGCCAAATTAATAACGGGAAACCGTGCCTCAAAGGCCGAACATCTCCCGGATGGGCAGCCACTCACTGGAACTTCAGCTGGCTTCATACATGGAGCTCTCTTGACATTCTAGAGAAAGCCAGCTTGAAAAAATACCTTTTCAAAATTCTGATCTTGAGAAAATAAAAGTATTCCTAGGAGAAAACTTGAAGTTATAACATCACCTGAGACTACAGCCTTAGCTCAATTAATAGAACTTAAAACTGAAAGGAAGAAAAAAGAAAGGAAAAGGGCTTTTTAAACCTCGGGCAGGAAAATTATGAGATCTCTGTGTCTCTGTATATATATAGTCTGTGTGTATGTTTTAAGTATGATATGCCCCTACCTTAAGATGGTATTATCAAAATTAATTTGTAAAAGAGCTCTCTTTAACTGACTTAAAAGTAAGTGTTTACAAATTTTGATTTGTACAAATCAAATATTTCTACAAGTAACTTAGGCAACTAAATGTAACATATACTAGCCCAAAATTTTAAAGGATCACCTGATCTAGGATTATGCTTTAATGAATAAAAACAAGTTTAAATCGAGGGTTTAATTAATATAAAAGTCTTTAGAGTCATCAACATTGAGTATAATACTTCCATTGTACCTAGGTTTACTGAAAGTGAATAAACTCATGTCATCTGTGTTACAAAATCTTTCAACAAGATAATTAATGGTATGATGATATTTTCATAAATAAAAAAATAAAGATAAGTGGGACAAAAGCTTTTGGGTGAACTCTTTAATAATAAGATGTTATATGATAGATGCAGAGAAAGCTTTCGACAAAATTAAACACCCATTTATGATAAAAACCCTGCAGAAAGTAGGCATAGAGGGAACTTTCCTCAACATAATAAAGGCCATATATGACAAACCCACAGCCAACACCGTCCTCAATGGTGAAAAACTGAAACCATTTCCACTAAGATCAGGAAAAAGACAACATTGCTCACTCTCACCACTCTAATTCAACACAGTTTTGGAAGTTTTAGCCACAGCAATCAGAGTAGAAAAAGAAATAAAAGGAATCCAAATCGGAAAAGAAGAAGTAAAGCTGTCACTGTTTGCAGATGACATGATACTATACATAGAGAATCCTAAAGATGCTACCAGAAAACTACTAGAGCTAATCAATGAATTTGGTAAAGTAGCAGGATACAAAATTAATGCACAGAAATCTCTGGCATTCCTATATACTAATGATGAAAAATCTGAAAGTGAAATCAAGAAAACACTCCCATTTACCACTGCAACAAAAAGAATAAAATATCTAGGAATAAACCTACCTAAGGGGACAAAAGACCTGTATGCAAAAAATTATAAGATACTGATGAAAGAAATTAAAGATGATACAAATAGTTGGAGAGATATACCATGTTCTTGGATTGGAAGAATCAACATTGTGAAAATGACCCTATTACCCAAAGCAATCTAAAGATTCAATGCAATCCCTATCAAAGTACCACTGGCATTTTTCACAGAACTAGAACAAAAAATTTCACAATTTGTATGGAAACACAAAAGACCCCGAAGAGCCAAAGCAATCTTGAGAAAGGAAAACAGATGGAGGAATCAGGCTCCCTGACTTCAGACTATACTACAAAGCTACAGTAATCAAGACAGTATGGTACTGGCACAAAATCAGAACTATAGATCAATGGAGCAGGATAGAAAGCCCAGAGATAAACCCATGCACATTTGGTCACCTTATCTTTGATAAAGGAGGCAAGAATATACAGTGGAGAAAAGACAGCCTCTTCAATAAGTGGTGCTGGGAAAACTGGACAGCTACATGTAAAATATGAAATTACAACACTCCCTAACACCACACACCAAAATAAACTCAAAATGGATTAAAGACCTAAATGTAAGGCCAGACACTATCAAACTCTTAGCGGGAAACATAGGCAGAACACTCTATGACATAAATCACAGCAAGATCCTTTTTGACCCACCTCCTAGAGAAAAGGAAATAAAAACAAAAATAAATAAATGGAACCTAATGAAACTTAAAAGCTTTTGCACAGCAAAGGAAACCATAAACAAGACCAAAAGACAACCCTCCGAATGGGAGAAAATATTAGCAAATGAAGCAACTGACAAAGGATTAATCTCCAGGATTTCCAAGCAGCACATGCAGCTCAATATCAAAAAACAAGCAACCCAATCCAAAAATGGGCAGAAGACCAAAATAGACAATTCTCCAAAGAAGATATAGAGATTGCCAACAAACATATGAAAGAATGCTCAACATCATTAATCATTAGAGATATACAAATCAAAACTACAATGAGATATTATCTCACACCGGTCAGAATGGCCATCATAAAAAATCTAGAAACAATAAATGCTGGAGAGGGTGTGGAGTAAAGGGAACACTCTTGCACTGTTGGTAGGAATGTAAATTGATACAGCCACTATGGAGAACAGTATGGAGGTTCCTTAAAAAACTACAAATGGAACTACCATACAACCCAGCAATCCCACTACTGGGCATATACCCTGAGAAAACCATAATTCAAAAAGAGTCATGTACCAAAATGTTCATTGCAGCTCTATTTACAATAACCAGGACATGGAAGCAACCTAAGTGTCCATCAACAGATGAATGGATGAAGAATATGTGGCACATATATACAATGGACTATTAGCCATAAAAAAAATGAAATTGAGTTATTTGTAGTGAGGTGGATGGACATACAGTCTGTCATACAGAGTGAAATAAGTCAGAAAGAGAAAAAGAAATACCATATGCTAACACATATATATGGAATCTAAGAAAAAATTTTAAAAAGGTCATGAGGAACCTAGCGGTAAGATGGGAATAAAGACACAGACCTACTAGAGCGTGGACTTGAGGTTATGGGTAGGGGGAAGGGTAAGCTGTGACAAAGTGAGATAATGGCATGGACATATATACACTACCAAACGTAAAATAGATAGCTAGTGGGAAGCAGCCACCTAGCACAGGGAGATCAGCTAGGTGGTTTGTGACCACCTAGAGGGGTGGGATAAGGAGGGTTGGAGGAAGGGAGACGCAAGAGGGAAGAGATATGGGAACATATGTATATGTATAACGGATTCACTTTGTTATAAAGTAGAAACTAACACACCATTGTAAAGCAATTATACTCCAATAAAGATGTTCAAAAAACAAAAAAACAACAACATGTTATATGGTATGTCTACCTAAAAACAGTTTCTCCGGATTTTTGGCAGCTTGAAACTTTAGAGTTCTGCTAAATTAAATTAAATGATGGAAATTAATTGAATGTCTTGATCATTTTTAATAAGATAAAATATTGAAATATTAATTGCTAACGACGTCTATGTTTACCTACTTTTGACCTCTTATTACAGAGAGACTACATATGTTTGAAACTTAATAAATGTATTTTGTGCTTCATTGAAAGATCATACTATGAAATGGCATATATTTCTAGAAATTAATTTTTCAAAGGGAATCTTGAGAAAAGAGCTTTATGCATGGTCAAGACTGACTAAAATCAGATGAAATTTAATTAAATAAATGAAATTTAATATTAAAAGTAAAATGATTTAAAACTAGAATTTGTTTTTTTCTCTGTTGAGAGGACAAAGTTTCTTGAAATATTGATCTGCTTTCAATAACAGATTGTAAAGTTTCTTTACCAGTAACTCTTTGCACTTCTCTTTGAAAGCTTTTCTTGTCGTTTTGGTTATGTGAATAAGTATTGTTTCACAGTGACTTATGATCCTATTTGGCCAAATGTTTAAAACCTTTTGATATCTTTGACAACCTTTCTCAAGTCAAATTCTAAATTCAAAATTCTTCTGACCTCCAGATAACTTTGGGATGCTTCAGAGGGCCCCTGAACATCCCAAAGAGAGGTATTAAACTATTTAGGCTTAATTGGTATATTAAATTACATGGGAAACATTGTCAACTGAGTAATAATAAGTCTAAAGTTATATTGTATAGATAAATATTATTAACATAAATGTTCTAGAAATTATATATGAAGTTACTAAAATTTGAAATGTCCTGGTATGTTGTCAGTCATAATTCTAGTTATCTTAAAATGTTGTATGTCTCAGAAATAGCCAAATTTCCTTGACAATCACAATGTAATTAGGTCTTTAACCATGCTTTGTAAGTCTTTTGTCATTTAGAGACAGTTATTGTCTTATTCTGGTGCTTTTACAAAAATGCTTGTGGATAACATGCTTTTATGCGCCAAAACTAAATTAGACTTGGTAGCAAAAGACTTCCACCCTGTATAAGGCTTATTTCAGAAACAGCTCTCTCACATGAGGCTACTGAAAATTAATAGGGTCTCCTTTAACAATTTATGTCCCACACTCAGTTGAGTCTCTTCTAAACTCTCACCACACTCAGCACAATTCTGTAAACCAGCTAACTTCTTATGACATATTGTTGCTTTCTGCACCTAATACTTCCTTGGTTCCATGTAATAACTTTATCATTGCAACTTTGCTTCCAGCACTACAGAAAGGAGACAACCACAACTGCATTTTGTTAACAGATTACCTTCTTGCTTCCAGGAATGACTTATAAGAACCCCTATTGATAAGACTGATCTAAGTTAATTTACAGATGGGTCCTACTTAAAGGATGAACAGGGACGTTATTGAGCTGGATATGCAATAACGTCCACAGTGGACATAATTGAAAACTTTTATTTGCCAGAAACAAAGTCAGCACAACAAGCCGATTTAATTGCCTTAACTCTAGCTTGCCAACTAGCTAAAGAGCAGATAACAAATATTTATACTGACAGTCACTATGCTTTTGAAGTGGCACACAACTTTGGAATGAGGTTTTAACCTCTGCAATACAACCTATAAAAAAAATTAAAAACAGGTTGCAGAATTATTGTTATGCAACTGCCAAAACAGTTGGCAATTATTAAAACAACAGGGCGTTTCAAATCTGACACTATGGAGGCTGAAAGAAATCAGCATGCTGATGCTGCAGCCAAACAGGCAGCTTTATATATTCATCCTGTCTAGTCTAGAGAATGTCCACTGCTCTCCATTAACCCTGCTAACCCAATAAAATATTTCTTTCTGGAGGCTCAAGGAATCACCACTAAAGAAGAGAAACACATATGGCAACAAAAAGGGGGAATTTTGACCCCACCACACAAATATGGTTTAAACCTGATGAAACGAAACAAAATGTACAGTGTCTATTGAAGCCCAATTACCATGACTCCAACATGTACATTATTTAACCCATTAAGCATCTGAGAAAATAGTTTTATGTGGAAAACAATATACTGGAAACTTGCACTCACGATGGTTCAAAGGAAATATATTACATTATCGACAGGGTCTTATAGAGATACTTAAAAAAATGGTGACTGCTTTTACAGCAAGCTCCCAGGAAATTAAAATAATCATGGATTACAACCTGGATATTTTATTTGTTGGAAAGAACACCAAATAAAAGATTCTTGGCAGGCAAGACGGAAAGAATTTTTAAGGTAACATTAACTAACACATGCACAGCCAAAATGAAAGATGTTAATTCACGGATTCACATCTCTCATTTTTAAAAAAGGCCCCTCCACCTGAATGGATATTGACCCCTGTTTTTAGTACCTGGCTTCAACTAAGACAGGCATCACCAGGCTAGAACAAGAAGACAACAATATTTGTTGAACCAAAGGTCAGCTGAACCAAAGGTCCAGACCAGGCCTGTAAGACCCATCCTACCAGTTCAATTTTACTGTTTACCAAATGTCTGTCTCTCTATCAAAATTAAAATAACATACAAAGGAATCCCCATAAGGTTACCAACTGATTTTTCAGCAGAAACTCTTCAGGCCAGAAGGAAGTGGCAGGATATACTTAAAGTGATGAAAGAGAAAAACCTACAACCAAGATTATTCTACCCAGCAAGGATCTCATTCAGATATGATGAGAAATCAAAAGCTTTACAGACAAACAAAAGTTGAGAGAATTCAGCACCACCAAACCAGCTTTACAACAAATGCTAAAGTAACTTCTCTGGGCAGGAAACACAAGAGAAGAAAAAGATGCACAAAAACAAACCCAAAACGGGAGACGGGGGAAGATGGCGGAAGAGTAAGACGTGGAGATGGCTTTCCTCCTCACGGATACACCAGAAATACATCTACACGTGGAACAATTCCTACAGAACACGTACTGAAGGCTGGCAGAAGACCTCAGAGCTCCCAAAAGGCAAGAAACTCCCCACGTACCTGGGTAGGGCAAAAGAAAAAACAGAGACAAAAGAATAAGGACAGCACCTGTACCAGTGGGAGGGAGCTGTGAAGGAGGAAAAGTTTCCACACACTAGGAAGCCCCTCCGCGGGCGGGGACTGCGGGAGGCAGAGGGGGGAGTTTCGGGACCGCGGAGTAGTGCACAGCGACGGGTGCGGAGGGCAAAGCGGGGAGATTCCTGCACAGACGATCGGTGCCGACCAGCACTCACCAACCCGAGAGGCTTGCTGCTCACCCACCGGGGCGGGCGGGGCTGCGAGCTGAGGCTCGGGTTTTGGTTTTGGACGGAGCTCAGGGAGAGGACTGGGGTTGGCGGCTTGAACATAGCCTGAAGGGGTTAGTGCACCACGACTAGCCGGGAGGGAGTTCGGGGAAAAGCCTGCACCGGCCGAAGAGGCAAGAGACTTTTTCTTCCCTCTTTGTTTCCTGGTGCGCGAGGAGAGGGGTTTAAGAGCGCTGCTTAAAGGAACTCCAGAGACGGGCGCGAGCCGCGGCGGGAAGCGCGAGCCCCAGAGACGGGCGCGAGCCGCGGCTGAAACCGCGGAGCCCAGAGACGGGCGGGAGACGCTGGGCTGCTGCTGCCACCACCAGGGGGGCTGTGTGCGAGCACAGGTCACTCTCCGCGCCCCTCTTCCGCGGAGCCTGTGCAGGCCGCCACTGCCGGGTTCCCGGGATCCAGGGACAGCTTCCCCGGGAGTACGCACGGCGGGTCTCAGGCTGGTGCAGCGTCACGCCGCCTCTGCCGCCGCAGGCCCGCCCCGCACGCAGTGCCCCTCCCTCCCCCATCCCCCAACCCCCGGCCTGAGTGAGCCGGAGCTCCCGAATCAGCGGCTCCTTTAACCCCGTCCTGTCTGAGCAAAAAAAAAGACGCCCTCCAGCGATCTGCGCGCAGGGGCAGGGCCGGGTACAAAGCTGAGCTCCTGTGAGCTGTGAGAGCAGGGAGGAGAGGGGGAGGTCTCTCCCGGCAGCCGCGGAGGCGGCGGATTGAAGCTCCACAATCAACTTGATGTGCCCTGCATTGTGGAATACCTGAATAGACAGGGAGTGATCCCAAATTGAAGAGGGGGAATTTAGGAGCGAGATCGGTGATTTTTTTCCCTTTTCCTCTTTTTGTGAATGTGTGCATGTATGCTTCTGTGTGAGATCTTGTCTGTATACTCTTGTTTCCACCATTTGTCCTAGGGCTCTATTCGTCCATGGTTTTTTTTTAAAAAAAAATTTTTTTTTCTTAATAATTAATTTTAATTGTAATAACTTTATTGTACTTTACCTTCGTTCTTTCTTTCTTTCTTTCCTTCCTTCCTTCCCTGCTTTAGACAGCGAATCACCCCAGGTTGAGGAGGTGGTCTCTGGGAGCAGGATTTATGATTTTTCCCCCTTTGCCTCTCTTTGTGAACGTGTATGTGTATGCTTCTGTGTAAGATTTTCTCTGTATAGCTTTGCTTCCAACATTTGTCCTAGGGCTCTATCCGTCCATGGTTTTTTTTAAAAAAATTTTTTTCTCTTAATAATTAATTTTAATTGTAATAACTTTATTGTACTTTACCTTCGTTCTTTCTTTCTTTCCTTCCTTCCTTCCCTCATTTAGACAGCGAATCACCCCAGGTTGAGGAGGTGGTCTCTGGGAGCAGGATTTATGATTTTTCCCCCTCTGCCTCTCTTTGTGAACACGTATGTGTATGCTTCTGTGTAAGATTTTCTCTGTATAGCTTTGCTTCCAACATTTGTCCTAGGGTTCTATCTGTTCTTTATTTTTTCTTTCTAAATATTTTTTAGTACAATAACTATATTATACTTTATTTTATTTTTACTGTATCTTCTTTCTTTCTGTCTTTTTTCCTTCTTTCCCTCCTTCCTTCCTCCCTTCCTCCCTCCCTCCCTCCCTCCTTTCTTTCCTTCTTTGCTTCTTTCTTCCTTCCTTCCTTTCCTCCTTTCCTTCTTTCTTTCCTCATACTTCTACTAATTCTCTCTACATTTTCTCCTTCTTTCCCTCCTTCCTTCCTTCCTTCCCCCCTCCCTCCCTCCCTTTCTTTCCTTCTTTGCTTCTTTCTTCCTTCCTTCCTTTCCTCCTTTCCTTCTTTCTTTCCTCATACTTCTACTAATTCTCTCTACATTTTCTCCTTCTTTCCCTCCTTCCTTCCTTCCTTCCCCCCTCCCTCCCTCCCTTTCTTTCCTTCTTTGCTTCTTTCTTCCTTCCTTCCTTTCCTCCTTTCCTTCTTTCTTTCCTCATACTTCTACTAATTCTCTCTACATTTTCTCCTTCGTTCCCTCCTTCCTTCCTTCCTTCCTCCCTCCCTCCCTCCTTTCTTTCCTTCTTTGCTTCTTTCTCCCTTCCTTCCTTTCCTCCTTTCCTTCTTTCTTTCCTCATACTTCTACTAATTCTCTCTACATTTTCTCCTTCTTTTCCTCCTTCTTTCCTTCCTTCCTCCCTCCCTCCCTCCCTCCCTCCTTTCTTTCCTTCTTTGCTTCTTTCTTCCTTCCTTCCTTTCCTCCTTTCCCTCTTTCTTTCCTCATACTTCTACTAATTCTCTCTACATTTTCTCCTTCTTTCCCTCCTTCCTTCCTTCCTTCCTCCCTCCCTCCCTCCTTTCTTTCCTTCTTTGCTTCTTTCTTCCTTCTTTCCTTTCCTCCTTTCCTTCTTTCTTTCCTCATACTTCTAATAATTCTCTCTACCTTTCCTCTCTTTTATTCTGAGCCGTGTGGATGAAAGGCTCTTGGGGCTCCAGCCGAGGAGGCAGGGCTCTGCCTCTGAGGTAGGAGAGCCAACTTCAGGACACTGGTCAACAAGAGACCTCCCAGGTCCACATAATATTAAACGGTGGAAATCTCCCAGAGACCTCCACCTTAACACCAGCACCCAGCTTCACTCAACGACCAGCAAGCCACAGTGCTGGACAACCTATGCCAAACAACTAGCAAAACAGGAACACAACCCCACCCATTAGCAGAGAGGCTGCCTAAAATCATAACAAGGCCACAGACACCCCAAAACACATCACCAGACATGAACCTGCCCACTAGAGAGACAAGATCCAGCCTCATCCACCACAACACAGGCACTAGTCCCCTCCACCAGGAAGCCTACACAACCCACTGAAACAACCTTAGCCACTGGAGACAGACATCAAAAACAACGGGAACTACGAACATGCAGCCTGCAAAAAGGAGACCCCAAACACAGTAAGATAAGCAAAATGAGAAGACAGAAAAACACACAGCAGATGAAGGAGCAAGATAAAAACCCACCAGACCTAACAAATGAAGAGGAAATAGGCAATCTACCTGAAAAAGAATTCAGAATAATGATAGTAAGGATGATCCGAAATCTTGGAAGTAGAATGGACAAAATGCAAGAAACAGTTAACAAGGACCTACAAGAACTAAAGATGAAACAAGCAACGATGAACAACGCAATAAATGAAATTAAAAGTACTCTAGATAGGATCAATAGCAGAATAACTGAGGCAGAAGAACGGATAAGTGACCTGGAAGATAAAGTAGTGGAAATAACTACTGCAGAGCAGAATAAAGAAAAAAGAATGAAAAGAACTGAGGACAGTCTCAGAGAGTTCTGGGACAACATTAAACGCACCAACATTCGAATTATAGGGGTTCCAGAAGAAGAAGAAAAAAAGAAAGGTACTGAGAAAATATTTGAAGAGATTATAGTTGAAAACTTCCCTAATATGGGAAAGGAAATAGTTAATCAAGTCCAGGAAGCACAGAGAGTCCCATACAGGATAAATACAAGGAGAAATACACCAAGACACATATTAATCAAACTATCAAAAATTAAATACAAAGAAAGCATATTAAAAGCAGCAAGGGAAAAACAATAAATAACACACAAGGGAATCCACATAAGGTTAACAGCTGATCTCTCAGCAGAAACCCTACAAGCCAGAAGGGAGTGGCAGGACATACTGAAAGTGATGAAGGAGAAAAACCTGCAACCAAGACTACTCTACCCAGCAAGGATCTCATTCAGATTTGATGGAGAAATTAAAACCTTTACAGACAAGCAAAAGCTGAGAGAGTTCAGCACCACCAAACCAGCTTTACAACAAATGCTAAAGGAACTTCTCTAGATAAGAAATGCAAAAGAAGGAAACGACCTATAATAACGAACCCAAAACAATATAGAAAATGGGAATAGGAACATACATATCGATAATTACCTTAAATGTAAATGGACTAAATGCTCCCACCAAAAGACACAGATTGGCTGAATGGATACAAAGCCAAGACCCTTATATATGCTGTCTACAAGAGACCCACTTCAGACCTAGAGACACATACAGACTGAAAGTAAGGGGATGGAAAAAGATATTCCATGCAAATGGAAACCAAAAGAAAGGTGGAGTAGCAATTCTCATATCAGACAAAATAGACTTTAAAATAAGGACTATTAAAAGGGATAAAGAAGGACACTACATAATGATCAAGGGATCGATCCAAGAAGAAGATATAACAATTGTAAATATTTATGCACCCAACATAGGAGCACCTCAATACGTAAGGCAAATACTAACAGCCATAAAAGGGGAAATTGACAGTAACACATTCATAGTAGGGGACTTTAACACCCCACTTTCACCCATGGACAGATCATCCAAAATGAAAATAAATAAGGAAACACAAGCTTTAAATGATACATTAAACAAGATGGACTTAATTGATATTTATAGGACACTCCATCCAAAAACAACAGAATACACATTTTTCTCAAGTGCTCATGGAACATTCTCCAGGATAGATCATATCTTGGGTCACAAATCAAGCCTTGGTAAATTTAAGAAAATTGAAATTGTATCAAGTATCTTTTCTGACCACAATGCCATGAGACTAGATATCAATTACAGGAAAAGATCTGTAAAATATACAAACACATGGAGGCTAAACAATACACTACTTAGTAATGAAGTGATCACTGAAGAAATCAAAGAGGAAATAAAAAAATACCTAGAAACAAATGTCAATGGAGACACAACGACCCAAAACCTATGGGATGCAGCAAAAGCAGTTCTAAGGGGGAAGTTTATAGCAATACAAGCCCACCTTAAGAAGCAGGAAACATCTCGAATAAACAACCTAACCTTGCACCTCAAGCAAATAGAGAAAGAAGAACAAAAAAGCCCCAAAGCTAGCAGAAGGAAAGAAATCATAAAAATCAGATCAGAAGTAAATGAAAAAGAAATGAAGGAAACGATAGCAAAGATGAATAAAACTAAAAGCTGGTTCATTGAGAAGATAAACAAAATAGACAAACCACTAGCCAGACTCATCAAGAAAAAAAGGGAGAAGACTCAAATCAATAGAATTAGAAATGAGAAAGGAGAAATAACAACTGACACTGCAGAAATAAAAAAAATCATGAGAGATTACTACAAGCAACTCTATGCCAATAAAATGGACAATCTGGAAGAAATGGACAAATTCTTAGAAACGCACAACCTGCCAAGACTGAATCAGGAAGAAATAGAAAATATGAACAGACCAATCACAAGCACTGAAATTGAAACTGTGATTAAAAATCTTCCAACAAACAAAAGCCCAGGACCAGATGGCTTCACAGCTGAATTCTATCAAACGTTTAGAGAAGAGCTAACACCTATCCTTCTCGAACTCTTCCAAAATATAGCAGAGGGAGGAACACTCCCAAATTCCTTCTACGAGGCCACCATCACCTTGATACCTAAACCAGACAAGGATGTCACAAAGAAAGAAAACTACAGGCCAATATCACTGATGAACATAGACGCAAAAATCCTCAACAAAATACTAGCAAACAGAATCCAACAGCACATTGAAAGGATCATACACCACGATCAAGTGGGGTTTATTCCAGGAATGCAAGGATTCTTCAATATACGCAAATCTATCAATGTGATAAACCATATTAACAAATTGAAGGAGAAAAATCATATGATCATTTCAATAGATGCAGAGAAAGCTTTCGACAAAATTCAACACCCATTTATGATAAAAACCCTGCAGAAAGTAGGCATAGAGGGAACTTTCCTCAACATAATAAAGGCCATACATGACAAGCCCACGGCAAACATCATCCTCAATGGTGAAAAACTGAAAGCATTTCCACTAAGATCAGGAACAAGACAAGGTTGCCCACTCTCACCACTCTTATTCAACATAGTTTTGGAAGTTTTAGCCAGAGCAATCAGAGAAGAAAAGGAAATAAAAGGAATCCAAATCGGAAAAGAAGAAGTAAAGCTGTCACTGTTTGCAGATGACATGATATTATACATAGAGAATCCTAAAGATACTACCAGAAAACTACTAGAGCTAATCAATGAATTTGGTAAAGTAGCAGGATACAAAATTAATGCACAGAAATCTCTGGCATTCCTATATACGAATGATGAAAAATCTGAAAGTGAAATCAAGAAAACACTCCCATTTACCACTGCAATAAAAAGAATAAAATATCTAGGAATAAACCTACCTAAGGATACGAAAGACCTGTATGCATAAAATTATAAGACACTGATGAAAGAAATTAAAGATGATACAAATAGATGGAGAGATATACCATGTTCTTGGATGGGAAGAATCAACATTGTGAAAATGACTATACTACCCAAAGCAATCTACAGATTCAATGCAATCCCTATCAAACTACCACTGGCATTTTTCACAGAACTAGAACAAAAAATTTCACAATTTGTATGGAAACACAAAAGACCCCGAATAGCCAAAGCAATCTTGAGAACGAAAAAAGGAGCTGGAGGAATCAGGCTCCCTGACTTCAGACTATACTAGAAAGCAACAGTAATCAAGACAGTATGGTACTGGCACAAAAACAGAACAATAGATCAGTGGAACAGGATAGAAAGCCCAGAGATAAACCCACGCACATATGGACACCTTATCTTTGATAAAGGAGGCAGGAATGTACAGTGGAGAAAGGACAGCCTCTTCAATAAATGGTGCTGGGAAAACTGGACAGGTACATGTAAAAGTATGAGATTAGATCACTCCCTAACACCATACACAAAAATAAGCTCAAAATGGATTAAAGACCTAAATGTAAGGCCAGAAACTATCAAACTCTTAGAGGAAAACATAGGAAGAACACTCTATGACATAAATCACAGCAAGATCCTTTCTGACCCCCCCTCCTAGAGTAATGGAAATAAAAACAAAAATAAACAAATGGGACCTAATGAAACTTCAAAGCTTTTGCACAGCAAGGGAAACCATAATCAAGACCAAAAGACAACCCTCAGAATGGGAGAAAATATTTGCAAATGAAGCAACTGACAAAGGATTAATCTCCAAAATTTACAAGCAGCTCATGCAGCTCAATAACAAAAAAACAAACAACCCCATCCTAAAATGGGCAGAAGACCTAAACAAACATTTCTCCAAAGAAGATATACAGAATGCCAACAAACACATGAAAGAATGCTCAACATCATTAATCATTAGAGAAATGCAAATCAAAACTACAATGAGATATCATCTCACACCAGTCAGAATGGCCATCATCAAAAAATCTAGAAACAATAAATGCTGGAGAGGGTGTGGAGAAAAGGGGACACTCTTGCACTGCTGGTGGGAATGTGAATTGGTTCAGCCACTATGGAGAACAGTATGGAGGGTCCTTAAAAAACTACAAATAGAATTACCATATGACCCAGCAATCCCACTACTGGGCATATACCCTGAGAAAACCAAAATTCAAAAAGAGTCATGTACCAAAATGTTCATTGCAGCTCTATTTACAATAGCCCGGAGATGGAAAGAACCTAAGCGCCCATCATCGGACGAATGGATAAAGAAGATGTGGCACATATACACAATGGAATATTACTCAGCCTTAAAAAGAAATGAAATTGAGTTATTTGTAATGAGATGGATAGACCTAGAGTCTGTCATACAGAGTGAAGTAAGTCAGAAAGAAAAAGACAAATACCGTATGCTAACACATATATATGGAATTTAAGGGAAAAAATGTCATGAAGAACCTAGGGATAAGACAGGAATAGAGGCGCAGACCTACTGGAGAACGGACTTGAGGATATGGGGAAGGGGAAGGGTGAGTTTTGACAGGGCGAGAGAGAGTCATGGACATATACACACTAACAAACGTAGTAAGGTAGATAGCTGGGGGGAAGCAGCCGCAAGGCACAGGGATATTAGCTCGGGGCTTTGGGACAGCCTGGAGGGGTGGGATGGGGAGAGTGGGAGGGAGGGAGATGCAAGAGGGAAGACACATGGGAGCATATGTATATGTATAGCTGATTCACTTTGTTATAAAGCAGAAACTAACACACTATTGTAAAGCAATTATACCCCAATAAAGATGTTAAAAAAAAAAACCCAAAACAATTAAAAAATGGTAATAGGCACATACACGTTGATAATAACCTTGAATGTAAATGGATTAATGCTCCAACCAAAAGACACAGACAGGCTGAATGGTTACAATAACAAGACCCATATGGGTCTACAAGAGACCCACTTCAGACCTAGGGACACATACAGACTGAAAGTGGAGGGATGGAAAAAGATATTCCATGCAAATGGAAATCAAAAGAAAGCTGGAGTAGCAATACTCATATCAGATAAAATAGACTTTAATACAAAGAATTTTACAAGATATAAGGAAGGACACTACATAATGATCAAGGGATCGATCCAAGAAAAAGATATAACAATTATAAATATTTATGCACCCAACATAGGAGCAACTCAATACATAAGGTAAATGCTAATAACCATAAAAGGGGAAATTGACAGTAACCCAATAATAGTAGGGGACTTTAACACCCCACTTACACCAATGGACAGATAATCCAAAAAGAAAATAAATAAGGAAACACAAGCTTTAAATGACACAACAGACCAGGTAGACTTAATTGATATTTATAGGACACTCTGTCCAAAAATAGCAGAATACACTTTCTTCTCCAGTGCACATGGAACATTCTCCAGGATAGATCACATCTTGGGTCACAAGTCACGCCTTGGAAAATTTAAGAAAACTGAAATTGTATCAAGCATCCTTTCTGACCACAATGCTATGAGATTGGAAATCAATTACAGGAAAAAATTGTAAAAAAACACAAATACATGGACACTAAACAGTACACTACTAAATAACAAGAGATCACTGAATAAATTAAAGAAGAAAATTTAAAAATACATAGAAAAAAATGACAATGAAAACACGACAACCCAAAACACAGCGAAAGCAGTTCTAAGAGAGAAGTTCATAACAATTCAATCTCACCTTAAGAAACAAGAAAAATCTCAAATAAACAATCTAACCTTACACCTAAAGCAACTAGAGAAAGAACAAAGAAAACCCAAAGTCAGTAGAAAGAAAGAAATCATAAAGATCAGAGCAGAAATAAATGAAATAGAAATGAAGAAAACAGTAGCAAAGATCAATAAAATTAAAGTTGGTCTTTGAGAAGAAAAACAAAATTGATAGACCCTTAGCCAGATTCATCAAGAAAAAGAGGGAGAGGATGCAAAATTAGAAATGAAAAAGGAGAAATCACAAATTACACCACAGAAATACAAAGGATTATAGGAGACTACTACAAACAACTATACGCCAATAAAATGGACAAACACAAAGAAATAGACAAATTCTTGGAGAGGTCCAATTTTCCAAGTCTGAACCAGGAATAATTAGAAAATATAAACAGACCTATCACAAGTAATGAAATTGAAACTGTACTTAAAAATCTTCCAACAAGAGTGATAGAAGAGTAAGACACGGAGATCACCTTCCTCCCCACAGATACATCAGAAATACCTCTACACGTGGAACTGCTCATGTAGAACACCTACTGAACGCTGGCAGAAGACCTCAGACCTCCCAAAAGGCAAGAAACTCCCCACATACCTGGGTAAGGCAAAAGAAAAAACAGAGACAAAAGAATAGGGACGGCACCTGCAACAGTAGGAGGGAGCCTGAAAAAGGAAAGGTTTCCACACACTCGGAAGCCCCTTCATGGGCGGAGACTGCAGGTGGCAGAGGCAGGGAGCCTCAGAGCCACGGAGGAGAGTGCAGCTACAGGGGTGCGGAGGGCAAAGTGGAGAGATTCCCGCATGGAGGATCGGTGCCAAGCAGCACTCACCAGCCCGAGAGGCTTCTCTGCTCACCCGCTGGGGCGTGCAGGGTCTGGGAGCTGAGGCTCAGGCTTCGGTCAGAGCGCAGGGAGAGGACTGGGGTTGGTGGCGTGCACACAGCCTGAAGGGGGCTAGTGTGCCACGGCTAGCTGGGAGGGAGTCCGAGGAAAAGTCTGGACCTGCAGAAGAGGCAGGAGACTTCTTCTTCCCTCTTTGTTTCCTGGTGTGCAAGGAGAGGGGATTAAGAGTGCCGCTTAAAGGAGCTCCAGACACGGGTGCAAGCCACGGCTATCAGCATGGACCCCAGAGACGGGCATGAGACACTAAAGCTGCGGCTGCTGCCACCCAGAAACCTGTGTGCAAGCACAGGTCACTATCTACACCAATCCTCCCGGGAGTCTGTGTGGCCCACCACTGCCAAGGTCCCGTAATCCACGGACAACTTCCCCAGTAGAATGCATGGTGCACATCAGGCTGGTGCAACGTCACGCTGGTCTCTGCCGTCACAGGCTTGCCCCGCATCCGTACCCCTCCCTCCCCACCGCCTGAGTGAGCCAGAGCCCCCAAATTAGCTGCTCCTTTAACCCCATCCTGTCTGAACAAAGAAGAGACGCCCTCAGGTGACCTACATGCAGAGGCGGGTCCAAATCCAAAGCTGAACCCCAGGAGCTGTGAGAACAAACAAGAGAAAGGGAAATCTCTCCCAGCAGCAGCAGGAGCAGCGGATTAAATCTCCACAATCAGCTTGATGGAGTCTGCATCTGTGGAATACCTGAATAGACAACAAATCATCCCAAATTGAGGAGGTGGACTTTGGGAGAAAGATATATTATTTTTTCCCCTTTTCCTCTTTTTGTGAGTGTGTATGAGGATGCTTCTGTGTGAGATTTTTGTCTGTATAGCTTTGCTTTTACCATTTGCCCTAGGATTTTACCAGTCTATTCTTTTTATCTTTAAAAAAATTTTTTTCACAATAAGTATTTTTTATTTTCATACCTTTATTTTATTTTATATTACATTATTTTATTTTATTTTATCCTCTTTCTTTCTTTCTTTCTTTCTATTTTTTCTCCCTTTTACTCTGAGCTGTGTGGATGAAAGGCTCTTGGTGCTCCAGCCAGGAGTCAGTGCTGTAATTCTGAGGTGGGAAAGCCAACTACAAGACACTGGTCCACAAGAGACCTCCCAACTCCATGTAATATCAAATGGCAAAAATCTCCCAGAGATCTCCATCTCAACACCAAGACCCAGCTTCACTCAATGCCCAGTAAGCTACAGTGCTGGACACCCTATGCCAAACAAGTACCAAGACAGGAACACAGCCCCATCCATTATCAGAGAGGCTGCCTAAAATCATAATAAAGCCACAGACACCCCAAAACACACCACCAGACGTGGACTTGCCCACCAGAAAGACAAGATCCAGCCTCATCCACCAGAACACAGGCACTAGTCCCCTCCACCAGGAAGCCAACACAACCTACTGAACCAACCTTAGTCACTGGGCAGAGACACCAAAAAAAATGGGAACTACGAACCTGCAGCCTGCAAAAAGCAGAACCCAAACACAGTAAGATAAGCAAAATGAGAAGACAGAAAAACGCACAGCAGATAAAAGAGCAAGGTAAAAACTCACCAGATTTAAAAAATGAAGAGGAAATAGGCAGCCTACCTGAAAAAGAATTCAGAATAATGATAGTAAAGATGATCTAAAATCTTGGAAATAGAAAAGAGAAAATGCAAGAAACATTTAACAAGGACATAGAAGAACTAAAGAGGAAAGAAGCAATGATGAACAACACAATAAATGAAATTAAAAATACTCTAGAAGGGATCAACAGCAGAAAAACTGAGGCAGAAGAATGGATAAGTGACCTGGAAGATAAAATACTGGAAATAACTACCACAGAGCAGAATAAAGAAAAAGGAGTGAAAAGAATTGAGGAAGTCTCAGAGACCTCTGGGACAACATTAAATGCACCAACAGTTGAATTATAGGGGTCCCAGAAGAAGAGAAAAAGAAAGGGACTGAGAAAATATTTGAAGAGATTATAGTTGAAAACTTCCCTAATATGGGAAAGGAAATAGTTAATCAAGTCCAGGAAAAACAGAGAGTCCCATACAGGATAAATACAAGGAGAAATACGCCAAGACACATATTAATCAAACTATCAAAAATTAAATACAAAGAAAACATATTAAAAGCAGCAAGGGAAAAACAACAAATAACACACAAGGGAATCCCCATAAGGTTAACAGCTGATCTTTCAGCAGAAACTCTGCATGCCAGAAGGGAGTGGCAGGACATATTGAAAGTGATGAAGCAGAAAAACCTACGACCAAGATTACTCTACCCAGCAAGGATCTCATTCAGATTTGATGGAGAAATTAAAACCTTTACAGACAAGCAAAAGCTGAGCGAGTCCAGCACCACAAAACCAGCTTTACAACAAATGCTACAGGGACTTCTGTAGGCAAGAAAAACAAGAGAAGGAAAGACCTACAATAACAAACCCAAAACAATTAAGAAAATAGGAATAGGTACATACATATTGATAATTACCTTAAGTGTAAATGGATTAAATGCTCCCACAAAAAGACACAGATTGGCTGAATGGATACAAAAACAAGACCCATATATATGCTGTCCACAAGAGACTCATTTCAGACGTAGGGACACATACAGACTGAAAGTGAGGGGATGGAAAAGGATATTCCATGCAAATGGAAGTCAAAAGAAAGCTGGAGTAGCAATTCTCATATCAGACAAAATAGACTTTAAAATAAAGACTATTAGAAGAGACAAAGAAGGACACTACGTAATGATCAAGGGATCGATCCAAGAAGAAGATATAACAATTACAAATATATATGCACCCAACATAGGAGCACCTCAATACATAAGGCAAATACTAACAGCCACAAAAGCAGAAATCGACAGTAACACAATCATAGTAGGGGACTTTAACTCCCCACTTTCACCCATGGACAGATCATCCAAAATCAAAATAAATAAGGAAACATAAGCTTTAAATGACATATTAAACAATGTGGACTTAATTGATATTTATAGGACATTCCATCCAAAAACAACAGAATACGCATTTTTCTCAAGTGGTCATGGAACATTCTGCAGGATAGATCATATCTTGGGTCACAAATCAAGCCTTGGTAAATTTAAGAAAATTAAAATGGTATCAAGTATCTTTTACAACCACAATGCTATGAAACTAGATATCAATTACAGGAAAAAATCTGTAAAAAATACAAACACATGGAGGCTAAACAATACACTACTTAATAACCAAGAGATCACTGAAGAAATCAAAGAGGAAATCAAAAAGTACCTAGAAACAAATGACAATGAAAACACGATGACTCAAAATCTATGCAATGCAGCAAAAGCAGTTTTAAGAGGGAAGTTTATAGCAATACAAATCTACCTTAAGAAACAGGGAACATCTCAAATAAACAACCTAACCTTGCACTAAAGCAATTAGAGAAAGAAGAACAAGAAAGCCCCAAAGTTAGCGGAAGAAAAGAAATCATAAAGATCAGATGAGAAATAAATGAAAAAGGAATGTAGGAAACGATAGCAAAGATCAATAAACCTAAAAGCTGGTTCTTTGAGAAGATAAACAATATTGATAAACCATTAGCCAGACTCATCAAGAAAAAAAGGGAGAAGATTCAAATCAATAGAATTGGAAATGAAAAAGGAGAAGTAACAACTGACACTACAGAAATACAAATGATCATGACAGATTACGACAAGAAACTCTATGCCAATAAAAGGGACAACCTGGAAGAAATGGACAAATTCTTAGAACTGCCGAGACTGAACCAGGAAAAGATAGAAAATATAAACAGATCAATCACAAGCACTGAAATTAAAACTGTGGTTAAAAATCTTCCAACAAGCAAAAGTCCAGGACCGGATGGCTTCACAGGCGAATTCTATCAAACATTTAGAGAAGAGCTAACACCTATCCTTCTCGAACTCTTCCAAAATATAGCAGAGGGAGGAACACTCCCAAACGCATTCTATGAGGCCACCATCACCCTGATACCAAAACCAGACAAGGATGTCACAAAGAAAGAAAACTACACGCCAATATCACTGATGATCATAGATTCAAAAATCTTCAACAAAATACTAGCAAACAGCACACTAAAAAGATCATACACCATGATCAAGTGGGGTTTATTCCAGGAATGCACGGATTATTCAGTATACACAAATCAATCAACGTGATACACCATATTAACAAACTGAAGGAGAAAAACCATATGATCATCTCAATAGATGCAGAGAAAGCATTCGACAAAATTCAACACTGATTTGTAATAAAAACCCTCCAGAAAGTAAACATAGAGGGAACTTTCCTCAACATAATAAAGGCCATACATGACAAACCCACAGCCAACATCGTCCTCAATGGTGAAAAACTGAAACCATTTCCACTAAGATCAGGAAAAAGACAAGGCTGCCCACTCTCACAACTCTTGTCAACATAGTTTTGGAAGTTTTAGCCACAGCAATCAGAGTAGAAAAAGAAATAAAAGGAATCCAAATTGGAAAAGAAGAAGTAAAGCTGTCACTGTTTGCAGATGACATGATACTATACATAGAAAATCCTTAAAATGCTACCAGAAAACTACTAGAGCTAATCAATGAATTTGGTAAAGTAGCAGGATACAAAATTAATGCACAGAAATCTCTGGCATTCCTATACACTAATGATGAAAAATCTGAACATGAAATTAGGAAAACACTCCCATTTACCATTGCAGCAAAAAGAATAAAATATCTAGGAATAAACCTACCTAAGGAGACAAAAGACCTGTATACAGAAAATTAAGATACTGGTGAAAGAAATTACAGATGATACAAATAGATGAAGAGATGTACCATGTTCTTGGATTGGAAGAATCAACATTGTGAAAATGACTCTACTACCCAAAGCAATCTAAAGATTCAATGCAATCCCTATCAAAGTACCACTGGCATTTTTCACAGAACTAGAACAAAAAATTTCACAATTTGTATGGAAACACAAAAGACCCCGAATAGCCAAAACAATCTTGAGAAAGGAAACAGAGATGGAGGAATCAGGCTCCGTGACTTCAGACTATACTACAAAGCTACAGTAATCAAGACAGTATGGTACTGGCACAAAATCAGAACTATAGATCAATGGAGCAGGATAGAAAGCCCAGAGATAAACCCACGCACATATAGTCTCCTTACCTTTGAAAAAGGAGGCAAGAATATACAGTGGAGAAAAGACAGCCTCTTCAATAAATGGTGCTGGGGAAATTGGACAGCTACATGTAAAAGTGTGAAATTAGAACACTCCCTAACACCATACACAAAAATAAACTCAAAATGGATTAAAGACCTAAATGTAAAGCCAGAAAGTATCAAACTCTTAGTGGAAAACATAGGCAGAACACTCTATGACATCAATCACAGCAAGATCTTTTTGACCCACCTCCTAGAGAAATGGAAATAAAAACAAATGGGACCTAATGAAACTGCAAAGCTTTTGCACAGCAAAGGAAACCATAAATAAGACCAAAAGACAACCCTCAGAATGGGAGAAAATATTTGCAAATGAAGCAACTGACAAAGGATTAATCTCCAAAATTTACAAGCAGCTCATGCAGCTCAATATCAAAAAACAAACAACCCAATCCAAAAATGGGCAGAAGACTGAAATAGACAATTCTCCAAAGAAGATATACAGATTGCCAACAAATACATGAAAGAATGCTCAACATCATTAATCATTAGAGAAATGCAAATCAAAACTACAATGAGATATCATCTCACACCAGTCATAATGACCATTATCAAAAAATTATAAACAATAAATGCTGGAGATGGTGTGGAGATAAGGGAACCCTCTTGCACTGTTGGTGGGAACATAAATTGATACAGTCACTATGGAGAACAGTATGGAGGTTCCTTCAAAACCTAAATTGGAACTACCATACGACCCAGCATAATTCAAAAAGGGTCATGTACCAAAATGTTCATTGCAGCTCTATTTACAATAACCAGGACATGGAAGCAACCTAAGTGTCCATCGACAGAATAATGGATAAAGAAGATGTGGCACATGTATACAATGGACTATTACTCAGCCATAAAAAGAAATGAAATTGAGTTATTTGTAGTGAGGTGGATGGACCTACAGTCTGTCATACAGAGTGAAGTAAGTCAGAAAGAGAAAAACAAATACCGTATGCTAACACATATATATGGAATCTAAGAGAAAAAATAAAAGTCATGAAGAACCTAGTGGCAAGACGGGAATAAAGACCCAGAGTTACTAGAGAATGGACTTTAGGATATGGGGAGGGGGAAGGGTAAGCTGTGACAAAGTGAGAGAGTCGGATGGATATATATACACTACCAACCATACAATAGATAGCTAGTGGGAAGCAGCCACATAGTACAGGGAGATCAACTCGGTGCTTTTTGACCGTCTAAAGGGGTGAGATAGGGAGGGCAGGAGGGAGGGAGATGCAAGAGAGAAGAGATATGGGAACATATGTATATGTATAACTGATTCACTTTGTTATTAAGCAGAAACTAACACACCATTGTAAAGCAATTATACTCCAATAAAGATGTTTAAAAAAAAAGAAAGAAAATTCTACAAACAATAAATGCTGGACAGAGTCTGGAGAAAAGGGAACCCTGTTGCACTGTTGGTGGGAATGTAAACTGATACAGCCACTATGGGGAACAGTATGGACGTTCCCTAAAAAACAAAAAATAGAACTACCTTATGACCCAGCAATCCCACTACTGGACATATACCCTGAGAAAACCATAATTCAAAAAGAGTCATGTACTACAATGTTCATTGTACCTCTATTTACAATAACTAGGACATGGAAGCAGTCTAAGTGTCCATCAAAAGATGAATGGATAAAGAGGATGTGACACATATATACAATGGAATATTACTCAGCCATAAAAAGAAACGAAATTGAGTTATTCGTAGTGAGGTGGATGGACATAGAGTCTGTCATACTGAGTGAAGTAAGTCAGAAAGAGAAAAAGAAATACCATATGCTAACACATATATATGGAATCTAAAATAAATAAAAGGTCATGAAGAACCTAGGGGCAAGATGATAATAAAGACACAGACCTACTAGAGAATGGACTTGAGGAGGGCGGAAGGGGTAAGGGTAAGCTGGGACAAAGTGAGAGAGTGGCATGGACATATATACACTACAAAATGTAAAATAGATAGCTAGTGGGAAGCAGCCGCATAGCACAGGGAGGTCAGCTCAGTGCTTTGTGACCACCTAGAGGTGTGGGATAGGGAGGGTCGGAGGGAGGGAGACACAAGAGGGTAGAAATATGGGGACATATGTGTATGTATAACTGATTCACTTTGTTATAAAGCAGAAACTAAGACACCATTGTAAAGCAATTATACTCCAATAAAGATGTTAAAAATTAATTAATTAATCATTTTTTTTAAAAAACCACAATGAGATATTGCCTCACACCTGTTAGGATAGTTTATTAAAATAACAAAAGACAACAAGTGTTGTCAAAGATGAGGAGAAATTGGAACCCTTGAGCACTGTTCATGGGATTTGTAAACTGATGCAGCCACAGTGGAAAACAGTATGGAGGTTCCTTAAAATTTTTTAAATAGAACCACTTTATTATCCAGCCATCTCACATCTGGGTGTTTATCCAAGAGAATTGATCTGGATCTCGAAGAGATGCTTGCACTCCTGTGTTGATTACAGTGGTATTCATAATAGCCAAGATAGGGAAGCAACACAAGTGTCCATTGAAAGATGAATGGATAAAGAAAATTCAGTCCATACATACAAGGGAATGTTATTCTGCCTAAAAAAAGAAAGAAACCTTGTTATTTGCAACAGCATGGGTAAACCTGGAGGACATTATATCACTACTAAGTGAAATAAGCTACACACAGAAAGACAAATACTGTATGATCTCACTTATATGTGGAATCTAAAAAGCTGAACTTGTAGAAGCAGACAGTAGAGTGGGGTAGGGGAAATGGAAGATTCCAGTGAAGGGTATCGAGTTTCAGTTATGTAAGATGAATGGGTTCTGGAGATCTAATGTAAAGCGTGGTGACTATAGGTTACAACAGTGTGCAATATACTTGAAATTTGCAGAGGGTAGATCCTAAGTGTTCTTACCACACACACACACACACACACACACAATAACCTTGTGAGGGGATGGATGTGTTCATAAGCTTGATTGTAGTGACTATTTCACAATGTGTATGTATATCACATCGACAATTTGCACACTTTAAGTATATACCAACGAAAAATGAAAAAGAAAACTGACCTATGTCACAAAGGTCACTGTCTCCTTGGAGACCCATGTCTTCAGGCTTCACCCTCCTTCCCATGTTTGCATGTCCTTCTCCCTCTCTCACTGTCCCCTCACAGGTGTGAGCATGCTCCAGCTCCTTGGGCTTTGCTTCGTCTCTGGCTACCACTTGCTCTCTTTCCTTCTCACCTCACATTCTCCACTTGGTGATTTACACTCACTGCTGGTCTGAATGTTTGCATCCCCCAGATTCATATGTTGAAACCTAATCCCCAATATGATGGTCTTAGGAGGTGGGGTCTGTGGGAAGTGATTAGGTCATGAGGGTGGAGCCCTCAAGAATGGGATTAGTGCCTTTATAAAGAGGCCCTAGAGAGCTCCCTCAGCCCTTCCACCATGTGAGGACACAGCAAGTCAGCAGTCTGCAGTCTGGAAGTGGGCTCTCACCAGATGCCGAATCTGTTGGTGCCTTGATTTTGGGCTTCCAGACTTCAGAACTGTGAGAAGTAAATTTCTGTTTATAAGTCAAAAAAAAGTTATTGTTTTATTTCTAGCTATGCTTTTGCCCCAATGTTTAAGATTGAAAAGAAAACTCTTTAGTAACACTATCACAAGGAATACTTATTGGGGGCAATTTTACTGACTGTCAGATTTGTCATCACATTCCTTGGTCAATACAAGGCCAATATAAGTCCCTCATAAGTCTTTTCACTGACTTTTCAGATGTTCCTATAATCTATAAGATGTTTCCCCATCAGCATATACCTCCATGTTTGTTTACCACATTCAATTAATCTACTCAATTCTGAAGTTTCTATGATGAGAAAATGATGTTGCAAAACCAAATGGTTCTTGATTTTTAAAACGACTTTGCAGGGGGAAACATGCTATAATCCAGACAATGTTGTGCTTTTATATCAGATGAGTTCTCTAATATAACCATCTAATGACTCACATACAAAATCAAATTTCTGCATTGAAAGATCCCCTTTCTAGTCTAAATGAAATCTTGGGTAAATGGTTCTGTTCTGGGGATTTGCTGTTTAAATCTCTGCTTCTGACTCTGTTATTGTTGTTGGCTATATTGATTGTGTTCTATATCATTTATAGAATCAATCTCTTGTGCCTCTCAACTTATATTCAAAACTCCAACTAAAATAGTAATGTCTAAATGACTTGAAACTATTGATCATATCTATAGTTCTATATAAAATAATGGGCATGCACAATGGACATATGGGATAAAATTGGCATAAGTCCTATTGGACAACCTAGAATTGACTTTCAGTCCTTGCCAAGCATTCTACTAGACTAACCCCCTAAAAAGAAAGAAAGAACTGGGGTTTTTAAGACCTGGCATTGAGGGACATGATGGATCCAGGTCAGGTAAGCAACTACCCTGGCATCGGGGGATAAAATATTTGATCACCTAATGCTTTCTATTGAAAGATTAATGACAAAAAGGGGGGAGATGATGAAATAAAATTTATATTTTAAGGCAGGACAAGAAAAAATTAAAACATAAAATCCTCCCTCTGTGTTTCTTTGGGCCTCCTCCCTCCTTCCCTAATGTGTAGTGTGTGTCTGCCTTACACATTAACTAGAGTTCCTCAAAGATGGGAGTGCCTGCTCATCTGTAAAGATCATTTTTTTTCTTTTTCCTTCTGATGCTTACTTCTACTTCTTAAAGGAATAGTGTTCTGCTTTCTGCCCGTGGACGGCACCAAGTAAGCATCATTAAAGTCTCCCCCCTCTACTGCTGTCATGTCTAAGTCAGAGTCTCCCAAAGAGTCCCAACAACTGTGGAAGCTCTTCATCAGAGATTTGAGCTTTGGAACAACCAATGAGAGTCTGAGGAGCCATTTTGAGCAAAGGGGAATGCTCATAGACTGTGTGGTAATGAGGCATCCAAACACCAAGCACTCCAGAGGCTTTGGGTTTATCACATATGCCATTGTGAAAGAGATAGACGCAGCCATGAATGCAAGGCCACACAAGGTGGATGGAAGATGTGTGGAACCAAAGAGGGCCGTCTCAAGAGAAGACTCTCAAAGACCTGGTGCACACTTAACAGTGAAAAGATTTTTGCTTATGGCATTAAAGAAGACACTGAAGAACATCACCTAAGAGATTATTTTTAACATTTGGGAAAATTTGAAGTGATTGAAATCACGACAGACCAAGGCAGGGGCAAAAAGAGAGGCTTTGCTTTCGTAACTTTTGATGACCATGACTCTATAGACAAGATTGTCATTCAGAAATACCACACAGTGAATGGCCATGACTATGAAGTAAGGAAAGCCCTTTCAAAGCTAGAGATGGCTAGTGAGTCATCCAGCCAAAGAAGTCAAAGTGGTTCTGGGAACTTTGGTGGTGGTCACTGAGATGATTTTGGTGGGAATGACAACTTTGGTTGTGAAGGAGACTTCGGTGGTCAAGGTGGCTTTGGTGGCAGCTGTGATGGTGGTGGATATGGTGGCAGTGGGATGGCTATAATGGATTTGGTAATGATGGTGGTTATAGAGGAGGTGGCCCTGGTTACTCTGGAGGAAACAGAGGCTATGGAAGTTGTGGACAGGGTTATGGAAACCAGGGCAGTGGCTATGGAAGGAGCAGAAGCTATGATAGCTATAACAACAGAGGAGGCAGAGGCGGCTTTGGTGGTGATAATGGAAACAATTTTGGAGGTGGCAGAAGCTACAATGATTTTGGCAATTACAACAATCAATCTTCAAATTTTGGACCCATGAAAGGAGGAAACTTTGGAGGCAGAGGTTCTGGCCCCTATGGTGGTGGAGGCCAATACTTTGCCAAACCACAAAACCAAGGTGGCTATTGCAGTTCCAGCAGCAGCAGCAGCTATGGGAGTGGCAGAAGGTTTTAATTACTGTCAGGAAACAAAGCTTAGTAGGAGAAGAGAGCCAGAGAAGTGACAGGAAGCCACAGGTTGCAGCAGATTTGTGAACTCAGCCAAGCACAGTGGTGGCAGGGCCTAGCTGATACAAAGAAGACATGTTTTAGACAATATTCATGTGTATGGGTAAAAAAACCTCAAGGACTATATTTGTGACTAATTGTATAACAGGTTATTTTAGTTTCTGTTCTGTGGAAAGTGTAAAGCATTCCAACAAAGGGTTTTAGTGTAGGGTTTTTTTTTTTGCACCCATGCTGTTGATTGCTAAATGTAATAGTCTGATCATGATGCTGAATAAATGTCGTTTTTTTTAACGTGCTGTGTAAAGTTAGTCTACTCTGAAGCCATTTTGGTAAACTACTTCAAGAGTGTGAAGTTAGAATTCCTTCAGGGTGATGCCACGTTCCATTCGAAATTTATTTACAATGTACTTGGGTGGAGAAACCATTGTTTTCAAAAACCCTGGTGTAGTTGAACTGACAGTTACTGTGTTGTGACCTGGAGTTCACCGTTAAAATGGTCACCCAAGCAAAGTCATGGCGTTTTTAAGTTATTAGTATGATTGTTGGACTCCTATGCAATATACCTAAATTGAATTATGGTACCAGATAAACTTATTGATGGGAATGAAGCTTGTGTATCATCCATTATCATGTGTAATCAAAAAATGATTTAATACCCTCTTAAAAAAAAAAAGGACGGTGTCCTTTCCCAGCTCTGTAAAGGGTCATGATGACTTTCTGCTCACTTTGTATGTATTTACCTGCACTATGTATCCTTGGTGACCTTTATGTAAAATATCAGTATGCCATTTTGATATATCATCCTTTGTCTCAAAAATGTGTATGACTATGCCTTCAATTTCTAACAGGCAGAGCTTTCTGATGATCTGCTTCCCATGTTATAATCCTTAGTTTGGCTCAAATAAAATTCTCTTTTTTCTTCTTAACTTAATAGTTAATTGAATTTTCATCAACAATCTGAAGATGGAACATGCTCTGTATGTCCAAAATGGGTATTTACTAAACTGAAGTGTTTAGCAAAATTCCTAGAAGAGTCTGAAGTAATGTTAAGATCTTCATCTGAGACCCAAGGCCTCAGGTCAGTTCTCAGGGAAGCCCTAGGTATGGAGGGAGAGTCTGCCTCTCGGGTCAAGGTAGTTGGTTCCTTCTTAGTTGTGGAATCCTGACTGGTCCTTGAATGGCCCATGTTTAATTTTATCTACCCATGGGTGATGATATTCACCTCTCAGAGTTTCTAGGAAGATTAAACAAGATGAGAAAAATCCTAGACACAGGATACCCTTGGCACATTAGTCACAACCAGTTCCCAACCTCCCCCTCTTCTCTCTTTCCCTGTCTCATCCCCTGTCCAGGGCTGACGTCTCCACAGGACAGGATGCAGAGGTACTGGAGCTCAGCAGGCAGGGGATGGCCAGAAGTGGAGGGAAAATGTGGCCACCGCCTGCACCAGGCCTCCTGGGTCATGTGCCTGATGGGGACTGCAGGGTTTGTCTCCCCCTCCCTGTCACACCTCCTTCCTGGCCCAGACTCACCAGTCACTCACTAAACAAAGACAAAGACATTCAAAGGATTAAAAAGACTAGTGTTTCTGTCCCAAATGTTCCAGGTTGAGGGCCTGTGCAATCAGACTGTGGTTTTCCTCAACACCCAAAAAATCCTGTATAATGAACATAAATACAAGGAAAATTATTTCAGCACATGCTTTCTGAATATTTTTTTTGTTATGGAGCTTTTTCTATGGGCTAGATGCTTCACACATATTATCTTATTTAATATTGTAATGATACATTTTAAAATGAATTATTCCTGTTGTTAAGAGGGAAGGAGACCTTTCCCCCACCTTTCCTAGACCATTTCTGTGAGAAACTTAGTGACTGTGAATATTTTCTCTAATCTTTTGACATGTGTATAAATTTTTGTAAAGATAAGCCATTTGCCAGTTTGATAACCCAGAAATATTTTGCCGTTGACTGGGGTTCATCCCTTTTGAAATGTACACACCTGAGAAGGTGACACCTCACTCTCCTGTCACTGTAGAGTTTAACCTAAGTGACTTTCTTGGAGCTGTAACCATCTGCTAGCAGGGAAGATTGTAACAGAAATTTATTATCCCCTTAGATAAAGGTGATTAACTAGACCAAATTGTTCCTTGACTTCCAAGTGAGTGTAGTCAAGTCCTCTATGGGAAGGTGAGGTGTGTTAACCATGAGAGTTTATGTATGTCGTGGTTAAAAATAGGGTGTCATAGAACAGCTGTGGCAGCTTGGCTGTATAAGTGGGTGGTATAACTGCCTTTGCTATCTCTCTTCACAGATAACCTGCAATGCACTGTACTCTGATATGCTTGTTCACTAGTAAAACTGCTTGCTTTCTTCTCTGTTTTGCAGAGAGCACTCTGTTTTGGTAGGAATTTACTTCCCCAACAATAATCATTAGAGCCCTCATTTTACAGATGAGGAAACTGAGGTGAGGAGGTGAACAGGCCAGTGGGTGTCAGAGCTCAACAAGCTTCCTGAACAACAGTTCACCCAAGGCTTTCAGATGGCCTTGCTGGTTACATTGACAGCACACTTCATATTCCTGTGACTGGACTTAATAAGATCTGCAGTTGGAAAAAGCCTGTGGAAGATTTACTTTGTAAATTGTGAAGTGCTACAAAAATGTCAGGCCTTCTTATGATACAGGCCGTTAGGTGAACACCATGGACTTGAGAACCACTTCACCCTATATAACAAGAAGTTTCCAGGAGGATGGAGGGTCTAGCTTGGGCATTACAAATAAAATCAATAGAATGATTTTATTTGATGAGTTGTAATATCTGTATATTTGTAATTTAATGATTTGTAATAAAATCACACTAATGTAAACTTAACTTTTCTTTTAGGTAAGTTACTAAATTTAGCTGGACTTCAGTTTTTTAATCTGAAAAAAGTAGGCAAATTCTAACACAGCTGACCAGAACTATATTAGAGGGTTCTAGGTACTTTCACACAAAGCATTTTGTGGCAAACATTTCTGCCTCATAACTAATTGGCCATAAGGCAATTTTGCCATGAAAGATAAAATAACTGGTTGATAGTTTAGTTTCAACGGGTTGAAATCCATTAGGATTTCTTCCAGTTAATGACGTTATAAGTGGCTTTATCAAGCTGAAAGATGACAATGATCTGCCCCAAGAGTTGGTTTATTTTGAAACACACTACACTGGAGGAGAAAGAGGCCAAGGATCTTGAAGGTACAGGGTTGAACCCACATTCCCCATAGAACTTTAGAATGTCTATCAATGGACATGTGACAATATGCAAAGAACAAACACTGTAGAAGATTTCATGATGCAACACAGAGCTCAGGATGCATAAACATGCATCCTAGTGTTTGGAAACTGATGCCTCTCTTAAGGAAGGAAGACATTTTAGTGATAAAGAAAAAAGTATGATGACAAATGAGAAGACAACAAATTGAAAAAATATATGTATAAAACACTATGAACAAAAGACTTGGAAGACAAGTGCTAAGGTACAACCCACAGAATAAAATCAGTTATTTGTGCAGTATTGCCATGGATCTACACACATTTTATTTACTGCTACTTTAACTTTTAAGGTGAAATTGCCTTATTTGTTATTTGGCAGAAATGTTTGTGGCAAAGATATCTACAGCAAAGACACTTACGATGAAAATACCAGACAGGGTATTAGAAATCCCAAACCTCTCAATTCTCACCTGGTGTTCTGGTGGTAGGCCACATTGTCAGAACTTTGGAAGCCATGAGAACAGAGGTAAGGAGACAGAGTTTCCTGACTAGTCATCATCTACCACTTTCTAAGTAAAAATATGTTCCATGCCTTTCTGAGAATGGTCACACAGGTTGGCATCCCGTGTGTGGCACTGGTCCCACTCCCAGAGGTCCTGATTAATTGGTCTGAAGTGCCCCTTCCTGGGGGTGTTTTTTAAACTTCTCTAGATCATTTTAACATGCATCTCCTTGCTAAGCAACGTCTGCCCCTCTTCCCAGTGGCTCCCTTCCATCAGAAGGCAATCCTCTGTGAGTTAGTGCAGAACAAACATCATTTCTAATGTGGCAAGTCCATGATTCTGAGTCAGGACATGTTCAGGGACTGACTTAACTGAAAGTCTAAGAGAACCAGGGAGGAGACTGGGAGAGGTAGGAGAGAAGACCAGCTGCTCACTGCCCAAGGTTTAGAGGCTGTAGATGAGGAGTCAGCCTTGAGGAAGTGACCAGCTTAAAAACAGGCAACTGGGGGAGCCGTTGAGTGGTGGTTGAACCTAAGTCGATCTGACTCCAAAATCTTCCTGAATCCAACAATCACGCAAATAGCCTTAAAAATTGTAAAGCTCTAATGGGCCATTCGTGGGCCTTACTTCCTTGCATCGGTTCTCCCATTTTATCTTCACCACAACCCTATGAAATTGGTACTTTGCCTCCATTTTCTAGATAAGAAGATTGGAGACATTGAGATGTTAATAACGTGCCTGACAACACACAATCAAGAGCAAGCCCAGAAAGTGTGGCTCTGGAGCCATGGCATCCAGGGTGGCAGCCACCACCCACATGGGGCATTGAGATGTGCTGTAAGTGTAAAATTCTCACCAAATTTTGAAGACTTAGTACTAAAAATAAGTAAACTGTATAATTAGTGTTTATGTTGATTACATGTTTAAATGATATTTTTGATACATTGGGTTACATAAAATATATTATTAAAAGCAATCCCAGTTCTTTCTTTTTGCTTTTTTTAATGTGGATACTAGAACATATAAAAACGTGGGTTGAACTCTGTTTTTATTTGGGTAGTGCTGCTCTGGACCCTGTCCTCCTGATCCCATAGGGCACTCAGTACAGAGGATGCTGGCATTTCTGGGCCATTTGGCTTCATCACCAAGTAACTTCATGATCTTGAGTAAGGCACTTTATACACCTGAGACTCGATTTCTTAATCTGAAAAATGGGGGAGGAAATATCCTCACCACAAAAGCTGCAAGAACAAAGCATGATAACAGATATACACATGGAGGGAGCGACAGAGCCTGGCCCTGATGGAAGCCTGGCTGTGCTAGAAGCGCAGGACATGCCCTCTTCTGAACAGCACTCGGTGCAGACATCTCAGCACAGCCAAGTGGTGAGCACATGGCCCAGGACTTATGTGCTTCCCAAACTGCTGGACACAGTCTGCGAACTGTGAAATCAAGTTATTGGGATGTGACCAGCCTAAAAAAAACATTAAAGTACTTCTCCAGTTAAGGGGAAGAATTGTTCTCAGAAACTTTTGATTTACAGTGTGTGCGTGCGTGCGTGTGTGTGTGTGTGTGTGTGTGTGTGTGTGTGTTGGGGGGAAGGTGAGGAAGGTAATGGACTGAGATCCGAAAACCCTTTATTACTGTGGAGAATGGAAAATAACCTTTGGAAGCCCCTGGAATTGATACGAAATAAACTTTTTACGGGGCTGGCAGAGGAGCGACACAGAAAAGAGACTGATGAAGGGCTACCGAGAATGTAGGCGGAGAACTGGGAGAGGGGCTCCTGTGGGTGCAGGAGGGCAAGGGCTGCAGGGCGGGCACCAGGTGGGCCTGGACCATGTACCCTAAGGTAGCAAGGGGCAGGGGTGACCGGGGCCAGGGGCCAGCGACCAGGCCAACCCACGGAGCCTCACCACTGACCCTGAGAGCGCAGACTACATGCCCCATCCGCTCTCGCTAGCCCAACTCGGGGTGGGGGCTGGGGCGCAGGCCCCGCCCCGCAGACCCCGCCCCCTCAACGGGGCCCTCCCCCACCGGGCCCCTGGGTGGATGGGCCTGCTGTCCTTACAACCACTCCCCGGTTACCTGAAGTCTCTTTCAGGGAGTCGGTTTGGCAATACGGTGGGAAAAGCTGACCCAGGGCTGCGTCTCACGGGTCTCCTGGCCAGGAAGCCCTTGCTTGTGGCATGCAGGTGGCCTCCTGGGTTTCAGGCAGCTGTGGAGGGCAGGTGTTGGTGTGACACAAGACCTTATCACTTTGGAGAGCTCTTTTGGAAAGATGCAGTGTACCTTAGCATATCAAAGGCTCCTGTGTTTATTTGAAAATACAACTTTTTAACAGAAAACCTCATTCCTCTTTTTCATGTGATAGCAATTGACGTCTCTGGCAAGCAAATTAATGACCCCCCTAAGATGTCCCTATCTGAACCCTGGAACCTGTGAATATGTTAGTTTATACAGCAAAGAGGAAATTATCTAGGTGGGCCCAATGGAATCACAAAGGTCCTCAAATGTGTTAGAAGGAGTCAGATGGTCAGAGTCAGAGAAGGAGATGTGAGGATGGAAGCAAGGTCAGAAAGAGAGATCTGCAGATTCAATGCTGCTGGCTTTGAAGATGCAGAAATGGAGAAATGGGCCTCAAAGCCAGAAAAGGCAAGGAAATGGCCCTCTGGAGCCTCCAGAAGGGAATACAGTCCTGCTAACACCTTGATTTAGCCTAGTGAGATCAATGTCACACTCCTGACTTACAGAACTATAAGATAATTTGTGTTGTTTTTAACCACTAAGTTTGTGGTAATTTGTTACAGCAGCAACAAGAAACTAAAGCAACATCCTACATGAGGAAAACACTGGTCTACAGCATACTCCTGATCTACCTAATTTCTCAGTCAAAAAGGCAAACAGACACCAGGCCTGTGTGCTTCTGAATAAAGTCATATGGTAATTCTATTTTTAGGTTTTCTTTTTTTTTTTTTTTTTTGTGGTATGCGGGCCTCTCACCGTTGCGACCTCTCCCACTGCGGAGCACAGGCTCCGGACGCGCAGGCTCAGCAGCCATGGCTCACAGGTCCAGCTGTTCCGCGGCATGTGGGATCCTCCCGGTCCGGGACATGAACCCGTGTCCCCTGCATCGGCAGGCGGACTCTCAACCACTGCGCCACCAGGGAAACCCTGCACACACTTTTGTGTGTGTGTTTTTAAGTATTTGTATAGTTTTACCAGGTACCATTTCTTTACACGATCACGTGCTCTTTTTCCTGTAAAACACAAACAACTAAGGAGAGAAAAGAAGTGCAGAATACAGTGGAGGTATGTGGATTAAGAGTGGCATACATGAAAAGGCTTGGGGGAGTCCTCATTCAGCTGTGGGGGCCACATGAGCCAACATGGTGATCCATCTGTTATATTTCCACTGGGAGCCTCCCTTACTAAGCCATGTTGCGCTCCTTTGTTGGAAGACATGATATTCATGGTTCTGCAAAGGCACTGCGGCCCACATAAGCATGGTGGTAACTGATGAAACTGCTCCCCTGGGCAGCCCACCTGGGCAAGAGAGCAGATGTGAGAATCCAGGTGTCATGCTCTCCCATGGACACTCCCTTGCAGACTGACAGTATGTCGTCTAGGCCTCCAACTTCTTACCTCAACTTGAGGAACACTGGACACTCAACCTCAAGCTAAGATGGAAAATAGGTCCAGGTACAAAGCCCAATATGAAAAGTTTCTGGTAGTGAGAGTTTTTCAGCACTGGCCAAAACCACAAAAGGAAGTGGTAAAAATCCACTTCCACAGATCTCAGTAGCAATAAGATAGAGCTTTGCCTGCTGGGACTCTCAGACCTGTGTGTGAGGTGCGTCATCCCCACAGACACCCTCTACTGTGTTGTGGAACCAGCTGCTGCAGCTGTTGTGGACAGAAGGTCAGGAGCATGTGCTCACTATTTCTACAATGTTAGCTAGCTTTACCATATCCCCGTCTTCCTCATCCTATGATGTTTTTTAACATCACTGAAAAACAAACAAAAAAATAGGTTGTCAATGAAACAGTGTGTGCTAATGCAAACAAACAAAAAAGGTAAAAGTAATAAGTAAAATCTACTGAATGACATTTGATTAGAGCAGAGTCCTTTTATAATGATGTGTTCTCCAGGCTAACATGTCCCTGGCTTTCCCTATATCCACCAACTTTATAGAGGAAAAAAGAGGGACCAGATAATGTAGAAATATGACAGGACTAGTATCCCCACTTTTAGTAGTAGTTTCTTACTTTTTCTGGGTATAAAGCAGATGTGCACAGGATGCTGGGGCAGCTGCAGCCAAATTTGGATGCTGAGACTGTCACCTAGCATCTGTGCTATTTGCTTCTAAGAGTTCCCCCAGAGTTGGTGTTTTGCTCCAGGAGGTTAATTCCAAAGAATATTTATCTTAACACTTAATTTGGGGTAAGAGTCTTTATAAGGAAAGAAACAATCTTTTTCTTTCTTGTGAATAAATTCTTGCTAGCCTGTCTTCTCTAACCCCTTGGTTTTCTGGCTGGTATCTGCTGCTTAGAGCCCTGACAGAGCTGGAGGCCCAGCACTTGCTCAGTGCAGCTCCTGGCCATTTGTAGCCTTGCTGACCCAGCACAGGGCTCAGAGGCAAAGCCACAAAGAGGTTGTGTCCCCGAAGTACCTCTGCTGATGAGAGGCCTATCTAAATTTAGTTTATTAAACAGAACCGATGTTCCAAGCAAAAATGTAGTTCCTCTACTCTCCTGTGTTCCCTCGCCGGTGATGTGTGTGATCCTGGAGGTGATGAGTTGATTACGGAGACTTTGATGAAAAGTATGTTATGTTAATAGTTTGGTATTAATTTTTTTTTATTAATTTATTTATTTTTGGCTGTGTTGGGTCTTCGTTGCTGCTCGCAGGCTTTCTCTAGTTGCGGCGAGCGGGGGCTACTCTTCATTGCGGCGCGCAGGCTGCTTACTGCTGCGGCTTCTCTTGTTGTGGAACATGGGCTCCGGACATGCGGTCTTCAGTAGTTGTGGCGTATGGGCTCAGTAGTTGTGGCTCGTGGGCTCTAGAGCATAGGCTCAGCAGTTGCGGTGTGCAGGCTTAGTTGCTCCGCAGCATGTGGCATCTTCCCGGACAAGGACTCGAACCTGTGTCCCCAGCATTGGCAGGCGGATTCTTAACCATTGTGCCACCAGGGAAGTTCCAGTATTAATTTTTATATGCATTAAGAAACTATAACTAGCCCAGCAATCCCACTACTGGGCATATACCCAGAGAAAACCATAATTCAAAAAGACACATGCACCCCAATGTTCATTGCAGCACTATTTACAATAGCCAGGACATGGAAGCAACCTAAATGCCCATCAACAGATGAATGGATAAAGAAGATGTGGCACATATATACAATGGAATATTACTCGACCATAAAAAGGAATGAAATTGGGTCATTTGTAGAGATGTGGATGGACCTAGAGACTGTCATACAGAGTGAAGTAAGTCAGAAAGAGAAAAACAAATATCGTATATTAATGCATATATGTGGAATCTAGAAAAATGGTACAGATGAACTGGTTTTCAGGGCAGAAATAGAGACACAGATGTAGAGAACAAACGTATGGACACCAAGGGGGGAAAGTGGCGGTGGGGTGGAGGTGGTGTGATGAATTGGGAGATTGGGATTGACACATATACACTAATATGTATAAAATTGATAACTAATAAGAACCTGCTGTATAAAAAAATAAAATAAAATATAAGAAAAAGAAAATATAACTAGCAAAATATTACTATTATAGAAAGAATGATTAGATTCAAAGTCAAATCAGAGAAAAATGTTAAGAAAAATAGAATTAAAACATAGATAGCCATGACAAACACGACGAGTTATAGGCCAGTGACTAATGCTGGGAAATGCAGGGTGTGTGTATGTGTGTGGCAGGGCGTGGTCTTTTGCAAGTCTCGCACAGGCCAGTCCATCAGATAGCACATAGCGAGCTAGCTCTTTCACTCCAAGGCCCCTGCTTCCACCCTCTCCAGCTCCCTACACTTTATCTCTTGATTTGTTTAGTTTAGGGTTTTTCATTAGAAGAATCTCCTGCAGTTTTACCTCTCTTACACACCACTATTTTCAGTTTTCCATATTCCCTTCCAGGAAGAGGCCACTTAAATGAGGCTATTTGCATGCATATTTTTCCATGGTTGTTGTTATCATGCAGATAGTTTGCATACGGCTTTATTTCGTTCAATATTATATCAGGAGCATTCTCCATGTTGCATATAGTTTTCATTTTTAAGGGTTAGTTATTTCCATTTTTTTAAACTAAATATTATTGGACACATAGCTCTTGCCTTCTACTGAAATTTTAGGGGTTTGGGGGAATAAATTCAGGTAACCGGCAAAAATGGGTCAGAGCATATACATTTTCATCAAATCTTAATTGTCCACACCCACTAACCTTGAGGCTTCTTAGCCCATAAAAATGATGATCACTTTGTTCTTATATGCAAAAAAAGTTTTCAAAAAAAGGGATAAAAAAACACTCAGCGGAGGGGGGACCTTGAAGATGGCGGAAGAGTAAGACGCGGAGATCTCCTGCCTCCCCACAGATACACCAGAAATACATCTACACGTGGAACAACTCCTACAGAACACCTACTGAAGGCTGGCAGAAGACCTCAGACCTCCCAAAAGGCAAGAAACTCCCCAGGTACCTGGGTAGGGCAAAAGAGAAAAAGAAAAAACAGAGGCAAAAGAATAAGGACGGCACCTGCACCAGTGGGAGGGAGCTGTGAAGGAGGAACGGTTTCCACATACTAGGAAGCCCCTCCGCGGGCGGAGACTGCGGGAGGTGGAGGGGGGAGCTTCGGGACCACGGAGGAGTGCACAGCGATGGGTGCGGAGGGCAAAGCGGGGAGATTCCCGCACAGACGATCGGTGCCGACCAGCACTCACCAACCCGAGAGGCTTGCTGCTCACCCACCGGGGCGGGCGGGGCTGCGAGCTGAGGCTCGGGTTTCGGTTTCGGACGGAGCGCAGGGAGAGCACTGGGGTTGGCGGCTTGAACATAGCCTGAAGGGGATAGTGCACCACGACAAGCCGGGAGGGAGTTCGGGGAAAAGCCTGAACCGGCCGAAGAGGCAAGAGACTTTTTCTTCCCTCTTTGTTTCCTGGTGCGCGAGGAGAGGGGTTTAAGAGCGCTGCTTAAAGGAACTCCAGAGACGGGCGCGAGCCGCGGCTGAAAGCGCGAACCCCAGAGACGGGCGCGAGCCGCGGCTAAAAGCGCGGACCCCAGAGACGGGCGGGAGACGCTAAGGCTGCTGCTGCCGCCACCAAGGGGCCTGTGTGCGAGCACAGGTCACTCTCCACACCCCTCTTCCGCGGAGCCTGTGCAGCCCGCCACTGCCAGGTTCCCGGGATCCGGGGAAAGCTTCCCCGGGACAACGCACGGCGGGCCTCAGGCTGGTGCAACGTCACGCCGGCCTCTGCCGCAACGTCACGCTGCCTCTGCCGCCGCAGGCCCGCCCCGCACGCAGTGCCCCTCCTTCCCCCCCCCCCCCACCCTCGGCCTGAGTGAGCCGGAGCCCCCGAATCAGCGGCTCCTTTAACCCCGTCCTGTCTGAGCAAAAAACAGACGCCCTCCAGCGACCTACATGCAGAGGCAGGGCCAAATCCAAAGCTGAGCTCCTGTGAGCTGTGAGAACAAAGAAGAGAAAGGGAAATCTCTCCCAGCAGCCTCAGAAGCAGCGGATTAAAGCTCCACAATCAACTTGATATACCCTGCATCTGTGGAATACCTGAATAGACAAGGAATGATCCCAAATTGAAGAGGTGGAATTTAGGAGCGAGATCTATGATTTTTTTCCCTTTTCCTCTTTTTGTGAATGTGTACGTGTATGCTTCTGTGTGAGATCTTGTCTGTAGACTCTTGCTTCCACCATTTGTCCTAGGGCTCTATCCGTCCGTGTTTGTTTGTTTTTTTTTTAATTTTTTTCTTAATAATTAATTTTAATTGTAATAACTTTATTATACTTTATCTTCGTTCTTTATTTCTTTCTTTCCTTCCTTCCTTCCCTCCTTTAGACAACGAATCACCCCAAATTGAGGAGGTGGTCTCTGAGAGCAAGATTTATGATTTTTCCCCCTTTACCTCTTTTTGTGAAGGTGTATGTGTATGCTTCTGTGTAAGATTTTCTCTGTATAGCTTTGCTTCCAACATTTGTCCTAAGGTTCTATCCGTCCCTTTTTTTTTTTTTTTCCTAAATATTTTTTAATTCAATAACTATATTATACTTTATTTTATTTTTACTGTATCATCTTTCTTTATGTCTTTTTTCCTTCTTTCCCTCCTTCCTTCCTTCCTCCCTCCCTCCCTCCCTCCCTCCTTTCTTTCCTTCTTTGCTTCTTTCTTCCTTCCTTCCTTTCCTCCTTTCCTTCTTTCTTTACTCATACTTCTACTAATTCTCCCTACTTTTTCTCCCTTTTATTCTGAGCTGTGTGGATGAAAGGCTCTTGGTGCTCCAGCCAGGAGTCAGGGCTCTGCCTCTGAGGTAGGAGAGCCAAATTCAGGACACTGGTCAACAAGAGACCTCCCAGCTCCACATAATATTAAACGGCGGAAATCTCCCAGAGACCTCCATCTTAACACCAGCACCCAGCTTCACTCAACGACCAACAAGCCACAGTGCTGGACAACCTATGCCAAACAACTAGCAAAACAGGAACACAACCCCACCCATTAGCAGAGAGGCTGCCTAAAATCATAATAAGGCCACAGACACCCCAAAACACAACACCAGACGTGAACGTGCCCACTAGAGAGACAAGATCCAGCCTCATCCACCACAACACAGGCACTAGTCCCCTCCACCAGGAAGCCTACACAACCCACTGAAACAACCTTAGCCACTGGAGACAGACATCAAAAACAACGGGAACTACGAACCTGCAGCCGGCAAAAAGGAGACCCCAAACACAGTAAGATAAGCAAAATGAGAAGACAGAAAAACACACAGCAGATGAAGGAGCAAGATAAAAATGCACCAGACCTAACAAATGAAGAGGAAATAGGCAGTCGACCTGAAAAGGAATTCAGAATAATGATAGTAAGGATGATCTGAAATCTTGGAAATAGAATGGACAAAATGCAAGAAACAGTTAACAAGGACCTAGAAGAAATAAAGATGAAACAAGCAACGATGAACAACGCAATAAATTAAATTAAAACTGCTCTAGATGGGATCAATAGCAGAATAACTGAGGCAGAAAAACGGATAAGTGACCTGGAAGATAAAATAGTGGAAAAACTACTGCTGAGCAGAATAAAGAAAAAAGAATCAAAAGAACTGAGGACAGTCTCAGAGACCTCTGGGACAACATTAAACGCACAAACATTCGAATTATAGGGGTTCCACAAGAAGAAGAGAAAAAGAAAGGGACTGAGAAAATATTTGAAGAGATTATAGTTGAAAACTTCCCTAATATGGGAAAGGAAATAGTTAATCAAGTCCAGGAAGCACAGAGAGTCCCATACAGGATAAATGCAAGGAGAAATACGCCAAGACACATATTAATCAAACTGTCAAAAATTAAATACAAAGGAAGCATATTAAAAGCAACAAGGGAAAAACAACAAATAACACACAAGGGAATCCCCATAAGGTTAACAGCTGATCTCTCAGCAGAAACCCTACAAGCCAGAAGGGAGTGGCAGGGCATACTGAAAGTGATGAAGGAGAAAAACCTGCAACCAAGACTACTCTACCCAGCAAGGATCTCATTCAGATTTGACGGAGAAATTAAAACCTTTACAGGCAAGCAAAAGCTGAGAGAGTTCAGCACCACCAAACCAGCTTTACAGCAAATGCTAAAGGAACTTCTCTAGACAAGAAACATAAGAGAAGGAAAAGACCTATAATAACGAACCCAAAACAATTTAGAAAATGGGAATAGGAACATACATATCGATAATTACCTTAAATGTAAGTGGACTAAATGCTCCCACCAAAAGACACAGATTGGCTGAATGGATACAAAAACAAGACCCTTATATATGCTGTCTAAAAGAGACCCACTTCAGACCTAGAGACACATACAGACTGAAAGTAAGGGGATGGAAAAAGATATTCCATGCAAATGGAAACCAAAAGAAAGCTGGAGTAGCAATTCTCATATCAGACAAAATAGACTTTAAAATAAGGACTATTAAAAGGGATAAAGAAGGACACTACATAATGATCAAGGGATCGATCCAAGAAGATATAGCAATTGTAAATATTTATTCACCCAACATAGGAGCACCTCAATACATAAGGCAAATACTAACAGCCATAAAAGGGGAGATCGACAGTAACACATTCATAGTAGGGGACTTTAACACCCCACTTTCACCCATGGACAGATCATCCAAAATGAAAATAAATAAGGAAACACAAGCTTTAAATGATGCATTAAACAAAATGGACTTAATTGATATTTATAGGACACTCCATCCAAAAACAACAGAATACACATTTTTCTCAAGTGCTCATGGAACAGTCTCCAGGATAGATCATATCTTGGGTCAGAAATCAAGCCTTGGTAAATTTAAGAAAATTGAAATTGTATCAAGTATCTTTTCTGACCACAACGCCATGAGACTAGATATCAATTACAGGAAAAGATCTGTAAAATATACAAACACATGGAGGCTAAACAATACACTACTTAGTAATGAAGTGATCACTGAAGAAATCAAAGAGGAAATAAAAAAATACCTAGAAACAAATGTCAATGGAGACACAACGACCCAAAACCTATGGGATGCAGCAAAAGCAGTTCTAAGGGGGAAGTTTATAGCAATACAAGCCCACCTTAAGAAGCAGGAAACATCTCGAATAAACAACCTAACCTTGCACCTCAAGCAATTAGAGAAAGAAGAACAAAAAAACCCCAAAGCTAGCAGAAGGAAAGAAATCATAAAAATCAGATCAGAAATAAATGAAAAAGAAATGAAGGAGACGATAGCAAAGATCAATAAAACTAAAAGCTGGTTCTTTGAGAAGATAAACAAAATAGATAAACCACTAGCCAGACTCATCAAGAAAAAAAGGGAGAAGACTCAAATCAATAGAATTAGAAATGAAAAAGGAGAAGTAACAACTGACACTGCAGAAATAAAAAAAATCATGAGAGATTACTACAAGCAACTCTATGCCAATAAAATGGACAATCTGGAAGAAATGGACAAATTCTTAGAAATGCACAACCTGCCAAGACTGAATCAGGAAGAAATAGAAAATATGAACAGACCAATCACAAGCACTGAAATTGAAACTGTGATTTAAAATCTTCCAAAAAACAAAAGCCCAGGACCAGATGGCTTCACAGCTGAATTCTATCAAACGTTTAGAGAAGAGCAAACACCTATCCTTCTCAAACTCTTCCAAAATATAGCAGAGGAAGGAACACTCCCAAATTCCTTCTACGAGCCACCATCACCTTGATACCAAAACCAGACAAGGATGTCACAAAGAAAGAAAACTACAGGCCAATATCACTGATGAACATAGATGCAAAAATCCTCAACAAAATACTAGCAAACAGAATCCAACAGCACATTAAAAGGATCATACACCACGATCAAGTGGGGTTTATTCCAGGAATGCAAGGATTCTTCAATATACGCAAATCTGTCAATGTGATAAACCATATTAACAAATTGAAGGAGAAAAACCATATGATCATCTCAATAGATGCAGAGAAAGCTTTCGACAAAATTCAACACCCATTTATGATAAAAACCCTGCAGAAAGTAGGCATAGAGGGAACTTTCCTCAACATAATAAAGGCCATATATGACAAGCCCACGGCAAACATCATCCTCAATGGTGAAAAAGTGAAAGCATTTCCACTAAGATCAGGAACAAGGCAAGGTTGCCCACTCTCACCACTCTTATTCAACATAGTTTTGGAAGTTTTAGCCACAGCAATCAGAGAAGAAAAGGAAATAAAAGGAATCCAAATCGGAAAAGAAGAAGTAAAGCTGTCACTGTTTGCAGAGGACATGATACTATACATAGAGAATCCTAAAGATGCTACCAGAAAACTACTAGAGCTAATCAATGAATTTGGTAGAGTAGCAGTATACAAAATTAATGCACAGAAATCTCTGGCATTCCTATATACTAATGATGAAAAATCTGAAAGTGAAATCAAGAAAACACTCCCATTTACCACTGCAATAAAAAGAATAAAATATCTAGGAATAAACCTACCTAAGGATACGAAAGACCTGTATGCAGAAAATTATAAGACACTGATGAAAGAAATTAAAGATGATACCAACAGATGGAGAGATATACCATGTTCTTGGATGGGAAGAATCAACATTGTGAAAATGACTATACTACCCAAAGCAATCTACAGATTCAATGCAATCCCTATCAAACTACCACTGGCATTTTTCACAGAACTAGAACAAAAAATTTCACAATTTGTATGGAAACACAAAAGACCCCGAATAGCCAAAGCAATCTTGAGAACGAAAAAAGGAGCTGGAGGAATCAGGCTCCCTGACTTCAGACTATACTACAAAGCTACAGTAATCAAGACAGTATGGTACTGGCACAAAAACAGAAAGATAGATCAATGGAACAGGATAGAAAGCCCAGAGATAAACCCACGCACATATGGACACCTTATCTTTGATAAAGGTGGCAGGAAGTACAGTGGAGAAAGGACAGCCTCTTCAATAAATGGTGCTGGGAAAACTGGACAGCTACATGTAAAAGTATGAGATTAGATCACTCCCTAACACCATACACAAAAATAAGCTCAAAATGGATTAAAGACCTAAATGTAAGGCCAGAAACTATCAAACTCTTAGAGGAAAACATAGGCAGAACACTCTATGACATAAATCACAGCAAGATCCTTTCTGACCCACCTCCTAGAGTAATGGAAATAAAAACAAAAATAAACAAATGGGGGGCTTCCCTGGCGGTGCAGTGGTTGAGAGTCCGCCTGCCGATGCGGGGGACACGGGTTCGTGCCCCGGTCCGGGAGGATCCCACATGCTGTGGAGCGGCTGGGCCTGTGAGCCATGGCCGCTGAGCCTGCGCGTCCGGAGCCTGTGCTCCACAACGGGAGAGGCCACAACAGTGAGAGGCCCGTGTACTGCAAAAATAAATAAATAAATAAAATAAACAAATGGGACCTAATGAAACTTCAAAGCTTTTGCACAGCAAACGAAACCATAAACAAGACCAAAAGACAACCCTCAGAATGGGAGAAAATATTTGCAAATGAAGCAACTGACAAAGGATTAATCTCCAAAACTTACAAGCAGCTCATGCGGCTCAATAACAAAAAAACAAACAACCCCATCCAAAAATGGGCAGAAGACCTAAATAGACATTTCTCCAAAGAAGATATACAGAATGCCAACAAACACATGAAAGAATGCTCAACATCATTAATCATTAGAGAAATGCAAATCAAAACTACAATGAGATATCATCTCACACCAGTCAGAATGGCCATCATCAAAAAATCTAGAAACAATAAATGCTGGAGAGGGTGTGGAGAAAAGGGAACACTCTTGCACTGCTGGTGGGAATGTGAATTGGTTCAGCCACTATGGAGAACAGTATGGAGGGTCCTTAAAAAACTACAAATAGAATTACCATATGACCCAGCAATCCCACTACTGGGCATATACCCTGAGAAAACCAAAATTCAAAAAGAGTCATGTACCAAAATGTTCATTGCAGCTCTATTTACAATAGCCCGGAGATGGAAACAACCTAAGTGCCCATCATCATATGAATTGATAAAGAAGATGTGGCACATATACACAATGGAATATTACTCAGCCTTAAAAAGAAATGAAATTGAGCTATTTGTAATGAGATGGATAGACCTAGAGTCTGTCATACAGAGTGAAGTAAGTCAGAAAGAAAAAGACAAATACCGTATGCTAACACATATATATGGAATTTAAGAAAAAAAAATGTCATGAAGAACCTAGGGGTAAGACAGGAATAAACTCAGACCTACTGGAGAACGGACTTGAGGATATGGAGAGGTGGAAGGGTGAGCTTTGACAGGGCGAGAGAGAGTTATGGACATATACACACTAACAAACGTAGTAAGGTAGATAGCTAGTGGGAAGCAGCCGCATGGCACAGGGATATTAGCTCGGGCTTTGTGACAGCCTGGAGGGGTGGGATAGGGAGAGTGGGAGGGAGGGAGATGCAAGAGGGAAGACATATGGGAACATATGTATATGTATAACTGATTCACTTTGTTATAAAGCAGAAACTAACACACCATTGTAAAGCAATTATACCCCAATAAAGATGTTAAAAAAAAAAAAAACACTCAGCGGAAAGACGACAAAAGATATGAATGTTATCTCAGAGAAGAAGAAATACATTTGGCTATAGGCATATGATAAATTCTCAACCTCATTGATCATTAAAAATTTGCAAATTCAAGCAAAAAAAAAGATACCTAGCAAGGTCTGAAAAGTTTGAGGAAGGTAAGCTTGGAGAAACAGCCACTTTCATTAAAATTCTGCAGACATGTCAATTGACAAGATTTTAGGGGAGGATAATTTGACAATCGCTGCTGAAACTTAAAATGTGTATGCCTTCTGACCCAGCAATTCTACTTCTAAGATGAGATCTTGCAGACTCACAAAAGTACACAAAGGTAAATTAGCAACTGTATCTGCGTCAATATAAGTTTTAATAGGGAAAACTGGAAGGACTTTAAATCTCCACTCATAGGAGACCTAGTTGAATAAATCAGGGTACAAGTACTTCAAAAGCACTGCCACTAACAGGAGGAGGGGTCTGCAAGTGTAGTACAGACATTTGCCAGGGTCAAACCCAGGAGAGGCCGCTGGTGCTTGTAATATGAGCACAGTTGAGCCCATTTGTACTAGCATGGGGAGAGGGAAGCTTGTATGATTCTTCACTTTATATGCTTCATATTATTTGAATTATGTATAAAAAGAACATAATACTTTTGAAATATAAAACATTAAAGAAAAAAGGAAGCCTCTTAAGAACAATCAATAACATATTTTTTTTTAATGTATTTAGGAGTCACTTGGAAAATTATTGACGAAGAGACCACAGTATTTTCTTTCTCATTAGAACTTGCCAGTGAGCACATTCTTTTTCCCTTAGTGAGGCCTCTAGTGACCAAAGTATTAGCCTAGTTATGAGAAAACTAGCATTCTGCTGCTCTCACTGATCAAGTCACTGGATTCCACACTGTGCTAGAAGCTGGCTGAGAAATTAAAAAATCTTGTCATTTATGGATGAGAAAAATTGCAACACAAAGAATGCGGCTGACTGCCAGAGGGCATTGAGAATGCAGTCTGGGAATGCTGGCCAGCACTGGGTCCAGGGTTTCTCTAGCCTTATTCTCCACTGCAGGGAAACAGTACTTGTGTGCCAGACCCAACTTTATGTGCATGGTAGCCTCCAAGCTCTGGCCACTGTCTACAGAGGTTAGATGCAAGCCCACGTGCAAACGTTGCTGTGTCCCCTGTCCTGAGACCCTTTGCTACACCTCTGACTGACTCCACCTAGATCTGGGCCTGCCAAAGGCCAGCCTCCAGAGCAGTGCTGCTGTCCGTTATCACTTCTGACCATGATGGAATGTTCTGGACCTGCATTCAACAGGCTACCACAAACCACAGATGCTTACTGAGCACCTGAAATGTGGGTAGTGCAACTGAGGGACTAGGTTTTTGTTTTTTTTCTTAATTTTAATAAATATACTTTAAAATAGCCACGCGTGGTTACTGGCTACTGTATTGGATAAGTGACGCTCTAGAAGTGCACTGGGGGTGCACTTCTAGGGTCTGCTTTGAGAACTCTGACAAATCCAACAACACCGTGTTGGATTGTGGTTAGCTGGACCAAGTAAATCAATTATCAGGGAATTCTGTATGCAGTACAAGAAGGAAGAATAGAAAGCCAAGAATTAATGGGAGAAACAGAAGAGAGGAATGAGAGAGTGCCTGTTTTTGAAGTGTGGCAAAATCATGGGGCCCCCAGGTTTTGTGGTTACATCTGAATGGCCATGGTCAGTGCCCCAGGCCTGTGTGAAGTCTGGTTTTGCAGCCACCGAGAAAAGTCTTTGCTGCTTCCGGCCTCTCAGCATAAACTGTCAGAACTAGAGCTCATGTCTGTGCCTTGCAATGGGATCAGCCTAACCAGCACTCTCTGTACCTAGATATGCAACCCAAAATGTTATTGGATAGTTTGGTAAAAAGAGTCATTACCTCCCATATGATGGCTTATAAATCTTGATGTGCATAGAATGGATTTGCACAAAATGAAGAATAGTTTAGTTTCTCCATGATCCCGTTTGGTGTAGAGTGGGGATGATGTTTGCAATAACAACAACAGGGGGCGGTGGAGGAGTGACCAGCTCTACCAGTCAGCTCTTGTTTCTCCCTTGGGTTCCTGTACCATCTGTGGTATGCATCAATATTTCCCAAAATGAGCAACGAAGGGGACCATCTTCAAGGCAGGTACTCTTGAAAACAACTGAGAATTCATGCAGGGACCCCATTTGAGATAAGACTTCTCCAATTTGAGAGTTGAATTGTAAGCCAATTTCAGTTTACATATTTTTTCACATTTAAAAAATGCACCCATTCTTATTCATTTGTTTTGGTCACATGTGTAACTTACAAATATAGTCGTAAGGTAGATGATAGGTATATAGGTAGCCATTTTCTACCTTTATAATTTTTTTAATGTTTAATTTTTTAATATTTGTGAAATTTATATTTGTTAATGGTGGGAAAGAGAGCTGCCAATTTTCCCCCCAAATTTGTAATCAGTTCTCTAAACATTAATCTATTCCTTTTTTCCACCCATATAAGACACCTCCTTCAACATTTACCATATTCCCAGATGTACATAGGCTTTTTCTAGATCTAAGATTTTTGTTCCATTGCTCCATCTATCTCTGCCAATTTAATTGATATAGTTTTCAAAATTCCTCAAATTCTCCTACTTCATTTTCTCTCCCAGATGAATATTAGTATCAGTTTGTCAAGTTTAATTTTAAAATCCTTTAGGTAATTTGGTTGGTGATGTAGCATTTTCTAAGTCTACAAAGAAAACAATATGGTGGGAAGCTAAAGGTCACCATGGATCTTGCCTCCTCCTCCCCTACCAACCACCATTTCCACACAGCCTCCTGCTGACCCTGACACACCACACATCGCTGGCAGAGAACAGCACTCCTCACGCAGAGCACATCCTGTTTCTACTCACCCTGTGTTCCACAGGAGGACATCAGGGCCCCGCTGTGACGCCAGGCCAGCCCCTGCATGTCATGGCTGCTGTGGTCTTTCTTGCTGCCTTTTAACCCAAGGAGTCCACTTTTGGGGATCGATCCTAAGCAAATACATATTCATGCAAGTGAACATGTATGTACTCCTCAACATTATTAATAGAGAAAATACCCCCTAAACATAGTCACAGTAAAGATGTCCTGTGAAGCAAATATATGCCACTAGCCATGCTGGGCAGACCAAGTGTGGACCAGCCGGTGGAGTGCTCAGCCATAAGTGGCCACCGTCATATGGAGCTTGGTGCTGCCCTCATAGTGATGTCTACAAAGACTGCAGATGGCCTGGAGACACTTCAAGAATAATGTTAAATAGAAAAGTGAGGCATACAGCTATAGGTATAAACATATATAATTATATCAACAATGTAAAAGGAACTTATTTATTCATTCAATAAATATTTCTTGAGTATTGACTCTCTAGGGGAGGGATCCAATCCTAGTCCATCTTTTTCTCGGTGACTTATGGTGATATTAAATGGAGATGGCACAGAATGTCCTTAAGGGGAGGCTAGCTAAGCTCCTGGATAAGGCTTTGTGAGGTGTCACCACCAGCTGTTCAGGTCCAGAAACTGGATTTTTTTCTCCAGGTACCCAAAATTGATGAGGCTTCTGAGGACCAAATAATGATGGTAAACTCATAAGTCAATAATTGCCAAGATGGCTTGTGTATCACTTTCTTCAATGCTAATGGGGACTGAATTCTCCAAAAAGTGGAGAACTCAGTGATTCCTCAGGAGATTTCTGGTCCCAGAATAACCTAACTCAGCCTTGGAAGAGACCTGGCTGACCCTGAATTGGAGCCAAATGAGTGTCATGGAGGAAAGCCACGCAGACCCCAGTGGAAGAGAGATCAAGCCCCGTGGCAGGGCTCCTGATCTAAAAGATCCACTTTGAAGGGGCTGCAAACAGACCATGTCCTATCAGGTAACACATTGTGTATTTTACCTCTGCTGTGTAAAGCAAATCATCCAAACTTAGAAACGTAAACAGTAACACTCCCTATCTCAGTTTCCCTGAGTCAGGAATCTGGGTATAGCATTGCTGGCTCCTCCAGGACAAAGTGGCTCCAGTGGCTCAGGCCACAACCTTGGGTCTGTGTCCATACATCATCTACGATGTATATTTTATACTTTGCATACTTATTTCCAGCAAAGCCTTTCCGTGACTAGACATCGAAGCACCGGAAGTTTCAACGCTAGCTTTTAAAGTCTGAGTATTCAAATAATTCCTGACCTGCCCAGTGGATTCGATGAGATCCGACCATGCACGTGGCAGGTTAGCACCCTGGCCGCAGTCTGGCCAGGGGGGTCGGTATGGGTGGGCACCCTGCACAGCACTCCCTTCTTCCCAAGCCTCGCTCAGACGGTAGAGCCTCTTGCTCCTGGAGGGTGCCTAGTGCTCGAGGCCTGTATCTCTTAGTGCCAAAACCCTGTCTTACAGTCCAGAGGCCAGACTGGGGCAGAGGCTGAGCGCAGTCACTCCCCCCACCCCTCCATGCACCACTGCCTCACGCCCCGCACTCTTCCCTTCACACATCTGAGGCGCTGGCCCTGTGAGTGTGAACGTGGGGACAAGACAGCGTAGCCAAAGGTGCTGAAGCCAATTCTATTCCTTAACCTAGAGTACACCCCGTGGAACCAGAAACAAGGCTGGCGACTCTGACACTGGAAGCCTCCCGCCTCTGCTCTGCTCTCCCTCAGCCAGGACTCAGGTGCAGCCTCGCCGGGCGTACTGCAAGAGGCCGCCAAGGATGTGGGCTTGTTTCCTGCCCACATGCTGGGAACATCTTCCCTGGTCATCCTCAAAACACATACAAATTGCAGTATAAATGAGACTGATTAATCAGTCAGTCCTGCTAGCCCTAGACCCACAGGACAATACCTCCTGCTCTTTCTGCCCTGAGGGGCAAAGATGCTCTGTGAAAAATGCACTCTGCCTCTATCAGTGTCAGCTGCCAGGAACTCAACTCATGAACCTGATTGCCTACAAGCGACCATCCCGAGTAAGGCAACCAGGCTCCTTTCCAGACTGCAACTGCACTCCCATTGCTGTGCCCTCATCCTCGTTCACATCCACTGATGCCTGTCTCCCAAATGATGTCTTTGTCACCTCTACCTGCCTCCTTCTCTCCCAGTTCCCTCATCCAGAAAACATGGTTGTTGCTAGTTCGAACATACCATGATTTTTTATCTTTCCCTTCCCCAAACACCATGCCCTCAATTCCACATTAGAGCTGAATTCATCTTAGAATCACAAAACTCAGTTGCTTAAAAGAAAACAATAGCATGGGTCTCTTTGAAAAACTGAACATATCAAGAAACTTAGAATTTGGGGAAAATGCAGAAATAGCTGCCCACAAAGGTATGGCATGGCCTCAGAAGGACGCTGTGCAGGAGCTCTGTAGGTTTTAGCTTCTCCTCTGAAATAGGAAAGGGGGGCACGGGTGACGGCTGATCCAGTGCACACCTGAGTCTCCCCAGTGGGCCGCCAGCTCACACAGACAAGTCTGCCTTTCATGATACTTCCAGGAGAGTGTTTTATTCGGCTGCTTTTAGCAATCACACAGCACTGTCCCAGAGAGTGTGACCCCCTTCACGGCCAGACCCTCCCCACACCTCAACTCCAGAGAAAACCATTTTTAGTTAACTTTTGAGAATACATCCAGAGAGTAGACTCCTAGTGAACTGGTTTGTTAAAGGGTAGGCATTATCTAATAATTATTGAAAACAGTTACCTCAATATATTTTCCTGTTGGCAACATATGAAAGGACCAATTCACATGTTATGGGGTCCCTGTGGTGCCGTTTCAATGACCAGCTTTCACTGGTAATTAACTTAGCCCACAAGTAACTGAACTCAGTGAGTACAGCTCAGCCCAGGTGTCATTTCCTCAGGAGTCCCTTCCTGACCCACCCCTCCTTTCTCATTTTTTACTGGACCAAGATACACCCACCTTTGCTCCCCTGCGTTGTTTATTGTACTTTTCATACAGAATGGAAAGTGCTTCCTTGTCTTTCTCCTCCCCTCCTCCCTCTGTCCTGTGGACACTGTAGAGGTTTCCCCCACATAGGACCCATGTTAGTGTCCCTTTCCTCACATCTAAATACATCTGTCATATTTGGGGGAAACAAAAATATGGCTGAGCATTCTCTCCTAAGCTGGGATGTATTGATCATGAAGATTTCTTCCACCCCCTAGAACAAACCCAAACTGAGAAGCAAGAAGCCAACTAGAATATTCAAAGCAATTGTTTCCGATGTGTTTTTTCCAATACCACCAAACAATTCTGCAATTCTCAGCCGACACTGATTAGGTGTCCCACAAATTAAGCTCAATTCTGACATCAACCTGCAGATGGCATCAGACCCCACAGGTTAAGGGCTCAGTCTTACCGAGACTGCCCCCGACTTGATATGCCAATCGCAAGTCCAGGCTGTTACCCGTGCTTCTGACCAACCGGCGATCAGCTGGAGGTTCCCCAAACCCCCTACTTGGGCTCAATTAATTTGCTAGAGTGGCTCACAGAACTCAGGGAAACAGTTTACTTACTAGATTACTGATTTATTACAAAGGATACGAAAGGATAGGAATAAACAGCCAAAACAAAGAGATACACAGGGTGAGATCTGAAAGGGTCCTGAACACAGGAGCTTCTGTCCCTGTGGAGTTTGAGGTGTGCCACTCTCCCAGCATGGGGATGCATTCTGGGTAACCAGTCTGGAAGCTCTCCAAAGCCAGAAGTTCAGGAATTTTTATGGAGGCTTCATTATGTGGGCATAATTGGTTATATCATTGACCACTAATGATAGAACTCAATTTCCAGCCACCCCCTATCCCCCCACACCGCCTTCCCAGGTGAGAGGTTGGTGCTGAATGTCCCAACCCTCTAATCATCTGATTGGTTTCCATGGCAACCAGCCTCCAACCTTAGTTACCTAGGGGTTTTCCAAAAGTCACCTCATTAATCTAAACTCAGGTGTAGTAGAAAGGGGCTTGCTATGAATAACATGACACCTATTTCACCTTTATGGCCCTGAAGCACTTTCAGGAACTGAGGGCAAAAGACCAAATATTATAATAAAAGGTGCTCTCCTTGCTCTTATTGCTTAGGAAATTCCAAGAGTTTGGGGAGCTGGGAGCCAGGAACAATAGAGAAGTCCAAAATAAATACTTATTACAAATCACAATGTCACATTGTTGATAATTTTGATGTTCCTTGATTTTAAAGCATCCACTGTACACGTGACAATGCAAACTTGAACCATTTTTTGGTAGCTGTAGAGCTGCTGATCCCACACTCTCACTGGGGCCCTTGACCTATTCCAAGGTCAGGGTGGAGAAAGTTCAACTTTAGGTTTTTAGGCATGACTACACTGTAGAGTTCTTCCTCACCAACAGCTCTTATTAAATTCAGTAAATATTTATTGACCCCAAACTCTGCTAAACATGTGGGGGAACCCAAAGACTTTTAAAACCGGGATCTTGCTCACCACAATAAGTTTAACAAGATAAAGTAAAATTCCTATGTCTGCCACTCGGAAAAAAGTCATGGTAGTCAGCCTGTTAATGTTGTCAGTAGTCATCAATCTCCAGATAGCCAGCCAGATAGATAGACTTCTTGGAGAAGTCATCCTCAGAAGGAAGGCTGCAGGGCCATAGGTTTGCTTGAGACCTGCGGAATCCATTGAAATCCCTTTTCAAGTGCATTTTGTATTTATGTTTGGACACTCTTCTTAGCTCTTAAAGCCTATGAAATTGATCAGAATGCTGGTGTGGCTTTACAAACACTTGTTTTTCTCATATTTTCTTAAGGATTCATGTCCCCTGGACCAGTTTGTATATTTTAAAAGAAATGTGCCGTAAAGTAAGTAAATAAAACAATTCCCACTTACTAGATAATTTATTCATATGTTGACCTTGTTTTTGGACTAAATTTAGCTATTATCAAACACTGACCAATGAACAATAGCTGCCTAGTGATTTCTTCCATGACTTTCACTGAGGCTGCAATTGGCATTCTGCAAGCTTTCCAACAAGGCCAATTTGCAGGAACATGATTGATCAATTCCACTTTCTGAATAGAAATCCACACTTACTGAGCACTGCTCTGTGCAGGGTATGCTCCAAACATGTAGGCAGCAAAGAGGAGCAAGACACATCCCTGACACAGAGAACTGTCCTGCATCCCCAGGATCCTGCCAGCCCAGGGAGGGATATGACAAGGGCTGACACCAGGTGCTCTGGGGAATAGAAGCCGAGGGGTAGGGTGAGAGAATGCTCCATCCTTCACTGGGCAGGTGAAATGGGAGCTGGGTCCTGCGGGATGAGAGAAACTGTGACTGAAGGAGGAGAGTAGGGAACCCTGGGGAGACAGTGCATTTTGCCGGAAGTGCTGGCTTTGCGTGTGAGGGTGAGTAGAAGGTGAGAAGAGGAAGTGGGACCGGGCCCAGGCCAGCCCAGTTACGAAAGGCTGTTAGACTCTCAGCAGCTCCAGACCTCAGCAACCCCCTTCTATGTTAAGATTTGAGAAGTTCGCTGAGGACCCAAGGGCTAAACAGAAATTCTTCACCTCTTTCTTTTGGCTGCATGAGATCAGATATCCACTGCCCAAAGTCTGGCAGCATCTTTTAGTACCATGTTTTGCTTCTGAAGGTAATGAGATACATGTGCATAGGGGGTGACTGAAAAGAGCATTGAATTAAGAGTTAGGAAACCAAAACAAAGTTTCCATCACTGTGTAAAACACCTCTGCACCACTGGGATTAAAAACAGCACATGTAGCCACAGATAGAGCCTCGTTTTTTTTCTCAGAGACATCACAATCTAAAATAAGAAACAAACACCTTATATAGAGAAGAAGTAAAGTCAGAAGATGTTGAACACAGAAAGGAGGGAGGAATCACCACGGGGTGTGTGGAGGAGGTGTCACCTGATACCACCCTACTTATACACTGACCACAGTGCATCCCTGTTTCATGGGTGCTAGCGGAAGACATGAGACTACCGATGAGAGACCAAGGGGCCCCCATGATGCTTGCATACCCTGACCCCACATCCCACTGAGGCATGTGAGAGACAGGTACCACTCACACAAAGGGCTGTATCCCAGCTAAGGAACACTGAGCTCAGAGGGAGCCATTGCCTCCCTGAAATTTTCCTGCTGCAAACATAGCTCTGAGAAGGGCTATTCTTGGCACACCCAATATATGAGTTTCCTGTGGCTGCCATAACACATGACCATAAACCGGTGGTTTAAAACAACATGTCTGGGGTCCAGAGGTCTTTACTGGAGGTGTCAGCAGGGCTGATTTCTTCTGGAGGCTCCATGGGAGAATCTGTTCCAGGCCTCTCTGCCAGCTCCTGGTGTTTTCTTTGGTGTTGCTTGGCTTGTAGATGCCTCAGTTCAATCTGTCTCCATCTTCCATAGCCTTTTCTCTCTGTCTCTGTGTCTCAAATCTCCCTCCCCTTTCTCTTGTAAGGACATCAGTCAGTGGGTTTAGGGCGCATCCTAAATCCAGGATGATCTCAGGGCACTTAACTTAATTACACTTGCAAAGACCCTTTTTCCAAATAAGGTCACCTTCACACGTACCCAGAGCTAGGATTTAGACATCTGGGACAGGGGAGGGGCAATATTCCACTCACAGCCAGCAAAGATGTTCAGGAAAGGAAGAGGCCCACAGAGGATGGCTCTCCCAATGCTGAGTACCTTCTCAACAAGAGGAGGGCTGTGTGTCAGCCTGAGGCAGTCACTAACATGGGAAGGCTAAGGGCACATTTGAGACAAAGTGTGATATTTTCCTAGAAATTGGGAAGCCTAGGAATAGTGTGACATAAATTAACTTGCACACCTACTAAGTGCTATACACTGTTCTAGGAACCAGGCATAGAGCTGTTAACAAAACAAAAATTCCTGTCCTCATGGAGCTTACATTCTGGTCAGGAGAGACAGATAGAAAACAACATAAAGAGGTAAAATTTCTAATATACTAGAAGTGGAATGTGAGAGAAAAGCTTCCCAGGCAAAGAGAATAGCCAGTGCAAACACCTGAAACAGGAGTGCACTTGTGAACAGACAAGGAAGGAGGCCAGTGGTGAATCCATGAAGCCTCTGAGGGTGGCCCTTCCTTGCGAGCTGTCAGGTTAGCTGCCCCAGTTTCATCTATATATGACATCAGACCTCTGAATCAGAGAAACAGCTTATCACTCGCAGTAAAAATAGCAGCCTGAATAAGCATCTTGAGTCAGCTTCCCACGTCCCTGCTCCCCACAAGGGGATGCCAGTGTCACCTGTGCACGCCAGGGGTTTGCATCACAGGACAGAAACCCTGAACTAAGGAGGCTTTGAGATTTTATCAAGAGGGCTGCTGACCTGCCCATCCTCTCCCCAAAACAGAACTCATTCACTGTCCTGTGATGTAAGTATCTTTGGGAAAGAGAGAAAAGGGTCTCTCAGCATATTACACTGGGATACATATATATTACCCAAGGAAAGAGGACTTCCCTCCTGGACAGCTGGGTGGAAGGTGGCAGGGTGGGGATTCACTCCAAGGCACTTTTTCTCCCCAAGGATGTGGGCAGGTGGAGGCAGGAAGGCCAGTCCTCACTCAGAACAGGGCATAACTGTGCTGGATGTGGGACCCTGGGGCACCACAGCAGTGCCAGTAGGACCTGAGCCCACCATACACAAATACCTAAGCGTGGAAGGTCTGAGCAAGTGAAAGGAAGGCAGAGTGGTGGGTGGGAGCACCTGGCCCCCAGACAGTCAGTCCTCTGTCAAGTTTCTTGTGCTTCTTTTCAATCATACTTTTTGCATATCCAAGGAAAACATATCTATATATAAAAATATAAAAGTATTTTTTTCTTTTTTTAATGTAAGTTAAATTGCATACACTTTTCTTTCTTTTTAAAAAAATTATCGAGATTCGTTCAAGATGGCGGAGTAGAAGGACATGCTCTCACTTCCTCTATCACAACTAAATGCTGAACACTCATCAACAGGAAGACACTGGAACTCACCAAAAAAGCTACCCCACATCCAAAGACAAAGGAGAAGCCACAATGAGACGGTAGGAGGGGCGCAATCACAATAAAGTCAAATCCCATAACTGCTGGATGGGTGACTCACAAATTGAAGAACACTTATACCACAGAAGTCCACCGACTGGAGTGAAGGTTCTGAGCCCCACGTCAGCCTTCTCAACCTGGGGGTCCGGCAACGGGAGGAGGAATTCCTAGAGAATCAGACCTTGAAGCTTGTGGGATTTGCTTGCAGGACTTCGACAGGACTGGGGGAAACAGAGACTCCACTCTTGGAGGGCACACACAAAGTAGTGAGTGCATTGGGACCAAGGGGAAGGAGGAGTGACCACACAGGACACTGAACCAGACCTACCTGCTAATGCTGGAGGGTCTCCTGTAGAGGCGGAGGTGGCTGTGTCTCACCATGAGGACAAGGACAGTGGCAGCAGAAGTTCTGGGAAGTACTCCTTGGTGAGAGCCCTCCCAGAGTCTGCCATTAGTTCCACCAAAGAGCCGGAGTAGGCTCCAGTGTTGGGTTGCCTCAGGCCAAACAACCAACAGGGAGGGAACCCAGCCCCACCAATAGGAGATAAGTGGATTAAACTTTTACTGAGCTCTGCCCACGAGAGCAGCAGTCAGCTCTACCCACCACCAGTCCCTCCCATCAGGAAACTTGCACAAGTCTCTTAGACAGCCTCATCCACCAGAGGGCAGACAGCAGAAGCAAGAAGAACTACAATCCTGCAGCCTGTGGAACAAAAAACACATTCACAGAAAGATAGACAAGATGAAAAGGAAGAGGGCTATGTACCAGATGAAGGAACAAGATAAAACCCAAGAAAAACAACTAAATGAAGTGGAGATAGGAAACCTTCCAGGAAAAGAATAAAGAATAATGAGAGTGAAGATGACCCAGGACCTCGGAAAACGAATAGAGGCAAAAATCGAGAAGATGCAAGAAATGTTTAACAAAGACCTAGAAGAATTAAAGAACAAACAAACAGAGATGAACAATACAATAACTGAAATGAAAAATACACTAAAAGGACTCAATAGCAGAATAACTGAGGCAGAAGAACAGATAAGTGACCTGGAAGACAGAATGGTGGAATTCACTGCTGCGGAAAAGAATAAAGAAAAAAGAATGAAAAGAAATGAAGACAGACTATGAGACCTCTGGGACAACATTAAATGCAACAACATTCGCATTATAGGGGTCCCAGAAGGAGAAGAGACAGAGAAAGGACCCCAGAAAATATTTGAAGAGATTATAGTCGAAAACTTCCCTAACATGGGAAAGGAAATAGCCACTCAAGTCCAGGAAGCACAGAGAGTCCCATACAGGATAAACCCAAGGAGAAACATGCCAATACACATAATAATCAAATTGGCAAAAATTAAAGACAAAGAAAAATTATTGAAAGCAGCAAGGGAAAAATGACATATGACAAATAACATAACCCATAAAGTTAACAGCTGATTTCTCAGCAGAAACTGTACAAGCCAGAATGGAGTTGCATGACATATTTAAAGTGATGAAGGAGAAAAACCTGCAACCAAGATTACTCTACCCAGCAAGGATCTCATTCAGATTTGATGGAGAAATTAAAAGCTTTACAGACAAGCGAAAGCTAAGAGAATTCAGCACCACCAAACCAGCTCTACAACAAATGCTAAAGGAACTTCTCTAAGTGGAAAACACAAGAGAAGAAAAGGACCTACAAAAACAAACCTGAAACAATTAAGAAAATGGTAACAGGAACATACATATCAATAATTACCTTAAATATGAATGGATTAAATGCTCCAACCAAAAGACACAGGCTCACTGAATGGATACAAAAACAAGACCCATATATATGCTGTCTACAAGAGACCCACTTCAGACCTAGGGACACATACAGACTGAAAGTGAGGGGATGGAAAAAGATATTCCATGCAAATGGAAATCAAAAGAAAGCTGGAGTAGCAATACTCATAGCTGATAAAATACACTTTAAAATAATATTACAAGAGACAAGGAAAGACACTACATAATGATCAAAGGATCAATCCAAGAAGAAGATATGACAATTACAAATATATATGCACCCAACAGAGGAGCACCACAATACATAAGGCAACTGCTAACAGCTATAAAAGAGGAAATCGACGGTAACACAATAATAGTGGGGGACTTTAACACCTCACTTACACCAATGGACAGATCATCCAAAATGAAAATAAATAAGGAAACAGAAGCGTTAAATGACATAATAGACCAGATAGATTTAATTGATATTTATAGAACGTTCCATCCAAAAACAGCAGATTACACTTTCTTCTCAAGTGCGCATGGAACATTCTGCAGGATAGATCACATCCTGGGTCACAAATCAAGCCTCAGTAAAATTAAGAAAATTGAAATCATATCAAGCATCTTTTCTGACCACAACGCTATGAGATTAGAAATCAATTACAGGGAAAAAAACGTAAGAAAGACAAACACATGGAAGCTAAACAATATGTTACTAAATAACCAAGAGATCACTGAAGAAATCAAAGAGGAAATCAAAAAATACCTAGAGACAAATGACAACGAAAACATGATGATTCAAAACCTATGGGATGCAGCAAAAGCGGAACTAAGAGGGAAGTTTATAGCAATACAATCGTACCTCATGAAACAACAAACATCTCAAATAAACAATCGAACCTTACACCTAAAGGAACTAGAGAAAGAAGAAAAAACAAAACTCAAAGTTAGTAGAAGGAAAGAAATCATAAAGATCAGAGCAGAAATAAATGAATTAGAAACAAAGAAAACAATAGCAAAGATCAATAAAACTAAAAGCTGGTTCTTTGAGAAGATAAACAAAATTGATAAACCATTAGCCAGACTCATCAAGAAAAAGAGGGAGAGGACTCAAATCAATAAAATTAGAAATGAAAAAGGAGAATTTATAACAGACACAGCAGAAATACAAAGCATCCTAACAGACTACTACGAACAACCCTATGCAAATAAAATGGACAACCTGGAAGAAATGGACAAATTCTTAGAAAGGTATAACCTTCCAAGACTGAACCAGGAATAAATAGAAAATATGATCAGACCAATCACAAGTAAAGAAATTGAAACTGTGATTAAAAATCTTCTAACAGGGCTTCCCTGGTGGCACAGTGGTTGAGAGCCTGCCTGCCGATGCAGGGGACACGGGTTCGGGCCCTGGTCCGGGAAGATCCCACATGCCGTGGAGCGGCTGGGCCCTTGAGCCATGGCCGCTGAGCGTGTGCGTCCAGAGCCTGTGCTCCACAATGGGAGAGGCCCCAACAGTGAGAGGCCCGCGTACCGCAAAAAAAAAAAAAAAAAAAAAAAAAAAAATCTTCCAACAAACAGAAGTCCAGGACAAGATGGCTTCACGGGTGAATTTTATCAAACATTTAGAGAAGAGCTAACACCCATCCTTCTCAAACTCTTCCAAAAAACTGCAGAGGAAGGAACACTCCCAAACTCATTCTATGAGGCCACCATCACCCTGATACCAAAACCAGACAAAGATACTACAAAAAAAGAAAATTATAGACCAATATCACTGATGAATATAGATGCAAAAACCCTCAACAAAATACTAGCAAACAGAATCCAACAACAATTAAAAGGATCATACACCATGATCAAGTGGGATTTCTCCCAGGGATGCAAGGATTCTTCAATATATGCAAATCAATCAATTTCATAAACCATACTAACAAACTGAAGAAGAAAAACCGTATGATCATCTCAGTAGATGCAGAAAAAGCTTTGGACAAAATTCCACACCCATTTATGATAAAAACTCTCCAGAAAGTGGGCATAGAGGGAACCTTCCTCAACATAATAAAGGCCATATACAACAAACCCACAGCTAACAACATTCACAATGGTGAAAAACTGAAAGCATTTCCTCCAAGATCAGGAACAAGACAAGGATGCCCACTCTCACCACTATTATTCAACATAGTTTTGGAAGTCCTAGCCACAGCAATCAGAGAAGAAAAAGAAAATAAAGGAATCCAAATTAGCAAAGAAGAAGGAAAACTGTCACTGTTTGCAGATGACATGATACTATACATAGAGAATCCTAAAGATGCTACCAGAAAACTAATACAGCTAATCAATGAATGTGGTAAAGTAGCAGGATACAAATTAATGCACAGAAATCTCTTGCATTCCTATACACTAACGATGAAAACTCTGAAAGGGAAATTAAGGAAACACTTCCATTTACCACCACAACAAAAAGAATAAAATGCCTAGGAATAAACCTACCTAGGGAGACAAAAGACCTGTATGCAGAAAACTATAAGACACTGATGAAATAAATTAAAAAATGATACAAACAGATGGAGAGATATACCATGTTCTTGGATTGGAAGAATAAATACTGCAAAAATGACTATACTACCCAAAGCAGTCTACAGATTGAATGCAATCCCTGTCAAATTACCAATGGCATTTTTTACAGAACTAGAACCAAAAAAATCTTAAAGTTTGTATGGACACAAAAGACCCCTAATAGCCAAAGTGGTCTTGAGGGGGAAAAAATGGAGTTGGAGGAATCAGGCTCCCTGACTTCAGACTATACTACAAAGCTACAGTAATCAAGACAATATGGTACTGTCACAAAAATAGAAATATAGATAAATGGAACAGGATAGAAAGCCCAGAGATAAACCCACACACCTATGGTCAACTAATCTATGACAAAGGAGGCAAGGATATGCACTGGAGAAAAGACAGTCTCTTCAATAAGTGGTGCTGGGAAAACTGGACAGCTACACGTAAAAGAATGAAATTAGAACACTCCCTAACACCATACATAAAAATAAACTCAAAATGGATTAGAGGGCTTCCCTGGTGGCACAGTGGTTGAGAGTCCGCCTGCTGATGCAGGGGACACGGGTTCGTGCCCCGGTCCGGGAAGATCCCACATGCCGCGGAGCAGCTGGGCCCGTGAGCCATGGCCACTGAGCCTGCGCATCTGGAGCCTGTGCTCTGCAACGGGAGAGGCCACAACAGGGAGAGGCCCGCGTACCACAAAAAAAAAAAAAAAAACAAAACAAAACATGGATTAGAGACCTAAATGTAAGACCGGACACTATAAAACTCTTAGAGGAAGACATAGGAAGAACACTCTTTGACATAAATCACAGCAAGATCTTTTTTGATCCACCTCCTAGAGTAATGGAAATAAAAACAAAAATAAACAAATGGGACCTAAAGAAACTTAAAAGGTTTTGCACAGCAAAGGAAACTACAAACGAGACGAAAAGACAACCCTCAGAATGGGAGAAAATATTTGCAAACAAATCAATGGACAAAGGATTAATCTCCAAAATATATAAACAGCTCATGTAGCTCAATATTGAAAAAACAAACAACCCAATCCAAAAATGGACAGAAGACCTAAATAGACATTTCTCCAAAGAAGACATACAGATGGCCAAGAAGCACATGAAAAGTTGCTCAACATCACTAATTATTAGAGAAATGCAAATCAAAACTACAATGAGGTATCACTTCACACCAGTTAGAATGGGCATCATCAGAAAATCTACAAACAACAAGTGCTGGAGAGGGTGTGGAGAAAAGGGAACCCTCTTGCACTGTTGGTGGGAATGTAAACTGATACAGCCACTATGGAGAAGAGAATGGAGGTTCCTTAAAAAACTAAAAATGGGGCTTCCCTGATGGTGCAGTGGTTGAGAGTCCGCCTGCCGATGCAGGGGACACGGGTTCATGCCCCAGTCCAGGAAGATCCCACATGCCGTGGAGCGGCTGGGCCCGTGAGCCATGGCTGCTGAGCCTGCGTGTCCAGAGCCTGTGCTCCACAACGGGAGAGGCCACAACAGTGAGAGGCCCGTGTACCGCAAAAAAAAAAAAAAAAAAAAACTTAAAAATAGAATTACCATATGACCCAGCAATCCCACTACTGGGCATATACCCAGAGAAAACCATAATTCAAAAAGACACATGCACCCCAGTGTTCAGTGCAGCACTATTTACAATAGCCAGGTCGTGGAAGCAACCTAAATGCCCATCGACAGACGAATGGATAAAGAAGATGTGGCACATATATACTATGGAATATTACTCAGCCATAAAAAGGAACGAAACTGGGTCATTTGTAGAGACATGGATGGATCTAGAGACTGTCATACAGAGTGAAGTAAGTCAGAAAGAGAAAAACAAATATTGTATATCAATGCATATATGTGGAACCCAGATAAATGGTACAAATGAACTGGTTTGCAGGGCAGAAACTGAGACACAGATGTAGAGAACAAATGTATGGGCACCAAGGGGGGAAAACGGCAGGGGTGTGTGTGTGTGTGTGTGTGTGTGTGTAATGAACTGGGAGATTGGGATTGACATATATATACTAACATGTATAAAATAGATAACTAATAAGAACCTGCTGTCTAAAAAATAAATAAAATAAAATTCAAAAAATATATATTTTTTTAGCTGCTTTGGGTCTTCATTGCTGCGCACAGGCTTTTTCTCTAGTTGCGGCGAGTGGGGTCTACTCTTCGTTCTGGTGCACGGGCTTCTCATTTTGGTGGCTTCTCTTGTTGCGGAGCACCAGCTCTAGATGCACAGGCTTCAGTAGTTATGGTGCGTGGGATCAGCAGTTGTGGCTCGCGGGCTCTAGAGCGCAGGCTCAGCAGTTGTGGTGCACGAGCTTAGTTGCTCCATGGCATGTGGGATCTTCCCGGACCAGGGATTGAACCCATGTCCCTTGCATTGGCAGGGGGATTCTTAACCACTGTGCCACCAGGTAAGTCCCTTTTTTTTCATTTTTCCATGTGATTTGGAGATGTGTCCACACCAGTGCATAGAGGAGTTCTTCCTTTTTTAAACAGCTGCATAAGATTCATCACAGCATTTATTTAACCAGGATCCCAGGGAGAACATTTAAAATGTTTCCAGGACTTCTCTGGTGGCGCAGTGGTTAAGAATCCGCCTGCCAATGCAGGGGACATGGGTTCGAGCCCTGGTCTGGGAAGATCCCATCTGCCAAGGAGCAACTAAGCTCGTGTGCCACAACTACTGAGCCCACATGCCACAACTACAAAGGCCCGCACGCCTAGAGCCTGAAAAGAAGCTACCGCAATGAGAAGCCTGCGCACCACAACGAAGAGTAGCCCCCACTCGCCGCAACTAGAGAAAGCTCGCACAGAAATAAAGACACAATGCATCCATAAATTAATAATTAATTTAATTGTTTCCAATCTTCTGCTACTACAGTGAATAACATGGTGTAACAGGGGTTAATATTTTACATTTAAATTTTTGATGCATTTGGAATTTATCTTGCTGTAAGGTATATGGCTAAAACTTCTTTTTTCCTAAATGACCACTTATCATCTCAATAACCTATGTTGAATAAAACATTTTTCTGCCCACTGATTTAAAATGCAACAGTAATCAAAGACTGGAGCCACTAGATTTTAAGCAGGAGAATGTATAATTAAATTTGCTTTCATTTATTTTTGTCTTGGGTAAAGGGTGCTTTTTTGTTTTGTTTTTTGTGGTTTTTTTGTTTGTCTGGTTGGCTTTCAGGTTTTTTTTCTGGAATCTTAGTTCCCCCACCAGGGATCAAACCTGTGCCCACTGCAGTGGAAGCGTGGAGTCCTATCCTCTGGACAACCAGGGAAGTCCCATGTCTTAGTCAGAGCTGTTGATATAATTATTTCAACTGTATGGAATTCTGTTTTATTCTGGGGATAAGCCCTGAAAAAATAAGAAATCTTCCTTTCTATGTCCATTGTAAAAATCCAGATTCACAGTCATATATGTGGCAACCCTATGATAAATATAACTTTATTGTCCCATTTTAGAGACTGGAAAACTGAAGCAGTGAGAAATTAAGAAAGTTGCTCAATATCACACTAGTAAGTGACTGAGTCCAAGCTATTCACCATTATGACACAGACCTGATTAGTTTAAAGAAACATCAAATGATGGAAAGATGCCTCTTCCTTCTACCATTAGCCCCCTCTACTGTTGAGACACTACTGCTTTTCCCCTCTGGTCTCCGGAGTGCAATGACTTAATATTTCTGGCTTTGAGGTTGGTTTACACTCTAAATGACACCTTCGGCCTCCTCTGCTATCAGCAGCCCCGGGGCCTCCTTCCTACCTCTTTCCATCAAGATCTGCTCCAACTTTCACCTGTTTCCCATTGAACTGGGGAATCTCTAGTTTCTCTGCAATTCCTGGTTTCTGCTGGTCGAACTGCTTCTTGTGCAGAGACTTTACATACTTGAAAAATTAAGTCACTGTCACCAAGTACTTTGTGGTCAGGGAAGGCAAGCTTCATCCTCCTTCTACCAACACTCAAAGGGCAAATGATTTGTCTCAGGACCTGTATTGAATGCAGGGCCCTGGAGCTAATTATGGCTGAACACTTATTGAGCAGATGGTAGGCTCTTTATATTCTCTTTCACTGAATTCTCACAGTAACTGTGTGAGGGATGTGGCCTGGCTGAGCAGGTGGAGGCCTTGGTGGTCCACGCTCGTCACAGACACAGGCCAGCTTTCCGACAGCCTGGGGAAGGCACTGTGTTGGGGAGGAATGACTGGGAGTCCTCCTAGATAAACCTGACGTTGTCAGACAGACACTGCCAGAAGGAAGATCACGTCGGGAGGGAGGCTTACAGAGCAGGATCAGGATTTTGAAGCATCAAGTGTAAATTTACTCATCTTTTTGTCTACCTGGCATTCCATCTCATTTGAAGGTTATCTGGCTGGGTGGCCCAGTGTCTGTCTGTCCAGCTGGAGATCTGTGTGGCTCACTGAGTATCTACCTGTCTAGATGGGGTCTGTCTGGCTGCTGTCTTTCTGGCTGGGGGTCTGCATGTCTGTCCAGTCATGGGTTTGTCTGAGGATCTTTTCAAGTTGGGAGTCGGTCTGTCCGGAGTTTATTTTTCCAGCTGAGTCTACTTGGAGGTTTACCAGTCTATCAGTATGAGGTCAGTCCATGTGACTGTGAGGCTAGAGGGCTGTCTTGCTGGCTGCAGATTTGTCTGCCAAGCTGGTGGTCTGTGTGCATCTGCTGTCCAGATCAAGGGCTGGAGGCTTGTCTGGCTAGAAGCCTGTGTGAACAGCTAGGGGTCTGACTTGGGGTCCAGTCATCTGTCCAGATGGGGGTCTACCCGTTCATCTGGTTTGGGGGTCTGTTCATCCAACTTGGGATCTAGCTGGCCAGTTGGCTTGGGGTCCATTTATTTCTCTGGCTGAGGATGGTGTGTCATTGTGGCTGGGAATCTATCTGTCCGACTAGGAGTCCACCCATCCAATGGGGTCCTATGTATCTGAGGGCTAGGAGCCCATCTGGCTAGCAGGGATTCCGTCTACCTGAAGACTTGCAGTGTGTGTCCAACTGGCAGATGGTCTGGGTAGCGGAGGATCTGTCTGGCTCGTGACGCTTTTTCTATATGAGGGTCCATCTGCCTATCTGATCAGTTGACTGCCTGAGTGTCCACCTGGGTGTCTTCCCAGCAGAAGATATATCAATTTCTCTGCTAAAATGGGGGGTCTGCCCACCTGTCTGCCTAGTTGGAAGTCTGGCTGGCTGGGTGGGGCATCTGTGCAATCAAGGGTCCGTGTGGCTAGTATCTGCCTGGCTGGAGTCCAGTTGGCTAGTTGGGAGTCTGTGTGACTAGGTCTGTCAGGCTGTCTGCCCACATGGGGGTGGGTCTGTGTAGCTGGGAGGTCTGTCTAGCTGAGAGGACATCTGTGTCTATTCAGCTGGGGATCTCTTTACATCTGCCTGGGAGTCTGTCCAGCCAAGGGTTTATCTGGCTGATGTCTGTCTAGCTGCTTAGTTGGGGGAAGTGGTCTGTCTTTTGGGTGGTCTGTTTTGCATGGAGTGGTCTGTTAGGCTGTCAGTGGGTCACTCTCTCTGGCTGGAGGTCCACCCATGGACTCTCCCTCTGAAGGTCTGGCTGTCTAAGGGAATTGCTATATGCCTGTCCAGGTTGGGATTCCATCTGTCTGCCTGCCCATCTGGGGATCTTTTCACCTGTCTGAAATCAGTCTGCTTGGCTGTTGTTATGCCTGGCTTCCATCTGTCTGAATGGTGGAGGTCAACGGGGGTCCATCCATCTCCCTGTGTTATAAGCTGAGTGTCTGAGTGTGGGAGGCTCAGATACTGAGATGAACCAGTCCTTCAAGTGGTGAAGGGGACAGTCTCCAGAAGCCTATCTGTCCATCCTTCCCTTCACAGCCGGGAGCCCTGCCCAGACTCTTGGGGTTGAATTTATTCTTGAATATGCTCAGTGTAACCTCACCAGCCATCGTCAACCAACTACCTCCCCAAGCCTCATGCCTTGAACGTTATGATCACTGAGGCAAAGCCCCCATATTTTCCACACTGAGAAACTTTTATTTTGATTCAGCCCAGCAACCCCATTCCCAGCACGTCACAGAGTAGAGCACGGCCCTCAGCAGTCCAGGAACCCACGTGGACCAGGCACCCAACAGGCAGGCAAGGGCGCTGCACTCACACGCGGGTCCACTCGGCAGGCGGGTCCCGGGGTCCTTTAGGCCTTCCAATGCGCAGGTTGAAGCCTGGAAAAGGAAGGGCACCGTAGGGATCATGGAGAAGCTGAGGTGCAGAGAGGTAGGCAACTCGTGGAAAGCCACCCCCAAGCCTCCAGCCCCTCACGGTTTGATGCTGACACATCCACAGGACTCCGAGGGCGAGTGTTTTCCTAACACCATCTTAAAGCCCCAAATGCCTGGGATTCAGTTAAAACTGTAGAGAGTCCCAGCGACCCAGGCTGTCTGACTTACCTAGGCCACCAGTCTGAGCTCCATCTACCACGTCCTCGTAGGCGCCAGGCCCTGCTGGGCTTTGGTCAACGGGAACTGCGGGCAGAAAACCACCTAACAGATCGGCTCAGGCCGCCCCTCGAAGTTCCGGAGAGCCACTCGGAGGCAAATGCGCATCCTCCCAGGCCAGATAAGGCAGGCTGGAGGCCGGGCGCCGGGGCCCAGCAGGAGAGTGCGCGGCCAAGGGCGTGACCAAATCGGAGACCTCCGCCCAGACTAGGTGGTCGAGCCAGAGACCGCGGTTTGGCCCGGGACGCTTCCGGGCGTGACCAGAGGGCTGGCGGTTGTCCCAGAGGCGTGGCCGGGGAAGCCAGGACGTCAGCCTCCGGGGCGTGACCGGGCCGGACTCGGGGGAGGGGGGAGTGGGGGTCCTCGTGGCCTCCAGACCCTCCAGACCGCAGCCACAGGGGGTCGGGAGACGGAGCAGGTCGGGGCCAGCCCTCCCCAGCCCCGCGCCCGGGCCGGGTCGACTTACCGCGGCCGGGCAGCGGCCCGCGCCCGTCCTCCGCGTGCGCCCGGGGCCGCCGGGCGCGCGGCGTCACCTGGCTGTAGAGGGGCGTCTCCTCCGCGCCGCGCGCCCGCGCGCCCGCCCCTGTCCCGGTGCCCGCGGGGGCCGCGCGCTTCTGCACCACAGCGTACGTGTCGGCCATGGCGAGGCCCGGGGGCCCGGGTACCGAGATGCTCCTGCGGGTGGGGAGGAAGTGAAGCGGCGGCGCCGAGGCTGGGGAGGGAGGGGGCAGCGCACTCGGCGTGCAAACCACCGGCTTCCTTCCCGCCCGAGGCGGCGCGCAGTTACGGAGCGAGGAGGTCGAGGTGGTAGCGTCTCTGGGGAAAGGGGTCTCGTCTCTGTGTCCCTAGCGCCCAGCAGGTTGGGTGGATGAAGGAAGGAAGGGGCCAGCCTGGCAGGTGAATGGGGCAAGATATTGGTATTGAGGACTGGTCATTTCTGTGTAGTTGTCTGTTGAATAAATGAATGAGGAAGTGACATCTCAAGAGAAGCAAGGGAGAGTCTCAAAATGGAGGGCTGGTCTCAGGGACCAAGGGCTGAAGCCTCTGCTGCATCCGACATGAGCCCTTACAGTCGGGGGGCCTCAAAAAAACCTGCTGAATTAATGAGTGGAAAAGCGAGGAGGGAACTGACATCGGGAGCTAGCCTGAGGGGCAGAGGCAATGGGATCTCTGGGATTAAAGAATCATCTTGGGGAGGGTTCCCAGAGCTCAGCTGCAAGAAAGGGCCAGTGAATATTTGGTGAACTGAACGGCAAGGAAGGGGCTGGTGTTTCAAGGGTGAGGAAAGGGCCAGCCTCCAAGGACGAGAAAGTGAAAATGGAAGACTGAGGAGAGGGGGCTGGGTACCTGAGGACCCCGCCAGATGGGCGGGCTGTGGCAGGAAGGGTGTGGGAAGTCCGGAGGGAGAAGGCATCGTCGTAGAGTGGGGCACAATTCTGGGGAAAGGCAGGAGGGAAAGGCATGAGGCTTCGGAGGACGCTCTCCAGGCTCCTAGTGGTGTGAGGTCACTGTGGGCTCTGTTGGGGAAGCTTAAGAGGGGACAGTGATAAGGGAGCAAGGAGGAGGACAAAGGTAGATGTCATAGTGCGTCAGTCCCTGCTCCCGGAGGGAGTCCAAAGGCTGGATGCTGGCGCTGGTGGTGACCATAGACCTCTGCTCTGGGTCCTGGTCTCTGAGGATTGGAAGGGGGCCTTGGTACCTCCTTGAGGTTCTGGTAGTGAGGGCTGGCATTTTGGAGCGCTGAGAGGAACACCTGAGCCACTGTGTGGTACAGGAACCTGTACTGCTCCTGAGGGGGTGGGGGAGGAAAGAGGGGTCATCGAGAAGGGGAGACCAGAACAGGAGGGATATGTCCTTGGAACGAGGAGACCCGGCTCCCACCTCTGTCTGTACGGCTGCAGGCCGCTGCCTCCGAATCTCGAGGACCACACTGAAGAGACTGAAGTTAGGTGGGATCATCTAGGGCAGAGAGATGGGCACTTGAGCAGGACCTCATAGGCACAGGACCCACACTGCGCTTGTATGCCCTCTTCATACCTGGGTCAGGAGCAACTGTCTCACATAATCCAGGGTGCACAGGACACCTGTTCGCCCACAGCCCGCACTGACAAGTGAGAATCAGAGTGAGCTTGGTCAGGGCCTGCCTGCAACCCCTTTTAAAGGGGGCATTTGGGGCTGGGGGTGAGGGCCTTAATGGAGTGTCCCCGGCAGCACTTTTTGATTCCCAGAATCCCAGATTATAATTTGAAAGGAAAACCTTTCTAATTGCTTATATTTGTTGAGCATCAACTGTGTACTTACTCCCTAGCAGACAGTCTGTGCTCAATAAATACTAACCATTTCAGCTGCAACTTGAGCAAGTGTGGCCTCAGGTTTCTTGAAACAGGCACTCAGACTGTAAGACTGGCTCCAAGCCCTGCACTATCCTCCCTGTCCCCTCTCCACCACCATCCCCTCTATCTCACCAGACCCCCATAAAGCCCATTTTCCTAAACCTGCAGTGGACACAGAGGGGGCTGGGGCCAGATCCCTGGAGGCGCCGGGCTTCCTCCACCATGGCGAGCATGTGGTCGGGATTGCGAGGGACCCCTCTGTCTGGCCAGGACATATACTGCAGCTGGTACACAGAGCGGGATTCCTGAAACACAGGAAATGAGGGGCAAAGAATGAAAAAAGAAAGAAATGCATTTATTGAGCCCCTGTTACATGTCAGCCCTAGTTCTCCACATCCTCCGTTTAAATGCAACAGATAATAACTGAAGAGATGGGTACTATTGTTAATGCACATTTTACAGATGAGAAAACAGAGACAGGAAACAGCTCTCCCTAGGTAGGAGTCTCCTCCTCCCCTTTCAGTACCTTCTGGAAGGTGACCTGAAGGGTCCTGAGCGTGGTGTCTGCATTCAGCCATGTCTCCCTTGTCTGTGGATATGGGGCATGTGAGAAGAGGGCAGAGAACAAAGATCACAGGTGCCAAAAGACATATTTACAAAAAACAAAGCATTTCTGATTAAAAATCAAATACAGGGAGTTCCCTGGTGACCTAGTGGTTAGGATTCTGGGCTTTCACTGCCATGGCCTGGGTTCAATCCCTGGTCAGGGAACTGAGATCCTGCAAGCCATGCAGCATGCCCCCCCAAAAAACACAAAAGAAAAATCAAATACAAACAACATATTTTAAAAAATAATTTAGCCCGAATATCTCCCATGGCTTTTGTGAAGGAAACATTTCACAAAGGGGAGAAAGGAACTATGATTAAATATCCAACAATCTCATTTACAGTGAAACAAAGAAACGTCTTTTGTTCTAAAACAAGTTTCATTGTATTTATTCAATACCAATTGTATTTATGACTTATGAGAGATTTTCCTGAGTTCTTTTGAAAGGGTAAGGGAAATAAGAATTTTAAGAACCTAACCAGGCACATGAACATTTACAGAGATAACCATGATAGTGATTAAAATGCAAAAACAGTGTATAATGAGTTCTGACTATTTGCAATGCTAATACCAGAGCGCTCCCTGCAGTGTGACTGGGACTGTGGGAAAACTGTTCAGGCCCAGCCCAAAAGCTTTCCACTCAGAATCATCTGTGAAATCTTCCACAACATCCGAGACTTCATAAAGTGCTGTTCCCACCTCTGCCCCAGCTCGCCAGAGTGATGCAGAAAAGCCCAATCTGCAGTGGCTCCTGTTCTTGGGCCCAATAACGCTCACACTTTTTCTGCAAAAGGCAAGGGGAAAAGGGCAGAGAGTGAAGAGCGGGAGTCTGCCTCAAAGTTCAGATCAACACGTGCACACCCCGCATGGGACAGCTCAGGTTGCTGGTGGAAGCACAGACAGCTGAAACTTCAAAGGAGGCCAGGCAGCAGAACCTCATCAGAGTAAACACAGACAGACTCAATGGAGATGTGAGCTTCTGACTGTGCAGGAGGAAGACAGTCCAGAATATTCTACTTCTGTAAGCAACTGAAAACCTGGACAAAATATATGAGCCACTATTTTCAGACACTGGTCCCCAGCCTTGCAGGACTGTGATCACTGAACAACGGGAAACACATGAGTCAAACCTTATGACCTCCCCGGCTTACTGCCAAGAGGCAGTAACCAGGCTGCAGAACCTGGAGAGTTTGATGAGCCCACTGAGTTGAGGAACCAGAGATCTTGGCTCAGGGAGGCCAAGGCAGAGGTCTTGAGAGAACAGCACTATGCAAACAAAAGCAAAGAACTCCAGAAGTTTGCATAGGGGTCCCCTTAAGTCTTTAGCTGAATAATGATCTGGGCACATATGACACGAAACCCCATGAAGCTAGGAAGGAATAACTTCCCTTGAAGGAATAATAGCTAGGGAACTATAAGATGAACATTTCCTAGGGCTCACAGTGGGACAGAAATAATTTACATTTCCTCCAGCCACAGTGGAGAGACCTGAGTGATTAAAAGGGGCATTCAGTAGGGAACCTGAAGGATCAAACATTGAAAGTAGAAGAACTTAGTTCTAGAATAAAGGCTTCTCTAGACTCGCCCTACAAAAGCTTAGAAACAAACCTTAAAATGATCAAATATCTAAAAGTAACTGCCTTCCACAAAAAGTCCAACACTTTTTAAAGGAAGGTAAAAAATCCAAAATTTACTTTTGTAAAATTTAAAATATTGAGCATCCAATAAAAATTTACTAGACATACAAAGAAGCAAGAAAATATGACCTATACCCAGGAGAAAAAGCAGCAGAAAAAGACCCAATAGAGATGAGGAAACAAGCAGACAAAGACTTTGAAACAGCCTTTATAAATATTATAAATATGTTCAAAGATGAAAAGGGAACCACAAAAGGGATGAAAGTGAAATAAAAGATATAAAAAAGACCTTAGTGGAACTTCTAGAGAGGAAAAATAAAATATATGAAATAAAAAATTCACTGTCTAAGACCCATGAAAAGATGTTCAACATCAGTAATTATTAGAGAAATGCAAATCAAAACTACAATGAGGTACCGCCTCACACTGGTCAGAATGGCCATCATGAAAATGTCTACAAATAACAAATGCTGGAGAGGGTGTGGAGAAAAGAGAACCCTCCCACATTGCTGGTGAGAATGTAAATTGATGCAGCCACTATGGAAGACGGTATGGAGGTCCCTCAAAAAACTAAAAATAGAGTTACCATATGATCCAGCAATCTCACTCCTGGGCATACATCCAGACAAAGCTATAATTTGAAGAGATACATGCACCCCTGTGTTCATAGCAGCACTACTCAAAATAGCTAAGACATGGAAACAACCTAAATGTCTATCGACAGATGAATGGGTAAAGAAGATGAGGTATATATATACAATATACTCAGCCATAAAAAAGAATGAAATAATGCCATTTGCAGCAACATGGATGGACCTAGAGATTATCATACTAAGGGAAGTAAGTCAGAAAGAGAAAGACAAATACCATAGGATATCACTAAATATCTAACATATGACACAAATAAATTTATCTACAAAACAGAAACAGACTCACAGAGATACAGAACAGACTTGTAGTTGCTGTGGGCAAGGGGGTGGGGAGGGATGGACTGGAAGTTTGGGATTAGCAAATGCAAACTATTATATATAAAATGGATAAACAACAAGGTCCTACTGTATAGCACAGGGAACTGTATTCAGTATCCTGTGATAAACCATAATGGAAAAGAATATGAAAAAAAGTTCACTCTCTAATAGCAGATTAGACACCAGAAGATCAGTGAACACAAAGGCATAGCAATAGAAACTATTCAAAATGAAAAAGAGAGAGAAAAAATGGGGAAAAAAACTAAGAGAGAGAATCAGATACCTGTGGAAATATATATCAAGTGGCCTAATGTATGTGTACCTGGAGTCCAGAAGGAGAGGAGAGGGGAGAATAGAAGCTATTTTTGAATAAACAATAGCTGGAAAATTTTCCAAATTTGATGAAACTATGAACCCACAGATCCAAGAAGGTCAATGAACCAGAGGGAGAATAATCATAAAGAAAGCCACACCAAGGTAGCTCATGATCAAATTGCTGAAAAACAATGATAAAGAAAAAAATCTTAAAAGTATCACACATAAAAAAGACACATTACATACTGAGGAATAAGGATGACAGCAGAATTTTGTTAGAAACTCTGCAAGCCAGAGATCAATGCTGTGACACCCTAAAAATGCTGAAATTAAAAAAAAATAACTTTCAGACAAAAGCTGAGAGACTTTGTCACAAGCAAAACTGCACTATGAGAAATATTATAGTAAGCTTTTCATACAAAAGGAACCAGGTGGAATACAGACCTACACAAAGGGATGAAGAGTAAAGAAAAAGGTAAATATGTAGCTAAATGTAAAAGGTATTTCTCGTTTTTAACATCTTTAAAAGATAACCTAGTGAATTTTACCAAAAAAGGAGGAATTAATAGCAGTCCTTCACAAACTTTTCCCAAAAATTGAAGGAACATTTGCCAACATATTTTATGAGACCAGTATTACTCTGCTACCAAAACCAGACAGATATCACAAGAAAAGAAAACTACTAAGCAGGGTCTCAAGAATATAGACAGAAGAATCCTCAACACAATATTTAACAAAGGATTTTACACAGGATCAGGTGGGATTAACCCCAGGAACACATAAATGAAAATCAATACATGAAGGTCAATCAATATCATATACCATAATAATAGAAAATGAAACAAAAACACATGATCAACTTAATAGATGCAGGAAAAAAATCTGAACAAAATCCAATACATTTTCATATAAAAATATGAAAGGAAGTAGACATAGAAAGGAAATTCCCCATCTTGATTTAAAAAGCAAAACCAACAACAACAAAAAATATCTACCAAAACCTACAGCTAACCTAATACTTAATGATGAAAGACTGAATGTTTTGTGCTTAAGATCAGGAACAAGACAAGAATGTTTGCACTTTTTTGTACTGGAAGTTGTAGACAGTGCAGTTAGGAAAAAAGAAATGAAGGAAGGAAAGGAGGGAAGGTGGGAGGGAGGAAGCAAGAGAGAGAAAAAAGAAAAGGAAAGGAAAGAAAAGAAAAAAAAAGATAGGGAGAGAAGGAAGAAGAAGGAAAGGAAGGGAGGTTACCCAGATTGGAAAGGAGGAAGCAAAAGTATGTCAACTTGCAGATAGCATGATATTATATATAGAAAACCCTAAAGAATGCACACACACACACACACACACACACACACACACACACACACACACACTATTAGAACTAATAAGCGAGTTCAGCAAGGTTGCAGGATACAAAATCAATACAGAAAAATCAACTGTATTTTCATATTTAAAAAACTATTATTTGCAATACCTCCCACCCACCCCCAGAATTGATAGATTCAATGAAATCCTTATCAGAATCCTAGAGGGCTTTTTGAAGATATGGGCAAGCTGATCTTAACATTAATATATAAACAATATGTTAACATTAATAAATGTGTTGTGGATTCCCAAGACTGCCCTCAGGTTTGATGACTCAATAGGAGGGCTCACAGGACTCAGCATAGAGTTGTACTTGTGGCTACAATTTATCGCAATGAAAGGTTACAGGATAAAACAGCAAAGGGAGAAGGCGCACAGGGTGAAGTCTGCAGGAAACAGGGTGCCAGCTTCCAAGGGTCTTCTCCCAGTGGAGTCACATAGAATGTGCTTAATTCCTCCAGAATGAGTTGTGACCACACATGTGAAATGTCCACAGGGACATTTAGGAATTCAGTGCCCAGGGTTTTTTACTGGGGGACTCTATGTGGTATGTAGGCACCTCGGACTAGCATGTGACAAAACTTCAGACTCCCAGAGGGAAAGCAGATGTTCACATAAACCTACTGTCACATAGACACGTTGTTTGTATAAACAGTTTAGGCCTGGTGAGCCACTCTTATTAGAAATCCAATTTCCAGTCAAGAGCCAACCTTGCAGGAAGTTCTTTTTAAGCATAAGCATTTATGCCTGGTATGTTAACTCTTTTCTGCATGGCAAGTGACCCAGAATAGCCAAAAAAATCTTGCAAAAAGAAGAACAAATTTGGAGTACTCACACTTCCTGATTTCAAAACTTACCACAAACCTACAATACCGTGTAGTACTGGCACAAAGATAGACATGTCGATCAATGGAATAGAATTGAGAGTCCAGGAATAAACCTTTACGTGTACACTCAATTGATTTTCAACAAAGTACCAAGACCATTCAATGGGGAAAGCACAGTCTTTTTAACAAATGGTGCTAGGACAACTGGGTATCTATAAACAAAAGAATGAATTTGGACCGCTGTCTTACACCATATACAAAAATTAACTCAAAATGAATCAGAGACCTAAACATAAGAGAGAAAACTATAAAACACTTAGAAGAAAACATAGGAGTAAATCTTTTTGACCTTTCGTTAGACAATGACTTGTTAGATACAACATCAAAACAATAGATTGGAAGTCTTCAAAATTAAAAATTGTTTGTGATTCAAAGGACACTATAAAGAAAATGAAAAGACACCCACACAATGGAAAAAAATATTTCTAAATCATATACTGATAAGGGACTTGTATTCAGAAGAATTCTTACAACCCAATAATAAAAAGACAAATAACCCAATTAAAAAATTGGCAAAGGACTGAAACAAATATTTCTTCAAAGAAGACATACAAATGGAAAAATAAGCACATGAAAAGATGTTTGGTAAATGTAAACCAAATCCACCTCATTAGGCAAATGCAAACCCAAACTGCAATGAGATACCACTTCCCATCCATTAGGATGGCTAATAAAAACAAAAGTGAAAACAGAAAATAGCATGTCTTGGTGAGTGTATGGAAAAATGGAACACTTGTGCATTGCTGGTGAGAATATAAGGTGGTCCAGCCACTGTGGAAAGCAACAACAACAAAATTAAACACAGAATTGCCATATGATCCAGTAATTAATTCTACTACCCAAAAGAATTGAAAACAAGGACTCAAAACAGACACTTACGTACTAATGTTCATAGCAGCACTATCACAGTAACCAAAAGGTAGAAACAACCCAAATGTCCATCAATAGGTGAATGGATAAACAAAATGTGGTACATACATACAATGAAATGTTATTCAGCCTTAAAAAGAGTGAAATTCTGGTACACTCTACAACATGGATGAACCTTGAAAACCTGATAAATGAAATAAGTCAGACACAAAAGAACAAGTATTGTATGACTCCACTGATATGAGGTACCTAGAAGAGGCAAATTAATAGAGGCAGAAAGTAGAATAAAGGCTACCAACAGCTGCAGGAAGGGGAAATGGGAAGAAACTGTTAAATGGATACAGAGTTTCTGTTTGGGATGATGAACAAGTTCTGGAATTGGTAACGGTTTGCAACACTGTGAGTGTACTTAATGTTCCCAAATTGTACACTTGAGATCGTTAAAATGGCAAAATTTATGTTATGTATATTTTACCACAACTGAAAAAAAAAAAAGACCCAATGAGTACAACTTCACATCAAACAGGATAGCAAAAATGAAAAAGACAGACAATAACAAGTGTTGGTAAGAATGTGGAGAAATTGGAACCTTCATACATTGCTGGTTGAAATGTAAAATGATATAGCCACTGTGGAAAACAGTTTGGTAGTTCCTCAAAATGTTAAAAATAGAGTTTACCATATGACCCAGGAATTCCACTTCTAGGTATATATCCAAGAGAAATGAAAACATACTTCTACACAAAAACTTTCACATGAATGTTTTTTTTTTTATAATTGTTTTTAATTATTATTTTCATTTTTCTGGAGGGATAATCTTTTTCTTTTTTTTTTCATGTGGGATCTTCCCGGACCAGGGCACGAACCCGTGTCCCCTGCTTCGGCAGGCGGACTCTCAACCACTGCGCCACCAGGGAAGCCCCACATGAATGTTTATAGCAGCAATATTCATAATCACCAAAAAGTGGAAAGAGCTCAAATTCTATGAAGTGATTAATGGATATATAAAATGTGGTAGATCCATTCAATGGAATGTTATTCAGCAATAAGAATGGGTGAAGTATTGATACATGCTACATTATACATTAGCCTTAAAACACAACCTTAGTGAAAGAAGCCAGTCACGAAAGACAACATATCATATGATTCCAGTTATAGGAAAAGTCCAGAGTGGGCAAATCTACAGAGACCAAAAATAGATTAGTAGTCGCCTAGGGTGGAGTTTGGTAGGAAATGCAGCATGACTGCTAATAGATACAAGGCTTCTTTATGGGGTGATGAAAAGGTTCTGAAATTCATTGTGGTGATGACTGTATAACTCAGGAATATACTAACAACAATTGAATTGCACACTTTAGATGGATGAATTGTATCTCAATAAAGTTGTTTTTTTAAAGATAATCTGTAGGAAAAATAATAGCAGTGTGTTGTGTAGTATATTTTAAATTTGGAATCAAACCTAGGGCAACAACAGCTTGAAGCATGGAAAGAGAAAATTGAAATATGCTATTGTAAAGTTCTCACATTTTACATGAAATGATATAATATTATTTGAATATAGACTGTGATAAGTACACTTTCCACTAAGAACACAAGCACATAATACAAAGAGGTATAACTAATAAGTAAATAATGACTGTGAAACAGAGTCATAAAAATTCTCAGTAAAAAAGAAGACAGAAAATAAGAAAGGAACAAAGAACCGATGGAACAAATGAAAACAAATAGCAAAATCATAGATTTAGACACATTATTGATACATTAAAGACTAAATACTCCAATTAAAGGCAGAGATTGTCAGACTGGATAAAAAAGTAAGTACCCACAATATACCAGCTATAACAAACACAGTTTAAAAATAAAAATGGGGAATTCCCTGGAAGTCCAGTGGTTAGGACTCTGCACTTCCATTGCAGGGGGCATGGGTTCAATCCCTGCTCAGGGAACTAAGAGGCTGCAAGCCCCGTGGTGCAGCCAAAAAAATAAGTTAAATAAATAAAAATGAACACAGATAAAAAGTAAAAGAATTAAAATAGAGATATCATGCACACTCTAATCTAAAGAAGTTTAAATGGCTATATTAATATCAAAGTACACTTTAGAGAAAGGGATATTACCCTTCTCCTTTTAGAGATAAAAGGGACATTACATATTGAAAACAGGATTGATTCATCAGGAAGACATAATCCTAACTGTATAAGCACTCAATTATAGAGTTGTAAAATATCTGAAGCAAAAACTGACAGAACTGAAAGGAGAAATAGATAAATCTAAAATCAGAGTTAGAGATTTCAACACTCCTCTTTCAGCAAATAATAGGACAAGTAGATGAAAAAAAGTAAGAATAGGGACTTCCCTGGTAGTCCAGTGGTTAAAACTCTGCCCTTCCACTGCAGGGGGCACCCTTCCAGTGCAGTGGGCACAGGTTCGGTCCCTGGTCAGGGGAACTATGATCCCACATGCCACATGGCCAAAAAGAAAAAAAAAAAAGGTAAGAATAATAAGATTTGAATAATACTATTGAGAAACTTGTCCTAATTCACAGTTATAGAACAGCTGGAAGTTTCAACACTCCTCTCTTGGCAATTGATGGAACATTTAGAGAAAAGAAATCAGTAAGGATGTAGAAGATACAGTAAAGATATAGAAGATATTAAAGTGTCTTTCAAAAAGACACAATCAATTTGACCTAACTGATATTTATAGAACACTCCACTCGACAAAGCAGAATACACATTCTTTTCAAGTGCACACAAAACATTTACCAAGATAGATCACATTCATGGCCACAAAACAAGTTTCAGTACATTTGAATCATATAAAGTTGTTCTTTGACCACAATGGAACTGAAAATTAATAACAGGAAGATATATGGAAAAGCCCCCAAATATTTGGAATTTAAGCACAGCCATGGTCAAATACCATTGGTCAAAGAAGAAATCACAAGGGAAAGTAGAAAATATTTTGAGCTAACTGAAAAAAAAGACACTACATAGCAGTTTGTGAGATGTAGCTAGAACACTGCATAGAAAAAAATGAATGATATTAAATACTTATATGTGGGGACTTCCCTGGTGGTCCAGTGGTTAAGAATCCATTTTGCAATGCAGGGGATGCCGGTTTGATCCCTAGTCGGGGAACTAAAATCCCACATGCCACAGGGCAACTAAGCCCACGTGCCGCAACTAGAGAGCCCACGTACTGCAACTAGAGAGCCCATGTGCCACAACTACAGCCCACGCACTTTGGAGCCTGTGTGCCACAGCTACAGAGCCCACATGCTCCAGAGCCCCCATGCCGCAACTACTGAGCCTGTGCACCACAACTAGAGAGAAGCTTGTGCACCGCAACTAAGAGCCCACGCACCGCAACAAAAAGATCCCCAATGCCGCAACTAAGACCCCATGCAGCCAAAAAGTAAATAAATATTTTTTTAAATACTTATATGTGAAAAAAATCACAAATCTATTATCTAAGCTTAAGGAACTAGAAAAAAAAAGAGCAAGTTAAACCTAAACCAGAAGGAAGGAAATGATAAAGGGAAGAAATTAATGAAATAAACATGAAAAAAATAGAGAAACTGAATAAAACTCAAAGCTGCTTCTTTGAAAAAATAATAAAATTGATAAGCCTCTAGCCCAGAGATTGGCTAACTTTCTATAAATGGCCAGATGATAATAGTTTAGACTTTGTGAGCCATACAATGTACTTAACTTGCAACTACTGAACTTGGCCATTGTAGCATGAAAGCAGGTATACACACTATGTAAACAAATGAGTATGGCTATGTTCTTATACATTTTTATTTACAAAAACAGGCAGCAGGACAGATTTAGTACAACAACTAAAGTTTGCTTGTCTTTATTCTTGCCAGACCAATGTAGGAGAGAGAGACAGACAGACGACCAACTATCAAAATTAGGAATGAAGATGGTACATCACTACAGATTGTACAGACTCCATGATCAGCCAGCCATCCCGGGGCAGTACTTACCGCACCCCCAGCCCTGTCCATGGAGCACGCCAGGATGCAGAAACCATGTGCCTTCAATGTTGACATACATTCTTTGAGTAACTAATTTATGCTTATGGGCAAAACAAAGATCCCTGCCCTCATGGAACTTTTCTTCTTATCAGGGAGACAGAATAAACAATATACATAACACATTTGTAGATTATCTTCTATGTTAGAAGTTGGTAAGAACTGTGAAGAAAAAAATGAAAGTAGGACAAGGGAAGGAGAGTGAGAGTGCTTGGAGTTCCAAATGGGTGAGATCCAGGAAGATCTCATTGAGGAAGTAGTATTTGAGCCAAGACCTGAAGGTGGTGATGGAGCAGGCCAAGGGGAAAATGTCCCAGGCAGTGGGAACAAAGCATAGGACCCGAGGCAGAACAAAGGCCAGGGTGGTTGGAGTGGAGTGAATAAAGGGGAGAAAGGTGGAAAGAGGGATCAGAGCTGTACTGGGGAAGCCACAGTTATAGGGCCTTATGGTCTATGGTATGGAATGGGGCGGGAAGACCAGCAGGAGAGGGGTTGAGCCCCATGAATAAAAGGTAAAGGATCAACAAAAAAATTAAAGATAGTAATAGTGGGCTTAGCAGAGGTACAGTGAGGGTCACACCAAGAACTGGGCCATTGAGTCATGGCATCAGGGAAGAGCTAGCAAGATTTCTCCTGTCTCCTCTCTGCACAAGGATATGCATTCTAGGGGCTGAGGACACCTACCCGCCCATTTTCAATCTCCTGACAGGCCATCAGGATCACCTAGACAAGAGGGGTAAGAGGAAAGGGAGGAGATTTGGTTTAGGGGGTGTGGTTATCAGGGCCAAGGGAGGACCCAGAATGTTGGACATACCTCACCCCCCCCAAAGCTGACCTTGACCCCAAACTCCCAGATCAGGCGCCAGAAGTCTAGCAAGGTGTGAGGCAGGGGTCCTTGCGTGGCAATGTAGGCCTGGCTTCCATCTGTGCCCTGGTAAAGGCTAAGTTCACTATGGAGATCCCGCTGTCCCCTCCACCACCTCTGCCCCTTCCCTAACGCCCAGCCTGACCCTGATGAAGTTGCCATTGATGTAGTCTCCATGTCCCTCTTCCTGGAGCAGGGAAAGGATCACTCGTGTCTTATCGTCTGCCAGCGGGAGAGGTGAGAAACGTGGAGTTTGTGGGTGACAGGGGCCTTGACGGCTTCCCAGATGAAAGCCAGCAGGGGACAGCATACCTAGCAGGGATCTTATCGAGGTGCACTCGCAGACTGCTGGAGAGAAATGCAGCCACAGCAAGGCCCTTGGAGGGAGAGTTCTGGGGGCCCAGTGGTGGCACGGGAATCCGGGCTAACACCTGCACTGCCTCGGGGTGCGGGCATGCAAAGCAGCACCGACTCCCTCCAGAAGGTCCCCACTCCCACCCCCAACTTACATGGCAGCACATCTTTGTAGCGGTTCTTCCTCACATTTTCTGGTCGACTGCCGGCCTCAGTGGAACACATGCTGTCTGTCTTCCAGGAGGCTGAGCGGGCCCGGATGTCCTGGTGGGAGGACAGAAAGAAGACCCGGGGGAGGGAGAAGAGAGCAAGAGAGGAGCCAGGTCAGGGTCCTGGGACACTGAGACTGTCACAGGGATACACAGCACGTGGCCTGTGAGAGGTGAGTGCTGTGTCCAGATAGCACAGGGCCTGCTAATTATGATTCCATAATAGTAGCGACTCAGAGTGCCGTCTCTGTGCCAGGCTCTGTGTGAGGGCATTGAACCACCTGCAGGGTCCCTCCGAAGTGGGTACTATTATTGACGTCCCCATCATGCCGGTGAGAAAGCTGAGGCACCACATGCTTGAGTGACTTGCTGAAAGTCCCACCCAGGAAGTGGCACAGTGAGTGAGTGAGTATTGAACTCAGACCTCTGAGCATCTACCCCCTGTACACTCAATGTGTATTTACATTGTATCGTGAACAATAATTGTAATATATTATGCATTTAAAATAACAAACATGGTGATACACAATATATAAGACAATATACAATGCATATGAATTATAATGAATAACATTACTTATGTAACTAGATACTATAGGTGCTTTACTACTGTTCCATTATTATAATTAGTGAATAGCATTACCATCATCAAGTATTCATAATCATGATGATAATAAGTAACACCTACCAAGCCCCCTGATGAGTGCAAGCCACAATTCTAAGTGTTCTTATACCCATCAAGTCATTTACATCCTCGTGGACACACTAGTGTAGTGGGTACCACTATTAATATTTTTACTATATAGATGAGGAAACCAAGGCCTAGAGAGGCCCAAAGACTCCTGAGAGTACGGGAGGCTGCCTGCAGGAGGGTGGCCTCCAGCAGCTGGTACTGCTTACTGTCCCAGACTGGACCCAGACCCGGATGGACATGATGTCATGTACTACCTGGATATTATGTTTACATTTATTATGTACATTTTCATATTGAATAAATTATATATTTTGCATTTATTATGCATTTCTTATATATGATATTTTTTATATTTGTGTAAATTTAGATTTATCTTAAACTTCTTTTATCTATTTATTACATATTTTATTACTTAGGAACTTCAATAACTGCTTATTTGATAAATTATAATTCTATGTTGTATTTATGTGTATTCTACTGTTTTAAGAAGTTAACCAATGTTATTGTGTAAATTATAGTTTACAATCATATTTATACATATTCACTATATATTTTCTATTTATTAATAAAATTATTTCATAAATGTTTCTGTTATCTATTTTTATTATACTCAACAATATATAGTCATTTATTAAATACATACATATATTTACCAAACTTATTTCTAAATTTGAGATGTCACCATATATTGTATTTGCATAGCACGTTTCCATGTTATTATATTTAAAATACCTCAGTACATGTAGATACGATGCCTATGACGCTGCTGCGTTAGCATTCTTTACATACGGCTTGCACTACCCCATTGTAAAGTTTAGAATATTTAAAACTAGTGACAAAGGCGCCTACAAAGTGAGAGCTCAAGATGTGCTAAGCGCTTTTTACCCACACCTGTTGTTTTAATCCTCAGGCCAGTTGAGTCATCAATGTCCGCATTTCACCCAAGGAGAAACTGAGGCCAGAGGGACCGGATAAAGCGCCACAGGCCACAGCGCCTATTAGAGCCGGCGTCCACACCCTCGCCGCAGCGGGGCCTCTTGGTTCCTCTTTCCCCAGCCCCTTCCTCCCCAGGACAACAGGAGTGACTGCCTGGTCGCCTGGAGCGTTCGGGCGTCGCGTGCCCAGCGCAGGTGAGCGCCCGCCCTGCTCAGCAACCGGACGATTCTGGGAGCACGGCAAGGGCGCAGGGACCCGAGGGCGTGTGCGGCCCCGCCCGACCCGGCCGTGGACATCGCCCTCTGGGACCCAACTGGCAGAGGGTGAAGACAGACAGGGAGAGAGTGCGACAGAGAGAGGTGCTGGGGAGAGAAAAACAGAGAGATCTCGAGGCGAGGAGATGCCCCTGGAGGCCGAGAGAGAGACAGAGAGACAGAGAGAGACAGAGAGAAAGAGGCAAAGCGCAGCAGGGCGCAGAGGAGAACAGACGTCTGGACCGTCCAGGGCAAGGAGCCGAAGCGCGGCGCGCTGCCGGCCAACTCGGCCACTCACGCTGAACTCGTAGGCGAGGACCGCCCCCTCCCGGCCTCCCCGTGCCTCCAGTTGCTCCAAGAAGCTCCTCGCCGCGTCCAAGCTGCAGCTCATGGCGTGCCGGCCAGCGATGCCCAGTCCACCTGTAGCGCTCCGCGCTCCCACCAAGCGTAGACTCCGTGGGAGGCTGCCGAGGCCCCGCCTCAGATCTCGCCAGCCAATGGAAGTGCGCAGCGGCGGACAGGGCCCTCCCCTCGGCCAATGACACTCAGAGCCCGCCCCAGCCTCGCCTACAGGCTCCCGGACCCGGGCGGCTGCCTGAGCGCTGGGTTCACCCGGGGTGGGCCAGGGACGTGGATCCTGCGCTGGCTCTTCCCTTTTTTATGGCCTCCGCGTGAGCTGGCTGAGTCCGCACGGTCCCATGGCCACTTCCTCTCTCTTGGACCCGGGGTCCGCGCCCGGGCAGGGCGGATGGCTGCACGCCCTCGCCCGGCCTCCCTGGCTCTGTCTTCTGGGAGCTAGGCTGTGTCCGGATCCGAGCCGGGGTGGCGTGGCAGCTGTGAGTAAAGACGGTCGCCGAGACCGAGCTGCAACTCCTGCCTGGGGGACCCCGGGTGGGGACTATCCCGCGCTTTGCGCTTCGGCGGGGTCCGAGGGAGGTCGGGGGAGGTAGCCGCGGGGGAAAATGACACCCGGGCACCTGGGCTGTGAGAAAGACTGAATCCGTGTATTTCCTGAGGCTCCTTCTTTTTCTGGGTCGGGCTAGGATGAACTGGGGGCGCCAGCATCCAGTCCTAATTTGAGGATTTCAACCCGCATAAACCTTCTGGGAAACTGAGAATCGAGGCTCTGGGAGTGGGTTCCAAGGGACTAGGTGTTCTCAGTGCTTTTAAGGGGCTTATTTTCCTTCGTCCCCACACTCTTGTCTTCAGAAAATGTGGAGAAGACTGGAGGACAGCTGCTGTCCCAGCTCCCAGGGCCACCAAGGGGAGGCTGGAGAGAGCAGAGAGAAGCCTACAGCCCCTGCCGAGGATTGGCCAGTGTAAATGGGCTAGCCCATCCTTCACCTCGGGGGTGAGGAGTGTGGACCTAATTCATCAGTGTTAAGTCAAGAACAGGCAAACTGTTTCTTAAAGGGCTTGGGTCTCTGGTCCTTGTCCCAGCTACTCAATTCCGCTATGCAGGGTGAAAGCAACCATAGGCAACATGTAAAGGAATGAGCATTGGCTGTGTCCCAAACTTTGTGGACTTTAAATTTTAATTTCATGTGTCACCATTTGTGTGTGTGTGTCCTGCAGGCTGTGGGTTGCTGACCCCAGTTTAAGTGACTGAGAGGTCAAAAAGCCAGTTAGTGGGGATGTTTCACTTATTGAGAGGTCAGTAGGAGTCACTGTTGACTGTTTATCACTGTCATCTTTAAGAGTTCAAAGGTGGTCAGCAGTGATCACTGAGGATGGACATTGATAGTGAATTCATTGGAGGCCAGTGAGAGTTCCTTGGATGTTCATGGAGACTGTCAGTAGACGTCAATGGCAGTCACTGGGAGGTCAGTGAGAGACTGAAAGTAACTGAGGAGCCATTGGGACTTGGAATGTTAGTTTACTAAATAACTGAGGGGTCAAAAGAGTCAGGGAAGGTCATTGAGGACCCCTAACCAGGGCTCAATAGTGAATGTCAGTGGAATCACTGAGATTTCTTGGATGGTCATGGGTTCTTGGAGACTCAGGGTGGCAGGATACAGAAGTATCAGTGAACTTTGAGAAAATATGGAGGCCCACTGGAGGAGTCACAGAGACTCAAGTCCCTGAGTAATCATGGATACTAATGGCAGTCATTTGGGTATAGTGGATACCAGAGTAAAGGGGGAACAGCCACTGTGGGATCAAGAAAGGGCTTTATGGACTCTGCTGGTAGTGAATGTCATTGGATGTCAATGATCACTGGCAGCCAGTGCTACCTGGGGAGCAGAGACAACATTGAGGGTCAGTGAGCCATCCATATCACCTATGGTGATGACTGGGAGGCAGGCCAACTAACCCAGCAACTGGGTTCTGGTACTCTGGGATCTTCTGTTCCACTAGGGGCTGAGGGTCTATTTGTCTGACAGGGTGGGGTGTATATGTCTATCTGTCCCCCTGGCTTAGGAGACATCTGTCTGTCCTGAGGACCTACCTGCCTTTCTCATAGGCTGGGTCCTACTGGCAAAGAGTAAGTCTGTCAAGCTGAAGGTCTGGCTGGCTAGTTGACTGGGTAGTGGAATGTCTCTCCATCGAGTTAATGGTCTCCCTGTACAATTGTGGGGCTCTATGCTTGAGGAATTCTGTCTTTTGGTTGGCTGGAAGTGGGGTGGGAGGGGTGTCCATGTGTCTGGACACAGGTCTTTCTGGATGCCTGGCTGAGCACCTTCCCACCTGTCCAATAATCTGTCCATTTGTCTGGCTGTCCTGCTGTAGTCTCTCTCTCCCTGGGACTCTATCTAGAAGTCTGTCTTGCCAGGGATCTATGTGTTTGCCTGCCTGTTTGGGAATCTTTCTGCCTATCTGGCCTGTGAACAGAGTGGCTGAGACTTTAGTCCATCTGCCATGCTTCCACCAGGGTTGGGTGTCTATCTTTCTAGCTGCACGTCCACCTCCTACTACACACCCTCCTCTTGTTTAACCGGACCACCATCCTGACACTGACCATCCCTCCATGTCTCTCCAACATCCAAATTCTCCTGGCTTGCCCTCTGCTCAGCTCAGGCTGGGTGTAGGGGATGGAAAGACCCCCCAAGACCTCCACCAGCAGCCCTGGCTCACCCCTCTCCATTGTCCCAGAGAACTGCAAGCTGTGTTCCTGCAGTGGGACTCACCGCTGCTGCTGGCCCTCTTGCGCACCCTACTGGCGGCAGTCCCAAGCAGTGGGAGCAGCTGGCACTGTCCTGAAGATCCTGAGCACCCCAGCGCCCACATGCCACATGCCAGTCTGCCACCTGCTTCCCAGCTCAGAGTGCTAGGCCACCCAACAGAGCCAAGTGGACAGGGTGCTGGAAGGTACTCGGAGAAGCTTTTGCAATACTGTGAAGAACCCAGCCTGCGCTGATGTTGCCAAGGGGAAATAGTAACTTTTAAACAGTGAAGAAACCTGGCAGACACCACCCTCACCTAGAAGGCCTATGCGGAGATAGTCTGAGACTACTGACATCCCTATTGAACAGTTCTTCTGACTTCCGTTTTTGCTAGGCCACAAAAGGGAACAAAAAATTTGAAAAAATTCTCCCACTGCTCCACTCTGTTACAAACTTTTGGATTGGGTGTGGGCTGACCTGTTGGCCCACCTACAAGTCTGGCATTTGGCAAAAAAGGAAAAATGCCAGTCTCTCCAGTTACAAGTGGCAGCCTGCATCCACCAGTGATTGGAAGTAACTGCCTTTGGGAGGGCTTTTGTTCCAGACTCTGGAAGCTCCACAAGACAAACCAATTTCCTAACTGAATAAATTACAAAGAAAAAAAATTAAAAGGAGAGAATTCTATAGGATAAAAGAGACTTAGAACTTATACACAGATGCTCATAACAGCATTATCAAAATAGCCCAAAACTGAAAAACAAACCAAATTTCATAAACTGATGGATAAATAAGGTATACACACGCAACAGAATACTGTTTAGCAATAAAAAAAGGAATGAAGTACTAACACATGCTACAACATGGATAAATTTTGAAAACAATGCTAAATAACACCACATATCGTATGATTCCGTTCCATTACCAAGTTGAAGCTCATACTGCTCGCCGCACGACAGGCCAATAATCGAGAGACGAGTTGTTGGGACAAGAAATAAGACTTTATTTGGAAAGCCAGCAAACTGAGAAGATGGTGGGCTCATGCCCCAAAGAAACATCTTGCCTGAGTTAGAATTCAGGCTCCTTTTATACTAAAAGAGGAGGAAGTAAAATCAAACACTTCCTGGTTCCCATCAGCCTCTGGAGAGGATGTGTTAATTTCTTCCTCCCTGCAGTCATTTACAGGTGGACCTGGTCAGGATGTTTCCTGTAGGTTAAACAAAGGTATTTTAGCTCATTACCTGGGAAGCAGGGTTCCCAGAGATGAGCCATTATGTATAACTCAAGCTTATAGGCAACATCCCTTTAGTGATTAGCTTGTAATAGAATACAAAAGGTTCTTTCCTATTACAGTTCCTATGGAATGTCCAGAATAGGCAAGTCTATAGAAACCAAAAGTAGATTAGTGGCTACAAGGGGCTGGGGGCTGGGAGTTGGGAGATGGTTGGAGAGGAATGGGAAGTGACAGCTAAAGGGTACGGAGTTTCTTTTAGGAGGGACAAAAATGCTCTAAAGCTAGACTGTGGTGATGGTTGTACAACGCTGTGAATATGATAAAAAAATATTTAATTGTACACTTTAAACAGGTGAACTGTGTGGGACATGTGCATTATATCTCAATAAAGCTGTTTTAAAAAAGACAAGAGACTTGTCAATCATTTGCAATGAATGGACCCAAGTTGGATCCTAGTTCAAACAAACATGTAATCAGGGAAAACTGAACATTAACATGTAGAATTCGGAATAATTGTTGACTTTTTAGGTGCGACAGTGGTATTATTATTCCTGTTGAGTCTCCTCTTTCAGAGATATATGGAAATATTTATGGATGAAATGATATGGTGTCTGGGATTTGCTTCAAAATAAACGAATGGAGTGGATAAAGGGAGTGGGTGGGGCTATGAAGGAAACCAGACTGGTCAACATTGAGATGAGCTCATGGACTCACTGTACAGTCCTCTCAGCTCTTATGTTTGGAATTCTCCACAATTAAAAGACTTAATCAATCAACACAGAGGTGAACAACTGTTTCTATAAAGAGCTAACAGGTCACAGAGAATACACATACACTAATAGTCAATGAGTATTTGAAGATGCATAACCTCTGTCATAATTAAAGAAATGCAAATTCAACTGAGGACCCATTTTGCACCTAGAGCTCGGGCAAGATGCAAAGTCTGACAGTTCACAGTGCCTACAAGGACACAGGAAACACTCAGATCTGATGATAGTGGCTGGGAGAGACAGCCTCCTGGAGGACAATTCTGCAGCATCTATAATCATTTTCAAGACACAATTCCACTTGTGGTAGTTTACTCATCAGATATACTCGCATAAATATGCACAGAGGTATGTTCAATGTTCTTGAAGCAATGTTTGTGGTAGTAAAAATAGGAAACAACTTGAGTGTGCGACCATCAAAGAGTGGTGAATCCACACATACCAGACATCCTAGATAACCTAGAAATATCCTCGGTAATCCAGGGAGAGCCTAAGGAGATCCTTAAAGGGAAAGATGGTCATTATAAAGCTTTCCACTGCTAGTGAGTCCAAGTGTACTGGGATCTCTGAGGAACTTTAATTACACTCAAAGGAGGCCACAATGAAGTGAATAAATGGTTTGCCTCTTGTTTATTTTCTGTCTGTCTCTGGCTGAGAGCTGGCCCCAGCGCCAAGCCCTGCTCTAAGTGAGACTTCCGTGCTCACACTATTATCCCCACTCCCAGATGATGAAGTCACAGGCCCCCAACTCCTGAGTGACAGAGAGCAGCACCAAATCTCCCAGGGTAGCACCAAACCCTCTGTGACCCAGGGGCAAGCCAGCACATCAGGCCTGCCTTGTCCTAGACACGATGTCACCACCAGGCCTGAGAATGTCCCAGAGCTATCAGGTCCCCAGCTGAGGGGACCCCGCATCCTTCACGCTCAGCCTGACAGCCCTGTCCTGGCCACTCAGAGGATAGCAGGGTGCTGTGGCAAGCAGACTTTATTCTGACCTCTCCCCAGCTCCCGGGTCCAGGTCCACATCCTGACTGGTGAGTGGGCTCACTCAGCACTCAGGAAGACCCTCTTGTGCGCGGTGTTGGTGTAGGGGTGCCAGCGCCACTCCACGTCTGCTGTGGCCTCCTGCTCCAGCGTGCCCAGACGGATCATGTACACTGGCGAAGGGGGATGAGATATGGTCACTTACACAGCCAGCATGCCCCTCACCAGATGTGGGATAAAGCCCCAAACTCACACTTCAGCTCAAAGCGAGGCCCAACCTCGGTCAGCTCCACATTGCGGTGGTCGGTCTTCTTGTACACATGGTGCCTGGGGCAAGGGGGGCAGGGTAGGAGTGAGGGGAGGCAGGGAGCAGCTTCGGGGTCAACAACAAACAGCACAGGGACACAAAGGTCAAGACCCCATTCGGGCCCAGCCCACTGACCCACCGGAAGGAGATGTAGTCGTCCTGGTTGGCGAAGGTGATGACCCGGCGGCTGTCATCTTTGGGCACAGGGAACAGGTAGCGGAGTATATCAGAGACCTGGGGCAGAAAGAAGAAAAGTGGCAAATGCCCAGCCTGGCACTCCAGGCCCCCAGTCCTCACCCCACGGCCTCAGACTCACCCGCTTACCCAGGCGGGAGGAGAAGCCATGCATAATCAGGTGAGGCTTGGCCTCCGACGCGGTGCCCAGGTCGGGGATGTCATGCCTCATGACCACGTTGCACAGCGTGAAGTACGCGGTTGGGCCAAAGGGCAGGTGGCTGACAATGAGCCCCACTGGCAGGGCCAGGTAAGCCGTCAGAGACCCTCTGCTCCCAGCCAGCCACCATGGCAGCACCCTGCTCCTTCCCTTCAGTCTTACCAGGTGTGCCTCGATGCTCGTGGACAACCAGCAGGTCAGTGACCCCGTTGGCTTTGCAGGCTCGCACCAGCGCCCCTACCTCATGCCGGCCACGGTTCATGCGCTGGGCGCCTGGGAACACCAACTTTAGCTCCTGCATATGAACTCCCTCTGGTTAGGACTGGGGCTCCTGGGGCCTGAGCTTCTCCCACTAACTCCCACCTACTGGTACCTTTGCAAACATCTTGAGGCGGGAACTGGGATCTCGGGAAGTAGTGATCATGACCTTGGGATCCTCAACCCCTGCCCATCGATACTCATCATCCATGTGGCTGGTCACACCTGTTAGGAGCATGAGGCGCGAGAACATGACGTTGTCTAGAGAAGTGAAATGCTAACTTGGGGTGGCCAAATCCACCTAGAACAGCACTGACGATACCTTCAAGGATGGAAAGGCTCTCTACCTGCTCTGGGCCAACAGGGTGGCCCCCAGCCACACTGGCTACAAACACAAGTGTGACCAAGGAACTGAATCTTTATATTTGATTTAATTTTAGTTCATTGAAGCTGTAGTAATCACATGGAGCTAGTAGCTACCACGTTAGCACAAATCCAGATTCTGTTAAGGCCAAAGGTATCGGCTCCATTCTCTCATAACAAATATTTATAATGTTTGTGATTCCTTTCATATTTGTTGAATGATGCAGTGAACGAGACACCTGAGTGCCAATGAAGTGCTGATAGCTGAGGACACAGCAATGAACAAAATGGACACTGTTCTGCCCCAGCAGAGCCCACCGTCCTAGTAAGGGGGACAATCAACAGACAAAGCAAAGCAGAAAGTGGGGTAATACTGTGTCATGTAAATGGAATTGGAAGCACTCAAGGAGAGGTCCCCTGAGGTGTCATCTGTACAGAGCCACGAGGGCACCTGGGGGACAGTTTCAGGAGTGGGAGCTGCACAACCTTTCTTCAAGGTGTCTGAGGAATGACATGGAAGCCAGTGGGCTCAACGGCAGGGAGTGAGGCTGGCTCACAGGGTCAGGGAAGGTCACCTTCACCGCCGGCATCGTCAAACTCCAGGGAACCCTGTAAGGCCAGAGCCTCCCTGCGCAACTCGGTGGGAATCAGGCGGTTCTCTGCAGAGGGAAGACAGAGGGGCTAGTGAGACACATGCATGGAGCCTTCAGTTTATACAACACTGAACAAACTTGATGGGAAAATACCCCTTTTACTCCTTTCTGAGTAGAGAGGTGATACGTAACTGGGGGAGAGGGATAAAACTATTTTTGGCTACATGCCAACCTGCTAACAGTGGTTATAGGAGATTTCATTTACTATGGTTCCTGAGTCTCAAGACTTGAAGAGTTTCTAAAATACTTAATCACAAGTATGCACTCCCTTCGTAGTTAGAAAAAAACTAACAATTAATTTTTAAAGAATAAATGGAAACTGCTCTTTCTATACAAAGGTGGACCAGAAACCCTGAAACCCTCTTACAATAAAATCATTAATCGTGATGCTCTGGGTCAGAGGTTTCCTCTGTGAACTAATGCTAGACTTGGCAGAGGGGCTAGGCTGTGGGCATGCCCACTTTGGAGCATGCCCTTGAACCCAGCAGGTCCCTCCAACATGCTCTGGACAAACTCTTGCACATGTAAGAGAATGTTCACAGCAGCAGGCCTGCCCCAAACTAAAAATAAGCTCAACACCACCCACAGGGAAATGGATGAAGACCCCGTGGAATATTAACCTGCAGGAGCCCCACCTACACTCAATGGATCTTAGAAACAACACTGAACCAAAACAGAAAGCTGCAAAAGAACACACGCAACCTAATACTACCTTTACAACTAAAAATCGACCAATATGATTTAAGGATACAAACAAGCATGATAATCCTCAAAAAGAACAGCAAGGAAATGGTTCATTTTTAATCAATATTCAATACTGTGTTTATCTAAGTTGGAGGAAATATTTCTGAATTTAAATATATTCATCATTTTTCATTTCTTAACACGGGCAGATAGGTCACAGGTGTTTAACTTTACGCTTGACATAAGTACTACATACACATACCTCATATACTTTATATGTCTAAAACCTAAGAAAATCAAAGTGAATCTAAAATAGAGGTATGGAGTTGATGTACTATCAGATAGGAAACAGAGCTCCACCAACATGACAACCAACAAAATACGGATAAATACGGCATTTCCAATCAGGCATGTGTGACAGGCTCTTCATTAGTACGGCAAATGGAAAGCGCGGAAAATACTGCAAAGTTAAATTCCTAATTTACAACGCAAATAAAATTCAGTTCTACACGAGTGAACAGTTTCAAAATACAAGGAAGTCATAACAGCACTAAAAGACAATAAGATATTCTTGTTACCTTGTAGTGAAAAAAAGTAGCAAGAATAAAAACGACAGAGGGGAAATAAATATAGGACCACGTGAAATGTTTAAATTTGGGAAGACCTAGACACTGTAAATAAAATCACTACGCAAGTTGTAAAATCTGGATATTGCAGCATAAATGACAAGTAATTCACACCACCATGTAATCGACATTTGCAACCCATCAGGAAGATCCAACAGGAAAGGAAAATGACCAGTAAATATTTGAAAAGATACTCACCATACTAACACAAATAAATGCTAATCAAAAGCGTTTGACACCACTGGCCTTTTTCCCGTTGGGTTTTAACAGGAAAGCCCAAGGGTCTTTACCGTGACTGGGGGGCGGGGACAGACGTACCCTCGAGCGCACGCCGAACCTTGTCCTTCCTCTCCTGGGCTGTTCGCCGAGCCTCCTCACAGGCCTTGCGATACAGGTACTCGCGGCGAAGGCGGGCCTCGCGGCGCAGCTGGGAAACAGCAGATCCGCTCAGACAAACCTTTTTCGCCGCGCAAGACCGGGCCCAGGAAACACCTGCCCCTAGCCCACGGGCCACATCCCCAGCCTCCGCGAGCCCCCGACCTCCAAAACAGGAGCTTAAACATCCCTATTACCATCCTGGGCGCAACTTCCACGTGAGTCCAGGAGTCCTCTTCTGGCGCCGCCGGCACCACGCAGTCGTCCCTTCCGCCCTCAACCGAGAAGGCCGCTAGAGGCCTCACTAGATTCTGCTGCTGCCGAGAATGCCCAAAGTTAAAATGGCTGGGAGTCGCAAGGCGATTGGCCAGCCCGAAGCTGGAGCAACCACTAGGCGGTGGGGGGGGGGAGTTGTCAAGGTGCTGTCACGTGGCTTAGAACGGCCGTTAATAAAGGCGTCGGCCGTGGTTTCACTACCTAACGTGCGGAACGGGATGTTAATTAGAAGACGACGAACAGCTAAAATAATCATAATTGTAGGCTCGAAATAGTGCAGCAACTGTAAAAGCTGCACAGCGATTGACCGGATGATCGCCTAGCGGCCGGTTCTAGAATTGAATTTAAAGCCGCTCCTCCCTTAAAATGGTTGCCGAACAGCTATGCTTCCTTCCATCGCCACTGCGACAGCCGTACTTTAAAAAACGGCCGATTCCAAAAGCGATTCGGAGTCACCCACAGCTCTCGCCGACTATCCGGGTGGCTGGTCCCCTTCCGGTGCTCGCGTGACGAGGCGCTAATCACCTCCCCGGGCCGCTGCCCTGAGGGTGCTTATCCTGAAAGGAACTCAGCGAGTCGCCTCCACCCAGTGGGCGTCTCGGCCCAAGGCTGGAAACGCCCCCTCGGGGACGGGCCTCACGCGCCTATTGGCTGTCCTTCTGGCACGGCGGACGCTGATTGGGCGACCTGGGGAGCCGGCCACTGAGGGTGTGTGGATCCCATGGCGGCGCGGGATCCGCGAGCCGAGTTGGACTCCGTTCTCCTGCAGCTGCTCGGGGACCTGGAGGAACTGGAGGCGAAGCGGGCGGCGCTGAACGCCCGGGTGGAGGAGGTGGGAGCCTGGGGCGGGCGGGCCGGCACATGAAGGTTACTGAGTTTCACCGCTCTCCTCTCTCTTCCCAGGGCTGGCTCTCGCTCTCCAAAGCTCGCTACGCCATGGGTGCGAAGTCGGTAGGGCCTCTGCAGTATGCCTCCCGCATGGAGCCCCAGGTCCGCGTCTGCACCAGGTGAGGTCCCTGTCACGCTGCAGCGGGTGGGCAGGCAGGGGCCAGATCGGGGCCGCCAAAGGTCCAGCCTCCTTTCTCGTTCTATAGCGAGGCCCAGGACGGACCCCAGAAGTTCTGGATGGTGAGAGCCGGCACCCAGACTCCAGAGGAGGTGGGACCCCGCGAGGCAGGTGAGTCCCCCCGCCCCTTCTTCCCGTAGGGCCCCTTCCGATGTCAAAGACAAAATGCACAGGACAACAGAGGAGATGATTTTATTTAGGCTGTTACAATAGAGAGAGCACCCCAGACCTGAACATCAGAATGTAGAATGTCTCAGCAGAGTGGTTTTTTGCCTTAGACTTTTACAGGGAGAGAGAGAAAGTTATAGGTGAGGTCCTTTACAGTTGGAATTGTTTTGCAATCAGAGGAAGTCTCAGCTGAGCAGAAGATATTTTTGTCTAGCTAGTTTCAGCGGGACAAGCTTCTAATCTCAATCATTCGTGAGACAAAGAACAGGGAGTTGAAGGGTCTGTCTGGCCTTTCAGCATGTTCAGGCGAAATGGGAAAAGCCAGTATGTGGCTTTTTCACGGGTAAACAAGGGGTGTCATTTGCTGGTTTTATGATAGTCAAGAGAAAGAGTGGACAGATTCACATGAACCACAAGGGGAAGGGTGGTTCTTTGTAGTAAGCTGTTTTCCAGAACATAAAAGGTTGAGAGGTATTTTCTAGGATCATGAGCTCAAATGAAGTTTAACATTGTGTCACTGAGAAAACAGGGGCCAGGTAACAAGCCCCCCAACCTCCAGCCTTTCTTTTTACAGTTCTGCGCAGGCGCAAGGGTCTCACGAGGACCCCGGAGCCAGACCCCTCCCCAGCTCCCCAGGACCCTCTGAACTGGTTTGGAATCCTGGTTCCTCACAGTCTACGGCAAGCTCAAGCCAGCTTCCGGGAGGGTGAGTGGACCCCCTATCTACAGGGAGCACTTGAGCACTAATGCCAGGGCTGGGATTAGCCTGCAAAGGGCTTTGCGGGTTTTCTCCATTGCAGACTTTTGTTGCACACCTTCTGTTTTTTCAAAAAGCGTTTATTCGCTGTTGGCAGAGTTCCAGGTTCATATTAGGTGCTGGCAGTAAACAAAAGGAGCAAACAGCTTCATGGGATGTTTATTTTATTGAGGGCAGAAAAACAACATGCAAACAAATAAGTAGGCCCTAAATATAATACCAGATAATGAGACTTGCTATGAAAAAATAAGGTAGAGTATGGAGTGAGCTGGGGAAGCTGTTTTTTGAATGGTAGCCTGGAAAGGCCTCCGAAGAGATGAAGGAGAGAGCTTTGGTGATCTGGGGGGACAGTGTTCTAGGTGCAGGGACCAGCCAGGGCAGAGCTCTGAGGCAAGGTTGTATCTGGAATGGCAGAGAGGAGGCCAGTGGTCTAGTGGAGGGGGGCGGGGGGAGGGCAGTGGAGGATGGGGTAAGTGGTGGAAAGCTGCCCGTTTTTTCAAGTAAAAGCCACAGGATTTGCTGACAGATCAACTGGGCAGTAAGGGAAGGAGTGAAGTGAAGGATGAGCCCACAGTTTCTAGCCAGAATGCTTGAAAGGGTGGATGCCCTCACCTGGAGTGGGAGGGCTGCGGAGCAGCAACAGCCGAGGGGAAGTCAGGAGTGGTGTGGGGTGTGTTCCTGGTACTGTGTGGTGGAGATTCTGATCAGATGCTTGGCCACATGCATCTGGAGTTTGGAAGAGGACTGGGCTGGAGAAAGAGATTTGGGAGCCCACTGCATAACACTGGTTTTAAATTCCCAAGTTGCTAACAGGCACAGCATTAAAGTTGAAATGAGATAAGATCAGCAGAGGTCCTGGGAATGTGGACAGGAAGTAAGAGAAAAAAGAAGGGAAGAAACCAGTCGAGGAGACTTAGAAGCAACAGTGAGGCAGGAGCAACACCAAGAGGGTAAGATGTGCCCTGGAGGGAGGTGATCAGGTGTGTGGCCAGCTCTGCTGCCAGGCAGTTAGGCTGAAGACAGGACTGGCCAGTGGACTGGGTGGTGTGGATGGCCCAGAGGACTTGACAGCAGCTGTTCCAGGAGAAGCATCAGGTGAAAGCAACGTAGAGGTGGATCCAGAGTGTGGACCAATCTTGGGGGCAGAGAAAACAGGTAGAAGGAGAGAGGACAAGAGCAGTGAGGGGCTGTGATAATGGAGAAAAGAAGGAAGGAAATAAGGGCATGAGCCTATATTATGATCTGTGAATTTTTAGTTCCTGGTGGGTGATATAAGGGGGTCAAGGAAGTATCTGAGGAGGTGACATTTTAGCAACAACCTGAAGGACATGAGGGTACGGGTCCAGTGAGGTTCTCGAGGAGCCAATGCAAGGCTATACCTGGAATGTTTTAGGAAGTGTGAAGGCCAGAGAGGCCTGGGGATGTCCAGAGCCCCCTGAGTCATTTGTCACCACAGATACCATGGTGACAGTCTCTCCTCTTCCTCTAGGTCTGCAGCTGGCTGCAGACATGGCCAGCCTTCAGATCCGCATCGACTGGGGTCGAAGCCAGCTCCAGGGGCTGCAGGAGAAACTCAAGCAGCTGGAGCCCGGGGCTCCCTGACCTGCCACCACAGAAGCAAGGCAGTGAGCACAGCTGTTCTTCGATGTGGCTGCATTATCTCAGGCCTTCTTCCTTCACAGATTGCCCCCCACCCCAGCTATTCCTCCCTCCTTAATACTTCTCTGGTCTGCATGTTTCGAACTTTGTTAGGTGGGGAAGTTTGAAGGGACAAAGTGAGTAATGTTGAAAGCCACTACTCTGAAACCACTTCTAGACTTCTGTTGTCTCAGGACGTATTCATGTGGGGCAGGCACAAACCTGTTAGGTTAGTTCATATCACTGAACAACTGTAACAACCTGATGCATAAATCAGCTGTGGTTTTTCATTAAAGGATGAAATATTGAACAGTTAATGGCAGGGAAGGACGAGAAGTAGGTGCTTTGGTTTCACTAGATCCTTAAAAGTGATTTTGATGGAGGAATAAACCATACACAGCTAACAGATGAGGACAGAATGATTCCTCATCGATAAAACACACACACACCCGAGTAGATGGGCAGCGCTTGGCAGGTTTTAAGCCAGAAGGTAAAAAAGGATCGGACCTAGATTTTCAAGGGAAATCTTTCAAGAGAGCATTCAAGTTTTTAAAAACTTGCCTTTATCTTTCCAAGAGTGAGTCTTTTAATTTGTTGAAGGGCCAGGAACTCTGTGTCAATTCATATTCCTACTGGCTTGTTGATATTTTTAGTAGTTTCTAGGAGCTAATTGTTATGTTTGATGGATGTTAGTTTTTTGTTCATAATATGAGATGTAAATTTTTTTTCCCCGTTTGTCTTTTAATTTTGCTTATGGTGGTTTTAAAAAAAAAACAAAGCAAACTTTTTATTATAAAATAAAACACATTACATTAAATTGCACAGACCAAATGAATAGCTCAAAGAGCAAGGTGAAAGCTCTCATGAGCATCTCTCAGCTCTTGTGTTTTTAAGTCAGTTTTCTTAGTACAGTTGAATTTATCACTCAGCTATTTTATGATTTCTTGCTTTGGGATTGTAGTTGATGTGACGGTAAGGGAATTCGCCAGTGTTTTCCTCAAGCACTTTTGTGTTTTCAGGTGAGGTACAGGGTGAGTCCTGCACTCAACTTCCTATTTTCTACCACAGATCCACATACAGGGGACCACCCTTATCGCTGATTCGTGATGCCACCTTTTTCTTTCGATTAATCCCAATGTTGTATACCCGTACCATGTTCTGGCGGTTCCATTCTGTTTCATTGATCTTAATGTCAGACACAGGAACCACACTGTTTTAATTCTTGAGCCTTTAATACATACTTTAACCGCTGTAAGCGCACATTTTCTGGTTGGAGGGAATTTTTTTTGTTCTGGCCGGTCCGGGGCTGGGCGGGGCACTACGTTGAGCTTGAGTTGTCTGTGAAACAGCCTAATCGAAGCACTGAAAAGGAAACGCCGTGACCGGAGGAAAAAAGGGCATCCCTCCACCCACATAAAAGGTTGAATTTCAGGCCAAAACCTGTTACCAACAAAGTGCCAACCTGTGAGATCTTCAAGCTAAAATGAGTTAAAGAAAGATAACACCCCGTTTTTCCTTTCTGAGGAAAAGATTTTCACGGGGAACTCGGTACTGGGGTGGGGGGAGAAGAGGTGTCTTTTGTTTTAGATGTCAGTTGACATCGAAGGACAAGCAATAGCCCTCCGTTATTTACCGCTGAAGTTGGGTTTCGGTGGCGGGGCGGCCAGGGTCCCAGCGGGGTGTGCTAGTGCGGACGGTGACTACGACTAGCGCCCAGCCACCCTCGCTTCGGTTCTTGGGAACACTTCCGGGAGGAGGAGTTCCCGCCCCTGGGAGGGGCCCGGATGTGCCGGCCGGCGCTGCGTAGGCGGGCGGGTCCGTGAAGTCCGGGCTCGCGCAGCCGCAGTCAGCACAGATTTCTACCAGCCGGAGCAAGGCCTGAGGTGCGCAGAAGTCGTGTGATGGTGCTGACGACAAGCTGACGCAAATAATATATGTCGCATCGAGGAAAGCAGACTTTCGGAAGTTCCCATATGGTCTAGCGGTTAGGATTCCTGGTTTTCACCCAGGCGGCCCGGGTTCGACTCCCGGTATGGGAACGTTGAGTTCTTTTTTTCTTACTCTTTCAACTTGCCACAGTTTGGTTTTTTTCCCACTAGCACACCTCACGTCAAATTAAATGTCTCTCCATTTAAACCTGGAGAAATTGAGGCCCGGGAAGCTCTGGGCCCCATCCGTCAGTGTATTAATCGGAAGTGTCGATTTTCATCACGTCATTGACTAGTTGTTCTACCAGTGAGTTACATGCGGTACCATATCCACTACGGGTGTGAGTAATAGTAGTAGTTACAGGTTAAATGTTTACTCCAGTATGTATTAGACCACCGCCGTGAAGGGCGCCCCGGGCCCGGCTCCTCCCTCGAGGGCGGCGCCGCCGCAGCCTGGCTCCCGGGCCTGCGGGGAGGGTGGGGCCGCCGCTGCGGAGCTGTGTCCGCGGAGGGGCGAGCGGCAGGCTGCGGAGGGGACCGGAGCGTTCCCTGACGGTTTTAGCTCTCTTTGGCCCGGCGGCCGCTGTGTTTGCCCTGTGGTCTAGTGGTTAGGGGTCCTGGGTTCTCACGGGGGCAACGCGGGCTTGCGGGCCGGGCCCGCACGCCACGCCCCCCGCACCCCAGCCCGGGCACTCTTCCCTTCGAACGGGGAGCCAAAGCCACAAACATGAGTCAGGAAACGCCTTCCTCCGTTTTCCATCCCTTTACACTGTCGGATCAGTTAATCCAGGGAGCTTACGCGCAGGCCCGAGGCCCTGTCCCCAGTAGCGCACCACGACACGCGTGTATTCATTCACACTTCTGCGCGGGGGGGCGGGGATTATCTCTATAATCATATTAATTTTAAGCGTGGAAGTTACAGTAGGTTACAGTGGTTTCCGATCTGGCATGCACAGAGCTTGGAAGCCATTTCTGTCCTCACAATAAGGAAAAAGCTGAGAAAACTACAGTTTAGCCACTCGTCTTGGATCATGAGGAAATTGAGGTCGCGGGGCCAACTGCTGCCTCGAAAACTGGAGAGAAGAGTGAGGACAGAGAGCCAGGCCTCACCAGCCTCAGAAGCGGCTGCCAGAGTCAGCAACTTGTAGGAAAACTTGGTGGCTCACTGAGCGTCACACTTGTGGGTTTTACTCCAGGAGCCCTACCAGGTGCTCCGGGTCAGGACTGGAGAAAAAGCCCCCGATGCTTCTGGCAAGGGGAGGGGGAAAGGAACCGTTCGGAAACGGACCGGCGCAGCCTGTCCTCCTTAACAAAGGCCCATCCTCAGGGAAACTGTTACCAGAGCATACCCAACCTGGGGGAAGGGAGATGCCGAACTCCAGCCCTCTCTCGCCGTAAAGGGAGGAACAGAAGCTCAGCAACACTTGTGAAGGTCACAGCCCACGGGCAGATGCTCAGTAAAAGACTAAGCCCTAACCATAGGATTCTAGACACTTCCCCTCCGCCCAGCTCTTACCACCACATAACTAAAGCTCCTGCGTTACAATAATAGGGGACTATAGCCGAAGGAACTGCTAGGCTCAGAATCTGTGTAAGAGGTCTAATGGGAAAGCCAAAGACAACACAAGACACAAAAATAAGAACACTGGAGGAAATTTTAGCCTCTGACACCTACAACTAGAGCAAACAATAAATACAGCCTGGTTCCTAGCCAGAAAAATACAAAAGCTCACACTAAAAGCATATTTACCTCAGTTCTTTCTACCCGATACATCATGTGTAGCTCTTAACAAAAATTTAAAAGACAGATGATAAAACAGGGACCGTTTCTATGCCCTTGAGCCCCTGAAATTATTCAGACTAGCCAATCCTAAATCCCGTTGCCCTGCCTCTGCCTCTTGACTTCCCCTTGGTCATTCTCTGTGTCCCATGCCTCCACATGCGTCCCTACTCCCTCTCTTGGGAATGTTGAGCACAATAAACTATGTTTTCAGTGGCAATTGTCTCCTGATCTGTTGGCCTTACAATACCTAAGTAATAATAATAAAACATTGAAACAATTGGTCCAGCAAGCAGAATGGTTTGATCTCAGACCGAATGACTGATCTTGACTTTCTAACAGGTCTTCCAGATGGCAGCAGCAGGCACGCTGCTGGCTGGCATGTTGTTGCTGTAGCCAGAGCTTTTTTTTTTTTTTTTTTTTTTTGCGGTACGCGGGCCTCTCACTGCTGTGGCCTCTCCCATCCGCGTAGGCCCAGCGGCCACGGCTCACGGGCCCAGCCGCTCCACGGCATGTGGGATCTTCCCGGACCGGAGCACGAACCCGCGTCCCCTGCATCGGCAGGCAGACTCTCAACCACTGCGCCACCAGGGAAGCCCCAAAGCTGCTTTTTGTTGCCTCTACCAGATGTTGCTGTGAATCCCGTTCATAAATTTTGGAACTTGTAAACGAAGTCCTCCCCTAGTTCCTATCTGAGTCAAGGTGTCAAGTGTCCAGGACAGAGTACCTGGGGGTAGTTCAAATTAATTGGCTACTTGTGACAGTTGAAAGGCTCCTCCAAGGAGAGTGAGGGGTAACTCTTTCCAAGTGCCATGGGATGGATGTGAGCAGCCCACGAAGTGGTGGGGCCATCAGAGTCATAATATTCTGTAACAGAGTTGGTTTCTTTGGCTTATTCCACATGATGGCAAGGGACTACTCTGAGACTACTGTGTCTCCATGGGGTCAGAGTGAGGGCATCCCAGCTACGATGACACCCCCAAGTGTTGCCCAGTGGAGTATTTGCCCTTACAGAATTTGAAATGAAATCTTTCAAAAAAATTTCTTTTTTGCGGTACGCGGGCCTCTCACTGTTGCGGCCTCTCCCGTTGCAGAGCACAGGCTCCGGACGCGCAGGCTCAGCGGCCATGGCTCACGGGCCCAGCCACTCCGCGGCATGTGGGGTCTTCCCAGTCCAGGGCATGAACCCGTGTCCCCTGCATCGGCAGGCGGACTCTCAACCACTGCGCCACCAGGGAAGCCCTAAAAAAAATTTTTATTGTGATAAAATATACTTCATAAAATTTACCATCATAACCATTTTTTTCTGTTTTAAAAAATTTATTGAAATATAGTTGATTTAAAATGTTGTGTTAGTTTCTGGTGTACAGCAAAGTGATTCAGTTATACATATATAAAATATTTTTAAATATTTATTTATATTTTATTCGGCTGTGTGAGGTTTTAGTTGTGGCATGCGGGATCTTCGTTGTGGCGTGCAGGATCTTTAGCTGCGGCATGCTAACTCTTAGTTGCGGCAGGTGGGATCTAGTTCCCTGATTAGGGATTGAACCTGGGCCCCCTGCATTGGGAGTGCAGAGTCTTAGCCATTGGACCACCAGGGAAGTCTCTAGTTATACATATATATATTATAATAGTTTGCATCTGCTAATCCCACTCCCAATCCATCCCTCCCTCACCCCACTTCCGCTTGGCAAACATAAGTCTGTTCTGAGTCTATTTCTGTTTTGTAGACAAGTTCATTTATGTCATATTTTAGATTCCACATATAAGTGATATCACATGGTATTTGTCTTTCTCATTCTGACTTACTTCACTTAGTATGATAATCTCTGGGTCCATCCATGTTGCTGCAAATGGCCTTATTTCATTCTTTTTTATGGCTGAGTACTATTCCAGTGTGTGTGTGTGTGTGTGTGTGTGTGTGTGTGTGTGTGTGTGTGTGTATGCCACATCTTCTTTATCCATTCATCTGTCAATGAACATTTAGGTTGTTTCCATGTCTTGGCTATTGTAAATAGTGCTGCTATGAACATAGGGGTGCATGTATCTTTTCAAATTAGAGTTTGGACTTGTCCAGATATATGCCCAGGAGTGGGATTGCTGGATCACATGGTAACTCTATTTTTAGTTTTTTGAGGAACCTCCATACTGTTTTCCATAGGGGCTGCACCAGTTTACATTCCCACCAACAGTGCAGGAGGGTTCACTTTTCTCCAACATCCTCTCCAGCATTTGTTATTTGTAGACTTTTTAATGATGGCCATGTTGACTAGTGTGAGGTGGTACCTCATGGTAGTTTTGATTTGCATGTCTCTAATAATTAGCGATGTTGAGCATCTTTTCATGTGCCTGTTGGCCATCTGTATGTCTTCTTTGGAGAAATGTCTAGTTAGGTCTTCTGCCCATTTTTTGATTGAGTTGTTTGGTTTTATGTTATTGAGTTGTATGAGCTGTTTGTATATTTTGGAAATTAAGCCCTTGTCAGTCACACATTGTTTGCAAATATTTTTCTCCCAATCTGTAGGTTGTCTTTTCATTTTGTTTATGGTTTCCTTTGCTGTGCAAAACATTGTAAGTTTGATTAGGTCCCATTTGTTTATTTCTGCTTTTATTTTTATTGCCTTCATAGACTGACCTAAGAAAACATTGGTATGATTTATGTCAAAGAGTGTTTTGCCTGTGTTCAGTCCCTTCAGCTTGCGTCTTTGCTTGAGTGGAAAGGACAGATGCCAGGACCCGAATGATCTTTCTAGCTCTAACAGCCTGTAATTCCAGTTAAATAAAAAGGAAGGAAATCATTTTGGCCCCCCTCTCAATGTTAATTTTTTTAATAATTAGCAGGAAGTCTTCAGGACCAGTCCCCAGAACTGGTGGGCTTGTCTTCTGTGGAGGTTTGGCACTGTTCTGGGTGGGCCAGAACTTTCAGCCCAGCCTATGCTCCTAGAGAATGTATGCTGGGCTCAAGAGAATGAGATTAAGTGGGCAGTGAAGTTAGCTGGATCCTCTATAGAGGCATAGCAAACTCCTTGAGGGTGGCCCTTGGCACCTCAAAATCCTTACCAGACCTTGGTCCAGCATCTGGAAACTCTTGTTTCCAATTTTTTTCAAAATTCAAAACTTTTTCTCCCTGTTTTCTACTAGCCTCTGAAATTTCTAAAGTAGAATTTGGACCCAGCTGGGGGGAAAATTTTTTTTTTAAGGTACATCTACATCTTGCTTACCCAGAAATAACTTTTCACTTTCATTTCTACCCATCAGAAATATGGTTTAAAAAGAAAGTTCTGAATATGTTTGGAGAGGAGTGAGCAGTTTGGGGTGGAGGCATATTTTGGGCCAGCATGACCCGGGGGGTCCCTGCATCTGAGAGTCCTACTTCATTACTGGAGAGACCAGCCAAATACTCATAGAACAACTAGAAAATGACCAAGTGCTCAACAGGCTTCCAGAGCAAGAGAAAGGCCTGGACTGGACAGAGCTCACAGAGCTCCTTAGGTTTCAATAAGCCTCGAAGGGGAGTGAGAGTTCAGGCAGAGAAGGTTCTTGAAGAACAGCCTCTCAGAACACTGTGCAAGGACAGGTCGACAAGGTAACCCAGGTTATGTAAGGTCTGGGGTTGCTCATTCCTTCATCATTCAGTTCTGCCTGTTCTGGTGGAAAGAGAAGAAGGGAATGAAAAAGAAAAGTGGGGAAGGGCCTTAGAGCTGGGCTGTGCCCTCTGCGCCCTGCTGGCTCCAGGTGGGTTGGGGCAAGTGGCGCCCTGCAGTAGAGGCTGTCAGGGCTCTGGATGGGCTGCATGACGGCCCGGCGGATGCTCATATGACCAAGGGCCCAAGGCTCTGAAGTCCCTACCCCCTCAGCCCCAGCAGCTGGACCTCATGAGCTCTCGGAACCCAGCAGGGCCGGATCTGGAGTATCCCGTGATGGGAGGGCACAGAGAACACCAGGACCTCGAAATGCTGGAGGCCCTGGTCTCAGGCACACAGCAGGCTGGCCTGCCTCCTACTTTCCAGATGCAGCTGGTAGGAGGCATGGGCAGCAGAAGCGAGGCCTAGCGCCTGGGCCAGCTGGTGGTGCGCCCAGACCTGGCAAGTAGGGACCTCGCTGTGCCTGGTCCAGAGCCACGTGGGGAGCCAGAGTGGCCAGAGCAGGCCATGGGCTTCTGGGGCCCTGGCGTCAGAGCATATCACCTGGAACCTGCCCAATCTCCCCTGACCTCAGGAGCAGGGTTACTGACATGGTTATTACTTGGTTTGCAGACCTCCTGGGGACACCAGCTGCTGAAGGCTTTAGCCTTCCACCCCCTCCCTCTCCCGCAGCTCTTTCCAAAGACCCCCCCCCCCCGTCCCTCCTCCCTCCCCGCCCTCCAGCCACTGCCCTCCCCATCCTAAAATCCCACCTGCCCGCTACATCCCAGTGGCCTTCGTTGGCCCCCTACGGCAACACTGGCAGGAGGCAGCATTCCAGCCCCTCAACCTCACAGCCCCACCCAGACTCAGGGCAATGGGGTGGGCGGGGGCACTGACTGAGGGGACCCCTAACGTGCGGGCAGCAGGCTCCCTACATCCTTGAGTTCTTCCTATACTGGGAGCTCCGAGAAATTCACAAGGCAGGGGCTGCAGGCCACAGCTGACTCCAACACAGTCATTCCCTTTCCCAAGGGAAAGACGTTCCCTTGGCAAGACAGGGACAAGCCAAGAGAACGAATGTCCTTTTGCACCTGGACCCCATAGTACAAACTTTGTGTGCCCTTAGGTCCCAAGGACATAAGACCTAACTGAGGCCTCAGGCCCCGCTGGCGTGCTCATGGATATTGCTCTTAGAGAGCAGCGGGTGGGGCTGGCAGGCACCCTGCGAGGGGCAGCCACAACACTTCCTGGCCCAGCTGGAGCAGACAGCCCTCCCTCGGGGAGCTGCCCTCTCCCCCACAGCCTGCCCTCTCTCCCTCTCTCTCTCTCCCCTCCTCTCTCCTCTTTTGGCCACCTGTGGGCAGGGTTCTGGTCTGGGTGGGTTGCATGGTGGGTTTGCAGGAAAGGCTGGGCTACTGCCCTCTGGACTTCCTGACTGGCTTCCATTGGGTGGAGCAAGTCTGAGCTGAACTGGAACACAGTACTCAATGCTAGCAAACTGTATGCTCAAAATGGACCAATGGCTGACGTGAAATTTGGAATACTTCTTACAGCTACCATTAAATATGTAGTTTCCATGTGCTGAAAGTGACCTCCATCCCACATCTTCAAGTTAAGGGGAATAAAATGGTTCATATGTGACTCATATAATTGCAGTGATAAGTGTGGGCAATTTAGTCATGAAGGAGAATGACCCTGTGTGATTCTCTTTGTTTCAGTTCCATGAGTCTCTGAGGACTTTGTGAAGTGTCACACTTTAAGTATCATTACTGCAGTTCAAGAGATCATTTGAACTGCAATTTATAGATGAGTAAATGAAAGTGTGAGAGATGAGTCCAAGGTCAACAGATCCAGAATAAGAAACCAGCTAGTTATGGTTTTTTCAAAGGCATGCATCAGCCACTTGGATACTTGATATGCTAACACTGTCCACCTAGACTTTAAATCCAACCTCACTGACCCATATATGAGATGGTCGAGAAACATTGGGTGCTTACTTGAATTCTTATTTAAAAAGTACCCTTAGGGCTTTCCAGGGCTTCCCTGGTGGCGCAGTGGTTGAGAGTCTGCTTGCCGATGCAGGGCACACGGGTTCGTGCCCTGGTCCGGGAACGTGCCGCGGAGCGGCTGGGCCCGTGGGCCATGGCGGGCCTGCGCGTCCGCAGCCTGTGCTCCGCAGCGGGACAGGCAGTGACATTGAGAGGCCCGCGTACCACAAAAAGTACCCTTTACTGCTGCAACAGTGAAGTACAGTTCCTTAGTACATAACACTCCTTTTTTTTCTGGTCTACATTCTGGTTCCTTGTCACTATCCTGGGTTCCAAGTGAATATGAAAACACAAGGGGAAATAGTTTCCTTAAAATCACTAGTTCAACTGGTTTAACCTATTTACAAAAACAGGAAGGTCTGTCAGAATGAGAGAGTTCTTAGAGACCAAGGAGTTGGTACATGGGCACTCCAGCAGGTGACCACTACACCAACCATTCTTTTTTCAGATCATTATTCCTAGAGGTTTATTGATTTTATAAATCAAGTTTGGGCTTTGTTAATTTTCTCTATGGTTATTCATTTTCTATTTAACTAATTTCTGCTCTTTTTATTTACTTCACTTACTTGGGTTTGATTTGCTCTTTTTTTTTCTAGCTTCTTAAGAGGAAACTTGGATAACTGGTTTTAAACTTATCTTTTTTCTTTTTCTAATGTAAGTATTTAAAGCTACACATTTCCCTCTAAGCACCACTGTAGCTACATCTTACCAAATTTGATATGTTACCTTTTTATTATCATTATTTGAAATATTATATAATTTCTTTGTTATTTCTTCTCTAAAGCATGGAGTTTTATAAAGTGTATTGTTCAATTTCCAAATATTTAGGGCTTTTCTAGACATCTTATTATTACTGTTTTCTAATTTAATTCCAGTGTGGTCAGAGAACATAATTTGTAATATTTTAATATATTGGTATACATTGACCCAGAATATCTCAGTGAATTTTCCATGTTTACTATGAAAAAATGTTATTTTTTTCTACAGTAGTTAGGTGGAATCGCCGATAAAAGTCAATTGTGTCAAGATTAATAGTGTCATTCAGAAACCTTCTATGTACATATTGATTTTTTGTGTAGGTGTTCTATCAGCAAACCTTAATTATATATTTTATTCTTCCAACTTCTTTTCCAATATACACTTTTATATTCCATGTTAGTAGTTCACTAAAATTATATAACTCATCTTTGGAATTTCATAAGCAATTTTAAACTGTAAACAATACTTATTAAAATTCAATAAATACATATAGGTGGTAGCCAAACCAACTTAATTATTAATTAACTAATTCATAGTGATCATTAAATAGGTAATGTTTTAACATTACAATTCCCTTCTAAGTGTTTTTATTTCCAGGTAACCCAAGTCTTTATAATAAGTTTATGAAATTTCAGTTTCTCATTTGGTCAGTCAGTGTTTCTAACAGGGCATTTTTAATTACTATTAAGAAATAACAATAATAAAGTAATGAAGTTGCAAAGAAAAGAAATAACATAGCATAAATTGTTCACCAACTTCTGTTTTACATCCAAAATATTGACCTTCCTTCAATCCAAAATATTGATAGCCTTTACTTTGTTTTTTCCCCTTTGCTTACTGATATATCTGAAAATTAGATTGAAGGATAGCTGAGTCCCTTACATTTGATCTCTTTTAGAACACTAAAGATAAGGCTTAAAAAGTCAACACTTAGAGCTTCCCTGGTGGCGCAGTGGTTGAGAGTCTGCCTGCCGATGCTAGACGACACGGGTTCGTACCCCAGTCCAGGAAGACCCCACATGCCGCGGAGTGGCTGGGCCCGTGAGTCATGGCCACTGAGCCTGCGCGTCTGGAGCCTGTGCTCCGCAACGGGAGAGGCCACAACAATGAGAGGCCCGCGTACCATAAAAAAAAAAAAAAAAAGAGAAAATCAACACTCACATTTTCACTGAGCTCAGGTTTTCCTCTACATTTTCACTGAGTTCAGGTTTTCCTCTATGTCTATAGGGACTAATTTTTCAATAGAATGTCCATGTCTTTTATCCATTCAACTAACATCAGTCGAGCACCTAAACTGTGTCAGGCACTGAGGTGGAGGGAGGACCTGCACAGCTACCAGCTAAAAGGTCACAGAGGCCATCCTGACTTCTCCATTTAAATTAGCCTCCTTTCCACATAAGGGGTGTGTAGAAGTTCTCTTTGGGGGAATGATAACACCTGCGGGATGTGCAGGTGATGAGCAGGAAAAAGAATATTCTAAGCAGAGAGGATAGTACCAGAGATAGGAAAGAACTTGGTGTGTTCAAGAAGCTGCAAGAAAGTTGGCATGATCAGAGGATAGTGAACGATGGAGAGAGGGTCAAAAGGTGAGATGCAGACACAGGATACAAATCAGGCAGGGTATGATCAAGGATTTGTGGATAATGCATTCTTTTATCCCATGATATTCTTCTCATGCATTGGTTTGAAAAGAGACATTTATTTTCTACTGCTGAAAGACAGAGAGAAAACATAAACAGGGAAGAGAATATATATCTGTATGTATGCAAGAGAGATCATAGCATCTCTGTACCTGAAACTAAGGGATGTGGTAAGAGTGAACCAGAAAATAGGAACATAACTCTGCCATCCCATCACAGAGAAAAAACAACTAGCAAGACCCTGCAAATAGACAGTTCAATAATTCAGTGCAACAAATATTTATGATTTCGTCTGGGCAGGTCCCTTTGTTAGACACTGTGTGAAATCCTGAAAAGAGTGGCCACAGCCCCTGTGCTCTGGTAAACATTCGTGAGCAGGGTTCAGTGGGGAAAAGTCTAGCAAGAGATGGATGGGAGAGACAAGAGAGGAAAACCCATTAGAATCTAGCATGGCTGATTGGAATACAGCCATTCAAATATAATGAAGTCTAGAGGAAGGATTCTTGGTGAGGATAGGAGAGGTTTGTGTCTGTGTGTTTATGTTTTGGAGACAGAAGGGACAAAGCAGAGATAACAAACATAGTTTTTTAAAAGTTGAGATCGGCTACACTTTTCTTATCCTCTCGCTCCGAGTTTAGTGGTTCTCATCCCTGCCTTCCCATTAGAATCACCCAGGGGAAACTAACAAAAACAGACAAACAAACAAATAAAGCTTAATATAAGACTCCATCCCATCCCATCACATCCCATCAAATCACATCACATCACATTACAATTAGAGCAGTCTCCAGCACTGCGGCTGGATGGCAGCATATTTAAATATTTATCCTGAGTATTTTAAATTGCAGCCAGAGTAGAGAACCATGAGCCTAGCCTCTACTTTGGAAGAAAGTCTAAAACGATGGAAGCCTCAATATTTGAATTACTTTCTGGATATTTTTTATTGTTTCTGGAATTTCAATAAATGGTCTCAAAATACACGATGTGACCAACTGAATGATTGCCTTAGAGACTAAAAGGCTTTCAATGCATATACACTTTACTAATGCTTTTCCCTTAATTTACAAAACTATTTTCTAATGGAAATAAAATCAATGTAGTTCAGATTAAAGTAGACACAAATCTTTCAGTTATGGTATGTATAAAAGTTTTTTACAGTTAAAAAACCCTCCTGATTTTTTTAAAAAACAGGATACTACAGAAGGAGATAAATTGCATAACACAACTTCAACAATTCTTTTCTTTTTCTCCCCTAAGAACTGGACAGTAATGGTAATAATCTGAAACCAGAAAGGAAAAGATAATTTACTTCTCTTAGACCTCTCAGAGCAAAACTCCATCCCATTAAGGTAATAAAACCAATTGAGATAATCACTAAAATAGCAATGATTGTGATAATAGTTATGGATTGAACACTTTCGGCCTCAAATTTACTTTTTTAAGTTAGTTTATCCCTTCACAAAACTATTAGTAACCTCCAATGTACATGAGTATGTGTATGAGTTGGAAGGGGACGGGATCAGAGCTGGAGGATGAATAATGTATGCACAACCACAGGGAGCCTTTTCACACATGTAGATCTAAACATTGGATTACCCGGGTGGGGTGGGGAGTGGGGTCTTCTGCACTTTAAAAAGTTAGCTTAATAATTATGGTACATTTTCCTTCTGTACGGTTGAAAACTACCATTTAAAACTACGAGCCATTCAAGATGAATAAAAATCAAATAACATAAAAAATATTTAAAAGTTTTCATTTTAATAGTAAAACTCCGAAAGTCCCAAGCAAACTAGAATGATCAGTCACTCTAGTATAATCATCTACGGTACATTTTAACCCATATGCACCTTGAGAAATTTCTACTGTGCAGTGATGTCAGCATCATGGCAGAATAAAATGTCTCATTTTTGTGCCCCTCTCAACAAGAATTATTTGGCATCTGTCCATGGATGCAAGTGCCTTTGAGGGAGCTGTGGAATTCAGCACCATATATCAAGAGACCAGGGAAGAATCTCACCCACCCATGAATCGGGTAATAGGCATACAGACCTCGGTTCTAGCTGTGGTCCTAGCCCATGGATCAGCTCTAACCCCTCTTGGCCATGGTCCAGTACCCTCTGGAAAACAATATTTTAGACAATGAACCAAGAATGAGAGAGCTTTTGTGGAAATCCAGGTTTCCAGAAGAGAAGTTCCAGCACACCACTGGAACAAAAACAAAAACATATGAGTTTGGGTGCAATGGAGAGGAGTAGAGTCATGAGCTGCAAGAATGGACGGTGGGAAAAGACTAGGAGAGTGGCAGATGGCACTCTCTGAGAAAATTAAAGGGCCACCGATCCTACTAACTACATCACAAGTTCTATCAAGAAGCCTGCCCACAGGCTTCTGGGAGCACCTTGCCTGAAGATACCCTGAATGGCCCACAGGCATCCCAGCACTCAGTATGCCTCACTTTTCCCCTACCTTCACCCCTCCGCCCCTGGGGCTAGCTCCCAACACAGGCACACTCCAGACAGCAGCAGCAAGAGTGAGATTTGGCAGACAGCTGGTGGGCGTGCACAGATAATGGAACCAGATCGGGCCAGGAAGAGACCACAAACTTTTGAGTTTTAGTGCCACCTTATGGAAAACAAAGACTGTCAAAATCCAGGCTGGTGCATTGCAGAACTGAGGGCAGGCATACAGTCTTAAGAATTTTACACTCCCCCTACCACGGAGAGGGAAAAATAGGGGTGGTGAAGGTGTAACCACAAAAGGCTGGAGAAAGCCTCAGAATCACTAGCAGCACTGATAGAAGGTATTTCTCTCCTGAAGGCAGTAAAGACTGAAGGAGGTGACTGCTATTTCAAATGCAAAGACAGCAATGAAAAACTTCAAGGAACATGAAAAATCAAAGAAACATGACACCAGGACTTCCCTGGTGGCGCAGTGTTTAAGAATCCACCTGCTGCTGCAGGGGACACGGGTCAAGCCCTGGTCTGGGAAGATCCCACATGCCACAGAGCAACTAAGCCCATGCGCCACAACTACTGAGCCTGCGCTCTAGAGCCCGCGAGCCACAATTACTGAGCCCATGTGCCACAACTACTGAAGACTGCACATGTAAAACCTGTGCACCACAACAAGAGAAACCACCACAATGAGAAGCCTGAGCACCACAACAAAGAGTAGCTCCTGCTCACCACAACTAGAGAAAGACTGCGTACAGCAGCAAAGACCCAATGCAGCCATAAATAAATAAATAAATGTATTTTAAAAAAACAAAGAAACATGACACCACCAAAGGAACACAATAATCTTCCAGTAACCAGCACCAAAGACATGGAGATCTGCAATTTACCAAATACAATTTCAAAATAGTTATTTTAAGGAAATTCAGTGAGCTACAAGAAAACACAGAAGACAATTCAACAAAAGAGGGAAAATAATACATTAACAAAATGAGAAGTTTAACAAAGAGATAGAAATCATAAAAAAACACAAATTCTGGACCTGAAGAATAAAATGAATGACATGAAAAATGCCATAGAGAGCATTAACATCAGAATGGATCAAGCAGAAGATAGAATCTGTGAGCTAGAAGACTAGAACTTTGGAATTATCCAGTCAGAGGAGAAATAAGGAAAAAAGACTGAAAACGAGTGAGGAAAGCCTATTTGATCTACGGAATGACATCAATAGAGCCAATTTGCAAATTATCAGAGTTCCAAGGGGAGAGGAGAGGGAAAAGGAGACAGAAAGTTTATTTAAAGAAATAATAGCTGAGAATGTCCCAAATCTGGGGAGAGATTTGGATAACCAAGCTCATGAAGCTCACAGGTCACCAAACAAAATCAACTTAAAGAGTTCCTCTCAGTGACACATTATAATATAACTCAAAAAACAAAGACAAAGAGAGAATCTTAAAAGCAGCAAGGCCAAAGAAATTGTAATTTATCAGAGATGAAGAGAACTTAAAGAGATGAAAAAAAGATATTCCATGCAAATGGTAAACAAAAGAGAGAAGTAGCTACATGTAGACAAAAATAGATCTTAAACTAAAAACAGTAACAAGAGAAAGACAAATTCTTGATGAACTGACCTCTTTATCATTATATATATAAAACATTCGTAAATATATGTGCACCCAACATCAGAGCACCCAAATACATTAAACAAATACTAACAGAGCTGAAGGGAGAAATAGACAATAACAGTAGGGGATTTCAATTCCTCACTTTTAACAATGGACAGGTCATCCAGACAGAAAATCAACAAGTAAACATTGAATGTGATCTATACTTTATACCAAATGGACCTAACAGACATGTACAGAACATTCCACCCAACAGCACCAGAATACACATTCTTCTTAACGCACATGGAGCCTTCTTTATGATAGGTCATGTGATAGGTCACAAAAGAAGTCTCAGAAAATTTAAGAAGATTGAAATCATACAATGTATCTTTTCCAACCACAATGGCATAAAACTAGAAATCAATAACAGAACAAAAGCTGGAAAGTTCTGAAATACTTGGAAATTAAACAACACACCCCTGAATGCGTCAAAGAACAAATCCAAGGGAAAAGTCAAATATCGTGAAAAAATGAAAAATAGAAACAAAAAATATCACAACCTATAGAATGCCACAAAAGCAGTTCTAAGAGGGAAGTTTATAGTGATTAATACCTACATTAATGAAGCAACTGACAAAGATTAATCTCTAAAATTTACAACCAGCTCATGCAGCTCAATGTCAAAAAGCAAATAACCCAATCCAAAAATGGGCAGAAAACCTAAATAGACATTTCTCCAAAGAAGATATACAGATTACCAACAAATACATGAAAGGATGCTCAACATCACTAATCATTAGAGAAATGCAAATCAAAACTACAGTGAGGTATCACCTCACCCTGGGGAAGGGTAAGTTGGGATGAAGTGAGAGAGTGGCATGGACATCTATACACTACCAAATGTAAAATAGCTAGTGGAAGGCAGCTGCATCGCACAGGGAGATCAGCTCAGTGCTTTGTGACCACCTAGAGCGGTGAGATAGGGAGGGTGGGAGGGAGATGCAAGAGGGAGGAGATATGGGGATATATGTATATGTATAGCTGTTTCACTTTGTTATACAACAGAAACTAACACACCATTGTAAAGCAATTATACTCCAATAAAGGTGCTAAAAAAAATAATGCTAGAGAAACAGAGGCCTGTTGCTCAGTGTAAAGGCTTGCTCTTATCTTGAAAGCTGGGGATTGTCACTGAAAGCTTTTAGCATGGGAGTGACATGATCTGTGTTGTAGAAAAATCACTTTTTCTAAATGTAAGACTGACTTGACAAGAGGAAGACTGGTTAGGAGATGGTTGCATCCAGGTGAAGATGGGAGTTAATGAAGTAAGTCAGGGCAGAGGTTTGAACAGGAGCTAATATGAGAGCCACTCAAATCTTCAGGTTCTGGCATTGGGTTGGGCGAAAGTGGTGAGAGGGAGGCACTGAGGACGACCCTGAGGTTTCTGGCATGGGCAAATGAGTAGTGTAGGATGGTGGGTGAGACCTCTAGCCTGGGAGTCAGAGACACTTGATTCTGGATACAAAAATTAAAAAAAAAAAAAAAAAGGATCCCTGTCCTGGTGGGGGATACAGACTAAAAAATACTCACTTTCAATACCAAGTAGTCACAGCAAAGGTAAAGATAAGCACAGGACCCAGCCTGGGAGGGGGAGGCGTGGCGGGAGAGTGGTTTAAGGCATGCTTGCTAGAATTATACGGCATTGGAGTAAAGAAGGTGAGAAAGGTGCTCAGGATGGAGGGGGCTACATGCCTAAGACACAAAGGAACAAACAGGATGGTGGCCTGGGAGATGTCCCTGACTCTCTGGCTTGGGTTCCACTCACTTGCTAACAGCACCCAGATCTACATTTCAGGCAGACTGCTGCCTCTGTCCACCGGCCACCGCCACATCTAAGTTCCACCTCAAAGCAGTGCATCCGTGAGTCTTCCCTGCACATGCAGCGCCCCCTCCTGAAGTGCCCACTCAATCTGCTCCTCACCGCCTGACCCAATGCCACTCCCATCCACACAGGCTACCACTTCTGGGATCCTGAGAACCAGCCTCCACTCCTGTCTCTCCTGCCCCATACCCAACCTGTCACCAAATTCTATTCCACTGTTTCAAAAGTTCTAGAACCTGCTCCATCGCCATTACTACCTTTATTCCAGTTTCCAGCAGCCGTAGGAGCACCTCTCTCTTTTCACATTATTTTAATTGAAATATAGTCTACATACCACAATATATCCTTTTAAAGTGGCCAATTCAGTGGTTTTTTTAGTATTTTCACCATGTTGTGCAGCCATCACTCTTATCTAATTCCAGAGCGTTTTCATCACTGCAAAAGAGAAGCTCTGTACCCATCAGCAGTCCCCATTCCCCCTCCCCCTTCCCTCTGTCAACCACTAATCTACTTTATGGCTCTATAAAGTCCCCTGTTATGGACATTTCACAAAAAGGAAATCATACAATACGTAGCCTTTTGTGTGTTTGCTCAAGAATCCATGTCAGGAATTTCTCGGATTTCTTCACTGTTAATGGCAGTGATTTCAAAGCCTGCTTCACTGTGAATTTCATATCAAAATGAATTAAGCATAATGTTTTTAAGTTTCATCTATGTTGTAGCATGTATTAAACATGTTTTTTATTTTCTGTTTTCTGATGCTTTGACATCTGGGGCCTTACTGACTCTGAAGGGATGGCCTCTCTCAGGGCTCGCTAATTCCTAGAGATAGTAAATGACTTCTCTGCAAGTGTACCTTTCATTTGCAAACCAACCAACTCACCACTGCCCATCTACTTTATCTGGGTCAATACCAATATCCACCTGTCCTAATCACCCCAGGTCCAGGTACCACACAACTAGGGACAGCCTCTATGCCCCAGAGCCCACTGAAATTATTCAAAATAGTCAATCTTAATCCTGCTTCCCCATTACTTGCCATGGAAACCACAATAAATGTTTTCTCCTCACTCCCTCTGCCTCTTGAAGCTGGTGCTTCCCCGTGTGACTCCCTGTGGCAGGGTGTGCCCCTCCTTTTGGGAACTATGAGTAACAAGTATCTTTTCAATGCTAATTGTCTCCTGATCTGTTGCCCTTACTAAGAACCTCAAATTTTCTACTAATACACTGTATTTTTTAACAGTTGGAAAACCACTTATCTTTATTATCAGTGTCAGGGGTCCACCTTCAAGAAGGGGAGGCTCACCTGCATCACATCAGGATCCCCAAGTACACCTAGGTACCTAGATCTGACCTTCATTTGTTGAACTTGTTCCAGGAAAATCCTATGGTTTCTTCTTTTGCTTCCTCAGCCCTGATTAACCTGGACAAGAGCGAGATTTTAGCCACTCTGGCTTGTGATGGAATCCAAGATTGATTCAACATTCTTTGTTCTCACCTCTCCTGCACTGACTGACCCAATCAGTCACAATTTGTTTATTTTGTTTTCCAAGCTGGGCTCTAGCACCATCCTGGTGGAGGAAGCACCTTAGCAGACTGTCCAATCTGAGTACAAACATGGAGTAGTCTTTCCATACTGTTGACACACAGCTATCAATCCAGTATATAAATGCTGCTACTTTGCAGCCCGCTTTACCCTCTCTCCAGGGCAGCCAGGGAAGTGAGGGGTTCCAAAGCAGAGGTCCTAGGGACACTAAGTCAGCACACAGTTTTCAGGCTAACCTCCATCCACTCACACAGAAACACATTTCTCTCCTTCAACAATCATCATCCTTGTACCATTTCAATGGTGTGATCTAATCATGACTCAGCATGCTGTTTGTCTATTGTTATGTAACAAACCACCTCCAAATTTGGTGGCTTGAATTGAAAATAGAGTGTCAAATACATATTTCTGTACCCATATTCATAGCTGCATGATTCACAATAGCCAAAAATTAGAAGCAACCCAAGTGTCCATCGGCAGATGGATGGATAAACAAAATGTGGTATACCCATAAAATGGAGCCTTTACAAGGAAGGAAATTCTACACATGCTACAACATGGATGAACCTTAAGGACATTATGCTAAGTGAAATAAGCCAGTCACAAAAGAACAAATACAGGGCTTCCCTGGTGGCACAGTGGTTGAGAGTCCGCCTGCAGATGCAGAGGACACGGGTTCGTGCTCCAGTCCGGGAGGATCCCATGTGCCGTGGAGCGGCTGGGCCCGTGAGCCATGGCCGCTGAGCCTGCGCGTCCGGAGCCTGTGCTCCGCAGCGGGAGAGGTCACAGCAGTGAGAGGCCCGCGTGCCGGAAAAAAAAAAAAAGGACAAATACAGTGATTCCAGTTATATAAGGTACCTAGAAGAGTCAAATTCATAGAAACAGAAAGGAGAATAGTGATTGCCAGAGCCTTGCGGGAGGGAGGATGGGAAATTATTGCTTAATGGGTCTAAAGTTTCAGTTTTGCAAGGTGAAAGAGTTCTGGAGATGGATGGTGGTGATGGCTGCACAACATTATGAATGTACTTAATGCCACTGAACTGTACACTTTAAAATGGTTAGGATAGTACATTTTATGTTATGCATAGTTTACCACAATTTTAAATTTTTACTGGCTTAAAATTATACTCTGTTATTATTTCTCAGAGTTGTGTGGACTGACCGGGCAGGGAGACATATTTGGAGACTAGCTACCACAATCCATCTCAGGGATTTCTCCAGTTTATTCTCTTTTTTTTTTGGCTGCATCAGATCTTATTTGCATCACAGGGCTCTTCCTTGTGGTGTGCGGGCTTCTGTCTAGTGTGGCGTGCAGGTTTTCTCTCTCTAGTTGTGGTGCACAGGCTCCAGGGTGCATGGGCTCTGTAGTTTGCGGCAGTCAGGCTCTCTAGTTGAGGCACAAGCTCAGTAGTTGTGGTGCATGGGCTTAGTTGCCCCGTGGCGTGTGGAAACTTAGTTCCCTGACCAGGGATCGAACCCGTGTCCCCTGCATCGGAAGGTGGATTCTTTACCAATGGACCATCAGGGAAGTCCTTCAAGTTTATTCAGTATTACAGCAGTGACTTCAAAGCCTGTTTCATTGTGAATTTCACAGCAACAACCAAGTTCCCAGAGAGCTTGTTTCAACTTATAAAGCACTGGAAAAGTTGTGAGCTCTTCTTGGCATATCTGCTACCAACCTCCTTTCCCATTCTAGAAAAAAAAAAATCTTAATTTCTTATGAAACTATGTGTCCTTTGAGATTAGGTTAGAAGTCAACTTCTAATTGGTAATTCATGAGGGCATCTTTTAGATAGGGTAACCACTCATATTTCAGAGTATATTTTGTGTTTCTATTATCAATGCCTGGCCCTTTCTCAGTTAGCATCGAATTTCCTGCATCCCAGGAAACCCATCAGCCTTAGGCAAACCAGGATGGGTGGTCACTCTACTTTCAGACCTTCTCAATTTTATGAACTCACCTAATGTTACATAAGGCTGATATTCTCAAACCATGTATATGTCTTAAAATTGTGATTCCAATCTTGAGATCTCTACAAAATTCCTTTGTCTTTCTGGTGGTTGTCCCAATCCATGATGCTTTGTGTCTGGTGCACTTGACTCCAGAGCTCTATAAATCCAACAATCTGGCAATAAAGATGCATTTTTAGATTGGGCCTATGGTGATTATTTTAATCCAAGATACACTTGGACACCATATCTTAGATCCACATTCTCACATGATAAGCCAGTGTTAAAATGCAACACATATAAACCAGGGAGTTCACACAACCCAGTCTTGATGGGGTTGTCGTAGTCAAAGAACCAGCAATTTGGCAGGAAAATATAACAAAAAGTAATTCAAATTTTATTTGGCTTGTGAATACTAATAAACTACTAGTTTTCTCCTTGTTATAATAGCATCAAACATCACAAAGTAGAAAGATTTCTGAGTAGACTAGAATCTTGCTGAGCGGCTCTGTGCCCTGGGTGTGGACAGTGAGGAAGGATACCCAGCTCTGCTCCCTGAGGGCCTCATTAGAATTAGAAGACCCCTCAGAAATCAGTCAGCGTCAGTCCCTTTAAGTAGTTTTCTACGATGTCTCTGTTCAATGAATTCTGGGTGATAATGTTCTTGGATAAATTTAATCTCTTAGCCTCAATGCCTAACATATTTCATATTTTGGTAAAGTTATGAGCATCTATATTCTAAGATTTAAAAAATATAGATAAGATATTAAAATTTTAATGACAAATCATGATGATCCTATGGGAACTTTTCCATATGATCACTCTTTTTCATGACTACATTGGCTTCAGCAATATTATGTTTGGAGATAGGCTCTACTTTGACTCTTTGTGTTTCCATTATCAGTACATTGTCTTATCCATAACTGACCCCTATGTCGCCTCATCATTTTTGACTCAAGGAGGCAGACAGCAGCCCACAGGAGGGTAGGTAGAGCTGAATAGTATGAACCTCAAAGGAGGGAGGCTATTGCTTAATGCAAGGTAAATGATGGCTTGAAAGTAAAAAGTGGGAAGGAAAGAAAGACAACAGCCCTGCTGGGCTCATGGAACTTGGGAATACGCAGAAAAATTATCAGGACTTGTTCCAGAGGGTTTCAAGGGAACAATACCCTCAGGGAAAACCAGGAGGTAGAGCAGGACTTTAGGAAATTGGGAAGGAAGTTGAGGACGAGGAGAATTTCAATTGCAGGGAAAGAAAGATTTAAGAGGGCTCATTGGAGCATTGGGAAGAGGAGCATAGAGAGGTGGTGGTGATCCCACAGGCCTGATGTTCCCCAGGACTACAGGCTTTCTTCTCCCCCCATGGTCCAAGGATAGCTGCATCACTGGAGAAGCTGCTTCCTTCTCTTCAGAGACAACCTGAAGCTCCCACCAACCCCATGCTGAGACTGAGGCACTGCCAAGTGAAGACCCAGCCCCCAGGACCTTGAGCTTCCCACCTAGGTAGGCCATTGAATATGATGTGCTGTTCCAAGTCCTGTTTGCATCCTTCCACCCTCACAAAAACATCCCCTGGCCACAGAGAACAGTAACTGAGATCAGAGGCTTTAGAATTAGTAAGACCTGACACATAGCAGCCACAGAACCTACAACAGGTGAGTTATTAGCCATTCTAACCCCCAGTTTCCTCATCTGAACCATAGGGATAATCATAACTCCTTATAATAGTACTGGCCTCTTTCACTGAGAACTTAATTTGCTTTGGGCAGTGACGCTCTTGTAGAAGGTTGAGGTTTGGGCCTTCTAGCACAGGTATGCAAACTCTGCATTCACAGCCCTGCACCCTCAGGAGCCTCTTCTACCCATTCTTGCTGTCCTTCATGCCTGCCCACTTCAGTTCTGAAGAGGCGAGCACTCGTTTTGGGACTTACTCCCATTGGCTGCTTCCATTTTACTAATGCCTTTTTTTTTTTTTTCTCTTTCAGTCATTTCTTTTTTTTTGCGGTACGTGGGCCTCTCACTGTTGTGGCCTCTCCCGTTGCGGAGCACAGGCTCCGGACGCGCAGGCTCAGCGGCCATGGCTCACGGGCCCAGCCGCTCCGCGGCATGTGGGATCTTCCCGGACCGGGGCATGAACTCGTGTCCCCTGCATCGGCAGGCGGACTCTCAACCACTGCACCACCAGGGAAGCCCTCTTTCAGTTATTTCTAATGGAGAAACATATACTACAGCTGCTGCCACTTGATGTTACAGAGCCAAAGGAACTGAAAACCATATTATGATTATGTGTGATATGAAGACAGGCAAGATATTTCTACTTATTTTGGTGCTTCCATAGTACTCACTGGTAGATATAAAACAGTTAAGCAGTCATCCTCTTGGAGCCCTTGCAGAAGACGGCGGGTGGGGATTTTTTAAATGGTACTAAACAGAAAATGTTGTGATGTCCTTCTTTTTGACGGGTTTTCACGTTCAGCTCCTACCCCGAATTGGGAAATTGTTTTTCCTACCAAAGAGTGAACCAGATAAATCCTTTCCTTCACCACAGTACAATAAGAGTTTCACAAAAAGCAGGAATGGCTGGCTATAGGGTCAAACCTCTGACTTAAGCCTCAGGGTCAACAATACAGGGGAGGTGGTGGACACAGAGAGATAGAGGAGGAGAGAGAGGAGGAGACATAGGAGAGAGAGAGAGACAGAAAGCGACAGAGACAGAAAGAGAAAAAGAGAGGCCACTCCCTGGAGAATAAGTAGCAATAAACCTTTGAAAGAACTAGTAGAAGCAGATTTCTCTGTAACACCACAGGTTAGGACTCTGTTCTTAAATTTTGAGCAAACATATAAGCAGAGGCACAACACAGAAACATTCATTAGGAAATTGGAATTGAAACCAGAATCTCTGGGAAAATTGTTTATAGTATGTCTAATATCGTTTCCAAGTTAACTGTACGGACAGTTGCATGTAGCTCCTGTTCTGTTTGAAGACTCTCAGCCACTTTCAACTAATCCTTTTGTTGTCTCCATAAAATCCCAAGTTAAGTCCCCACTCCTTGAATATGCCTTAAGCAGACTAAATGTGACCTCATTATCCCACCACAAATTCTGATAATAATCTCTGTGCTCTACTGACTTGTCACTAACAGAAAATTATTAAAGTGGCTATTCACATATGGCATGTATTCTGTTTTCTAGTCTAGTTAACTTCTTACCTTAACCCAGGAACTAAAGCCAGGATGGCTCTGACCTCACAGCTGTGGTTGGTCATCACTGAATCCCAGACTGAGTGTCTCTGCAGGAGAGAGGGAGGTGGTGGGAAAGGAGGGAAAACAATCAGTGTTTACCACGTGACTGCCTCGTCCCTGGCCCTGTGCTACCATGGATGTTCTGATTAATTGTCCCAACCACTTTATATCTACCTTCCAGATGGGGAAACAGGCTTAAAATGTTTGAGTAATTTGCTCAAGATCCCAGGTTAAGGACAGAGGAAAGCCAGAATTCCAACAGAGCTCTGTCCTATTCCAGTGCCTATGGTCTCTTCACGGGAGGTTTGTGCAAATATCACCTCGAGCCTTTACTCTCAGTCTCAAATCACACAGAGCATTTCTAAATACACTTCTGATAATATCATTATTCTAAGGCATGCTAAGGAGTCATGGGAATGATGTTTCATTACGGGAAGAGACATAGAGATGGAAAAAGAATAGACAAAGGCAGACAAGAACTGAAGTGGTTTTACCGGGATAAAGCCAGTGTACCTAAGATTGCCTCAGACCTGTGTATCCTGTACTGCCTGGCCATCCCTCAAGCTTTGGCTCAAAGGCTTCCTGACCCCTGTGCTGTCCCCACTTCATACTCCCCACCCCTGAATCCCTTTGGCTCAATTAAAAGGCATTCATGTACCTGACTGCCATACCAGGGTGAATCTATTCCACCATGCCTTCCTTCGCCCCACCCCACAATGCCCCAGGCAGAAATAGCTTCTAAGTGGGTAGAAAGGATCCTGAGCTACTAGGCCTCTGTCCCCATGCCAAAATGAACTCAGAGGTTCAGCCTGTGGCTTCAGTTCAAGGGAGCAGGAAGGACAGGACCAAAGGGGACCTACTAAAATGTGTGCGCATCTTGCCAGATAAACCTATCAGTGTTAGTCCCAGACTGGTGGTTCTTAAACTCTTTGAACCTCTAGTAGTAATAGTAGTGGTAGTAAATACTCCAAAGAGGTTTATGTGAGTACAAGAGTTTAGCCAACTCTGAATAATTAGAGGAAACACAGTACACAAATTTCCCTTACTTCTGTCAACAACTGCAAGTTTAGGGGTCCCTAAGATCACCCTTGGGTGTGATATTTCCCTAGAAAGACTCACAGAATTCACTGAAAGCAGTTATACTCATGATTATAGCTTATTACAAGAATACAGATTGAAATCATCTTACTGAAGAGTGCAAAGAGCAGAGTCCAGGAAAAATATCACACCTTAAGACATATGGGAACATATGTATATGTATAGCTGATTCACTTTGTTATAAAGCAGAAACTAACACACCATTGTAAAGCAATTATACCCCAATAAAGATGTTTAAAAAAAAAAAAAAATATCACACCTTGACCTTCTACAGTCTTCTCGCCATGGGGTCAGGATGCCTCACCTTCCTGGCATGTGTGACAGCATGCACAGAGTGCTACCTACCAGGTGGGCTCACTCAGGTGTCAGTGTTCAGTGTCTTTACTGGGGCTGTATTAAATAGGCATGGGTGATCTTAGGCTCCAGCCCCGCCGAGGGTGACACAAAGAAAGACCCCACTCACACATTGATAGTCTTTCTGGTGTAGCCAGCGCCTGGTCTAAATCATATTGTTAGACTATCCAGTGGGACCCAAGGCTTGCAAGCAAACAAAGGTTATCTCCCGGAAGCTAAGGGCAAAGGGCAGACCTTTCTTTGGGCAAGTTTAAATTTTTGAATATGCAGTGGGATATATCTATGGATGTTTACTAAATTAGAAATTAAAACAAAAGTTTTAAAATATTTACTGATTTGTGTAAAAATTATATATACCAATTACATGTTAACAAAAAATAGTAATTTAATGAAAAGCTATTTTCCCAAACAAAAAAGAAATCAGTAAGAAGAGTTGCAATGTTTTAAATTTTTGCAAATCTCTTTAATGATTGGCTTACTTTAACTTATCTTTTCAGGTAACTGTGGATACTCTTCTTTGATATGACACTAAAACAAAACTAGCTGTAGTTTCTTAGAGGTTAATTACAGTGTGGAATCTGAAGCCTTAACAATGAACTTTGTGGATTCTGTTATATTACGGTTTGGCTTATCTTGCACTTTAGATGGATTTTTTACCCATAAATGATTGTAAAACATCACTGTGATGGTTAATTTTATGTATCAACTTGACTGGGCCACAGGGTGCCCAGATATAAGGTTAAACATTATTCTGGGTATGTCTGGATGAAACTAACATTTGAAGCAGTAGACTGAGTAAAGCAGATTGTCCTTACAAGGTGGGCAGGCCTCATCCAATTCACTGAAGGTCTGAATAGAACAAAAATTTGAGCAATAGAGAATTGCTCTCTCTGCCTATAGTCTTTGAGCTGGGACAGTTCCTCTGGTCAGACTCGGACTCAGACTAGAATTTACACCATCTGCTCTCCTGGTTTTCAGGTCTGTAGACTTAGACTAGAATGATACATAACTCTCCTGGGTCTCTCTCTAGCCTGCAGATCTTGGGACTTCTCAGCCTCCATAATCGCATGAGCCAATTTCTTCATAAACATTCTGTTTCTCTGGGGAACCCCAACTAATATAACCATGCATTGATCATTTGAAAAATATGGGTTCACTGAGTTATGCAGATATTCCAAGTATTAATATACTTCCTTATCCAATATCAAAAATTACATTTGCTTCACTGTTGAATAGAAAAGCCTTTAAGGACTGGGAAGCCGTCAAGCTCATGGTGAATACAAGTATTTCAAAATTATAATTTTTCCTTCCAAGCCCAGATTTTAACACTGGCAACACATTCTTTCAGTTGTTTTCCTTGAAGTCAGAGACTCACTTTAATTATTTTTAAAAAATAACTACCAAACACCCAAGTTTGAATATTTATAGTGTTACTGAGTTTAAGCTCGTACTACTCACCGCACGACAGGCCAATAATCAAGAGACGAGTTTTTGGGACAAGGAATAAGACATTATTTGGAATGCCAGCAAACCGAGAAGATGGTGGGCTCGTGCCCCAAAGAACCATCTTGCCTGAGTTAGAATTCAGGCTCCTTTTATACTAGAAGGGGAGGAAATAAAGTGAAACACTTCCGGGGCTTCCCTGGTGGCGCAGTGGTTGGGAGTCCGCCTGCCGATGCAGCGGACGCAGGTTCATGCCCGGATCCGGGAAGATCCCACATGCCGCGGAGTGGCTGGGCCCGTGAGCCATGGCCGCTGAGCCTGCGCGTCCGGAACCTGTGCTCCGCAACGGGAGAGGCCACAACAGTGAGAGGCCCGCGTACTGCAAAAAAAAAAAAAAAAAGTCAAACACTCCCTGGTTCCCATCAGCCTCCAGAGGGAGCGTTTAATTTCTTCCTCTCTGCAGTCATTCACAGGTTGGCCTGGTCGGGATGTTTCCTGTAAGCTAAACAAAGGTATTTGAGCTTTAATACTCATTACCTGGGAAGATTCCCAGAGATGGGCCATTATGTATTATTTAAGCTTATAGGCAACATCCCTGTAGTGATTAGCTTGTAATAGAATACAAAATGTTCTTCCCTATTACAATACTTTATCATAGTTGTTCTTCTGAGTAAAAATGGTGTTTCATTAAAAAAAAAAAAAAAACAGTACAAATCACAACTCAACAATCACCCCAGTGTGTGCCTCAAGAGCCCATCTGGTCTAGGACAGAAGTAACAGGCACAAGGCTGGCAACATGGAGCCCCTGACCTCAACAGCACTGCACTGCCTAAGCACAGGTAACGTGAACTCACCTAGCAACTCGTACCTAAGCACTTAGGGATTAGGGCCCCATGATGAGCACCCCATTCTCACAAGGGAGCAGAGTGGGGCTGCCCACTTCATGCCATTGAAGGGCTTGATCAGATCACTGAGCCACAAGCAAAGAGCTGGGCATATCTGAGTCAAATTCTAGCTCCCTGTTGCCTGTTCTGATAGAGCACCGGAAGACTGCCCACAGAGCATCTGGAAGCCCTGAGTGGTCCACAGGGGCACCTTTTCCCTGGGATTTGATAGGGCACCTTGGGAAAGAAAACAATGTTGTTGAGGCCAGCAGTTCCTTTGCTGTGTTTACAACAGTGGAAACTCAGGGAAAACTCAGCTTACAAGTGCTACAGTTAGGGTGCAGGTCATGGCAAAACCTCAGACAAACAGCAAACGGTGGCAGTGGTCAAAGCACAAGCACTCCAGCGGGGAGTGATGCCTTCCAGGCTGCCTCCACCGTTCAGCAAATCCTGTTAGTAAGGCAAGAGCAATCAGGTGTCATCTGTCTCTGGGGACAAACCACCCTGCTCACTGCGGATTGTTTTAACCATAAAACCTTGGGTGAGGTGTGGTAAGGTCAACGGCAGATCAAGGGAGGGAAAATAGGAAGAATTTTACAGTTTGTTATACTCAGAGTCCTCTGAGAGAACGTGCATGCCACACAGGCCCATTCAGGGGAAGTATCGGGTTCAGTCGGGAGGCAGAGGGAGATAGGGGAACTGTGGGCACTTTACTGTGGTTTCCACAGGAAGGAACAGGCAGGACAAAATAAGCAGGCTCATTAGCTAGTTTGAATACTTTCGCCAGCTCTGGGGCATAGGGGCTGTCCCTGGTTATCTGGTACCTCACCCTGGGTGATTAGGGCTTGTCGATAGTCAGAGTGTGAGAGTCAGATAAGGTAGGCAGTTGGGGGTGTGGAATTCATTGGCTGCTCAAGAAGGGAAACTGACCAGCCTCTAGCCAGGGTCTCAAAACTAGGTCAAGAAGGCATTTATAAAACCTTTATTACAAGTGGCATTGAGTATATTCACAATGTTGTGTAACCATCACCACCATCTTTTTCCAGGACATTTTAATCATCCTAAACAGTAACCCTGCACCCATTAAACAATAACCCTCCACTCTTCACTACACACACACCCCCAGTTAACCCCTATTCTACAATACTTCTGGCTCTATGAATTCGCCTATCTTAGATGCCTCATATAAGTGGAATCATACAATATTTGTTCTTTTTATTGTTCGAGGTCCATCCATGTTGTAGCATTCTCTTCGGTTCCTTTATGATTTTTATCTCTTTACTGATATTCTCTATTTGGTGAGAAATGTTGCTTCTGGTTTCCTTCATTTCTTTGTGGATGGTTTCCTTTCATTCTTTGAGCATATATAAGACAGTTGGTTTAAAGTCTTTGTCTATTATGTCCAATGTTTGAGCTTCCTTGGGGACAGTTTCTGTTAATTTCTTTTTTCCTATTAACAGACCATACTTTCTTGTTTCTTTACATGCTTCACAATTTTTTTGTTAAAAACTGGACATTTTGAATATTATAATGTGGCAAATCTAGAAATCAGATATTCCCTCCTCTCCAGAGTTTCTTGTTGCTACTTACTGTAGAGTGTTTGCTTAGTGACTTTTCTAAACTATATTTGTAAAGACTATATTCTTTGTTATGTGAAATGCCTGAAAAGAAGAAAGAAAAAAGAAAAGCCTCTTTACAAACTTTTGAGATTCTGGCAGGCAGAGATCTACACTTGTCTTATGGGCTCCAAGACAAGCCTGGTATGTAAGTTCCCTTGCTTATGAAATCTGTCACTTACCAATCTGGAGTGGTCTGCCTCTTTCTTCAGTTTCTCTCTGCTCTCCATACAAGGGGGCAGGTTTCAAATTTTACCCAGGAAGCCCCTGAGTGTGTGAACCAACGAAATGCTAGCAAACATAATTTAACAGACTATTAAAAGGATTATATAATGGTGTTGGGAAAACTGGATATCCGCATGTAAAAGAATGAGGCTGAGGGCTTCCCTGGTGGCGCAGTGGTCGAGAGTCCGCCTGCCGATGCAGGGGACGCGGGTTCGTGCTCTGGTACGGGAAGATCCCACATGCCGCGGAGCGGCTGGGCCCGGGAGCCATGGCCGCTGAGCTTGTGCCTCCGGAGCCTGTGCTCCGCAACGGGAGAGGCCACAACAGTGAGAGGCCCGCGTACCGCAAAAAAAAAAAAAAAAGAATGAGGCTGAAATCTTACCTTACACTACATACAAAAATCAACTCAAAATGGGTCAAAGAACTCAACATAGAGCTAAATATATAAAACTCAGAAGAAAACACAGGGGAAAACCTCATGGCATTGAATATGACACCAAGAGCATAGGCAACAAAAGGAAAAAAAAGACAAATTGGACCCCATAAAAATTAAAAACTTCAAAGTTTTTGTTTATTTTTTAATAAATTTATTTATTTTATTTATTTATTTTTGGCTGAGTTGGATCTTTGTTGCTGTGCACAGGCTTTCTCTAGTTGGTGTGAGCAGGGGCTACACTTCATTGCGGTGTGTGGCTTCTCATTGCAGTGGCTTCTTTTGTTGCGGAGTATGGGCTCTAGGTGTGTGGGCTTCAGTAGTTGTGGCTCACGGGCTCAGTAGTTGTGGCGCACGGGTTTTGTTGCTCTGCGGCATGTGGGATCTTCCCGGACCAGGGATCAAACCCATGTCCCCTGCATTGACAGGCAGACTTTTAACCACTGTGCCACCAGGGAAGTCTCGAAGGAAAGTTCTTATGAGACACTGTTTCTTCGTGAGAGGCTCTACCTGGAAAAGCATTGTGCTAGGAGGTATTGCTCTATGGGGATATATTGTGTTTCTGCCCCCTTCCAGAGCTGAGACCTCTCTGGAGGCCTAAGGGGTACTCTCTCCTTTGGTTGTGTCTGCCCCAGTGCCCAACACATACCTTCCAGAGTCACAGATACATCTAATTCAAGTGGTACCCCTGACTGGGAGGTACTTAGAGCTTTAATCAGCTTCACTAGCATCTTTCCCTTGTCAAAGGTGGCTTGTTGCTCTGATACCCAGTCCTATATGTGCCTTTCTTTACCAGATGGTGAGAAATGGAGGCACTGTGCCAGATGGGGAATGAAAGTCCTCCAAACCCCCAAATTCCTACAAAAGCTTGCACCTCTTTTACATTCTTAGGGATTGGATAGATTTGTACCTTACCAATCACAGCTTCTGAGACAATGTACATCTTATCCAACAAAACAACTCCCCAAAACTTTATCATGTTGCCTGGGCCCTGAATTTTCTGTGGGCTCACCACCCATCTTCTCCCTTGCCAACGTTTGCAAAGTCTGCAGAGTGTCCTGCAGCACAGGCAAGTCTTCACATTCAACATAATATCATCAACGTAAGGGGCCTGTTTTACTGATGTGGGAAGGAGAACAGGGGCAGGTCTCAGGCTACCATCCATGACATATGGTGGGGCTGTGCAGGCAGCCTTGGGGAACCACTTGAAAGGCCCACTATTGTCCCTCTCACATGAAGGCAAATTGATCTTAGTTACAGAAACCTGTATTTGTCAGAGTCTTTTCCATGAATCTCCTTGAAGATGAAGCACTTTTGCAGGAACTTTTGCAAAAGCAGCAAAATAAACAATAACTGTCTATAAATGAGAAAAGACTTTAAAAATAGCCATGGTTAAAGATCTGATGAGAGTTCATTATAATGCAATTGACAAGGAAACTTCGTTATCTCTGTGACATACAATTAAAAATTATGAATGATAACATCATACCAGGATATATCAGATTTTTAGGAATTTCATACAAATATACCCTAAAGAAAGTTTAGCATCTGCTTCCCAGGTAATTTAACATATAAAATAAGCCCAATTAGTTTAATATCTCTCTTTTATAAGGAAAAAGAACATATCTTTTGAGATAGTTCAGGGACCCTCTGGAAAATCCCAAAGTTAGTTCAAGGTCAACAAGACCTCATTTAGAATTTGATTTGGGGGAAGCTTGTCAAAAATATCAAAAGGTTTTAAAACACTTGATTAAATAGGACCATCGTTCACTGTGAAACAATACTTAGTTATCCATTTATCTAGGCAAATATAGAAAGTTACATAGTTGTAAAAAAAGTAACTCTTTTAACAGTTTTCTTAAGTAATCAAAAACCTGATAAAGACAACATGAAGCACAGGAAATTATTTTACTAGAACACAGAATCTTTGTTTTTAGGCAAATTACTTAAAAGGTAAAAAAAAAAAAGCCATTCCAAATCCCATCAAGAACAGACCAATAGTCCAATAAAAGTTTGTGCTTCTAGCAGATGAAAGAAAATTAACTTCTTAGTTTTACATAAGTGCACTATTGATATCAAAGCTTATTTTTCCTTTAAACCAATTAGAGACCTTTTACAAATTAATTTTGGCAATACCCTCTGAAGGTTAAAAAAAAATCACATATACATAATATATATCCATAGATATACATAAACGTAGAGACAGACATGGAGACCCCATAGCATTCATTCCAAAACCTTAGCCGTACATCAGGTATAACAATACAAAACTCATTAGTTTATAAATAACAGTTGAATCCAAATGTGTCCCGCAGACTGAGTTAAGGTTACCCATTCATACAGCTAAAGATTTTACTAATATTTATAGAGGAGACTTAATATTTGTATTTGCTCATGACAAATAATCTTATGGAGGCTGTGGACTAAATCTGGGATGAGAAAGCTTCTGTATTTTAAAACGTCTCTTTACCCCCTTTTTCCCTGAGAATCTGTGGGCAGTGTTTGAGTTATCTCCTGGCATGTTTACATTTAAAAGACATGATGAGATTTACAACTGCAAAGGACAGAGAAACAATGAGGTTTTCTCCCAAGAATTTTGGGGTATATTCCTCTACTATCAGAAGTCTAGGGAAATTACTATTAAAATTTTTCCTTTGTATTAGGGCACAGGGCGCTCCAACCATTTCACTGTTAATATAACAATTCACCCTCCTCACTTTCCCAGGGATTTCACTTCTTAGTGTCCCAATCAGGATTTATCACAAATGCTTGGATTTTCATCCGTAGCAACTTGCACCCTCCTAGCTTTGCAAAACAACACACTAAGGTCTGCAACTTATTATCCTGCTTTCCCACCTAGTCTGCTAACCCTGAAGCCAGCAGAGCAGTGGACACCACAAGTCATTCTCTAACCTCAGCTCTTCTTCCAACATTCTAACTCGACCTTCAGCTTCTAGCTGAGCATTGGTGGCCAGCCCACTGTGCAGCCATGCATTCCACTTCTCTGCCACAGTGAGCTCTGCACAGTTCCTCAAACAAGTGAATTAGACCAGCCAGCATCTGTTGTATCCCCATATACATGTGGCAGTCCACAAGCACCTAACATACAGATCACCCTCCCCACATAGAGACTGATGGGCAACTCAGGATTTCCCCTGAGTATGCCTCTTTCCCAAGGCCCATTTCTTTGGTCGCCTGGCTGGCTCACCAATTGTTAGTTCACACACTCAGAAGTTTCCTGGGTGAAATCTGAAATGGGCCCCCATATACAGATGGTACAGAGAGACTAAAGAAAGAGGCAGACACTCTAAATTGGTAGGTAGCAGGTTTAATAAGGAAGGGAACTTGCATACAAGGATTGGTGTTTATTCTTCTTTAAATGTTGGGTAGAATTCTGCCAGTGAAGTTACCTAGTCCAGGCCTTTTCTTTGTTGGGAGGTTTTGGTGATTGTTTAAAAAATTGTGTGTATTTTCATTCTTTGTTGGGAAGTTTTTGATTACTGTTTCAATCTCCTTACTAGTAATAGGTCTATTCAGATTTTCCATTTCTTCATGATTCAGTTTTGGTAGATTGTTTTTCTAGAAATTTGTCCATTTCATCTAGGTTATCCAATTTTTGGCATACAACTGTCCATGGTACAGTTGTGTACCTCTCTAATAACCCTTTTCATTTCTGTAAAATCCATATTAATATCCCCACTTTCATTTTAGTTATTTGAATTTTTGTTATCTGAGTCTTCTTTTTTCTTAATCTAGCTAAAAAATGTTAATCACTTTTGTTGACCTGTTCAGATAACTAACTTTTGGTTGTATTGATCTCCCTACTGTTTTCCTATTTTCTATTTCATCTATCTCTGCACTAATTTTCATTATTTCCTTCCCTCTACTATCTTTGAGTTTAGTTTGTTCTTCTTTTTCTAGTTCCTTAATGTGTGAAGTTAAGTTGTTGATTTGAGATCTTCCTTCTTTTTTTTTATAAATTTATTTATTTATTTTTGGCTGTGTTGGGTCTTCGTTTCTGTGGGAGGGCTTTCTCTAGTTGTGGCAAGCGGGGGCCACTCTTCATCGCTGTGCGGGGGCCACTCTTCATCGCGGTGCGCCGGCCTCTCACTGTCGTGGCCTCTTTTGTTGGGAGCACAGGCTCCAGACGCGCAGGCTCAGTAGTTGTGGCTCACGGGCCCAGTTGCTCCGCGGCATGTGGGATCTTCCCAGACCAGGGCTCAAACCCGTGTCCCCTGCATCGGCAGGCGGATTCCCAACCACTGTGCCACCAGGGAAGCCCCTTCCTTCTTTTTTAATGTAAGCATTTAAAGCTATGAATTTCCCACTGAGCACTGTTTTTGCTGCTTTCCATAAGGTTTTTTTAATATAAAATTTATTTATTTATTTTTGGCTGCGTTAGGTCTTCGTTGCTGCGTGAGGGCTTTTCTCTAGTAGCGGTGAGGAGGGGCTACTCTTTGTTGTGGTGCACGGGTTTCTCATTGCAGTGGCTTCTCTTGTTGTAGAGCATGGGCTGTAGGCACGTGGGCTTCAGTAGTTGTAGCACATGGGTTTAGTTGCTCCGTGGCATGTGGGATCTTCCCGGACCAGGGCTCGAACCCATGTCCCCTGCATTGGCAGGCGGATTCTTATCCACTGTGCCACCAGGAAAGTCCCTTCCATAAGGTTTTGCATGCGCTGTTTTCGTTTTATTTTGTCTCAAGATATTTTCTAATTTCCCTTGTGATTTTTTCTTTGACTCATGGGTTTTTTGGAGTATGTTGTTCAATTTCCACATATTGTGAAATTTTCAGTTTTCCTTTTGCTATTGATTTCTAGTTTCATTCTACTGCAATCAGAAAATATACTTTGTATGGTTTCAATTTTTTTAATTTTTAAGATTTGTGTATCCTAACATATGGTCTATCCTGGAGAGTGTTTCATGTGCACCTGAGAAGAATGTGTATTCTGCTTTTCTTGGGCAGAGCGTTCTGTATATACCTGTTATGTTCTAACCATTATTGAAAGTAGGGTATTTCAGTATCCAACTACTGTTGTAGAACTATTTCTCCTTTCAATTCTGTTAATGTTTGCTTCACATATTTAGGAGCTCTGATGTTTGGTGCACATATATTTATAATTGTTAATATTTTCTTGGTGATTTGACCCTTTTATCAATATATTATGTTCTTTTTTGTCTCAGACAACAGTTTTTGACTTAAAGTCTATTTTGTCTGATATTAGATAGCCACCTCTGCTCTCTTTTGATTACTGTTTGCACGGAATACCTTTTCTATCCTTTCACTTTCTACCTATACATGTCTTTTAAACACAGGTATGCAGGTCTAATTCAACAAGTAATTGATATTTGAAATATCAATGTAATTCATCACATCAACAGGCAAAAGATAAAATCATATGATTATATCAATAGATGCAGAAAAAGCATTTGACAAAATCCAACACCAATTCTTCTTTTTTTTTTTTTTTCAGCCATGCTGCGTGGCTTGTGGGATCTTAGTTCCATGACCAGGGATTGAACCTGGGCTCTGGGCAGTGAAAGTGCAGAGTCTTAACCACTGGACTGCCAGGGAATTCCCTAACACCAATTCATATTAAAAACTCTCAGTAAAATAAGAATAGAGGGGAATTCCTTAACTTGATAATAAACATCTACAAAAAACCCTACAGCTAACATTATACTTAATGGTGAGAAACCAGATACAAAGAACTCTTAAAGCTCAACAATAAGAAAACAAAAACTCAATAAAAATGGGCAAAAGATCTGAACAGAACTTCACCAAAGAAAGTATATAGATGGCAAATAAGCACGTGAAAAGATGCTCAACATAACTGCCAAAAATGGAAACAGGTGAATGTCCTAGGTGAATGGATTAAAAAAACTATGATACATACATACAATGGGATATTATTCAGCAATAAAAAGAAATGAACTATTAAGCCATGAAAAGACATGGGGGAAACTTGAATGCATATTACTAAGTGAAAGGAACCAATCTGAAAAGGCTACATACTGTGTGATTCCAACTATATGATATTCATGAAGAGACAAAACTATAAAGACAGTAAAAGTACCAGTGCTTGCCAAATGTTTCCGGGAAGGGAGGGGTGAATAGTTGGAGCACAGAGGATTTTTAGGGCAGTGAAACTATTCTGTAAGATACCATAATGGTGGACAAGTGACATACACATTTGTCAGAATCCATAAACTATTTAATGCAAAGAATGAACCCTAATGTAAATGATGGACTTTAGTTAATAATAATGTATAAATATCATTTCTTCAATTGTAACAAATGTGCCACACTAATACAAAATGTCAATAAGAGGGAAACTGTATGGGGGTGAGGAGAGATGGGGTACACTTTCTGTACTTTCCCTCAATAATCCAGAAATTCCACTCCTAGGCATATACCCAAGAGAAATAAAAACATATAGCCACACAAAAACTTGTACACAATTATGCATAGCAAGATTATTCATAAGAGCCAGTAAGTGGAAACAACTCAAATGTTTATCAACTGATGAATGGGTAAATAAAAAGTGGTATCATAGGGCTTCCCTGGTGGCGCAGTGGTTGAGAGCCCGCCTGCCGATGCAGGGGATGCGGGTTCGTGCTCTGGTCCGGGAGGATCCCACATGCCGCGGAGCGGCTGGGCCCGTGAGCCATGGCCGCTGGGCCTATGCGTCCGGAGCCTGTGCTCCGCAACGGGAGAGGCCACAACAGTGAGAGACCCGTGTACTGCAAAAAAAAAAAAAAAAAAAGTGGTATCATAAAATTATTTGGAAAAAAAGAAATTAAGTATTGATAGTTAATATATGCTACATGGATAAACCTAAAAACATTATGCCAAGTGAAAAAAGCCAGTCATCAAGGACAATTTATTGCATGAATCCATTTATATGAAGTGTCCAGAATAAGCAAACAAAAAAGTAGATTGGTGGCTGCCTAAAGCTGGAGGGAATGGAGGTTGCGAGATAATAGCTAAGAGATCCAGGATTTCCTTTAGAAAATTAAATTTTCTAAAACTGTTTATGGTGAGGATGCACAACTCTATACTAAAATAGCCATTGAATCATATGGTTTAAATGGGTGAAGTATATGTAGATGAGTTAATATCTTACTATAACTGTTTAAAAAAACAGAATGGCAGATGAACTTATGAATACAAAAATAGGTTTAAAACTGACAGATGAACAGAAAGATAGTTGAAAGATGGACAGACAGTCAGATAAACAAATAGTGTAAAGGTAGACAAAGACAGATGGACAAGTGGCCACATAGAAACACATACAGAAAGAGAGATAGGTTATAGGTAGATACCTATCATAGGGAGTATGTAGATACTCCCTACATTCTTGCATAGGGAGTTAGATAGATAGAGAGACAGGCAGATGGCTAGATAGAGGGATAGATAGATGGACATACAAGCATTCACACAGACAGACAGGTAGATAAATAGGAAGAAAGAAACAAAAACAGAGATGATAGAAAGTAGGCATAAATATAGACAAAAAGATAGGTAGAAAGCCAAAATGACAGACATACAGAGACCTGCAGATAGACAGTTACTAGGATTGACAGACAGAAAGACAGATCTAGACAAACAGAATGACAGAGATACAGACACACAGAAAGATACAGAAACAGAAAAAAATCAGGAAAAAAAGAGACAGAAGGACAGATCAATATTATGATAGAGTGATAGATGATGAAATGGATAAATAGACATATTGACAGATGGACAGAGAGACATATTGACAGCTATATAGATAGACAGGGAGCAGAGAGAGACTTAGAAATAGAGAAACAGAAAAATAGGCAGACAGAGAATCAGACAGAAAACCAACAGAGTAAACAGACGGTCAGATAGGTGAGCAGAGATTAAGACATCTAGACAGACAGAAGACAGACACATTGAAGGGATATAGACAAATAGATGTATAAATGGATGGACAGAGAAACAGAATACAGACGCAGATAAATAGAAAATAACTAAGCATTCAGACACACAGACAAGTAGATAAATCAGAAAGAAAGATGGACAAGGGTTCCACTTATGTGATGCTGGCGTGAGAGGCTCTGTGGGCCATCAGAACAAGCGGAGCTGTGAAAACATTTAAAATATCTGAGAATAGTCCTAAGGACATACTGTACAGGAAATGAAGAAACTTTTGTTTTTTTAATTTTTGGCTGTGCCGTGTGGCTTGCAGGATCTTAGTTCCCTGACCAGGGATCGAACCTATGCCCTTGGCAGTAAAAGCTCAGAGTCCTAACCACCGCCAGGAAATTCCCAACATTTTTAAAATCAATTAACACTCAATAAAAACAGCAACAGTCTACAGCATTTGAGGCACAACCAGCTCTCTTCCTCCCCAGCCTTCTCAGTGTGCTGAAAGGTCCTCTCCAGGTGGTGGCCAAGAAGGCAGGGCTCCTCTCCCCTCAGCCCCCAACTGACCAGCATTTCACTGGGAGAATCAGCATTTCTCATCCCCTGCAACTCCAAGTAAAGAAGCTAACTTCCTGGTTTATGCAGCTGAGCAGTTGGGGGTCCCTTTGTCCACCCATCACCCAGAGAAATGACCAAGGATACTTGAAAACAATCACCCTCTTAATTAAGAGCAAGGAGCAAACTACGGCCAGCTGGCTCACCACCCAAAGCAGGGTGGAGACAGCTAAAAGATCCCTCCTGGGGTCAAAACACAGTGATCACAAATACACAAACCACTCAACACAGTGTCTCTCTCTTTCTCACACCCCCCCCCAACTCCAATAAGCTTCGAGCCCTCATATACTCACAGCGTCTCACACACAAAGCCCACCCAACACAGTGTCTGCCACAAACACACAACACTAAATACAGTTTCATATACATGTGTTTCTAAACAGTGAGTTGGAAACATCTTCTGAAGGTGGTTCAATAAAAAGGGCCACGTGGACACTTCTCGGCCTGTCTTGGCTGGCTTCATCTCCCCTCTGAAGCAACACAGAAAACCTTCTGGAGGTGCATCCTGCAACAGGGTCCCACATCCTCCTACAGCCGACACAAGCTGACTTTGGTGGAGTCCCTACCACCCTCCCCAGGACTTCCTGGCCCCCCTCCAGAAGGAGACAGAGACATCTTCATGGTGTGCAACCACCTGCACCCTGTGAAGGGTTGTGGTGGGACTGGGGCACCTCCTTGGTCCAGTCCTGGCCCTCTCTGAACAGTCCTGGTCCTCCCCCCCCCGCGCCATTTGGACATTTTTTGGTCGAGGCTGCTCATTACTGAGACCCCACAGGACAGAGGCATGACCAGGTGTGCAACCTCTAGGACCCCTGGCCAACCCAGACCACTGTCCCCACTCCAGGGAGTGGCCTGGAAATGGTAAGGGAGAGTCATACGCTCACCAGGGCCCAGGTGGAACCGTGCCCAGCCCCTCACCTCACCTTGGTGCCCCCAGGGCCTGCCTGTCCATCCTGGGTTGTCCCCACCACCAGAGGGGGACAGAAAACATTGGGAAACGCACTGACCAAGTAGAGTCAGCCAGGCCCGGGTGCCCCCTGTCAAAGATAAACACAGCGAGACATTAGTTAAAGCCAGAAAACAGGTTTTACTCAGTAACTTCTGACAGTAGGGGATAGAGCTGAGCTCTGTTCCAATAAGTGCAGAGCTTATTTGGGCATTTTAGGGGAGAATGATGGAGGGGCGTGTGACGGCTGGGCACAGTCAGAGAGCTGAAGAAGTACACAGGGTTGCTCAGTGCAGATGCAACATGTTCATCTGTGTTTGTTCACTGGCAGTTTTGGAAGTTAGGACAGAGACTGGGAGACAGAGGCCTTATCTTAGTGATTACATTTCCAAGGAATGGCTCTCAGGTCCCTGAGAGAGATGCTTCTGAGTTGCAAGAGATAGATACAATTACAGACTCCTTTCAGTAAGTCCTCTAAGAAAGGGAGGGCAGAGGCCAATCGTCAGGTGTCGGCTGGAACACTTCATGTCAGCACTGGGCGTTCCCAAGCAGGTATTTTGTTTGGGGTGGGTGGTGGGTGGGATCTGGGATCATCCTAGAGACACATGCTGCCAAAAGACAAGCCACAGTTTGCTCAAGTCTTTTAGTGGAAGGGTTTGAATGGAGTTGTTCTGTGCCATGAGTTCTTGCAGTTCTTACTCTCTGGGCCTCAGAGGGTGGGCCCTGTGCAGCGGTGTGGTGTGTGCATGGACAGCTTCCACAGTCGCCCCTCTCTGCCTGAATCATTCCAGGACTATACAAAACATTGTGTGAGGTGCTCCCAATGCTGGGGAAGCCAGTCCCAGACTTCCTCTCCAAGCCTCCCTAGGTCCAGAAGTGGACATGGAAACATTTTCTAAAGGGGCGTGTGATGACAGGGGCCCATGCGGGACTGTGGCTGGACCATCTGCCCCTCCACAGGCATCTCTGGCTGGCTACTCCAGAGACACACATCTCTGTGTGTCTCTGGAGGCACATCTGACCACCGAGCCACACCTAGGACTGTGGTCAGGACAGTGCTATCACTGGGCCTCCCTGTCCAACCCAGATCAGTCTCTGACTCCAAAAGGGACTTGGCAAAAATTTCAACAGACACATGTGGTAACCAGGCCCCACGCAGGACTGTGTCTAGGCCCCAGTACCACCCCATGGCATCCCTACCCAGTGCTACGCACAGAGAAGACTTGGAGACATTTTCCACGGTTGACCAGGGCCCATGCCTGACCATGCTCAGGACACTCTGTGGGGCTCCCTGGCCATCCCAGGCCAGTCTCCACCACTGATGAGAGATTAGGAAAGTGGTTGGGTGCCGCCTCCAGTGACCTGCCCTACAGAGGACCTCGTGGAGTCTCGGTGGGATCTCAGGGTGCATCTGACCTGCCTGCAGTGCCCCCTTCTCTGGTCGGGACATGAAAACATTTGGGGGGCTGCATGAAACGATCAGGCCCACATGGGATACCACCAGGCCTGGGCACGTCCTTCTTGATTCTCACTGGCTCCCCATCATTGGAATGGGTTTTAGGAATGTTTCAGGAGTGCCTTCTACCACTGGGCCCCATAAGGCACCCTTCCAGGGGTCTCTCTGGCCAGCTCAGACCAATCCCCATTTGTAAGGGGGTTACAGAAAAAACAGCTGAGATGAAGACTCCCTCTTGGAGCCTCCATGTCAGTTACAGGCTGGTGTTCACCACCAAAGTGGGACATAAAATTTTCTGGGGGCACATCAAAAACTGGACCTCACACATTACTCTCCCTGGGCAGCCCTTGCTGACCTGGGCCAGTGCCCACGTCCTTCAGAGGTGAACATCCAGAGGCCATCCAATGACCAGACCCACACAGGACCAGGGCCTGACCCTTAGTGCCCTCTCAGACCTCCCTGGCAGGCTCATGGTGGCACACACCCACCCTTTGAGGGGAACTTGGAAATGTTTTTGGAGGCACACTAATGACTTGGGCCCATGCAGGACCAGAGCTGTGTCCACGCTGCCCTCCCCTGCTTCCCATCTGGCTCGGGCCAGTCTCGGCCAGAGCGGGGCTAGGAACACTCAGGTGGGTGCTGCTGACAGCCGGGCCTTTGTGGGACTGTGGCAGAGCCCAGAGCCCTCCCCAGGTCTCCCTGGCAGGCCATTCACATCTCAGCCACTGGAGGGGGATTGAGAAACGTTTTGGGGAGGCACCCTTTTCATTCAGAGTCAGGTACCAGCCCAGGTCAACAGGGAGGCCACAGGGGGCACCCCAGTTCTGGCCATGGTCCCACTTAGAGACTAAAAGGTGGGTGCACATTCTGAAGATATTGATGTCTCCCTCTTGAGGAGGGTCATCACCAAGACAAGCCTGGAGGCTGCAGAGGCACCTTGGCCCTGGCTGTGCTCCTGCCTGGTGACTGGTCCTTGGAGATACCTCAAAACATTTCTAAGCCTCTCTCTGGTGGGGAAAGGCCTGGGCAGGCCATGGAGGCCTGGAGAAGGAGCCTGGATAAGTCCTGGTATTGGGATCCCCACCCCCAAAGTTTCTAATTGCCCTTCCAAGGCCAGGACCAGCCCCATTAGTACAGACAGGCCTGGGGAGGGCACTCTGACCACAATCCTGCATCAGTCCTGGTCACTGGCTATATCTCCCCCAAACATTTCCAATTTCACCTCCAGAGGTGGGCATCACCTCAGGCTGGCCATGGATGAAGGGAAGGGCATTGTACCTCCCCCAAATTTTTGTAAGTTCCCTCTAAAAGCCAGTCCAACTTGGCTGGGCATGTAGATCTGTGGTAGGCATCCCTAGACTGGCACAGTCCCATATATGGCACATTCGACAGAAACACCCCTTAAATATCTCGAAGTCCCTCCAAAGGGGACATTGGGACAGGCTGGACAGGAGGATGGGGATGGCACCCTTAGCCAGGCTGCAGTGGTGCCTGGGGCCTATTCTTTGCACGCACTTCCAGAAAATTTATCCAAGGGCCATTCTGGAGGGCTGCACTGGCCTAGGCCAGCAAGGGACACATGGCAGTGCACCCAGCCTGTTTGCTATCCTGTCTTTGTATGTTCTTTCCAAAAATGTTTCCACATCCCCTGCAGAGTGGGTGACCAGCCTCTGAGGCCCACAGAGGATATCTGGGGGCCAACTGTATTTTGAATGGGGCTCAGTCATCAGAGGCACCTCTAGAAAAAATTTCCAATTCCCCTTCCAGAATGGGAACATTGGCCCAGGCCAGCCAGGGAGGCCTGGGAGAGTAGCTCAGTCCCTACTGGGTCCAAGTCATTGGGAGCACCCTGTGGAAAGTTTTCTAAGTATCCCTCCAGAGGTCAAGACCAACCAGCTACATAGGGAGGCAGGAAAGACACATGTAAGTGTGTATGTATACTTTGATTTTGGAGATGTACAATAAGCAATTATAGATTTGGAGTGCTAAGGAAAATGTGAGCTGCATACACAAATTTGAGAGTTATAAACACAGAGATGATAGTTGAGACTGGAGTAGAAAAGACTGCCTAGGGAGAGAGTATAAATTCCATTTCACAGAATCATTTCTACTGCTATGATTTTCGCCTTCTTGTGGGATTTGTGCAGTTGTGTGCAGCCTATGTTTTAGGTAGTTGTTTGTGTCCCCTCAAAATTCATAATTTGAAATCCTAATGCCCAATATGCTGGTATTCGGGAGGTGATTAGAAAAGGAGGGTGGAGCCCTCAAGAATGGAATTAGTGCCCTTATAAAAGAGGCCCCAGTAAGCTCCCTTACCCCTTTCACCATGTGAGGACACAACCAGAAGTCAGCTTACAGCAAGCGGGCTCTCACCCAATCATGCTGGCACCCTGATCTCAAAATCCAGCCTCCAGAACTATGAGAAATAAGTTTCTGTTGTTTATAAGCCACCCAGTACGTGGTACTTTGTTACAGCAGCCCAAACAGACTGAGACAGTGGTGTATCAGCTATCTTTTACTAAGGTAATGCAATGTAATAAACCACATGAAAACCCAGTAGATCCCTAAAAGAAAAAATTAAAGAGTTCTATGTAACAAGTCTTGGAATGGTTACGAGCAATTCTTAACGGAAACAGTTTTAAAGTACAGTTTTAATTACGAACAACAGCAAAGACATTACCTCTGGCCAACGAGGTTTACCAAATTCTCCTTTGGCCACTGGGAGTCACTGGCAAGAGCAGGAGGTGTAGCACTCAGTCTGTGTGTGGGACAACGCACTTTCCTTACACCTGCCGGAGCGTGGGCCATGTACTGTGGCCCTTGTAGGCAGAGAGGGACCGAAAGATCACTGGAGATCACCTCTAGGAGAAACTGAAGCTTAGAGAAGAATGGGCAACTAACGGATCATGGTACCTGAAAGTTCAGGTGCAAACAGATACACCAAATGAGAAGTGGCTGCTCTCAAAACATTAGGAGTTAAACCATCAACCAAGGTTAGCCAGAGACTATTCTTAATAAAACTACTAATAACGTCTACCCCTTTTAAGACGTTCCTAAACTTAACCACGTGAGACCCAAGCCACCAACAAAAATCAGAGCCAGGGCTCAACGCGATTGCAGCGCGAACTCTCGCGAGAGAGGCCGCAGCCTCGCTCAACTAGGCGGTAGCTCGAACACTCGCGAGAGCGGGCGCGACCGGGCGAAGGACTGCGGGAGCGCCGGAGGTATGGCGTCTCCGGTGCCGTCTTGGAGCCGCCTGGACGGACGGCAAGAACGCGACGTGCGCGAGCTCGTCCGCCTTGTGGCGGGCGTCCAGGACGAGGCGGACCCCAACTTCCAGCTCGCCTTGCACTTCGCTTGGTCCAACTTCAGGTGCGGGCGCGGCACCGGAGCCGGGGACGGAAGGGGTCTGGCGAGGTGTGCGGCGCGTGGCGCGACCGGCAGAGCCCCAGCGCGCCTTGCCGCTCCAGCTGCTTGGTGACCTCGCGCCTTCTGGGTCCCTGACACAGTGACACACGCAAGCTCGAACAGTGGGTTGTGGGTTGCTGGGGTCGTTCTCCAGTCTTAGAAGTGCGCCCCTAGGGAAGGGTTCTGTCTATCCAGTTCCCTGCCCCGCCCACTGCACTTAGCGCGGGCCACTGCCCATCAAACAATTTTTTGAATGGATGGGTGAGTAAAGTTTTAGAGCAAAATAATGGCCATACCCAATTTAAAACTGTATTCTCGCTGACTCTCCCTCCCTGCTTGGGCCACTCCAGATCTCTTTTACCCTGCTCTTTTTCTTTTTCCAAAACGCGTAGCATGACACATGGGATAACTTACCTGTTGTTACTGTTTGTCGTCTCCTCCCCCACCTTCATGCAGAATACAGCTTCCACCAGGGTAGGGATCTTCGTCTGTTTTGTTCAGTTCTTATTCCAGCACCAAAACAGTTCTTGGCATAGAGCACACCAGGCCACCTAATGCAACTTCTAATACAGTTTTTCATGTAATGAATTTTTAAAGATTTATTCAGTTTAGGTACTTAGGTGAAGTCAGAGCTCCCATTTTTCTTTATGGAACATGTAAATTAGACGATACTGTTTTGATCATTACCTGTAATTAAATTATTATTTTTAAAAAATTATCAGAAGAATGTTAGTCATTGTTAATATTCTACCTGTTTAATTTCAATAGAAATCTTCTTGAATAGTAAACAGTTTTGCAAAATCTGTAATCTTATCAACCTTAATGATCATAAAGTGCCTACCTGGTTTATAATAAGAATAGATGAGTCTAACAGCCCCCCCAGGTTTCTGAAATAAAATACTCAGTTCTTAAATGTAACTTATAAATATAACAATGCCTGAATAGGTGATATAAATAGAGAAATTTAAATGCTGTATCTCAAATAATTTTTTATATTAATATTTCTAAATGACAGTAGGTAAGTAGACATCATTTTAGAGTTGAGAGAGACATTAGCAGTTATTATCTACTTTTGCACACTGAAAAACTAAATTATTATAAGTAAAGTGGTATTCCACTCAGCCATTTACTGGGTTAGCATTAGATATGTTATTTAGTAGTATAATTTACTTCAAGTACAGATTATGTGGCTTTGATACTAAAAGATGAAAAACAGCAGTTGAGTGAGCTATACTATAATTTCATGATGCTTTAATCCATCAGAAAAATGAACAATTCATGTTTGTTTTTTAAAAAACTGACCACATTCTAGGCCTTAGAAATTCATAGATAGGCAAAATAAAGCTTCTGTCCTTCAGTAGGACAGACAAAAATTAATTACATATGATGTAGAATAGGACTTCTTAACCTGAGGGCCTGAAGATAGAATTCAGATGTTATGGATTTGGACAAGAAAAAAATTACACTAATCTCTAACTAAAAAGTAGCATTTCCTTCAACTATGAATGAAAACAAAAAGCAGTTACTTATTATATGACTGTGTCACCAGCAGAAATCACATATTTCACTGCCATGTTGTAGTTATTGCAGATATTTTAAAATGTCATTTACTGTTACATAGTTATGAACCCACTGCTAGATTTTGTTATTTAATGCTGTAACAAAGATACATGTTTCTTACTGTATCACAAACTTTAAAAAAATATTTCACAAATAAATAAATAAATAAAAATAAAAATATAGGGCTTCCCTGGGGGTTCGTGCCCCAGTCCGGGAAGATCCCACATGCCGCAGAGCGACTGGGCCCGTGAGCCATGGCTGCTGAGCCTGCACATCCGGAGCCTGTGCTCTGCAATGGGAGAGGCCACAACACTGAGAGGCCCGCGTACCGCAAAAAAAATAAAAAATAAAAATTTCACAACTGTATTTCACTATGCTTGGCTTCTTTTGTATTTCATTTTATGATTAAAAGCATTATCCTGAGAAGGAGTCCCTAGGATTCACTGGGCTTCGCTGGCATAAAAAGGTTAGGAACCCCTGCTATAGAATGTATTGTGCTGGACTTAGACACATGGCATTATGAAAAGACAGAGGAGCCAGAGGACAGGGTTGGGTAGCTCAGGACAGCCTGTGTCCTATGGAAAGAATGCTTGAGCAGTCTCTCAGGTTCAGTGGTTGTTTGCATGAATGATAGAGGTGATACAGGGAGAGAGGTGCACTCACTAGAAACATATAGCTGAGGATAGGGTGTCGGGGAGATGTGCATGGTTGTGAGACTAACCTGCATAGCTATATGACAAGATTGTTATAAGAATTACATTTTCTCGTTTAGATTTCATCGTTTCTTAGATGTCAACAGCCACAAAGTAGAAAAGACAATAGAAGGGTAAGTTTATATGTGTGTATATATATGTGCATGTTCAGATATATATGAATTTTCTTATAGACCTTTTTGTTAATATAGCTTTACAGTTACCGGTTGATATTTTTTTAACGTTTTAGGATTTATGAAAAATTCATCATTCATTCTGATCTCAGCAAAGCTGCTAGTTGGAAGAGATTAACTGAGGAATTTCTAAATGCATCACTTCCAAGTATAAAGGAAATCAAGGTATGCTATATTGTGAGATCTCTGTTGTATTTTACTGTTTCTAATCTGATTATTGTCAGCCTGTTTCTATTAACATTTAAACATTCATTCTGTTTTAGTATTGTCTACTAACTAGAACCAGAATCTCCTGGAAATTGACTTAAGTGTTGCCATCAAATCCAGTGTGTCTCAAGCTTGTGATGAAAGAAGTATGTTCTTGTTTAATCATCTTAGCCCCAACCTACTATGGAAATTGAGATCAGAGATTGGCAGAAATAATAGCACTCTCTGGCTATTCTTAAACTTTTAAATGACTTCTCTGCACTTGGCAATAATAATTATCCATATATTTGCTCACTAGATGCCAGGTGCTTTTCTAAGGACTTCCATATTCTGTCATGGGTCCCCAAGACCACCTTTAGGCTCAATGATTCACTGGAAGGATTCACAGAGCTCGCCCCAAAAAAATTGCTCTCCTTTTTGTTATGGTTTATTACACCGAAAGGATACAGATTTAAAATGAGCAAAGGGAAAAGGCATGGGCTGAAGTCCGGGAGAAACCAGGCACAAGCTTCCAGATGTCCCTTCCCAGTGAACTTGCATGGGAATGCACTTAACTCTCCCAGTGACAAAATGTTGCAAACTAGGGAAACTCTCCTGAGTCTTGGTGTCCAGGATTTTCTTGGTGTCCAGGATTTTCTTGCCCATGTGGCTGACCTTAGCTACTCAATCTCCAGCACTCCCAGAGGTCAAACCAAGGACTTCAGGCCTACAAAATCGTTCACCATAAGTCACATTGTTAGCATAAACTGTCTGGTCAGGCTGATAACTGTGTGGCCCAAAGAATGGCATACAAATGTACTGTACTAGCAGGATATTCCAAGGGCTCAGAGGATATCTCAGGAGCCGGTCAAGGGCCAGTCCTGAAGACCTTTGAGATGTTCAGGGTTTGGGCAACCCAGGCCTCCTGAGTTAACCCTTTAGTGCGTACATATATTAACTCAATCTTCGCAATAACCTCTGTGGAGTATTCTGTTATTGATAGACTTTCCCTTTGTCTGCACTGAGTTGGTGGCCTAAGAAAGAAAGCTTTAGATAATTTTTAAAACTGTCCATAAATTTAAGGAAGGGCTATAAAGGTATTTCTGGAGGAGAGAACTGCAGTGCTATGAACCCATGCCCTAAGGATTAGAAATACACATCTGTGTACTGTTCCTGCAAGGATCATTTTGAAAGAGAAGGAGGCAAATCTTTTTTTATATCTCTTCTTGATTCATTTTGTATAGCTTTCTGGATAGACTATAGAACTTAATAATTTAGGCACTATGACACCGTAATATTAATAATAAACATAAAGGCAAACATTTTTAGGGCATTTACTACGTGCCAGGCACTGTTAGTCCAATAAAGACCATCTTCAATACATACTGTTACTATCATTTTGCCAGGCAAATGCCCTAATCTCAGTTTCATCTGTACCAATGAAAATACCTATGTGGTGCAGAATAATTAAATGAAACATTGAGTGTCACTTCTGATTCCTACTTTGACGTTCTTTGGTTATTTTTCTGTACACCCAGTCACAGGGCTCACTGAACACAGTGAAACCACATACCCTGGTTCTTCTGTGGCACATCCTATGTCCTGTACCTGCCCTTCCCCTTGTGCGTGAGGAATCTCATCATTTAATGTTAAATTCAAATATTGTCTATACATACTTTTAACTTGTTTATCATGTTTGTTATTGTTTATTTCCTATCTTCCTATTAACATAGGAGTTTTACAGGTGTGGACTTTGCTTCTGATGTGTTCTCAGGCACCTAGAACAGAGTAGACAATAGATATTTATTTGTTGAGGAAATAAACCTGTGTATTCCTTTCTGCCTTGCTGTCCCTCTCTGTCCTTGGCTTCTTCCCCACTTACACAGGCAAAGTTGGTTGGTTGCCCTTTTCTCCTTTGCTGTGGTGTCTTTGACACATCTCTTGTAGTGCAGCAATAATGTCACATTTTTTCAGCTTTATTGATATATAACTTACTATAAAATTCCTCCATTTTGAATGTACAGTTCACTGATTTTTAGTAGATACGTAGTTATGCAACCACAGTCCAGTTTTAAAACATCTCCGTCGCCCCAGAAGTTCTCCTCAAGCCCAGTTTTTTTGCAGTCAATGCCTGCTCTCACCCCAACCCCACACAACTACTGATCTACTTACTGTATGTATAAATTTGCCCTTCTGGACATTTCATATAAATGAGATTGTACAATATCCAGTTTTTGTGTCTGCTTTACTTTCATGATGTTTTTGAGGTTCATCCATGTGTAGCATGTGGCCATACTCTACTCCTTTTAATTACGGAATGTATTCCACTGTATGGATATGGCCACATTTTGCCTAAGCACCAGTGGATGACATTGGGATTGTTGCCAGTTTTTGGTTAGTATGAGTAATGAACTGCTGTGAATATTCTCATATGAGCTTTCTTCACGCTTCTTGGTAGATTTCTAGGAGTGGAAGGGCTGGTTTAAACGGTAAGCTTAGGTTTAACCTTTAAAAAAACTGCAAAATTATTTCCCAAAGTGGCTGTATCATTTTATATTCCCACGAACAGTGTTTAAGTGTTCCAGTTTCTCCACATCCTTTCCAACACTTGTTACAGTTTGTCTTTTTGATTGTAGACATCCTAGAGAGTAGGTAGTAATGTCTCCTATGGTTTGATTTACATTTCCTGAGTGACTAACGATGTTGAGCATTTTTTCATGTGCTTTTTAGCCATTTGTATGCCTCTGTGATATTCGTTTGAGTCTTTTAACCGTTTTTAAATTGGATTGTTTGTCTTCTTATTAAATCCTCAGAGTTGTTTGTGTATTTCTCATGCAACTTCTTCATCAGGAAAATGATTTACAAATATTTCCCTCTAGACCCTACTTTATCTTTTCATTTTCTGAGTGATGTTTTTTTGAAACTCAAAAAATTTTTTCATTTTAATGAAGTCCGTTTTAGCTATTTGTTTCTTTCATGACTCATGCTTTTGATGTCATATCTAAGAACTCTTTGCCTAACCCAAAGATATACTTTTCTCCTCTGTTTTCTTCTAGCACTTTTAGTACTTGCACATAGATTCGTGACCCATTTTGAGTAAATTGTTGTATATGTTGTGAGGAAAGGATCTAAGTTTGTTTTTTTGTTTTTGCCTACGAATATATTCTCCTGTCCTATCACCATTTGTTGAAAAGATTATTCTTTTCCTATTGAATTGTCGTGGCAACTTTTTCAAAAACAAATTTACCATATAAGGATTTACGGGCTTTCAATTATTTCATTAATCTTGTATGCCTGTCCTTACACAAATACTACATACTACACTGTCTTTATTACTGTAGCTTTATAGTAAGTTTTGGAATTGGGTGATATAAATCCTCCAACTTGTTTCTTTTTCAAAACTGTTTTGTCTATTCTAGACCCTTTGAATTTCCATCCACATTTTAGGGTCAACTAAACTTCTGCAAAAGCCAGCTGGGGTTTTGGCAGGGATTGCATTGAATCCATAAATCAGTTTGGGAAGTATTGCCATTTGTTAGGTTGAATTGTGTCCCCCAGATAGATATGTTCAAGTCCTATCCCCTGATAATCTGTGCGTGTGACCTTACTATAGGGTTTTTGACAATGTAAGCAAGTTAAAATGAAGTCAAACTGGATTAATTCATTGATTGGTGTCCTTATAAGAAAATAGAAATTTTAATACAGAGATACACATGGGGCAACACCATGCAGTGAAAGAGGCAGAGATTGGAACAATGCAGCTATGAGCCAAGGAACGCCAAAGATGGACAGCAACCATGAGAAGCTAGGAAGAGTCAAGAAAGAATTCTTCCCTTGAGCCTTCAGAGGAAGCATAGACTGCCAGCACCTTGATTTCAGACTTCTAGCCTCCAGAACTGAGAGAGAATAAATTCCTTTTGTTTTAAATCACATGGTTTGTAGTATTTTAAGGAAACCCTAGGAAACTAACACACAATCTTAACAATATTAAATCTTTTTTTTCTTTAATAATGCAGTGTATTTTATTTATTTATTTATTTATTTTTGGCTGTGTTGGGTCTTCGTTTCTGTGCGAGGGCTTTCTCTAGTTGCAGCAAGCGGGGGCCACTTTTCATCACGGTACGCGGGCCTCTCACTGTCGTGGCCTCTCTCGTTGCGGAGCACAGGCTCCAGACGCGCAGGCTCAGTAGTTGTGGCTCACGGGCCTAGTTGCTCCGCGGCATGTGGGATCTTCCCAGACCAGGGCTCGAACCTGTGTCCCCTGCATTAGTAGGCAGATGCTCAACCACTGCGCCACCAGGGAAGCCCACAATATTAAATCTTTTAATCCACAAATACGAACTCTCCATTTACTTAGACCATTTTTAATTTTTTCACCAATTACCTCATTTCTTTTACATTTATTCCTAAATATTTTATTCTGTTTGGTGCTATTATGAATGGAATTGTATTAATTTCATTTGTGGTTTGCTTATTGCTAGCATGTAAAAAATAGAACTCATTTTTATATTGATTTTTTTTATGCCTAGCCTTGCTAAACTCATTTATTCTAGTAATTTTCTTCTGGATTTCCTTAGTATTTTCTACACTTAGGATTGTGTCATCTCTGAATAAAGACAGTTTGACTTCCTCCATTCCAATGGGAGGTATCTTTTTGTTTTTTTGTCTTATTGCACTGGTATCAATACAATGCTGAACAGAAGCCAAAGTTCACATCTTTGCCTTGTTCCCAGTCTTAAAGGGAAAGCTTTAGTTTCAACCATTTATTATGATGTTACTTTTAGGATTTTCACAGATGCCCTTTATCTGAAGGAGGATGTTCCTTTGTATTCCTAGTTTGGTGAAAGTTTTTACCATGAATGAGTGTTGGATTTTGTCAAATTTTTTTCTGTGTCTTTGAGATATCATATCTTTTTTTGCCTTGAATCCTATTCATGTGTCTTAGTCAGCTCAGGTTGCCGTAACAAAATACCACACACTGGTATTTTGGTGGCTTAAAAAAACAAATTTATTTTCTCACACTTCTGGAGACTGGGAGTCTAAGGTCAAGGTGCTGGCCAATTCGGTTCCTGGTAAGGACTGTTCCTGGCTTGTAGGTGGCTGCCTTCTCACATGGTGGAGAGAGAGAGAGCTCTCTGGTCTTATCCCATTGGACCAGTTGCTCCACCCTCATGACCTGATTACCTCCCAAAGGCCCCATCTCCAAATACCATCACAATAGGAGTTCGATTTTCAACATATAAATTTGAGGGGGACATAATTCACTTCATAAGATATAGTGTATTACATTAAATGATTTTTGGTTGTTAATCTGATTTACTTGTGTGTGGACTGAGAAGTACATTCCTACTTAAGCTCTTTTCAAGACTGTCCTGGCTTATACTTTGTGTGGGCTCTCTCATCCCTGCACATGAACTCAGTCTCCATCGGCCAAAGATGTGGGTGGCTTGGGTCCACTCCAGTCTCTGCTGTGCACATCACAGCTTCTAGTCAACCCAAGACATGTGGAGAGCTTAACAAGCCCCCTTTCATTGTCTTGCATCCAGGAGCTCCCTGATAAACCCTCAACAGTTCTGCTGGTCCACTGCTTGCCCGACACTCAGGCCTGCAACTACTGGTTTCCCCACTTACTTGCCACTGCGATCACCACTAAGACAATGGCAGCAAAGCTGCTAGTGTTCACTTGCTGTCCAGCCCTGGTTGAAGTACCACTCTGATGGAGCTGGTGGGAGAAGGGAGATAGCTTTAGGCGTACATGCTTCAAACTCACACTGTTCTTACCTGAGGTTATTTTCATGGATAAACACTGCATTTGTATACCTATGCTTGATCCAGAGCGCTGAAATGGCTGTCTTTGGCAGTCTTCTTTGTCCAGACTTACAGTTACTTTTTGGGGCGAAGATCTGAAGGCCACCTTCCTCCATCATGCCAGAAGCGAATCTCTAACCCCGCTTTACTTAGATTTACAAATAGATAGACATAGTTTCCATAGGAGTTACTCAGTAAATGACACCTTACCTCCAGGCTTGAAACGATGTTTGGCAAAGGAGAATTTAGGGTTATTTGTTATTCTAGAAGAAATAAGCAAAGACTTTGGCATATCTGTGAAACCCCACTGGAGCTAGGAATTCTGGCTCTTTGTAGCTTTGGACTTCAGAAGATGTGGAATTAGAAAATTATTTCTAACTTTGAGATTCAAGGCCACCTCTGATATAATGAATGTATAGCACATGGAATTGCTCTTCCAATATATATGTACATGTATTTCTTGACTTTCCATAGAGTAGCAGGGATTGTGCAGGTCTTCATAAGACAGACTATGAAGGGACACGTGACTGATTTAGAGATGAAGCTCTAACTCTTTACTTTCATCTCTTTGCGAACAGGTAGCATAAAAGAGCAAATTAAGCCGTGTTTTAAAGGTTAATTGAAGTATAATTGACCTACAACACTATGTTAGTTCCATGTGCACAGTACAGTCGTTTGATATTTCTAGTTACCGTACGTCACCATACAAAGTTATTACAATATTATTCCTATGTTCCCAATAGGGTACATTTCTTCCCCATGACTCATTTATTTTGTAACTGGAAGTTTGTACCTCTTGATCTCCCTCACCTATGTCACTTATTCCCCATCCCTCTTCCCTCTGGTGACCATCTCTTTTTCTCTGTATCTGTGACTCAGTTTCTGTTTTGTATGTTTGTTTTGGTTTTCATTTGTTTTGCTTTTTGATTCCACATATAAATGGAATGCGGTTTTGTCTTTGACTTACTTCACTTAAGCGTAGTATCCTCTGGATCCATCCCTGTTGTCGAAAAAGGCAAGATTGCATTCTTTTTAATGGCTGAGTAATAGTCCATTAATACCACATCTTTTTAATCCATTCATCTGTCAATGAACACTTAAATTTCTTCCATATCTTGGCTATTGTAAATAATGCTGCAATAAACACAGGGGTGCATATATTCTTTGAATTTAGTGTTTCTGTTTAGTGGAATTGCTGGATCTTATGGTAGTTTTTGTTTGTTTTTTTTTTTCTTTTTTGGTTGTGCTGCGCAGCTTGCAGGATCTCAGTTCCCCGACCAGGGATTGAACCTGGGCCATGGCAGTGAAAGCCCAGAATCCTAACCACTAGGCCACCAGGGAGCTCGCTATTTTTTATTTTTTGAGGAAACTTCATACTGTTTTCCATAGTGACTATACCAATTTACATTCCCACCACCAGTATACAAGAATTCTTTTTTCCACATCCTCGCCAACACGTCTTATTTGTTTTCTTTTTCATAATAGCCAGTCTGACAAGTGTGAGGTGATATCTTGTGGTTTTAATTTGTATTTCCCTGATGATGACTGACGTTGAGCATGTTTTCCTGTGTCTGGCCATTTCTTTGTCTTCTTTGGAAAAATGTGTATTCAGATCCTCTGCCCATTTTTTAATGATTGTTTTTTTTAATATTGGCTGTATGAGTTCTTTGTGTATTTTGGATATAAATCCATATTGGGTATATGGTTTGTAAATATCTTCTCCCATTCAGTAGGTGGTGTTTTCATTTTGTTGATATTACCTTTCATTGTATAAAAGCTTTTTATTTTGTGTAGTCCCATTTGTTTATTTTTGCTTTTGTTTCCCTTGCCTGAGGAAACATATCCAAAAAATATTGCTAAGACTGATGTCAAAGAGTGTACTACCTATTTTTTTTTAGGGATTTTATGGTTTCAGGTCTTATATTTAGTCTTTAATCCATTTTGAATTTATTTTTGTTCATGATGTAAGAAAGTTGTCCACTTTGATTCTTTTGCATGTAGCTGTCCAGTTTTCCCAACACCATTTATTGAAGAGACTGTCTTTCCCATTGTATATTCTTGCTTTCTTTGTCATAGAATAATAGCCCATATAAATGTGGGTTTATTTCTGGGCTGTCTGTTCTGTTCCATTGATCTGTGTGTCTGTTTTTGTGCCAGTACCATACTGTTTTGATTACTATCACTTTGTAATATAGTTTGAAATCAGGGCATGTGATACCTCAAGCTTTGTTTTTCTTTTTCAAGATTCTTTTGGCTATTTAGAGTCTGTTGTGTTGCTGTACAAATTTCAGAATTATTTGTGCTAGTTCTGTGAAAAATACCTTGGTATTTTCATAGGGATTACATTGAATCTGCAGATTGCTGGGTAGTGTGGTCATTTTAACAGTATTAATTCTTCCAGTACATGACCACTGTAGATCTTTGCATTTCTTTGTGTCATCTTCAGTTTCATTCACCAGTGTGTTATAGTTTTCCAAGTATAGGTCTTTTACCTTCTTAGTTAGATTCATTCCTAAGTATTTTATTCTTCTTGATGCAACTGTAAATGGGATTGAGTTCCTAATTTTTCCTTCATTAGTTCATTGTTAGTGTATAGAAATGCAACAGATTTCTGTATATTAATTTTGTATCCTGCAACTTTAGTGATTTCATGAAATAGTTTTAACAGTGTTTTGGTGGCATCTTTAGGATTTTCTTATATATATTACCATGTCATCTGCAAACAGTGACAGTTTTACTTCTTCCTTTCCAATTTAGATTCCTTTTATTTCTTTTCCTTCTCTGATTGCTGTGGCTAGGACTACATTGTATGAAAGTGACAGAAGTGGGCATCCTTGTGTCTGATGTTAGAGGAAATGCTTTTGCCTTTTTTTTAAACATTTTTTTTATTCAAACAAAGTCACAAAAATTATAATCATCCTCATCGGTTCACTCAGTCCCATTAATTAATTTTTTTTTCATCTTGATCTTTTGTTAGCACTTTTATGAATTCATCAGTTTTCCATTAGAGTTCTGAAAATGCTTATTCATTCAGCAGTATATTTCAGCAGTATAGTCAGTTGCCAGAAACCTGTACTTGTCAGAGTCTTTTCCATGAATTCCTTGAAGATGAAACCCTGTTACAGGAACATTTTTGCAAAAGCATCAGAGTACACCCAGAACTGTCTGTAAATGACAAAACACTTAAAAATGACCACGGTTAAAGATTTGTTGAAAGTTCATAATAATACAATTGACAAGGAAATTTAGTTATTTCTGAGATATACATTTTAAAGTAATAACTAGAATTATGATTTATAACATTATACCAGAATATATAAGATTTTTAGGAATTTCATGTAACGACTGAAACATTTATATTGATATATTTCCATACAAATAACCCAAAGAAAGTTTAGTATTAGTTTTTTTGTTTGTTTTATACAGCAGGTTCTTATTAGTCATCAGTTTTATACACATCAGTGTATACATGTCAATCCCAGTCACCGAATTCACACCACCATCCCCACCCCCCCATGGTTTTCCCCCCTTGGTGTCCATATGTTTGTTCTCTCCATCTCTGTCTCAACTTCTGCCCTGCAACCCAGCTCATCTGTACCATTTTTCTAGATTCCACATACATGCGTTAATATACAATATTTGTTTTTCTCTTTTTGAATTACTTCATTATGTATGACAGTCTCTAGATCCATTGACATCTCAACAAATGACTCAATTTCGTTCCTTTTTATGGCTGAGTAATATTCCATTGTATATATGTACCACAACTTCTTTATCCATTCATCTGTCGATGGGCATTTAGGTTGCTTCCATGACCTGGCTATTGTAAATAGTGCTGCAGTGAACATTGCGGTGCATGTATCTTTTTGAATTATGGTTTTCTCTGGGTATATGCCCAGTAGTGGGATTGATGGATCATATGGTAATTCTATTTTTAGTTTTTTAAGGAACCTCCATTCTGTTCTCCATAGTGGCTGTATCAATTTACATTCCCACCAGCAGTGCAAGAGGGTTCCCTTTTCTCCACACCCTCTCCAGCATTTGTTGTTTGTAGATTTTCTGATGATGCCCATTCTAACTGGTGTGAGATGATACCTCATTGTACTTTTGATTTGCATTTCTCTGATAATTAGTGATGTTGAGCAGCTTTCCATGTGCTTCTTGGCCATCGGTATGTCTTCTTTGGAGAAATGTCTATTTAGGTCCTCTGCCCATTTTTGGATTGGGTTGTTTGTTTCTTCAATATTGAGCTGCATGAGCTGCTTATATATTTTGCAGATTAATCCTTTGTCCGTTGATTCGTTTGCAAATATTTTCTCCCATTCTGAGGGTTTCCTTTTGGTCTTTTTTATGGTGTCCTTTGCTGTGCAAAAGCTTTGACGTTTCATTAGGTCCCATTTGTTTATTTTTGTTTTTATTTCCATTACTCTAGGAGGTGGATCAAAAAAGATCCTGCTATGATTTATGTCAAAGAGTGTTCTTCTTATGTTTTCCTCTAAGAGTTTTATAGTGTCCAGTCTTATATTTAGGTCTCGAGTCCATTTTGAGTTTATTTTTGTGTATGGTGTTAGGGAGTGTTCTAATTTCATTCTTTTACATGTAGCTGTCCAGTTTTCCCAGCACCACTTATTGAAGAGACTGTCTTTTCTCCATTATATAACTTTGCCTCCTTTGTCATAGATTAGTTGACCATAGGTGCGTGGGTTTACCTCTGGGGTTTCTATCTTGTTCCATTGATCTATGTTTCTGTTTTTGTGTCAGTACCATATTCTCTTGATTACTGTTGCTTTGTAGTATAGTCTGAAGTCATGGATTCTGATTCCTCTAGCTCTGTTTTTTTTCCCTCAAGACTGCTTTGGCTATTCGGGGTCTTTTGTATCTCCATACAAATTTTAAGATTATTTGTTCTAGTTCCATAAAAAATGCCATTGGTAATGTCATAGGAATTGCATTGAATCTGTAGATTTCTTTGGGTAGTATAGTCATTTTCACATTATTGATTCTTCCAATCCAAGAACATGGTATATCTCTCCATCTGTTGGTATCATCTTTAATTTCTTTCATCAGTGTCATATAGTTTTCTGCACACAGGTCTTTTGTCTCCCTAGGTAGGTTTATTCCTAGATATTTTATTCTTTTTGTTGCAATGGTAAATGGGAGTGTTTCCTTAATTTCTCTTTCAGATTTTTCATCATTAGTGAATAGGAATGTCAGAGATTTCTGTGCATTAATTTTGTATCCTGCAACTTTACCAAATTCATTGATTAGCTCTAGTAGTTTTCTGGTGGCATTTTTGGGATTCTCTATGTATATTATCATGTCATCTGCAAACAGTGACAGTTTTACTTCTTTTCCAATTTGGATTCCTTTTATTTCTTTTTCTTCTCTGATTGCCGTGGCTAGGACTTCCAAAACTATGTTGAATAGCAGTGGTGAGAGTGGACATCCTTTTCTTGTTCCTGATCTTAGAGGAAATGCTTTCAGTTTTTCACCATTGAGAATGATGTTTTCTGTGGGTTTGTCGTATATGGCCTTTATTATGTTTAGGTAGGTTCCCTCTATGCCCAGTTTCTGGAGAGTTTTTATCATAAAAGTGTGTGGAATTTTGTCAAGCTTTTTCTGCCTCTATTGAGATGATCATGTGGTTTTTTTCTTCAATTTGTTAATATGTTGTATCACATTGATTGATTTGCGTATATTGAAGAATCCTTGCATGCCTGGGATAAATCCCACCTGATGATGATGTAGGATCCTTTTAATGTGTTGTTGGATTCTGTTTGCTAGTATTATGCTGGGGATTTTTGCATCTATATTCATCACTGATATAAGTCTGTAATTTTCCTTTTTTGTAGTATCTTTGTCTGGTTTTAGTTTCAGGGTGATGGTGGCCTCATAGAATGAGTTTGCGAGTGTTCCTTCCTCTGCAGTTTTTTGGAAGAGTTTGAGAAGGATGCGTGTTAGCTCTTCTCTAAATGTTTGAAAGAATTCACCTGTGAAGCCATCTGGTCCTGGACTTCTGTTTGTTGGAAGATTTTTAATCACAGTTTCAATTTCATTACTTATGATTGGTCTGTGCATATTTTCTATTTCTTCCTGGTTCAGTCTAGGAAGGTTATACCTTTCTAAGAATTTGTCCATTTCATCCACATTGTCCATTTTATTGGCATAGAGTTGCTTGTAGTAGTCTCTTAGGATGCTTTGTATTTCTGCAGTGTCTGTTGTAACTTCTCCTTTTTCATTTCTAATTTTATTGATTTGAGTCCTCTCCCTCTTTTTCTTGATGAGTCTGGCTAATGGTTTATCAATTTTGTTTATCTTCTCAAAGAACCAGCTTTTAGTTTTATTGATCTTTGCTTTTGTTTTCTTTGTTTCTGTTTCGTTTATTTCTGCTCTAATCTTTATGATTTCTTTCCTTCTTCTAACTTTGGGTTTGTTCTTCTTTCTCTAGTTCCTTTAGGTTTAAGGTTAGATTGTTTATTTGCAGTTTTTCTTATTTCTTGAGGGTGGCTTGTATAGATATAAACTTCCCTCTTAGAACTGCTTTTGCTGCATGCCATAGGTTTTGGATCGTCGTGTTTTCATTGTCATTTGTCTCTAGGTTTTTTTTTTTTTTTCTGGGTTTAAACTGTCTTTTTTTTTTTTTAACATCTTTATTGGGGTATAATTGCTTTACAATGGTGTGTTAGTTTCTGCTTTATAACAAAGTGAATCAGTTATACATATACATATGTTCCCAGATCTCTTCCCTCTTGTGTCTCCCTCCCTCCCACCCTCCCTATCCCACCCCTCCAGGCGGTCACAAAGCACCGAGCCGATATCCTTGTGCCATGCGGCTGCTTCCCACTAGCTATCTACCTTATGTTTGTTAGTGTGTATATGTCCATGACTCTCTCTCGCCCTGACACAGCTCACCCTTCCCCCTCCCCATATCCTCAAGTCCGTTCTCTAGTAGGTCTGTGTCTTTATTCCTGTCTTACCCCTAGGTTCTTCATGACATTTTTTTTCTTCTTAAATTCCACATATATGTGTTAGCATACAGTATTTGTCTTTTTCTTTCTGACTTACTTCACTCTGTATGACAGACTCTAGATCTATCCACCTCATTACAAATAGCTCAATTTCGTTTCTTTTTATGGCTGAGTAATATTCCATTGTATATATGTGCCACATCTTCTTTATCCATTCATCTGATGATGGGCACTTAGGTTGTTTCCATCTCCAGGCTATTGTAAATAGAGCTGCAGTGAACATTTTGGTACATGACTCTTTTTGAATTTTGGTTTTCTCAGGGTATATGCCCAGTAGTGGGATTGCTGGGTCATATGGTAGTTCTATTTTTAGTTTTTTAAGGAGCCTCCATAGTGTTCTCCATCGTGGCTGAACCAATTCACATTCCCACCAGCAGTGCAAGAGTGTTCCCTTTTCTCCACACCCTCTCCAGCATTTATTGTTTCTAGATTTTTTGGTGATGGCCATTCTGACTGGTGTGAGATGATATCTCATTGTACTTTTGATTCGCATTTCTATAATGATTAATGATGTTGAGCATTCTTTCATGTGTTTGTTGGCATTCTGTATATCTTCTTTGGAGAAATGTCTATTTAGGTCTTTTGCCCATTTTTGGATTGGGTTGTTTGTTTTTTTGTTATTGAGCTGCATGAGCTGCTTGTAAATTTTGGAGATTAATCCTTTGTCAGTTGCTTCATTTGCAAATATGTTCTCCCATTCTGAGGGTTGTCTTTTGGTCTTGTTTATGGTTTCCTTCGCTGTGCAAAAGCTTTGAAGTTTCATTAGGTCCCATTTGTTTATTTTTGTTTTTATTTCCATTACTCTAGGAGGTGGGTCAGAAAGGATCTTGCTGTGATTTATGTCATAGAGTGTTCTGCCTATGTTTTCCGCTAAGAGTTTGATAATTTCTGGCCTTACATTTAGGTCTTTAATCCATTTTGAGTTTATTTTTGTGTATGGTATTAGGGAGTGATCTAATCTCATACTTTTACATGTATCTGTCCAGTTTTCCCAGCACCACTTATTGAAGAGACTGTCTTTTCTCCACTGTATATTCTTGCCTCCTTTATCAAAGATAAGGTGACCAAATGTGCATGGGTTTATCTCTGGGCTTTCTATCCTGTTCCATTGATCTATCTTTCTGTTTTTGTGCCAGTACCATACTGTCTTGATTACTGTTGCTTTGTAGTATAGTCTGAAGTCAGGGAGCCTGATTCCTCCAGCTCCTTTTTTTCGTTCTCAAGATTGCTTTGGCTATTCAGGGTCTTTTGTGTTTCCATACAAATTGCGAAATTTTTTGTTCTAGTTCTGTGAAAAATGCCAGTGGTAGTTTGATAGGGATTACATTGAATCTATAGATTGCTTTGGGTAGTAGAGTCATTTTCACAATGTTCATTCTTCCAATCCAAGAACATGGTATATCTCTCCATCTGTTGGTATCATCTTTAATTTCTTTCATCAGTGTCTTATAATTTTCTGCATACAGGTCTTTTGTCTCCTTAGGTAGGTTTATTCCTAGATATTTTATTCTTTTTGTTGCAATGGTAAATGAGAGTGTTTTCTTGATTTCACTTTCAGATTTTTCATGATTAGTATATAGGAATGCCAGAGATTTCTGTGCATTAATTTTGTATCCTGCTACTTTACCAAATTCATTGATTAGCTCTAGTAGTTTTCTGGTAGCATCTTTAGGATTCTCTGTGTATAGTATCATGTCATCTGCAAACAGTGACAGCTTTACTTCTTCTTTTCCGATTTGGATTCCTTTTATTTCCTTTTCTTCTCTGATTGCTGTGGTTAAACTTCCAAAACTATGTTGAGTAAGAGTGGTGAGAGTGGGCAACCTTGTCTTGTTCCTGATCTTAGTGGAAATGCTTTCAGTTTTTCACCATTGAGGAGGATGCTGGCTGTGGGCTTGTCTTATATGGCCTTTATTATTTTGAGGAAAGTTCCCTCTGTGCCTACTTTCTGCAGGGTTTTTATCATAAATGGGTGTTTAATTTTGTCAAAAGCTTTCTCTGCATCTATTGAGATGATCACATGGTTTTTCTCCTTCAATTTGTTAATATGGTTTATCACATTGATAGATTTGCGTATATTGAAGAATCCTTGCATTCCTGGAATAAACCCCACTTGATCATGGTGTATGATCCTTTCAATGTGCTGTTGGATTCTGTTTGCTAGTATTTTGTTGACGATTTTTGCATCTATGTTCATCAGTGATATTGGCCTGTAGTTTTCTTTCTTTGTGACATCCTTGTCTGGTTTTGGTATCAAGGTGATGGTGGCCTCGTAGAAGGAATTTGGGAGTGTTCCTCCCTCTGCTATATTTTGGAAGAGTTTGAGAAGGATAGTTGTTAGGTCTTCTCTAAATGTTTGATAGAATTCGCCTGTGAAGCCATCTGTTACTGGGCTTTTGTTTTTTGGAAGATTTTAAATCACAGTTTCAATTTCAGTGCTTGTGAGTGATCTGTTCATATTTTCTATTTCTTCCTGATTCAGTCTTGGCACGTTGTGCATTTCTAAGAATTTGTCCATTTCTTCCAGATTGTCCATTTTATTGGCATAGAGTTGCTTGTAGTAATCTCTCATGATCTTTTGTATTTCTGCAGTGTCAGTTGTTACTTCTCCTTTTTCATTTCTAATTCTATTGATTTGAGTCTTCTCCCTTTTTTTCTTGATGAGTCTGGCTAGTGGTTTATCAATTTTGTTTATCTTCTCAAAGAACCAGCTTTTAGTTTTATTGATCTTTGCTATTGTTTCCTTCATTTCTTTTTCATTTATTTCTGATCTGATTTTTATGATTTCTTTCCTTCTGCTAGCTTTGGGGTTTTTTTGTTCTTCTTTCTCTAATTGCTTGAGGTGCAAGGTTAGGTTGTTTATTCGAGATATTTCCTGCTTCTTAAGGTGGGCTTGTATTGCTATAAACTTCCCCCTTAGAACTGCTTTTGCTGCATCCCATAGGTTTTGGGTCATTGTGTCTCCACTGTCATTTGTTTCTAGGTATTTTTTTATTTCCTCTTTGATTTCTTCAGTGATCTCTTGGTTATTTAGTAACATATTGTTTAGCCTCCATGTGTTTGTGTTTTTTACATTTTTTTCCCTGTAATTCATTTCTAATCTCATAGCGTTGTGGTCAGAAAAGATGCTTGATATGATTTCAGTTTCCTTAAATTTACTGAGGCTTGATTTCTGACCCAAGATGTGATCTATCCTGGGGAGTGTTCCATGTGCACTTGAGAAGAAAGTGTAATCTGCTGTTTTTGGATGGAATGTCCTATAAATATCAATTAAATCTATCTGGTCTGTTGTGTCACTTAAAGCTTCTGTTTTCTTATTTATTTTCATTTTGGATGTTCTGTCCGTTGGTGTACGTGAGGTGTTAAAGTCCCTCACTATTATTGTGTTACTGTCAATTTCCTATCTCTTTTGTAGCTGTTAGCAGTTGCCTTATGTATTGAGGTGCTCCTCTGTTGGGTTCATATATGTTTGTAATTGTTATATCTTCTTCTTGGATTGATCCCTTGATCATTATGTAGTGTCCTTCCTTGTCTCTTGTAACATTCTTTATTTTAAAGTCTATTTTATGTGATATGAGTATAGCTACTCCGGCTTTCTTTTGATTTCCATTTGCATGGAATATCTCTTTCCATTCCCTCACTTTCAGTCTGTATGTGTCCCTAGGTCTGAAGTGGGTCTCTTGTAGACAGCATATATATAGGTTTGTTTTTGTATCCATTCAGCAAACCTGTGTCTTTTGGTTGGAGCATTTAATGCATTCACGTTTAAGGTAATTATCGATATGTATGTTCCTATTACCATTTTCTTAATTATTTTGGGTTTGTTTTTGTAGGTCCTTTTCTTCTCTTGTGTTTCCCACTTAGAGAAGTTCCTTTAGCATTTGTTGTAGAGCTGGTTTGGTGGTGCTGAATTGTTAGCTTTTGCTTGTCTGTAAAGCTTTTGATTTCTCCATCGAATCTGAATGAGATCCTTGCCAGGTAGAGTAATCTTGGTCATAGGTTCTTCCCTTTCATCACTTTAAGTATATCAGGCCACTCCCTTCTGGCTTGTAGAGTTTCTGCTGAGGAACCAGCTGTTAACCTTGTGGGAGTTCCCTTGTATGTAACTTGTCGTTTTTCCCTTGCTGCTTTCAATAATTTTTCTTTGTCTTTAATTTTTGCTAGTTTGATTACTGTGTGTCTCGGCGTGTTTCTTCTTGGGTTTATCCTGTATGGGACTTGCTGCGCTTCCTGGACTCGGGTGGCTATTTCCTTTCCCATGTTAGGGAAGTTTTCAAGTATAATCTCTTCAAATATTTTCTCTGGTCCTTTCTCTCTCTCTTTTCCTTCTGGGACCCCTATAATGCGAATGTTGTTGCGTTTAACAACAGAGGTCTCTTAGCTGTGTTCATTTCTTTTCATTCTTTTTTTTTTATCCTGTTCCGCAGCAGTGAATTCCACCATTCTGTCTTCCAGGTCACTTATCCACTCTTCTGCCTCAGTTATTCTGCTATTGATTCCTTCTATGTAGTTTTCATTTCAGTTATTGTACTGTTCCTCTCTGTTTGTTTGTTCTTTAATTCTTCTAGGTCTTTGTTAAACATTTCTTGCATCTTCTTGATCTTTGCCTCTATTCGTTTTCCAAGGTCCTGGGTCATCTTCACTATCATTATTCTTTATTCTTTTCCTGGAAGGTTTCCTATCTCCACTTCATTTAGTTGTTTTTCCTGGGTTTTATCTTGTTCCTGCATCTGGTACCTAGCCCTCTTCCTTTTCATCTTGTCTATCTTTCTGTGAATGTGTTTTTTGTTCCACAGGCTGCAGGATTGTAGTTCTTCTTGCTTCCGCTGTTTGCCCTCTGGTGGACGAGGCTATCTAAGAGGCTTGTGTGTTTCCTGATGGGAGGGACTGGTGGTAGGTAGAGCTGACTGTTGCTCTGGTAGGCAGAGCTCAGTAAAATTTTAATCTGCGTGACTGTTGATGGGTGGGGCTGGGTTCCCTTCCTGTTGGTTGTTTGGCCTGAGGCAACCCAACCCTGGAGCCTACCTGGGCTCTTTGGTGGGGCTAATGACAGACTCTGGGAGGGCTCACGCCAAGGAGTACTTCCCAGAACTTCTGCTGCCAGTGTCCTTGTCCACATGGTGAGCCACAGCCAACCCCCACCTCTGCAGGAGACCCTCCAACACTAGCAGGTAGGTCTGGTTCAGTCTCTTATGGGGTCACTGTTCCTTCCCCTGGGTCCTGGTGCCCACACTACTTTATGTGTGCCCTCCAAGAGTGGAGTCTCTGTTTCCCCCAGTCCTGTCGAAGTCCTGCAGTCAAATCCCACGAGCCTTCAAAGTCTGATTCTCTAGGAATTCCTCCTCCCGTTGCCGGACCCCCAGGTTGGGAAGCCTGATGTGGGGCTCAGAACCTTCACTCCAGTGGGTGGACTTCTGCGGTATAAGTGTTCACCAGTCTGTGAGTCACCCACCCAGCAGTTATGCGATTTGATTTTACTGTGATTGTGCCCCTCCTACCATCTCATTGTGGCTTCTCCTTTGTCTTTGGATGTGGGGTATCTTTTTTTGGTGAGTTCCAGTGTCTTCCTGTCGATGATTGTCCAGAAGTTAGTTGTGATTCTAGTGTTCTTGCAAGAGGAAGTGAGAGCATGTCCTTCTACTCCGCCATCTTGGTTCCTCCCCTGCTTTTGCCTCTGAGTATGATAGCTGGGCATATCGTATATGGCCTTTATTATGTTGAGATATGTTCCCTCTGTACCCATTTTTTCAAGAGTTTTTATCATAAATGGATGTTGAATTTTGTCAAAAGCTTTTTCTGCATCTGTTGAGATGGTCATGTAATTTTTATTCTTCAATTTATTAATGTGATGTATCACATTGATTTGCAGATGTTGAATCATCCTTGCATCCCTGGGATAAACCCCACTTGATCATGGTATATGATCCTTTTAATGTATTGTTCAAGTCAGTTTGCTAGTATTTTGCTGAGGACTTTTGCATCTGTGTTCATCAGTGATATTGGCCTGTAATTTTCTTTTTTTGTGTGATATCTTTGTCTGGTTTTGGTGTCAGGGTCATGGTGGCCTCTTAGAATGAGGTCAGAAGTGTTCCTTCCTCTCTAATTTTTTGGAATAGTTTCAGAAGGATACATGTTAACTCTTGTCTAAATGTTTGGTAGACTTCACCTGTGAAGCCATCTGGTCCTGGACTTTTGTTCATTGGGGCTTTTTTTGATTACTGATCCAATTTAATTATTGGAAATTGATCTGTTCATATTTTCTATTTCTTCCTGAATCAGTCTTGGGAGATTGTACATTCCCAGGAATTTGTCCGTTTCTTCTAGGTTGTTCATTTTATTAGGCGTACGGTTGCTCATAGTAGTCTCTTGTGACCCTTTCTATTTCTGTGGTGTCAGTTGTAACTTCTTATTCATTTCTGATTTTATTGATTTGGGCCTTCTCTCTTTTTTCATTTTTTTTTGATGAGTCTGATAAGCAAATTACCAAATTTGTTTATCTTTTCAAGGAACCAGCTCTTAGTTTCATTGATCTTTTCTGTTATGTTTTTGTCTTTATATCATTTACTTCTGCTGTAGGGCTTTATGATTTTTCCTTTTATTAACTTTGGGTTTTATTTGTTCTTCTTTTTCTAGTTCCTTTAGGTGTGAGGTTAGGTTGTTTATTTGAGATTTTTCTTTTTTCCTGAGTTAGGTTTGTATTACTATAAACATCCCTCTTAGAACTGCTTTTGCTGTGTCCAGTAGATTTGGATCGTTGTGTTTCCACTTTCATTTGTCTCCAAGTATTTTTTGATTTCCTCTTTCATTTCATCAGTGACCCATTGGTTCTTTAGTGGCATGTTGTTTAGCCTTCATGTGGTTGTGGTTTTTGCAAATTTTTTCTTGTAGTTGATTTCTAGTCTCTTAGCAGCATGGTCGGAAAAGATATTTGATATGATTTTAGTCCTCTTAATTTTAATGAGACTTGTTTTGTGGCCTAGTATGTGATGTATCCTGGAGAATGTTCTATGTGCACTTGAAAGAATGTGTATTCTGCTTTTTTGGATGGAATGTCCTACATATATCTATTTAGTCCATCTGATCTAACGTATCATTTATGCTACTGTTTCCTGATTGATTGCTGTCTGGATGATCTGTCCATTTATGTAAGTGGGCTGTTAATGTTCCCTACAATTATCATGTTATTGTCAGTTTCTCCCTCTATGTTTGTTATTATTTGCTTTCTGTATTTAGGTGCTCCTATGTTGGGTGCATATATATTTACAGGTATTGTATATTCTTGGGTTGATCCCTTGATCATTATGTAATGTACTTTGTCTCCTTTTACAGTCTTCGTTTTAAAGTCTGTTTTTGTCTGATTTAAGTATTGCTACCCCAGCTTTCATTTCCATTTGCATGGAAAACCTTTTTCCATTTCCTCACTTTCAGTCTGCCTGTGTCTTTGGATCTGAAGTGAGACTCTTAGGAGTGGCATATATATGGGTATTTTTGTATCCCTTCAGCCACTCTGTATCCTTAGATTGGAGCATTTAGTCCACTTACATTTAAAGTAATTATTGATAGGTAAGTTCTCATTGCCATTTTGTTAATTGTTTTGGGATTGTTTTTTTATTTCTTTTTTGTTCCTTCTTTTGTTCTCTTCTCTTGTGATTTGATGACTATCTTTAGTGTTATGTTTGGATTCCTTTCTCTTTTTGTGTGTGTGTATCTATTATAGGTTTTTGGTGTGTGATTACCATGAGGTTTGTATATAGCAAGCTAATATATACACGTGATTATTTTAAGTTGCTGATTTCTTAAGTTTGAACACATTTTCACAACCCTGCATTTTTCCTCTCCCCATAACATTTAATGTTTTTGACATCATGATATATCTTTTTGTTTTGTGTATCCCTTAATTTACTTATTGTGGATATAGATCATTTTACTACTTTTATCTTTTAACCTTCCTGCTAGCTTTATAAGTGGTTGATCTACTACCTTTACTGTATATTTGCCTTTACCAATGAGGCTTTTACTTTTGTAATTTTCTTATTTCTAGTTGTGACCTTTTCTTTTCCAGTTAAAGAAGTCCCTTTAACAATTCTTGAAAAGCTGGTTTGGTGGTACTGAACTCTTTAAGCTTTTGCTTGTCTATAAAACTTTTGCTCTCTCCTTCAAATCTGAATGATAGCCTTGCTGGGTAGAGTATTCTTGGTTGTAGGTTTTTTTCCTTCCATCACTTTAAATGCATCATGCCACTCACTTCTGGCCTGCAAAGTTTCTGCAGAAAAGTCAAATGATAGCCTTATGGGAATTCCTTTGTAAGTAACTTGTTTTTCCCTTGCTGCCTTTAAGATTCTCTCTTTAACTTTTTTTTTAAATTTTATTTATTTTTAGCTGCATTGGGTCTTCATTGCTGTGCACAGGCTTTCTCTAGTTGTGGTGAGTCGGGGCTACTCTTCATTGCGGTGCACGGGCTTCTCATTGCGGTGGCTTCTCTTGTTGTGATGCACAGGCTCTAGGCACGTGGGCCTCAGTAGTTGTGGCTTGCGGGCTGTAGAGCGCAGGCTCAGTAGTTGTGGCAAACGGGCTTAGTTGCTCCGCGGCATGTGGGATCTTCCCAGATCAGGGATTGAACCCATGTCCGCTGCATTGGCAGGCAGTTTCTTAACCACTGCACCACCAGGGAAGTCCGTCTGTCTTTAACTTTAATTTTTGCATTTTAATTACAATGTGTCTTGGTGTGGATCTCTTCGGGTTGATCTTGTTTAGAATTCTCTGTGCTTTTTGGACCTGGATGTCTGTTTCCTTTCTCCCAGGTTAAAGAATTTTGCAGCTATTATCCTTCAAATAAGTTCTCTGCCCCTTTCTCCTTCTTCTGGGGCCCCTATAATGTGAATATTAGTACTCTTCCTATTGTCCCAGAAGTCTCTTAAACAGTCCTTATTTTTCATTTTTTTTGTTCAGTTTGCATGATTTCCACTACAGTCAGTTCACTGATCCATTCCTCTGTATCATCTAATCTACTGTGAATTCCTTCTAGTATATTTTTTATTTCAGTTATTGTATTCTTCACCTATGTTTGGTTTTTCTTTGTATTTTTTAACTTTTTGTTATGCTTCTCATTGTGTTCAATCTTCTCCCAAGTTAGTTGAGCATCTTTACGGTCATTGCCTTGGAAACTTTACCAGGTAGATTACTTATCTCCACTTTGCTTCTTTCTTCTGGCCTTTTATTGTGTTCTGTCATTTGGAACATGTTTCTCTGTCACCTCATTTTGCCTAATTCTCTGTTTTCACTTCTGTTCATTAGGTGGAATGCTTACGTTTCCCAAACTTGAACAAGTGGCCTTATATAAGAGATGCCCTATGGGGCCCAGCAGACCACTCCCCTCTGGTCACCAGAGCTGTTTGTTCTATGGGTGCCCCCTCTATGGGCTGCATGGACCCTTCTGTTGTGGTGGGCTGACTACTGTGGGTGCAGTGGTACACAGGACGGTCCTCAGCACAGTTGGCTGCCAGACTCAGCCTCAGTTAGGTCTGCCCGGTTGCTGGTGGGCAATGCCGGGTCCTGGCACAGCTGGCTGCAGGACCCAGGAGGTCCTGGGGCTGGGTCTTGCCCACTGGTGGGTGGGGTTGGGTCGTGGGCACACTGGTAGACAAGGCTGGGTCTCCACATGGCTGGCAGCTGGCCTGGGGGCCCTGGGATTGTTACAGACTGGCTGGTGGGCAGGTAAGCCCCCTGTGCTAATAAGCTAGAGGAGGACTCCAAAATGGTGCTTGCCCACACTAATGTCCTTGTGGTAGAACAAGCTCCCCACGATGGCTGCCAGCAGCATCTGTGTCCCCAGGATGAGACCCAGTTACCTCCTGCCTCTCTGGGAGGTTCTCCAAGATCAGCAGGTGGGTTTGACCCAGGCTCCTTTCAAATTAGTGCTTCTGCCCTGGGTCCCAGAGCATGTGAGATTTTGTGTGTGCCATTTAAGAGTGGAGTCTATATTTCCCACAGCCTTCTGGGTCACCTGAATATAAGCCCTACTAGCCTTAAAGCTAAACATTCTGGGGGCTTGTCTTCCCAATGCAGGACCCCCAGGCAGGGAGCTCAGTAGGGGGCTTAGACCCCACACTCCTTGGGAAGAACTTTTGCAGTTATAATTATCCTCCTATTTGTGGGTCACTGACCTGGGGTGGGAGCATGGGTCTTGACTATACCATGTCTCCACCCCTCTTAACCATCTCATTGTGGTTCCTTCTTCGTATCTTTAGCTTCAGAAGATCTGTTCTGCTAGTCTGCAGAGCATTCTCACTGATAGTTGCTCTGTAAATAGTTGTAATTTTGGTGTGTCCGTAGGAGGAGGTGAGTGCGGGTCTTCCCAATCTGCCATCTTGGACGGTCTCCTGTATCATCTAAATGTTAAGTTCCAGGGCCCTAACTTTTAGCAGCAGTCTTCTTTGTTCTTTAATGCTATTAGTGACTTCAGTTAAAACGTGATATTAGCTGATTGATAGGTTATGTTTTAGCCATTAATGCTAATTTTTAGTTCAGTGATTACCTCAATTAATCAGTCTTCTAGGTGTCAAGCTCCCTTATAGATGTTAGCAAAAAAATGAACAAGGGGTAGGGGAATGGCCTCATCCAGGTCCTCTTCCCAGGACCATGTGCTGCTTTTGTGCATCACCATGCAGCTACAGGGCGGTAGTTCTGGTCCTTGGCAAAGTAGGGAGGTCTGCAAGGGCACTGTGTGTGCTCTTGCTTTTACTGTACATAGTTCTCTCCTCTTTCACTGGTAACATTCACCTGTTTCGGGTGTACAAAGTTCTTCCAAAATAAACAATCTGATGTTAGCAATTATTACTAAATAATAGATTTATATATTGGGAGTTATTTTCTTCAAGTATTTACATTTTAGACTACTCTTCTCTATGGAGTGAAAATTATTTTTTTTTGTTGAAGGAATTTAACGCATTTCTAAGCAGAGAATTCGTGATATATTGCCTTATCGTTCCCAGGAAAGTTTACCAAGTGTCTACTGTGTCCCTGTCATCACTGGGTGGTAGGAATACGGAATAAACAAGACATGATCATCACTACCCAAGTAGTTGTGAATAGCTATTTAATTATAATTACGATAAACACTATGAAGCTGTACATAAAGTACTATAGAACATATAATAGGGAGAGGTAACCTGACACTTCCTTACCTTCCTTGATTTTAATTCACCTCCTCTCTCCTTTCCATGCATAGTTTATGACTATTTGCATATTTGGAGTATTTTTCATTTTTGGCAGATTTTTAAAATGTGATTTTTAAAATATAATTTAAGTTTTAAAAAAACTTAGAAGTTGAAGAATACTAAAAGGAGCTCCTGTGTACTTTTTGCTTGGGTTCACCAATTGGTGTCCTTTGATCTGGAACATTCCTCACCCTTTCTTTTTTTGACCATGACATTATTGAAGAGAGCAGGCTAATTATTTGGTAGCTTGTCCCTCAGTTTAGGTTTGTCTGAGATTCCTCATTATGATTCAGGTAGTGCATTATTTGACAGGTTCCTTATCTGTACATGTTTGAACTATAAAAACAAGTTTAGAGTTTGAGATTTATTTAGGTATGATTTGTGTTTTCTTAAACCAGGAAAAAAAATTGAGGACATAACTGTCATGGGGTTATCTTTTCTTTACTCAAACTAGTTTAGAAAGCTCTTACCAACCTCAGTGATTCATATTTTTCATTTCTTGTTTTAAAGACAGATGCACATTATTCCATACTGTCACTTCTTCTATGTCTGTCTGATTCTCCTTCAAACAGCAATTATGTGGAAACACCAAGAGATAAAGAAGTGGGTATGTTACCAAATGCTTTTCATATATATAACAAAAAAAGAGAAATTGGTTTTATGACTTAATTACCAGACTTTGAGATTTTATAAAAAGTTTTTTAAAAAATCTGAAACTAAAGTATTTCTGTTGTCTTAAGTGTAATTGTAGTTGTAAATTTTCTTTTAAAATATGAGTTCTGACTTTGTAAGTTAAACTTTCAGTTATATAAAGAGAAAAATCACTTTTGAAGATAAAGAAATTAAATTTTTAAATGTATTAGAATGTCAACTTATTGAGTGTTTCAATATTTTTGAACTTTCATTTCCCAAGTGTATTTTATTACGAGTTTTGTTAGACTTTTTACTGTAATTTGGGTTTTTTTTCCCACATATTTTTGATCAAGCTGATGAAATTCTTCTGCTGTATTTTAGAAAAGAAAGACGATTTCGACTGGGGAAAATACTTGATGGAAGGTGAAGAAATTGACCTTGGCCCAAATGTAGACACACCAGTAAGTAGCAGTGGTTTTGCTACTGAAAATATAAATACATGCCAAGTTATTTAGATGATTTTTATGGGTCCTTCTGCCCTACAGCAACTTATCTAAAACAGGAACACTCTTCACTAAATTAGAGTGGTTTATTATGGAAGTTCTATTAAGATTTTGCACCCAAACATCGGTACTAGGAAGTTGATCAGAAAATATATGTATCCCTTAAGGAGCTGTAAATCTTGGGATTTTGCCACCAAAACTAATTCCATCCTATAATAGTAACTTTCAAGACATGTAGAAAAAGGTTTTATTTGATAAAGTTTTTGCTTTTCTTATGAAATTTTCTTGATCTTTTAGTCTAAATAGCTCCAGTTGTTAGGTGCTCTAAGGGTAAGGTGTATTGCCTTCTTTTAATCAGAATTGGTCTGAAGAAAGTGAAGATGAAGATGATCAACAGCCTTTAAGCAGAGAGGACTCTGGGATTCAGGTGGACAGGACACCATTAGAAGAACAAGATCAAAACAAAAAGCTGGGACTTCAAGTCAGCTGGAAAGGTAGTGTGTGTTCTTAGATACTGGCATCATTTTCTGATAGAAGAATTCTCTAGAAGGAAAGGCAAGCTTTGAGAATCAGTTCCATGTGGTTTAAAATATTGGTAAGCTCTGCCGTCCTTAAAAACAAACCTTTTTAAACCATTAGTAGATCTTTCTTCTGTAGTGCCTAAGAAGTAGCTCTATAGAATTAATGTTGAAAGGGCATTTACAGTGCAACTTTGGTCTTTTTTTAATATAGTTCTGAGAACTTTGTTAGTCCTAAATGGTTGTTTCTTTTCTTTTCTTTCTCTTTTTGTGTTTTTGAGAAGGATTGGCTTTGCTAAAGTTAGTGACTAAATAAAAGGAAAAGATCCATACAATTTAATTTTAAATTTGAATGTCTGCTTTTTCAGTTTTTAGTAAAAAAAAATATGAATTGGTAGAATCCAGAAAGAGCTGGAAACAACCTTAGAGATTAGAACATCTAATCCTACTTCTCATTTTGTAGATAAAAAACAGAGGCGTGGTGACAGTGTTTTTCCCACCGTCACAGCCGGGAAGCTAACCCCAGAAGATGCGGTCTGTGACCTAGCCCTGTTCATTGTACCTGAACCTTGCCAAATGCACATAAAATAGTTAAAGCTGATTTAGCATGCTAACGATGTTCTGCTTTCTTTTCTCTTCCCTTTCTTTTTCATTCTTGAATTGGACCTTTAGGGTAGAGTGTGGGTTAATCAGCTCAGAGCATGTGAGCAGCAGCAGCAGCCTGTGCAGGGCCTTTTGGTTTAGTTTATTTCTTCTCTTCTGCCCTTTCTGATTCTCACTCCCCTTTCCTTTTCTCTGCCAGCCCAGTGACAGGCTCCTGTTCTAATGTATTTGATATCTGTTCTCAAACATGTTGAGTTCTTATAAAGTACATTGTTTTGGTTGGTTGTATTCCTTTTTTAAAATTACATACTGGTATTATGCTATGTGTAAACTCTGTTCTGTTCTTCTTTTCATTTAACTCTGTTTTAATCTGTCCATGTCACTCTGTGAATATCTCTTCTGTTGCTCCTAATGGCTGAGTAGGATGCTGCAGTTTGCAGTACCTCATTTCTGTAATTGCTTCTCTTGTGGACAGGCCTGAGCTGCCTTCAGCCATTCTCCCTAATGCCATGCCCAATTATGGACCTGGTCCACAATCTCATCCCTACTTGATTAGGACCCCGCCTCTGATTTGGTCTGTTGTTTTCATTTGCATTTGTCTGACTACACAGGATAAGTACTTGGGATCAGTCTTGCCCCTTCTACGATGTATCCATTGACATCCTTTGCTTGCTTTTCTTTGGATTTTCATGTTGTTCTTGCCCATCCCCACACTTAAGAGTTCTTTGTATATCTAGATAGTAATTCCTAGGTTTTAGACATTGCAATTTTCTTCCTCTAGTTAGTCACCTGTATGTTCATGGTATCCTTCAAACAGAATCTGTGATTTTTAAAAATATCTTATTGTACTCAAATCTGAATTTTTCATGGTATGGTTAGAATTTGGGCCTTGATATTTTTCTCTAAAAGAACATTCCCCTGTATTTTCCTTCTGTTTGCTTTTTTAGAGCCTGTGTTTAGCTCTTTAGTGACCACCAGATCCTCTTTTATGTATGAAGTGAGGTTAAAAGGTCCAGCTTATTTTTCTCCCATGTCATGAGCAGATTTCCCAACAGTCCATTCTTTCCACCTTGCTTTGTGGTTCTAACGTCATTATGTATCTATACACTTATTTATTTCTGAACATTCAGTTCTCTTCCCTGAGTGTGAGTTGTGGAGGAACAGACTTTTTATTTATATGGCTTTGTACTATGTTTCAACACATAGAAGGCAAGTTTCCCCCTCACCTCCTTTACTCTTATTCAAAATAGGCTTAGCTATTTGTGGGCTTTTATTCTTCTAAAGACATTTTAAAAGTTCCTTTTTAAAATTCTAGCTGGAATTTTTATTGAGATTGCATTGAATTTATAGATTTAGCTTGGGGAGATCTGACATCTTTACTATGAAAATATCTGCATTTATTCTAATTTTTTAATGTCTTACCAGATTTTGGAGATTTTCTTTGTAAGACCTTAAGTCTTTGTTAATTTCTATGTATGTTAATAGTTCTTATTGTGAATAGTGTCTTTTTTTGTTTTATTTATTGCTGGAGTAGGGGGACACTTGTTTTTTGTAAATTGTTCTTATATCCAGCATTCTTGCTGAACTCTCATACTGCTTATATATTGTTGATTCCATTAGGTTTTTTGTGTAGACAATCAGTATTGTTTGCAAATATTGACAGTTTTATCTCCTGCCAGTTCTTTTTTTTTTTAATAAATTTATTTATTTTATTTATTTATTTTTGGCTGTGTTGGGTCTTCATTGCTTTGTGGGCTTTCTCTAGTTGCGACGAGCGGGGGCTACTCTTTGTTGTGGTGCACAGGCTTCTCATTGCAGTGGCTTCTCTTGTTGCAGAGCACGGGCTGTAGGCTTGTGGCCTTCAGTAGTTGTGGTGCGTGGGCTCAGTAGTTGTGGCGCACGGGCTCTAAAGCACAGGCTCAGTAGTTGTGGTACACGGGCTTAGTTGCTCTGCGGCATGTAGGATCTTCCCAGACCGGGGCTCAAACCCGTGTCCCCTGCATTGGCAGGCAGATTCTTAACTACTGTGCCACTAGGGAAGCCCCTCCTGCCAGTGCTTATACCTTATATCTTCTTAATGACATGTTAACCATGTCTCTTTCCTGGCCAGCCCTCTAGTCTGCAGAGGAAGCAGTGGCAATGAGCGTGGGTTTCCTGGAGTGGTTTTTATACCAAGAGCGTTGCCCCTGAATTTCCTTAATTAAGTGTGATAGTTTTTGGCATAGGTTCTGGATATGTGTCCTTTGTAAAATAAAGACTTTTATTCCTGTTTTTCTAGGAGTCTTTAATTATAAATAAGTATTGAACTTTATCAAGTGCTGTTCTTTATCTGTGAGATAATTCTATAATTCATCGCTTTTACTCTAGTACTTTACTGATAGATTTTATTGATAGTGAATCATCCTTGAATTCCTGAGCTAAACTTCCTTGGTCATTCTGTTATTTTTTTACTATAGTATTGGATTGGGTTAGGCTTTTTTAATTGAGAATTTTTAATCTTTATTCTTCGATGAATTACTTTTTCTATCATGTCTTTATCTGGTTTTAGAAGCAGGGCTATATTGGCCTCATAAAATGTTAGACAGCTCTCCCTTTTTCTGTTTTCTACAACAATCTGTATAAGATAGCTAATCCTTTAAACCCTACTACTAGTCCTGAGGCTTTGGGGGTGCTTGGGAACATCTTAGGTTACCATTTCAATTTCTTTTATGATTATTGAATTATTCAAGTATACTGATTGTGTCTTTTTATTCATGGGTCATTTTAAAATCGAGTAATTTTTTTTTTCTAGCAGTGACAATTAAATTTTGTATGTCTCTCTCTCTTTGTGTGTGTGTGTGTGTGTGTGTGTGTGTGTGTGTGTATGGTTTTAAGTAAATGATTATATATATAAATGTTGTTGGGTAGCTGTTATTTTAAAGACCCTTTGTCAATTGAATATTTGAATGGAATCATAAGTCCAGATATTGTAGCAAAGCTGATCAAGTATTTTGTTGTTAACTCTTATAACTTAAATGTAAATAAATTCCCTTCCACTAGATGAATCAGATGCTCGAAGCTGGCTGGAACAACATGTGGTCCGTCAGTACTGGACAGTCAGGTCCTCGAGGTTTCCTCATAGTTTACATTTGCACTCCAATCTAGCTGCTGTCTGGTAAGAAGCTATTTTCCATTTCATGTGTTGATAGAGGAAACTTGGATGTTTTAATATTTGGTTTTGAATTGTGACTTAAATCAAATGCTTTCTTGAACTTTTTTTTAACAGTTTTCAAAATTGAAGTATTGAATTTACAGTGTTGTGTTAGTTTCAGGTATACAGCAAAGTGATTGTTATACATACATACATTTATATATGTGTGTGTGTGTGTGTATATATAATCCTTTTTCAGATTCTTTTCCATTATGAGTTATTACAAGATGTTTAATATAGTTCCTTATCCTATACAGTAGGTCCTTGTTGTTTACCTGTTTTATATGTAGTAGGGTGTATATGTTAATCCCAAACTCCTAATTTATCTCTCCCCCCGTCTGCTATCCCCTTTGGTAGCAGTTTCTACTCTATGCCTATGAGTGCAATTATGTCTTATAAATAAGTTCATTTCTATCATTTTTTTAGATTCCACATATAAGTGATATCATGTGATATTTGCCTTTCGCTGTCTGACTTATTTCACTTAGTATGATAATCTCTAGGTCCATCCGTGTTGCTGCAAATGGCAGTGTTTCATTCTTTTTATGGCTGAGTAATATTCCATTGTGTGTATGTGTGTGTGTGTGTGTGTGTGTGTGTGTACCACATCTGCTTTATCCATTCATCTGTCCATCTTTTGATGTACGTGTAGGTTGATTCCCTGTCTTATCTATTGTAAATAGTGCTGCTATGAACATTGGGGCTCTGTTTTTAGTTTTTTAAGGAACCTCTGCACTGTTCTCCATAGTGGCTGCACCAATTTACATTCCCACCAGCAGGGGAGGAGGGTTCCTTTTTCTCCAAATCCTCTCCAGCATTTATTATTTGTAGACTTTTTTTTTTTTTTTGTAGGACACGGGCCTCTTACTGTTGTGGCCTCTCCCGTCGCGGAGCACAGGCTCCAGACGCACAGGCTCAGCAGCCATGGCTCACAGGCCCAGCCGCTCCGCAGCATGTGGGATCTTCCCGGACCGGGGCAAGAACCCGTGTCCCCTACATTGGCAGGCGGACTCTCAACCACTGCGCCACCAGGGAAGCCCTATTTGTAGACTTTTTAATGATGGCTATTCTGACTGGTATGAGGTGATACCTCATTGTAGTTTTGATTTGCATTTCTCTAGTAATTAGTGTATTGAGCATTTTTTCATGTGCCTGTTGGCCACTTGTATGTCTTTGGAGAAGTGTCTTTAGGTTTTCTACCCATTTTTTGATTGGGTTGTTTGTTTTTTTTCAAATTAAGCTGTATGAGCTGTTTATATATTTTGGAAATTAATCCCTTGTCATTTGCATCATTTGCAAATATTTTCTCCCTGTCAGTAGGTTGTCTTTTTGATTTGCTTATGGTTTCCTTTACTGTACAAAAACTTTTGAATTTAATTAGGTCCCATTTGTTTATGTTTCTCTTTATTTCCATTACTCTAGGAGACAGATCCAAAAAAATATTGCTGTGATTTATGTCAAAGAGTTTTCTGCCTATGTTTACCTCTAGGAGTTTTATAGTGTCCAGTTTTATATTTAGGTCTTTAATCCATTTTGAGTTTATTTGTGTATATGGTGTTAGAGTCTGTTCTAAATTCATTCTTTTACATGTAGCTGTCCAGTTTTCCCAGCACCAGTTATTGAAGCGACTGTTTTTCTCCATTGCATATTCTTGCCTCCTTTGTCGTAGATTAATTAACCATGAGTGTGTGGTTTATTTCTGGGCTTTCTATCCTGCTCCATTGATCTATGTGTCTGTTTTTGTGCCAGTACCATACTGTATTAATTACTGTAATTTTGTAATATAGTCTGAAGTCAGGGAGCCTGATTCTTCCACCTTCATTTTTCTTTCTCAAGATTGTTTTGGCTATTCAAGGTCTTTTGTGTCTCCATACACATTTAAAATTTTCTTGTTCTGGTTCTGTGAAAAATGCCATTGGTAATTCGATAGGGATTGCATTCTGTAGATTGCCTTAGGTAGTATGGTCATTTTAGCAATATTGATTCTTCCAATCCAAGAATACAGTATATCTTTCCAGCTGTTTGTATCCTCTTCAGTTTCTTTCATCAGTGTCTTACAGTTTTTGGAGTACAGGTCTTTGCCTCCTTAGGTAGGTTTATTCCGAGGTATTTTATTCTTTTTGATGCAATGGTAAATGGGATTGTTTCTTTAATTTCTCTTTCTGATAGTTCATTGTTAGTGTATAGAAATACAACAGATTTCTATATACTAATTTTGTATCCAGCAACTTTACTGAATTCATTGATAAGCTCTAGTTGTTTTCTGGTAGCATCTTTAGGCTTTTCTTATATATATTATCATGTCATCTGCAAACAGTGACAGTTTTACTTCTTTTCCAATTTGGATTCCTTTTATCTCTTTTTCTTCTCTGATGCTGTGGCTAGGACTTCCAAAATTATGTTGAATAAATGTGGCAAGAGTGGGCATCCTTGTCTTGTGTCTAATGTTAGAGGAAGTGCTTTCGCCTTTGAGTATGATGTTAGCTGGGCTTATCGTATATGGCCTTTATTATGTTGAGGTATGTTCCCTCCAGACCCATTTTTTTAAGATTTTTTTATCATAAATGGATGTTGAATTTTGTCAAAAGCTTTTTCTGCATCTATTGAGATGGTCATGTAATTTTTATTCTTCAATTTATTAATGTGATGTATCACATTGATTTGCAGATGTTGAATCATCCTTGCATCCCTGGGATAAACCCCACTTGATCATGGTATATGATCCTTTTAATGTATTGTTCAAGTCAGTTTGCTAATATTTTGCTGGGGACTTTTGCATCTGTGTTCATCAGTGATATTGGCCTGTAATTTTCTTTTTTTGTGATATCTTTGTCTGGTTTTGGTATCAGGGTGATGGTGGCCTCGTAGAATGAGGTCAGAAGTGTTCCTTCCTCTGCAATTTTTTGGAATAGTTTCAGAAGGATACGTGTTAAGGCTTGTCTAAATGTTTGGTAGACTTCACCTGTGAAGCCATCTGGTCCTGGACTTTTGTTCGTTGGAACTTTTTTTGATTACTGATCCAATTTAATTACTGGAAATTGATCTGTTCATATATTGTATTTCTTCCTGATTCAGTCTTGGGAGATTGTACATTCCCAGGAATTTGTCCATTTCTTCTAGGTTGTTCATTTTATTAGGCATACAGTTGCTCGTGGTAGTCTCTTGTGACCCTTTGTATTTCTGTGGCGTCAGTTGTAACTCCTTGTTCATTTCTGATTTTATTGATTTGGGCCTTCTCTCTCTTTTTTTCTTTTTTTTTTTTGATGAGTCTGATAAGCAAATTACCAAATTTGTTTATCTTTTCAAGGAACCAGTTCTTAGTTTCATTGATCTTTTCTATTATGTTTTTGTCTCTATTTCATTTACTTCCACTGTGGAGCGTTATGATTTTTCCTTTTACTAACTTTGGGTTTTATTTGTTCTTCTTTGAGTTAGGTTTGTATCACTATAAACATCCCTCTTAGAACTGTTTTTGCTGTGTCCAGTAGATTTGGATCGTTGTGTTTCCACTTTCATTTGTCTCCAGGTATTTTTTTATTTCCTCTTTGATTTCATCAGTGAGCTATTGCAGACTGTGGTTTTCTTGCTTCTGGTGTCTGCCCCCTGGTGGGTAAGACTGGTCCAGGGGCTTCTTCAGGCTTCCCGCAGGAGGTACTGGTGCCTGCCCACTGATGTGTGAAGCTGGGTCTTGTCCCTCTTGTGCGCAGGGTTGTATCTGCGGGCATGTGTAGGGGTGGCTGTGGGCTCAGGAAGTCTAGGCAGCCTGTCTGCTGAGGCGAGGGGCTGTGTCCCTGCCCAGTTTGTTTCACCTGTGGCATCCCCACACTGGAGCCTACAGCCTACTGGGTGGGACCAGGTCTTGGTGCCAAGAGGTCAGCCTCCATGAGAGCTCACACAGGTGAATGCTCCCTGATACAGCCACCACCAGTGTCTTTGTCCCCAGGATGAGTCACCAGCCATCCCCCACCTCCCCAAGAAACCCTCCAAGACCAGCAGGTAGGTCTGGCCCGGGCTCCTATCATATTGCTGCCTTTGCCCTCAGTCTCGGTGTTCATGAGATTTTGTTTGTGCCCTTAAGAGTGGAGTCTCTATTTCCCTCCATCCTGTGGAGCTCCTGCAGTCAAGCCCCACTGACCTTCAGAGCCAAATGCTCTGGGGGCTCCTCTTCCCGGTGCCAGACCCCCCAGACTAGGGCATGCCTCACGTGTGGGAGAACCTCTATAATATAATTATTCTCCGGTTTGTGGGTCACCCACCTGGGGAGTATCAGATTTGATTATATCACGAGTCTGCCTCTCCTACCTGTCTTGTTGTGGTTCCTTCTTTAATATTTTCTGGTATGTTTCAGTGTTTTTTATCAGTTTTTCTTTCCACAGTTAGTTGTAATTTTTCTGTGCTCATGAGAGGATGTGAGCTTAGGGTCCTTCTACTCTGCCATCTTGGCCGCTCTCCTCAGTCACTTCTTCTTCATAACACTTTGCACTTGCCACTTAACCTGTGATCAGTTCCTCATCGAATTAGCTCCATTTGCCTGATGAGCAGCAAGCCAAATGCTGAAACTCCAAGGTTTGCAGCAGAAAGGGTTTATTCACAAGGCAGCCAAGTGAGAAGGGAAAACAAATCTCAAATCTGCTTTTCCTTGAAATTTTTAACAATTCCAATTAAGCAGGTTTTTTTGTTTGTTTGTTTCTTTGTTTTTTTGCGCTACGTGGGCCTCTCACTGTTGTGGCCTCTCCCATTGCGGAGCACAGGCTCCGGACGCGCAGGCTCAGTGGCCATGGCTCACGGGCCCAGCCGCTCCGCGGCATGTGGGATCTTCCTGGACCGGGGCATGAACCCGTGTCCCCTGCATCAGCAGGCGGACTCTCAACCACTGCGCCACCAGGGAAGCCCTAAGCAGTTTTGTTATTTAATTATTATTTTTAAAGTGAAATTATTTAACTATAATCTGTCTTTTGATTTGTTATTTTCAAAGTGAATGGATTGGTTTATATTAGGCCATTTATTTGATTTCTGTTTTAGTGTACTTACTGCAAAAATAGTTACTATTTTTCCAAAACAACAATACATAGTTTTAAATATTTGCCTAAGTCGGCAATAAACTTAAAATTGCTCTGAAAGTGCTTCTCTGATAGTATTTCAGTTGACTTGTGAAAATGAATATGGGAGGAAATTTAAAGTATGTATTATGTTTATTTGCTTATCGATTACTGGTTAAATTACCACTAAATTACACATATTCTTTGAGACTTCTACTTTTACTTAATGAGAAATCTTTTCATTGACATTTGATGTTTGTTATTTAATAGGGACCAACACTTGTATACCAGTGACCCATTATATGTTCCAGATGACAGAGTTTTTGTTACTGAAACGCAGGTTATTCGGGAAACCCTGTGGTAAGACCTGTTAACCTAATTCATAGTCTAAAGACTTTATTAATGAGAAGCAGAATTTTGGTTTTCTGAAGAAAGGTGTTTGAGGGTTTTTCACATGCATATTAGAAATAGGCCATTAGGTATGAACCCAAATCAGGTCCCTGTGGACACCTAAATTTGGATTGGGAGACTCAGTAAGCCCAAACTTTAGAGTCGACCATGGAGATTTTGGTATATTTACCTCTTTTCCATTTAAATACTGTCATATATGATTTAACCAAGATTAGACTATCACTTTTTAGATATCTGAATTCAAGTTAAGGTTTCTAATTTTCTGCTTACTGCTTTTTAGGCAGAGCACATCAGTGAGAGTTACCTGTGCCCTATACCTAGGAACCAGGAATCTCAGAATTTAGACTGTGTTCACACAAAAATGAAGATGAAGAATGTAACATGTAGTGCTGTTACTACTGAGATTTCCAGTTTCTGGTTCTCTCTGCCATAAAATAGAATACTGACATGCTTAAAAGTGGGAAGATCTGTTTGGACCATCACGTATGTGAGGAAATGTTTTGACAATACTGTTTTGTACTTTCTTAAAGATGGTATTGAAATAATCAGTCTTAAAGTAATCAGATAAAAAGACTGATGTCTTCTATTTTCTAATTATCTGACCTCTTTGTCCTCCCTTACCCTCTCCCCTTCTGAATCTTTTATTAAAATTTCTTAGGCATTACTGTAGTGTATATTTTTCTAAACATAAAGTACATTCATCTTTTTATTTCAGGTTACTTTCAGGGGTAAAAAAGCTCTTTATATTTCAGCTGATAGATGGAAAGGTAACTGTGAGGAACAACATTATAGTAACTCATTTGACAAATGTAAGTTATTTGTATTTATTGTAATTAAAATTAAATAATAAGATTTATGTAAATCATGGTTATGTAACTTTAGACCATTTTGCAAAATTAAAATTAACTATTAAATATATTTAAGTTCCAAAAGGCAAAATTAAGTTTGTATTTTTATAGTGCTTAGAGAATTCTTTTATATTGTTTGTGGTGTTCATATTTAGTTTTGATTTGTATTTTCTGTCATTCTTTATTGGGAAAGCTGTCTACTGTAATTTTATTGCCTACAGTACATTTACTTTATATTTATGTGTTTTTAAAAAGTGGAAGCCACAGTTCTATATTTTATAAAAATTAATGCTTACACTGTTTCCTCTGAATGTAAAACTAAATACTCGTTTTATTACTTTGTCTTTTACTAAGCATGCTGTTTAAAAAAGTCACAAAAGAAATATTTTACAGTGAGGGGATATTAATTAGAATGCCTACAGAAGACTGACTTTAAATCATTATGGTTTGCTTCTGTTGTAGAGCTGTTTACGATCAGTGCTAGAACAAATAGCAGCATATGGCCAGGTTGTGTTTCGACTCCAGGAGTTTATTGATGAAATCATGGGGCACAGCTCTGAAAGCATGTTACCTGGAAATGGTTCCGTTCCTAAGAAGTCGACAGAAGCACCTTTTAGAACATACCAGGCTTTCATGTGGGCCCTGTACAAATACTTCATTAGTTTCAAAGAGGAACTTACAGAAATTGAGAAGTGCATCATCAATAATGGTATTTAAATATTCTTCCCTTTTACGCATAACACACGTAACTCATATTTTGAATGCCATTTAGGTTAATAATTGATATAAGATTTGAAAATTACATGGCAAATAAGTAATTCTCCTGAATACACTCATTTTTTTAAATTATTTTAAATTTGTATTTTTAAGCCATTCATATCTCTCAAAATCCAAGCAGTATAGAAAGATTTACAGTGAAAATTTTTCGTGCTGCGTTAGTTCCCCAGCCCAGAGACAACCAACTGATCTATTTCTTGTACATCCTTCCAGAAATAACTTAGACATATGCAAGCACATGTATTCATATACACATGCCTAGTAGTCTTTTAACTGCTCTCTTCAAATTGCTTTCTAATTTAAAATTTGAGGAATATACCGTACAAGTATTTAAAGAGCCTCCTCATTCTTTTTTACATATTGAGCATCTTATTGTATGGATGTATCATAGACCAGTCCCCTTTTGATGGACATTTGGGCTGTACCTGATCTTTTCCTGTTGGCAACAGTGCTGCAGTGATAACCACTTACATATAAGTAATTGTACACATGTGCACCAAGTTAGCTATAGCACAAATTCTTAAGAGTGGAATTGCTAAGTCAAAGGGTATGTGATGGCATATGTGATTTTAGTAGATATTGCCACATTGTTCTCCACGGAGGTACAGATAAATAACTTTACACCCTTGCGAGCAATATATATGAGTACCCGTTTGTTCCCAGTCTTGCCAGCAGTGTGTTATCAAACTTTTGGGTCTTCATCAATATGACAGGTGAAAATGGTAACCCAGTGCAGGTTTTCCCCCTTAACTTTTATTTACAACTAATGCAAAAAATAGTGCATTGAAGTCCCATGTTCCCATCACCCAGCATCCTCCAGTGTTGACACCTATAGGACGTTATCAAAACTAGGAAATTGACATTGGCACAGTACATTAACTAGTCTGCAGGTCTGACATGGGTTTCACCAGTTTTGCAGGGCCTTGTTTTTTGCAAGGAGGTAAGCAGTATCTTTCTGCCGTTCTTTTACATTTTATCACATGTGTAGATCTCTATGACTGCCTCCATATTTAGGGTTCAGAGCTGTGCCATCCTGACGAAGGGACTTGCTCTTGTTGCCTTTAGTAGTCACCCTCTCCGCCTCCCCTCACTAAAACAAGAGCCCATTGTAGTCTGTTTTGTATTTGCCCAGAGTAGTTTTATTCTGCATTCATTTTTTATAAGTGAGGTTGAGTATCTTTCTGTATGTTTAAGAATTGCTTGAATTTCCTTTTCCATGAATTGTCACTTCCTTTATTCATTATTTTTCTGCTGAGTTGTCTTTTCCTTCTTTAGGGGGTTCTTTTTGGGGGGAAATCAGTTCCTTGTAACATGAGATTAAAACCTGCCATCCTGGGCTTCCCTGGTGGTGCAGTGGTTAAGAGTCCGCCTGCTGATGCAGGGGACACAGGTTCGTGCCCTGGTCCAGGAAGATCCCACATGCCGCGGAGCGGCTGGGCCCGTGAGCCATGGCCACTGAGCCTGCGCATCCGGAGCCTGTCTTCTGCAACGGGGGAGGCCACAACAGTGAGGGGCCCGCGTACTGGAAAAAAAAAACAAAAAACCAAAAAAAAACCTGCCATCCTCCGGTTTGCCATGCCTTTCCATAAGTAGGTTAGCATTTATATCACATTTTGAATGCAGATATTTTTCCTTGCTAATGAGTTTGATTTCTTGATATTTGCAGATACTACAATAACTCTTGCAATAGTCGTGGACAAGTTGTCACCTCGATTGGCTCAGCTCAAGGTTCTGCACAAAGTGTTTAGTACTGGAGTAGCAGAAGTTCCACCTGACACTCGAAATGTCGTTCGAGCATCTCACCTGCTCAACACCCTGTACAAAGCCATCCTTGAATATGACAATGTTGGAGAAGCCTCTGAGCAAACTGTATGTGGGGATCCTTGTCTAGTCCACCGTGTGTGACTAATTCTGCTCAGCCATAGGAGTGGTCAATAGCCTGTCATAGATATTTGTAAAAATCGTATGTCAGACAGTTGTTGTGAGTTTTCAAATTAGATTCTCAATTTGAGGCTGCAGGAAACTAGCTTTTCATCTATAATTGCCAAGATCACCAGATGGATGAGGCAAGAATAAAACAAAGCATAAAAGCAAGATGTGAAAAATACCTAGCTGATTTTTATAGATATTTGTGATAACTCTTTCTTAAATAAAAATACAGATCTATTATATGAGGTATCTAGAGTAGTCAAATTCATAGAAACAGAGAAGAGAATGGTGGTTACCGGGGACCGGGGGAGAGGAGAAAATGGGATAGGTAATGGGCACAGGGTTTCAGTTTTGTAGCCTGAAAAAGGTTTAGGAGGTCTGTTTTCATAACAATATGAATACATTTAACACTACCAAACTGTACACTTTAGAATGGTTAAGACAGTGTAGTTTATATTATGTATTTTTATACCATAATTTTTTTTTTATGCGTTACGCGGGCCTCTCACTGTTGTGGCCTCTCCCGTTGCGGAGGACAGGCTCCGGACGCGCAGGCTCAGCGGCCATGGCTCACGGGCCCAGCCGCTCCGCGGCATGTGGGATCTTCCCAGACCGGGGCACGAACCCGTGTCCCCTGCATCGGCAGGCGGACTCTCAACCACTGCGCCACCAGGGAAGCCCTTTACCATAATTTTAAAAAATACAAATCTAGACTTTAATCTAGAAAGCCGCATGTTTCTTTGGGCACATAATTTAGGCGTTTTGCCTAGTTTGTTGGTGTGACTCTTTTTCCTCACCATTTTGATACTGCATTTCAATAAAAAGTTGATTTCTTTCAGCTCTGTAATTTCTTTTTATTAGGAACTATAGTAGAACAGAACCACTTCCTTGTTGTTAATGGACATTTTGCTAATAGCACTATTTGGAAAGGATAACCATATACCAGTTTGGACTGTCCAGTTTAGACCTGTTGTCCCTGGGTAACTTTCACTCCTAAGAGGGTCCTGCTATGGACAATATGGTCTTCTCATATTTAGGTGAGGTTTTTCATAAGGATTTTATAGCATATGGTTAGGATTTTTAATTTCTTACTTTGTTTCAAAAAACATAGAAATTGGATCACTTTTTAAAAGGTGCTTCAGAAACGCTCGAACCTCATTTAATCCAGAGACAAGGGAGTTCTGAGAATGGATGTGCGTGCTGCGCTGTCTCCTCAGGTCTCCTTGCTGTTCTCGCTCTGGGTGGAGACCGTGCGGCCCTACCTGCAGACTGTAGATGAGTGGATCGTGCATGGGCACCTGTGCGACTGTGCCCGGGAGTTCATCATCCAGAGGTGAGGGAGGCACAGCAGGAGCTGGCTTTACCTCTCTTCTCCCATGTGGAGATCGTACACTTCTGTTAGCTTCACCTGATCCATAGGCAGGTTCTCTTGCATTTTTATAGAAGACATCAGGTACCAGTGCAAAAATATTTTTCAAGTTTTATGTCAATCACAGCTTTGCTTATTAGCAGATTATATTTTTGAGTGATAGTGTGTTTTTGGCTGGCTGGTATGGTGAAAGGCACACTGAGTTCCTTAAAATGAATTAGGTGATGTCAGATGGCTTCATTAAAGGGAACCAATGGGAATAAATTATCTATGAGACAAAAGGTGTGAAAATATTACAGAATATGCCTCTAATATATTTATTTCTCCTAATTAGCTGCTCTTTTTACCTTTTTAGTATAATATTTAATAAAACAATTAAGGAAAATCTTGATCATCATAAAATCTATGATGATTCCCCTTCACTTAATTGATTTTTCTGAACAGAATCATGGAAACTGCAACGTAGAACTATTTGCAGTCTCTTAACTCAGTCTTAAGTTCTGCACTCTGTACAGATACATGTTTATTGTTTTGTTTTTTAATTTATTTATTTATTTTATTTTTGGCTGCGTTGGGTCTTTGTTGCTGCATGCGAGCTTTCTCTAGTTGTGACGAGTGGGGCCTACTCTTCGTTGCAGTGCGTGGGCTTCTCATTGCGGCGGCTTCTCTTGTTGCAGAGCACAGGCTCTAGGCATGCGAGCTTCAGTAGTTGTGGCTCGCGGGCTCTAGAGCACAGGCTCAGTAGTTGTGGTGCATGGGCTTGGTTGCTCCACAGCATGTGGGATCTTCCCAGACCAGGGCTCGAACCCGTGTACCCTGCATTAGCAGGCAGATTCTTAACCACTGCGCCACCAGGGAAGTCCCTGGATACATGTTTTTATTGATAGCTATCCATTTAACTCATCAGGGAGAGTAACTTAGAGCTACAGAAAGGTAACCCTGTTTACACAGTGCTCATATAAAAGAACTGGCCTTTCTTTAGCTGAATATTGGGTCTCATTATGTCTTGTTTCTTCTGTTGCACATGAGGATTTTTGTAAAAACGGGATTCTGACTATCCTTAGGGGGTGATGAGTACACCTTGTTTCATTGTTAAAATAGTCCAGTGGAAATAGTTGTGGAAAAAAAGATGTGGCATTCTGGAGTTTACTTTCAGAGGAGATGGGTAAACTTTTATTCTACCTCTAAAGAGAACCAAATTAATTATATTTTGTTTAATTCCAATTCAGGAAACTTTCTGCATAGTTAGATTTTACCTATGCCATTCAGAGTATTTGTCCACTTTTCTATGTTAAGCTGAAGTCAGGTAAAACATCTGTCCCATTTTACCTAAAGATTGCATTGTTTTACTAATAATTGATATTACTGTGTTTTGGAATGTTTGGACAACATGCCTAAGCTAGAATAGATACACTGTTGTTTTTAAGGAAGAGAAGTTAAAGTTTAAAATTCTTTTGAATCCCTGTAGAAACAAGAATGTTCCGGTAAATCACAGAGACTTTTGGTATGCAACTTACACACTATACAGTGTATCGGAAAAGACAGAAAACGAAGAAAAAATGAGTGATAACGCTAGTGCGAGTTCTGGCAGTGATCAAGGGCCCTCCAGCAGGCAGCACACCATGGTGTCCTTCCTGAAACCCGTCCTTAAGCAGATCATAATGGCTGGCAAGTCAATGCAGCTGCTGAAGAACCTGCAATGCATGGAGAGCACCACGTGCCAAGCCACAGCCAGAGGTAACCCCTTAGTGATGGAGCAGCTGCTCCAATCTTCACGCTTGCCATTCTGAGATATGACATTATTTTGCAGTTTGAAAATTATCAAAGCCTTTTATTTTCATGGAACTGATCACCATGATCAAATTGATAGATCACGCTGCTCTGACTGAAAAAAGATTGTCCTCGTTGGAAACATTTATCACGGTGTTTGAAAGGCAGTGATAATACGTTCCACGTGCATTTTACTTATTCTTGATGCCTTAGGACTGGTCCTTTAACAATAATTCTCTGGTATTTCTTAATGCAGAGCAGCATTTGGCACCTGAGGACATGAACTCTGGCAGATAGGAATTTGTTGGTGAGCGGTTCAGACTTGATCATAGATTTTGAGAAAATCTTGATATAATTTCTGGTCTTTTTGGATGTAATTTAAGCAATATACTTAAGGTTTTATCAACTGACTAAAAAGGCTTTGAGAGGTATAGATGTGACCTTAGTTGTTTTGTTTGTAAATCATCTTAATGTTACGTTAATTAGTTTAAATTATTATATCTACTTTAAGTAATATTTTCACTTTGTGGAATGTTTCCTTTTTAACTGAATACTAAAACGTAAACAACTTTCCAGGGCCACTGTTCAAAGTGTTTTTCCCAATGTAATTATGACTCCTATTAGTGTTATCATAGTGCTATCTAGTATAATGGTAACTTTACTTTCAGGCTTCCTGCTTAAGCTGTTACTCTGTTCAGAAAAAAACTAGCTTATACTTTGAATGTTTAACCATGAACTTTGCAATTGTCTAACAGAGGTTATAAAAATGTTTAGTTGTACTAAGGGTACTATACTGTAAGGGTAACGAAACAGGGATAGACCTTCATAGGCCAAAGGAAAAATATCAGGCTATAATATATTTAGATAAGTTTACTTAATATTTCTTAATGTTAGTTATTTACTAGAACATAATGCACCTTACACATTTCTTTATGTTTCAGATGCAGAAAGAAAAAGTCTATATACCCTGTTTCTGGAGTCTGTGCAGTCTCGTCTTCGACACGGAGAAGACTCCACTGCACAGGCCCTCACTGAGCAGCAGGCCACCAGAGAGACCCTCATTAAGATGCAGTCCATTGCCGAGAGGCATCTTGAACTGGATGATGTTCATGATCCGCTGCTGGCGATTAATTTTGCAAGGTGATGCGCACCTGCAGGATTTTCAGTGATTGAAATGGCAGAATCTGTGCTGCAATATTTAGTAACTGTTTATCTCTGCCAGGTAGGGCTTTCCAGCCTTAAAAATAGAAACCTTTGTAGCCTCTCCTTTCTAATGAATGAAATACAAGAATATATTGCGTTCACTTATTTCAGATACATAACTTAGCCTCATTATTTGTGAAAGTCCACAGATTATCATGAGCCCTAGGCCCATGGGCAGCGCTGTCACTCATACAGAAGACGCTCATGGAAGTTAGGGGTCCTGGGACATGTTGAGTCAGACCCTCCCGATGTATCTTGGCCCTTAGGGGCTTTTAGATAATTGCCCCAATGAAATAAATTATTAGTACCCACACAATACCCTGTTTATTGTCTAATGGCCGTCATTCACTACTTTCAACCCTAAGGGCTAGAAAGACCTACTCAGTACTTGATCTTTTAGGCAGAAGCAACTCTGTGAAGGTCTGCTTCACACAAAGAATGCTTTGAGGAAAAAGATTTTTATTTCTGTAATAGTTGGTAATTTTACGACTAAAGGTAAATATGGGGCTCCAGAGTTTTGATTTAAGAGAATTCTATTGAGATGAATGAATAAAGAACGTGTGGTGTATATGTATACAGTGGAATACTACTCAGTCGTTAAAAAGGATGAAATTCTGCCATTTGCAGCAATATGATGGACTTAGAGGGTATTACGCTTAGTGAAGTAAATCAGATGGAGAAAAACAAATAATGTATGATATCACTTGTATGGGAAATCTAAAAAATACAGGACTTCCCTGGTGGGTCAGTGGTTAAGAATCCGCCTGCCAATGCAGGGGACGTGGGTTCAATCCCTGGTCCAGGAAGATCCCACACGCTGCGGAGCAGCTAAGCCCATGAGCCACAACTACTGAGCCCGTGTGCCACAGCTTCTGAAGCCCACGTGCCTAGAGCCCACGCTTCGCAACAAGAGAAGCCACCGCAATGAGAAGCCTGTGCACCGCAATGAAGAGTAGCACCTGCTCGCCGCAACTAGAGAAAGCCCACGCGCAGCAACGAAGACCCAACGCAGCCAAAAAATAAATAAATAACTTTTAAAAATAAAAAATACAAGAAACTGGTGAATATGACAAAAAAGAAACAGACTGACAGATATAAAGAACAAAATATTGGTTTACCAGTAGGGAGAGGGAAGGGGGAGGGGCGAGATAGGGGTGAGGAATTAAGAGATAACAAATTACTATGTATAAAATAAATAAGCTACAAGGATATATTGTACAGCACAGGGAATATGCCAATATTTTATAATAACTATAGAGTATAACCTTTAAAAATTGTGAATCACTATGTTGTACACCTGAAACTTACATAATATTGTAAATCAGCTGTACCTCCATTAAAAGACAAAAAAAGAATTGATGTCTTTTTTTAAAAAGAGAATTCTGTTGACAGCAAGTCTTAAAAAGAAGACTCATATTTTTATATTAAAGGTTGTATTTGGAACAGAGTGACTTTCACGAGAAGTTTGCTGGTGGAGACATATGTGTGGACAGATCCTCAGAATCTGTGACTTGCCAGACGTTTGAATTAACGCTGAGATCTTGCCTCTATCCTCATATTGACAAACAGTATCTAGATTGCTGTGGAAACCTCATGCGAACTCTAAAAAAAGATTACAGGTACGAGGAGTGGTTTCATTTGGGAGGTAGTCGGTAGTTTATTGTACTTTAAGAATAGCTGAAGTTATTTTTAAACCTAGATTTCAAGCTAATTAGAGTAGGGAATGGATAGGCAATAAACAATTTTCTTTTGAGAAGATCAGTAGACCATCAGTGTTTTCCTAACTTTATTGTGAAATTTGTTTCTGAGAATTTATCCCAAATGAAATACAGAAAAAGCTTGTTACACAAAAATGCTTGTCACGAAGTTTGCTCTTAGAGAAAAAACATGAAATTACTTAGTCATGGATGACTAGTTCTTTAAATTGTGGCATATCCATAAATATGCACATCCATATTAAAATATGGCATATTCATTTCCATGTATGAACTTTGTAAAGTTCATACAAATTATGTTTATACAGAGTTTTAAATAATGTAAAGTTTCTTAAATCTTAAAAGATAGGATATATAATATGGTAGGAACTATTTTTTTTAATGCATGGAAAAAAAGACTGGGAAGAAATACCCTAAATATTAACAGTGGAAATTCATCATGAATAGTAGATTTGGATTAACTTTTTTTATTACACTTTTGTGACTTTGCCAAATTTTCTTCAATGTTATAGAAAAATAACTTCTTTCTGATTATTAAAAGTAAACCATATGCTGTTTTTATTATTTTTGAAAATCTTTAAGATGTATTAGTATTTCTAATTTTAGTAAATGTACAGTGTAAACGCATTTCACTAAAAATGATACCTGATCCTGATCTAGAATCCTATCTTATGAGCCTAAGATTTTTCTGTCACTTATTTTCTCTTCATTCAGGTTGGTTGAGTACTTACAGGCCATGAGGAATTTCTTCTTAATGGAAGGGGGAGATACCATGTATGACTTCTACACGTCAATTTTTGATAAAATAAGAGAAAAGGAAACCTGGCAGAATGTGTCTTTTCTTAATGTCCAGCTTCAAGAAGCAGTAGGACAGCGTTATCCTGAAGACAGTTCACGGTAAAATATGGGAGGACCTTTTATTTTAAATATTATAAGATAATCCATGTGTCACGAACTCTTCTCTTTTATATGTTATCTTATTTAATCCTCACACCAACCCCTATGAGTTTTACTAATGTTATTTTACACATTAGAAAACTGAGGCAGGGACTTCCCTGGTTGTCCAGTGGGTAAGACTCCAGGCTCCCAGTGCAGGGAGCCCAGGTTCGATCCCTGGTCAGGGAACTAGATCCCACATACCGCAACTAATAGTTCATATGCCGTAACGAAAAAGATCCCTCATGCCACAGCAAAGATCCCACGTGCTACGACTAAGACCTGACACAGCCAAATAAATATTTTGAGGGAAAAAAAAGCTGAGACAGCAGTGACTTGCCCACTGAATGAGAGGAGATGTGAGATGGCACCGTGTGGTCTCTCAGGGTCTGATGGCCTTGCTCACATGGCTGGAGTCCATACTTCCCTGACTTTGTCTTTTTTCCTAAGTAATTTACTGTAAGTATCTTCTTTTTTATAGCTAAACCCATTATTTAAACAGGAGTTCAGTAGCTGCCTACTAAGTGCTTGGTAGATGCACGTGTAACAGACTTACAAGCTAAAAAAATTCTGACTAGCCTGTGACATGGAATGAATTGGCTAGACTCGTAAATCACACACCGACCCTTACATCTCTGGTTGTAAGGCTAACTCCTGCCTTGGCCTTCAAGTTAACCTTCGGTGGGCTGCATCCAGGCATCGTCACAGGTGCCTCTGTATCCTGGGAGAGTCACGTCCTTTCTCAGCACAGTGACAGAACTGCTCTGAGGAGTGAAGGAAATAAGTGCCTGGCTCAGGAACATTTCCATGCTCTATGGTAGCTGCATTCTGTTGAGAGTCACACTCAGACTAGTTGGGCAGGAGTGGATGAAGCCATGTGTGACACCTTTGCTTTAGAAGCAGACCCCATTCTTTTTGTGTTTGTTTGTTTTTTTAACATCTTTATTGGAGTATAATTGCTTTACAATGGTGTGTTAGTTTCTGCCCCATAACAAAGCGAATCAGCCATACACATACATATATCCCCATATCTCTTCCTTCCTACGCCTCCCTCCCTCCCACCCTCCCTATCTCACCCCTCCAGGCGGTCACAAAGCACTGAGCTGATCTCCCTGTGCTAAGCGGCTGCCTCCCACCAGCTATCGGTTTCACACTTGGTAATGTATATACGTACATGCCACTCTCTCACTTTCAGACCCCATTCTTGCCCACACACTTGCATATGCCTGCTCTCCAGGGTGAGAACAGCTTCTCCCGCCACCAGACACACACACACACACACACACACACACAACACACACACACACACACACACTCCCTCTCCCTCTCTCTCCCTCTCTCTCTCTGTCTCTCTGTCTTTCCCCACCCTCTCTCCTGCCACCCCCAAGAGTGTCCATCTCCTGAGCCTCTCGCTGAACTCTACCAGGACTAGGCACCTGCCAAATACAGTTAACCTTCCCTGACTTTGTCTTTTTTCCTAAGTAATTTACTATAAGTATCTTCTTTTTTATAGCTAAACCCATTATTTAAAAATTTTGCCCCCCTTCTTTATTTCTAAAACCTGATTTCTATTCTGGAATATATGCTTAGAAAAATATGGAATATCTGCATTCCTTTTATGAAATGTCTTTTTGGAATATATAAATTAAATAACTCAAAGTGCTAAATAACTAAAACTTATATTTCTTTATCTAGTCTATCTATATCTTTTGAAAATGTTGACACAGCTAAGAAGAAACTCCCTGTTCATATCTTAGATGGTCTGACCCTGAGCTATAAGGTATGTGCTGATACTCTAAGAACATTTTCTATTAAAATTAAGGCATACAAGGGACTTCCCTGTCGGTCCAGTGGTTAAGACTCCGCACTTCCAATGTAGGGGGCGCGGGTTCGATCCCTGGTCAGGGAACTAAGATCCCACATACTGTGCGGCACAGCCAAAAAAAAAAGAATTTGAGACATATGAGTAATAGGTTACTTTCTATTCTAATTTTCTGTTTTTGTTTTCATAGGTCCCATGGCCTGTGGACATTGTTATAAGTTTGGAATGTCAAAAAATTTATAATCAGGTGTTTCTTCTCTTATTGCAAATAAAATGGGCAAAATATAGTCTGGATGTTTTACTATTTGGTGGTAAGATTTGTTTTCAACAGATAAATTATAATTTAATTTTAGCACTGAAAATAAGGTTGGTAGTCTTAGGTCATTTTTTATATATACACAAGTGCCAAAATGATATGTATTTATGGCCATAGCTTTACAGACATCAGAATTAATTTCCCTGAATGAGTACAGTTAATCTGAAATACAATAACTAAATTAGGAATTTAGCCAGAATAAAAATTCTTAGGTTGGGCTTCCCTGGTGGCACAGTGGTTGAGAGTCCACCTGCCGATGCAGGGGACACGGGTTTGTGCCCCGGTCTGGGAAGATCCCACATGCCGTGGAGCGGCTGGGCCCGTGAGCCATGGCCGCTGAGTCTGCGCGTCCGGAGCCTGTGCTCCGCAATGGGAGAGGCCACAACAGTGAGAGGCCCGCGTACCGAAAAAAATAAAATAATTCTTAGGTTATGTGAAAAAGTTTTAATGACAAGTTAATAGGACTTTGTTTTTATATTTTTGATGACAGTGATAATCAGGGTGATATGGCAGCTTTAACTGCTTCACCTTCCAGATAGGGAGGATGGGGTCCCTGCTGTGCATCCAGCCGAGTGCCCTTTACAGGGCAGACGACCACACCATTGCAAGTCCTGCTCTGTGCAGTAGTGCAGGTGGGGTCTGAGTGGATGCTCTTCCCACCCCCTCTCCTCTTCGTTCCTTTACAGAACTAGCTAGTCCTGCTGAAAAACCACAACTTGAAGGACTCTTAGGTGGACAAGACACAGCTGCTAATTTTGGACCACAGAAGGAGCCAGTAAGACAGCAGATTCATCGTATGTTCCTCTTAAGAGTGAAGCTCATGCACTTTGTGAACAGCTTACACAACTACATCATGACCAGGGTTCGTGTCTGTCCATCCACTCAGTTCTGTCACCGTGTATACATCTGTTCGTGGAGAATTACTTGTAATATATTTATAAATACAAACAAGCACACAAGATACTTAATAGACTGTAAATGTGAAGATAGCACATACTAAAAACTTGATCATAAAATAACATGGCAGCAGGGGGAAGTGTTTTTTAAAACATGCCAGAGCACATGTATCCAGACACTGTGTCTCTCCTGTCTAGTGACCCCTTGGGATGACACACCCAGAGCGCCTCTTTTGGACTTGCCATCAGAACTTGCTATATAGTCCTTTAAATGTCAGCAGTGGGAACAGGGCTGTCCCTGGAAAATGGCTTCAATTTTTTGTAATGGAAGCCTAAAAACAAATCTGTCAGGCTCGTATGGGGTGTAAGGAGGAAAATGCAGCCAGATTATATACTTTTTTTCTTAAATATAAGAAGTAACTCGTAGAGTAAATAAAACTGCTTTTCTTACACATATTAAAACCAGTTCTAGAGGAACTTCTGAAGAGGAGTTCAGATGTTTGAACAGTAGCAGTGTTATTCGAGGACAGTATTCATTGGGATTATAATGGTTGCTAAAAAAGAATTTGTAGTCATTCTGGTAGATAGGTTCTAAGAACCCACTTTTGTTTGGATGAAGTGAGCCTTTGAAGCCTGTGTTTTATACATGATACACATGGCAGAGGTGCTCTCTTTCCCGTGCACTAGTGCCCTTCAGAGGACCAACCTTAAGCCCTTAATTGTTGAGAGTAAATGGTTAAGTTTTTGTTTAATTTGTTTTTTGTTTTCTACTTGAAGTACAGTTATGTTCCTTTTAAAGAAAGACCATTATGTAAGCAGTGGAATTTATAAAAACATATAAATTCAATTTATCTGGTGACTTTTTTAAAAAAATCAATGCATATCCTATACAGTTCATATACTTGCCCCTCCACACAGGAGCAGTCTGTTAGTCCAGAGTGAGGCATTCCCTCCCTGTGCAAGTGAATGTAGAAGAGGTTGGTAAAAAAAGTTTTGTGTGTGGCACATTAGTTCTCAAAGAAAAAAATCTATTGATTAAATTTGTCATCTTTCAAGATTCTTCACAGTACAGGGCTGGAGTTTCAACATCAAGTCGAAGAAGCCAAGGATTTAGATCAATTGATTAAAATTCACTATAGATACTTGTCAACCATCCATGATCGATGTCTGCTGAGAGAAAAGGTATGTGAGGTGTCACCTGTGAACTTGGCCACTGAGGCAGGAATGAAGCCAGCCAAGGGAAGTTGTCTCTCTACTTTGGAATTTTATACTTATTAAGCTTCTGATCTGCAAAATATTTTTTTGACATCTTTATTAGAGTATAATTGCTTTACAATGGTGTGTTAGTTTCTGCTTTGTAACAAAGTGAATCAGTTATACATATGTTCCCAGATCTCTTCCCTCTTGCGTCTCCCTCCCTCCCACCCTCCTTATCCCACCCCTCTAGGTGGTCACAAAGCACCGAGCTGATCTCCCTGTGCTATGCGGCTGCTTCCCACTAGCTATCTACCTTACGTTTGGTAGTGTATATATGTCCATGCCTCTCTCGCGCTTTGTCACAGCTCACCCTTCCCCCTCCCCATATCCTCAAGTCCGTTCTCTAGTAGGTCTGTGTCTTTATTCCTGTCTTACCCCTAGGTTCTTCATGACATTGCAAAATATTCTTTAAGGAAGGACCAGATCAAATAGGTTACAAATTTGTACCATATGACTGGAAATTACATATAAGAGAAACAGCTGACAACTTTATTGTGACAGTCTGCACTCAGCACTGTGTTTGGATTCAATAAGAAAATTTTATCCACAGTTATGGAATAATAGTGCTTTGGTCAGGAAATGTGTCCAGCTTGATGTGAATATATTAAGTCATCTTACAGCCATTGGAATAACTTGCCCCATTTCACTGGTGAATTCAAATGGCTGTCCCAGGAAAAGGTAGCTTGCTGGCTCTGTTGGTCAGACTCTGCTGCTGATATACCTGTACTGTGGGTGCGGTAGGCGTGTGGTCCAATTCCAAGTGCATTTTGTTCAGAGCCTAGTACCCTTCCTTATACCTAGAAGGCAATGATTGCACTGAGCTTTTTCTGTGACTCATTTAAATTAGGTGAAAGTGTTGGTGTCAGTGTCCAAACATGGTCACAGAGCCTATGTTCTTCCATGGCTTTCTCTCCAGGTCAGTTTTGTGAAGGAAGCCATCATGAAGGTGTTGAACTTGGCCCTCATGTTTGCAGACGGTTGGCAGGCTGGCCTGGGGGCATGGCAGTAAGTACGCAGCTTGTGGGGCCTCTGTGCTGTGACCATTTCAGTTTCACTTTTAGCTGGCTTCATTCTGGGAGCCTTGTTTTTCTTCTTGGCAACACATCACATACACTTATAATTATGGAAAGAATTGAAGAATTGAATTTGTTCATCTAAACTAGGCAACATCAAAATTATGCAATTCTTTTCTGAGCGGTAAAACAAGAGAAATCTGAAGTCTTTTGATTAGAACAAGCAAATATCCTTAAATTACATTCCTGTTGTATAGGTTTGCTAAATTTTTGTTAATGGATGCCTTCGAGCATACACAGAAGCGGGCACGGAGCATAACAGACCCTGGGGTCCATCACTCCACTTCAGCAGATGCCAGTGACAATCAGTTCTGTTTTGTGTTTACTGCCCACTCCCACTCCCATTCACTCAATTATTTTAAACCAAATTCTGGACATCATGCTAGATCCTCGTCCAAAATTGTATTTTAGAGAGCTCTAAAAGAATGATTGTATATTTTACTTGTAGGGTGTTAGCTCTAAAAGAATGATTGTATATTTTACTTTTAGGGTGTTTATTATCCACACCTATCACATAGAAAGAGGACCCAGGAGCTCTTTCTTCCTATCCAGAGTACCATCCTCTACTGTTACCTTGAATGTGCGGCTCAATAGTTTGTCCCTGTCTTGTTTATAAAATTAATGCAATGCTGCTATTATTACTTCCTTGAAATATATTTAAAAGAGCAAGTCTGGTTGACTGGGCTCTTGGGATAATAGCTTGTACTTAGCTGGTATTAGTAAGGAGCCGAAAGTTCGTTATAGCACTAATCTAAGATCTTAACATATGGCTGTGTCAGAATACTCTGAATGGTAGATAAAATTCCTCATTGCAGGGGTGAGAACAGAAGTCTTACTTTATTATTGCTGTCTCAAGCGTGTACAGCAGACTTCCGCCTCCATGTCACTGTCAGGTGGAGGAGAAGGTAATAACACTGCTGCATATTGTTGGCTAAAATTGAGCTGTTTCTTCAACAAGGGGGTGAGGAGGACTTAAGAGGCATATTAACCATCACAGTTTATGGAAATTAACTGATCTTGATTCACATTTAAAGCAGAAAGTGAAAAATTTTAAAGCAAGGTGAAATTTTTAGGCAAATGATATGGTGGCTATGATTTTAAAGGAGTATTTATCTTTAGTGTGTACACACTGAAATATTTATGACTGAAATGCTATGATGTCTCAACTTTGCTTCTAAAGATACGGGGCTAAGGGTATAATTGGGACTGCCTGCAGGGGGGTGACTACTGAAGCTGGGTATGGGTGCTTGCTATTTCCCGTAATAACAGTTTTCTAGTAAGTTTAAAATGTAAGGTTTTATATCTTTAATGTGCTGTTTATTTGAAAGAAGGTGTGCTTGTGAAAAGTAAAAGTATAGAACTGTACAATAGAAAAGGGAATATCCTTAGTTATCCTCACTCGAGAACTCACTACCATCCTGAAGCAGCAGTTTTATATCCTAATGACACTTTCCTTCAGACTCTTTGAAAGTTTGGCAGGAAATTTTATATTTTATTTTAGAATCTTTAGAGTTAGGATTCTACATAATTAACCTGAAGCACATTTGAAATTACTCCAAAGGTATTTTATAGCCTACCTAGTAACTCCTTATGCATTTACCTAAATTGAAATTTACTTTCTTTCCTAGAATGGAATCTATAGAGAAAATGGAGTCTGATTTTAAAAACTGCCATATGTTTCTTGTAACCGTTTTAAACAAAGCTGTCTGTAGAGGATCCTTTCCCCATCGTGAGTATTATGTTAAAATATTACTGCTTTTATATTTTCTGGTAACTAAGTCTACCTGTTATTGTTTTGGTACTGATCTCATGAAGAATTAGAATTTTTCACCACTTCGAACCTGGAAAGTCCCTCAGCAGTTGAATTGTTTTTCCCAAATTACAGTGGGGTGAGTGAATCAGTTGTAAAACATTGAGACTGAAGATTTTGCTTTCTAGTATATCATGTGTTACACCAATGGATTTCTAAAACCATTGTTAATTAAAGCAGATGGCAGAATAGGTTTCAGTACACTTCATTGTCATGTGTAGCCTTTGTAACTATTCCTTTTCAAAAGATAGGGTTTGTGGGGGTGGGGGGGGGTGTTTGTTTTTTGTTTTTTTAGCAATTTTAAAATTCCCAAGGCTGCCTCTTAAACAAGGAAATGCAGGCCTGACGGTTCAGTACACAGACAGTGTGTGAAGCAGACAGAGGTCTGTGGGGTGAGTCATGGGGAGAACACAGTCATTTAATCTACAGACACAAAGGACTAAGTAGTATCTCTTGCAGAGCTTTTTTGGGAAAAGTATGCAGGACTGATTTGTTCCCTATTTCTGTATGTTCAAATTGTGACATGCTCATTAAAAGTAGCTGAACATTTTTTAAAATACTGTTAAAGTAACGAGTGAACATAGAATAAACAAACAAAAACATATCATCAGAAAGTTGTGAATGCAAAGAAATCTAAATAAATTCTGGGATGAGATGAGCCCTTCAGTGCTGACCTGCTGCACCCACAGTTCAGGTAGGCGGGGCAGTGACCGGCCAGAGGCACATAATATTTGCCAGGATAGAGAAACTCGTTGTTGGCGTGGCAGACTGGAATCCTAGAGGAGCGCACGCAGGGCCAGTCCTCCTGACCCCCAGCCCTCCCCGAATGCTCTGCGTAAGTGGTGAAGAAGCTGGGGGCCGGCCAGGCAGGAAAACAGAGAAAGTTCTGATCTCAAAGTGCTTACTTAGATCCCTATATTCCTGTGTCGTGTGACTTCTACAACGAAGAGCCATTTGTTTATTACGCAAGTATTTAAAAACAAATTACTGTTGTAAGCCCCTACTGCCACCTCTCAGCCTCCCCCATTTTTACCCCTGGCCAAAAGAAAAAAACCATACTGTGTTAGAAATGTGTTAGAGGAAACATCGATACATTTGTCCATTTTTGCACTGGGTGACTGTTAGGCAAGGAGATTCCACTCATAGCTCAGAACATGGTGTTTTGTTATGAATTGAGGCCAGATTTTATGACATTTTGAAAAATGTGATTTGCTCAGCGTAATGCCCAGATTTTTCTTGTTTTCAAAACTAAAATGATCTGAAATAGAAATAAATCATACTTTCTCAATTGTATTTAATAAATGATTATCATCTTTATTGTATGTTAAGAGTAATGAGTATTTTAATTAAAAATAGAAAATGTCTCTAAATACTTTTCAAGACATTTATTAGAGCCTATTTAGCCATTTTCAAACATTTAAACCTATTTTATTAACCTGTTTTTATTCTTCCCACAGTGGAATCTCTAGCACTGTCACTCATGGCTGGCATGGAGCAAATATCTTCAGTGTAGTAAATGCCTCAGATTTAATCTTCATACATATACATTTCCACCACATGCAGCTGCGAAACGGGAGTCTATTTTGGTTTGTTTTTAAAACTGTTGTCTACTGTCTAGACAAGTGGGTTTTATGTGTTTTCTCTGGAGATTATTGGTTAGTATATTGGGTTATGCATATAAAGCTGTATCAATAATGCAGAATGTGTATAGGCTGTTTACACTTATATTTCCTACTATAAGCTATAGATTTATGGTATTGATACCTTTAAATATAAAATAATTGTTTTTGAAAATGTAATTATTAATATTAAAAATAAATTAAAGCACTTTATTCCCCTTTTGCTTAGCCAGAGAAATGTTGGGCTTTTTTTGTATGCCTGGGAAGTTCCAAAATGGAAAATAGCTTCCACCAGTGTCAATAAATGTAAAAGCCCGCTGTTGATACATCCTATTGTATGGCTTTTGTGAGCTAGCCACAATTAATTAAAACTATATTTACTGTTCAGTTTTCCTACATTTTCTTTATATACTTCTTGGCATGTCTCTAGCATTTATGACTCAGCGCTGTATTTACTAATTTTTTTAAAAACAACTACTGAAGTCCACGTAGCCTCAGAGCTGAGCACCAGGGGCCTCTGCCCAATCTCAGTCGTTTTACAGCATCAGCATTTCCTGCATGCAGATGGCAAAGTCAGCTAATAAGCCCTCCTGGGAATGAGCCCAGGTCTCAGGCTTTACTTTGAAGTCTTGGAAGAAATTCACTGAGGAGGCCTTCAAATGCCAGGGATGAATAGTTACTTCCAGGTCTCAAGAAAACACTGCAGTATAACCTAACAGCTGTAAGATATGAGAAGTATTTCTTGATCTGGTGCTTTAAGTCAAAACCCTGTAGAAACTGATGGAAGCATATGCTCGCATAAAGCAGTCATGATGGAGTCAAGGTTCAAACAATGATGGCCTGGCTCTTTTGGTAAAGTTATTTATGCATAGCAAAAATCATCACATCAAACATACCAAAACATAATTCTTTCATAAACTGAATTATGTTTATTATCAGTGTTTCTAAACCTGGGATAGAAGATACATTTATTTATAGGATATTTAGGAAAGTAAATATTTTCATTTAAAAAAATGAGTATTTGGAATTTGTTGTTATCTTAGACTGATTTTATACTGTATTTGTTCTATTCTCATGACTTTAAGAGTTTCCAAGGGAAGATTAGCAAAGTTTAAATTGGGGGAAGAATAGACTTCACAAAGTGTCACCAGTTGGTTTCTTTGGGAAGGAGCCTCCAAGATGCAGAGTGCCCAGTGGGAGGAAGGGAAAGGGCGATGAACTGGCTGTAGAGAAATCCAGCCCTGCCGGGCTGAGACAATAGGCTTCTGTCCCCCACCTTCATCAGTCCTTGGTTGTGGGTCCCTAGGGCAAGCATGACCTCTCCAGCTGAGGCCATCCCAGGAGCAGCGACACTGCAGCTATGTGCTGGCAGTGCACCAGCACATCAGCTACACTCATCGGGTGATTCTTGAGTCATCTAAATAAAGGACTTTTACGCTAACTCTAAGTAAGAACTGCTCCTTGACTAGTTTGTGTGGGAAAGTTAATGCTGTGATGTACATTAAATCGCCTTCTCCTCTGTGTGGAATAGATGGGATCTCTTTTACTTAATTTTTCTTCTGGTTCTGTTTGGACCTTTAATCTTATGGTTTTCCAGTTGAGCATGTTAGGAGCTTGGAAGTCATCACTCCCATCCTTGGAACAAGAAAAAAGCTGAACAAAATGAAGATCAAGGGCTTCCCTGGTGGCACGGTGGTTGAGAGTCCGCCTGCTGATGTAGGAGACGCGGGTTCACGCCCCGGTCTGAGAGGATCCCACATGCCGCGGAGTGGCTGGGCCCGTGAGCCATGGCCGCTGGGCCTGCGTGTCCGGAGCCTGTGCTCCGCAACGGGAGAGGCCACAACAGTGAGAGGCCCACGTACCACAAAAAAATAAATAAAATTTAAGAAAGGTCCTCTCCACTCCAAGATTTTATAAAATTTCACATTATTTCCCTTAGGAACTTTTAAGTTTTCATTTTTATATTTAACTGTTCCATCTAGAATTTATCTTGATGTAAAATATAATGTGTAAGATCAGCTTGGGAATGATTTCCCATGTGAACGGATCCAGGAAAGCCTCCTTGAGAGGTGACATTTGAAAGTCATGTCTTATCAGTCATGTAAAAGGTGGGGATGGGAAGAATGAGCCTGGTGTGTCCATGACAAAGCAAGACCTGCGTGGCTAGTGCACAGAGAGCAAGGGGCATGTCAGGAGATAGGCTTGGAGAGGTAGTTGGGTGGAGAGGGGAGTCCAGGAGGAGCCCCTGTGGACGGGAGCTGGTGCCACTGACAGGGCTAAAACTGTGTGTGCTACTCTACTCGGCAGTGGCCTTCCAATTGGAGTTTTTGTACCCTGGGGTACATGAAGACTCTCCAGGTATTTTATGGGCATGAAAAATTTAAGAGAATCTCTGTATCTACCAATCCTAGAATTAGGATTCAGAAGTGACGTGGTTGGCCTGGGCTAACACCTATGAAATTTAAAAATGAAGTCAGACATACTCTGATAGGAAGTAATCTGACTTAGCTCATTAGCTCAGTCAGAGAATGGTTTTGCCAGTGAGGACTGGTTTTGCAATTATGTTAAACTTGGGGATATTTGGCATAAATTGCCTAGGTAATGTGTAGCTTTAAAAATTTAATGAAGACATATTGAAAGCATTTGTGATAAACCAACAGAGCAGAAACTATAGCCTTTGCAAAGTTAAGAGAAAATGTTTGAAGACCACTGAGTTAGAACATAGGCTCAGCTTCTGTAACAAAGAGACCAGAACACATTTCCATGAGGAAAGCGAAGTTCATTTCTCTCCCGTGATAGTGCAGAGGTCCAAGTGGGGTTCAAGGTGGCCGAGTGGTTCTACACCATGAGGTTGAGGACAGAGGTCCCTTCTGGCTTCTTATTGCCAATGATGTTGCCCTTGTTTGAATAGCCCAGGCCAGCTGGCAGCCCTCTGTCTACCTTTCAGCCCACAGAGGAAGAGAGGAAGCAGAGGGCAAGCATCTGTCCTACGTGTCACACCTAGTTGCAAGGAGACTGAGAATTTAGTTAAGGTACCTAGAGTTCCGGCCTTTTTCAAATACTGAGATATAATTTACCTACGCTTATTCACTTTTATCAGAGATTGATCTGAGACCTGATCCAAATTCTCTATCTCAGAAAATGCCCTGCATACTTCCACTGGTGCAGGTGTGAGTTTGCAGTAGGACTTCATGTGCCGTAGATGGAGAGAATATACAGTTGAGAAGAAACCAGTTGAGTCTTTGACAAGCAATGTGGTCTGGTAGGATGGATTGGAATGTGAAAGCTGCGAATGAAAGATCAGTCACTTATCCCAACAATTTTTTCCCCCAGTCCTGCCCAGATTTTGCTGAGAAGGTGGCAGTAGATAAAAAGCTGGGAGTGTAGTAGTCCTGTGCCTTCTCAGAGTGATTGTATTCTGGAGCCCTGTCAAAGCCAAATCCGAATGTGAACCAAAAGTATCTGAAACTGCAGCCCAACCCCTCCTAGTTCAAATATTCACAAGATTAAAGAGGTGGTGGTATTAGAGGCTAGAGATTGGGAACCACAGCCTCAATATTAGTGCAGCTCATCTGCAATTCAGTTCAAACCTAGGAGGAATCTGTAGAATCCTTTCCTGTCACCAAATATAGGACTCAAGATTCTGACACTCCCATTCTGATGTGTGTGTTTTCCCCCACACTACAATTCTGACACCAACTCGCTGTCATAATTCAACTCAGTTCTGACATTATCCACCTGCAGATAGTGTCAGATCCCACAGGTTAAGGGCTCAGTCCTACAGTACTGCTGTGTACCCCACTTCAGATGCCAATCACAAGTCCGGGTTGTCGCCTGCTCTTCTGACTGATCGGCTGTACATCGGAGGTGCCCACGACCCCCTCCTTGGGTTTGATTTGCTAGGATGGCTCACAGAACTCAGAGAAACATTTTACTTACTAGATTACCAGTTTATTATGAACTAATATAATTTAGCAGCAGCCAGATGGAAGAGGTACATAGGGCAATGCACGGGGAAAGGGTGCGGAGCTTCCATGCTCTCTGAGCGCAACACTCTCCCTGCATCTCCATGTGTTCACTAACCCGGAAGCACTCTGAAGCCCATCCTTTTTAGGTTTTTATGGAGGCTTCACTACATAGACGTGATTGATTAAATTATTGGCCATTGGTGATGAACTCAAGTCTCCAGCCGCTCTCCCCTCTAATCACATGGTTGGTTCCTCTGGTGACAAACTGTCATTCTTAGGTTACCTAGGCTAGGGGCTTTCAAAAAGTCACCTCATTAACAAAAGGAAACTGGAAAAATGTCTGTGAAGTGTTGAGGAAGACTGCAGGTTCTAATGATGGCAGAGTAGTGCATATCGGACTAATATTTTTACCAGTAGTGATAAAGTCTAGACAAAATGTTTACAGTGGTACTAAAAAATAAAAGACACCTTTGTTGCTCTCATCACAGGAAATCCTAAGGATTTTAGGAGCTCTTTGTCAGGAACAGGGATAAAGACCAAATATATATTTATTATAAAACACAGTATCACAAGGACAGAATTGCATTCTCTAGGAAATTAAAGCAATATTATACTACAGTGTCCAATGTTCTTTTTATAGACAATATCTAGATTACCATTTTAAAACTTAGAAGATGTGTAACTGTCACCATATATAACAAAATGGGACCCATAATCAAGGAAAAACATAGTCAATAGAAGCACACCCACAGTTAATTCAGTTATTAAAATTACCAGGCAAGTACTTTGAAATAATTTTATGATTGTGTTGAAGAATTTGCAGGAACAGATGACATACATGGTGAAGAAGACAGGTATTTCAAGTAGATAAATGGGAAGTCTAAAAAAAAAACTAAAATATACCTCCCGAAATTTTAAAATTTATTAGATGGATCTATCAGCAAATCTGCTGAGACTGAAAACAAGAAGGTTAATAAACTTGAAGACATTACTAAAAATTACAGGAAGAAAGAGAAAAATTGGGAATGAAAAAGTATCACTAATTTTGTGTGATAATATCATATAATCTAACATACATGTAATTGATGACCCAGAAGGAAAAGACAGAATGTGTCAGAAAAATATTTTAAGAAATAATGGCTGAGGGACTTCCCTGGTGGTCCAGTTGTTAAGACACCGTGCTCCCAATGCAGGGGGCCTGGGTTCCGTCCCTGGTCAGGGAACTCGATCCCGCATGCTGCAAATAAAAGATCCCGTGTGCCGCAACTAAGGCCGTGCACGGCCAAATAAATAAATAAATATTTAAAACAAAAAAGGAATAATGGCCAAGCCCTGGTTGGTTTGGTACCCGGGGACATGGATCTAGGGTGCAGTTGCAGGGTCGCCTGCCTGTTACCACACCCCACCCACCCCGGGAGTGTGACACAAGCAAGCCTGGGTGTGGGGTGCCTGTCTGTCTCTATCTGGGTGTCTGAGTTCCAAAAATGTGTGTCGTTTGTTCCTCCTCATCCTTTTCTAGGACTGTTGTTTTTTCAGAGCTTGATTGTGAGAGAAAAGCTTGTATGAAATCCCCCCTTTGCCTCCGCACCTCCCCCCAAATAAAAGGAGGAATAAACATTGGTCCCCTGAAGAAGCCCTGCCTGGGGGAGGGTGGAGCCAGCCTGCTGAGAGGGCAGTGCCGCTGGGGCTGGGGCTGGACTAGGGCTCACACTGGAGCACCTACTTTCTTTGCACACAAAAAGCACCCCATTTCCAACAGCAGAGGGGAGTCCCTGTAAGGTGCCCACACTGCCACAGCTCCAAGCCAAAGAGGTTCACGATTGCCTTGTGTTTGTTGGGCCCAGACTGCTGCCCTGGAACCCATACATGCCAAGCTGTTCTCCTCACTTGATAGCCCTCAGAGCATCACATCTTCACACTGGGTGCCCCTTCCCCTTGCCCGTTATTCAGCAGTGGCTTTGTGGTCACCGTCAGTGGCTCTGGCCCTGCCACAAGGACCCTGCTCCTCCTCTTGCTTTTAGGCAGTCTTACCCAGCAAGGTAATTGTCCCAAGCATGTTGGCTTCCCTCTCAAGAGCAAACCCTTTCTGTACACATCTTTGGAGAGGTGAGCTCCTTGCAGAGGCCAGAGCAAGTGCAAGCCATGGAGTAAGGCCGGAAGGAGTCTGTGGTCCTCCCAGGGCCTGGAGGCTCTTAGTACCATTCACCCTGCCTCTTCTTGGTGGTTTGGGTTCTGAGCAAGTCCTAGAACCCCTCTTCTCCCCTGCCTAGTGGGGCGGCAGAGGCTACCCTCTCAACATCAGTAGTGCTCAGTTCCTCGGACTCTTTCCCAAATGGCAGGCTGCCTCTGGGCAGGACCATCACTGTCTGGCACACACGAGGTGAGGCAGGCACCACCCTTAAGGACCTGAGCCCAGTGGGGGAGGCAGAGGGGCTCAGGCTTGAGAAGAGCCTATCTGTGTGCACAGAGTGAGGTGTGTGTGGATGTGTGTGCCCGCGTGCATGATTTTATTCTTTTCTCCACGGGGACGGTTGCATTCAGGGCATTTTTCTACAAGAAACAGCCTTCTCTTCCCCCAGCAAGGACTGGCTGTAACCTTAAGTCCATCAAAGACCCTTGCAGCCAAAAGAGAACCTCACCATGACAGCTGGTGTGGCTGAGGGTGGCCAAGGTGGGAAGTGGGCATAAGAATAAATGCCTCCCCAAATTCAATGTGAGCCCCAGCAGGAGAGGGTGTCAGGGTTGCCAGGGCCCAGAAATGCAAGCTGACTCCCTGCCTGGCCTTTTCTTCGCTTCCTTGAGTAAACCTGGAGCAGCAGTAGCTGCCTCCTCCACCTGGGTGGACGGTGGCTGGGTGTCTGTGGTGGGGCCTCATGGCGCCTGGGAGGAGATGAAGGTGAAGAGGTTTTTCTTACTGTATAAATGAATATTTGTATGGTTAATTAGCACGTGCACGCACACACACACACACACACACACACACACACACCCCCAAAAAAAAAGAATGGCCTAAAATTTTCCAGATTTGATGAAAAACATGAACCTGTAGATCCAAGAAGGTGAATGAATCTCAAGTTAGATAAAGACAAACAAAACCATACCTAGGTCCATCATAGTCAAACTGCTAAAAACAAAAGATAAAATCCTAAAAGGCAGCCTGAGGAAAAGAAATACATTACATACAGGGTAACAATGATAAGAGTGATACTGACATATATGAATCAAGGCAACTAAGAGAAACTGGAACAACATCTTTAAAGTATTGAGTAAGATTGCTGGTTCCAGTGACAGCAGAGTAGAGCATTATTAGACTAAAATTTATGCCAATAATAAACTCTGGACAAAATGTTTTTTAAAAAGGTACTAGAGAATGAACAAAAGCAGAAAATTTGGGGTATTTAGAGAAGGAAACCACATTATTTGAAACCCACATTTACAAGGCTTTCTCTAAGAGCACCCCAGGATACACAGCACTCCAGGATGAACAGACAGAGCTCAGCTGGAAAGCTGAAGTCTCACTGGCTTGGACTCCAGGACTGCCGGGAAGGCTCAAACCCTGAAGGGGAGCCCTGTAATCTGTATTAAACTCCTCTCACATACTTGATTGACTCCTAAGCATGCATGTGTATGACAAGACCTCAAAGAGTGAAGAAGTAAATCAACAGCTGACAGTCAAAAGCACTGAACAAGGACTTTGAAAGATACTTCCAGAAGAAAAGGTGGTAAGTTCAAGACCCATTTGGTTAGACTCAAAAAAGCTGGAGAGGGCTTCCCTGGTGGCGCAGTGGTTGAGAGTCCGCCTGCCCATGCAGGGAACACGGGTTCGTGCCCTGGTCCGGGAAGATCCCACATGCCGCGGAGCGGCTGGGCCTGTGAGCCATGGCCGCTGAGCCTGCGCGTCCGGAGCCTGTGCTCCGCCACGGGAGAGACCACAGCAGTGAGAGGCCGGCGTAACGCAAAAAAAAAAAAGCTGGAGAGAAAAGAAAGCAAATTAAGCTAAAAGAAATTTGAAGCTAGATAATGAGTAGGATAAAGGCATAAGGGAATAAATAAGAAAAAACATTTTATGAGTTCAACAAAACCCTGATAAAAATTTACAAAGAATTGCAAGAAAATAAAATTACAGAAAAATATCCCTCATGAAATTTAGACCCAAAATTCCCTAGTGAAATCAAGTCCTTAAGCAAATCAAGTTCACCACCACAGAGTTGGTTCAACATTTGAAAATCAAACAATGTAATTCACCATATTAACAACGTAAAGGGCAAAAATCATCTTATCACCTCAATAGATGTAGAAATGTATTTGAAAAAAGCCATGACCATTCATGATAAAAGCTCTCAATAAACTAGGAATAAAAAAGTATTCCTCCACCTAATGAGGAGCATCTTTAAAAAAAACAAACAAAAAAAAAACATGATTAACGGGGAAAGACTAGGTGCTTTACCCCTAAGGTTGGGAACAAGGCAAATATGTATGCTTTCAACACTTCTGTACAATATCATGCTGACGGTCCTAGCCAGTGCAATAATTAGGAAAAAGAAATAAAAGTCACAAAGATTGGAAAGTAAGACGTAAAAATTGTCTTTATTCACAAATGACATGATTGTGTATGTAGAAAATGTAAAGGAATTTCAAACTACTGGAACTATAAAGTGAATTTAATAAGTTCAAAGGATTCAAGGTCAATATAAAAATATTTCTATATAATAATTGTAACATGAAATTTTAAAATATGAATAAGCAAATATAGTAAAGTGTTTATAGGGTCTAGGTGGTAGGTATAAATGAGTGCTCACCGTAAAATTCTTTCAACTGTCTTGTATGTTTGAAATTTTTATAATGATGTATTGGAAGAAACAAGATCATGAAATAAAACATTGGAAACATAAACTTTCTAGGAATGCATTTGACACAAGATATATAAGACCTCTAAATTGAAAACTATAACATTAGAGAGATTAAAGACCAAAATGAAAAGATATACCACATTTATTAATTAAAATATTCTATATGATTAAGATGTCAGTTCTTCCCAGCTGATCCATGGAATCAGCACAATCCACATTAATTCCAGCAGGCATTTTGTAGATGCCAGGCTGACTGTAAAATTTAGATGAATATGCAAATGACCTAGAATAACCAAAGCAATTTTGAAGGACAGGAACAGCGTTAGAGGACTTTACCTGATTTCAAGACTTTCTCTAGAGCTGCAGTAATCAAGGCTAGTGTGGTACTGGGACTTCCCTGGCAGTCCAGTGTTTAGGACTCTGCGCTTCCACTGCAGGGGGCACGGGTTCAATCCCTGGTCAGGGAACCAAGGTCCCGCATGCTGTGTGGCCACAAAAAAAAAAAAAAAAAGATTAATGTGGTACTGGCAAAAGGATAGACAGATTAATGGAGTAGAATAGAGAGTCCAGAAATACTTATACCTATATAGTCTACTGATTTTTTTTTTTTTTTACTAAGATGCCAAAAAATTTAACGGAAAAAGGAAGCTTTTAAACAAATGGTGCAAGAGCAACTGGATGATTCCAGCTACATTTCACCCCTGAACAACACAGGGGTTAAGGGTGCCAACCACCCCCCACCCTTTCCCCGGGCTGTCGAAAATCCATGCTTAACTTCACAGTCAGCCCTCCACATCCAAAGTTCCACATCCATGAATTCAATCAACATATGCAGCAGTACATGCACTACTGTATTTATTGAAAAAATTCTGCGTATAAGTGAACCTATGCAGTTCAAACCCATGTTGTTCAAGGGTCAACTGTATACGATATTCTGGAAAAGGCAAAACTATGGAGACAGTAAAAAGATCAGGGGTTGGGGGGATATAAATGAATAGGCAGAGAACAGACAATTTTTAGAGTAGTGAAACAATTCTGCATGATACTACAGTGATGAATACATTTGCCCAAACGCATAGAATGTAAAACACAACTAGAACAGCCTGACTTATGACCTGTCAAACATACATTGTATATCTGCTTTAACCATTAAAGAAAAGAATGCATGATCCAGATTGTTTAGAATGTCCTTTTTGACGACGGGGAGAAACGCCTTCTTTCCTATGACACCAATGCTAGTACTCCTTTGGAAATATTTCCCTTCTCAGACACCAGGCCCATGCTGGCTCTCTGTGTACATGCTAATCTGTAACTATACATCTCTCCGGGAGCCTTGAAGGAATGTACCCCTGTCAGGTTTCATGTATGTTCTTTGTTCCAACAAAGTATAAAACTATGCTGAAAACCATGCTTCTCTGGACCACGTTCTTCCTTGGTGGAGACTATACTTCTGGACTAGTCCTCAACTTGGCTCAAGTAAAACTCTCTTCCATTCCTTATTATAGATTGTTCACTGATTGTCTGCGTTGACATCAGGTTCATGTCCCACTCTGGTGGGGGTGTTAACTTGGGGCAAGCTGTGCCCATGGTGGGGCAGGGGGTATCCGAGAATTCTCTGTACCTTCCGTTCCATTTTGCTGTGAAACCCAAAACTGCTCTGAAAAATAAAGTCAATCTTTTCAAAAAGTAACACATATCTGACACATATAACCACATAGATGAATTTCAAGAATTTTATGCTAATAAAAAAGCCAGACTTAAAAGGTTTCATACTGTATAATTCCATTTATGTAAAGCTAACAAGCAGACAAAACTAATCTATAGTGATGGGGGTTGGAGAAGTGGTTGCCTCTGAGCAGGGCATGGTGCCTTAGAAAGGGCAAGGGGGAAACTTCCAGGGTAATGAAAATGTTCTACAGTTTTATTAGTTAAACAGTATACACATTTGTCAAAACTCGCTGAACTATATAGATTTAAGATCTGTGCATTTTACTCTATAGAATTATACCTCAATTCCAAAAAATTTTTTTTAATTCAGCACAGTTATATATTGTTATACCCCTATTAGAATGGCAAAACAAAACAAAAAAAACTGACAATATCAAGTCCTGGCACGGATGTGGAGCAACTGGAAATTTCAAACTGCTGGTGTGAATGCAAAACGGTATAGCCACCTTGGAAAAGAGTTTTTCAGTTTCAGAGTGTTAAACATATACTGATGATGACCCTGCAATCCCAGTCCTAGGTATTTACCCAAGAGAAATGGAATATATGTTCACACAAAACCTGTACAGATGCTTATAGCAGCTGTATTCATAAGCGCCCCAAACTAGAAACCACCCACATGTCCATCAACTGGCGAATTAATAAATGGTGCCAATTTATACGATAAGATACCGCTTAGCAATGAGAAGCCATGAACTTGTAACAACCTGAATGAATCTCAAAAACAGCGTTGAGTGAAAGAATCCATCCTCAAATGGTTATATAATGTATGATTCCTTTTACATGTTATTTTGGAAAAGACAAAACTATAGGAGAGGGAACAGATAAGTAGTTGCCAGGGGCTGGGGCTGAGGGGAGGGGAGGGGACTGACACAAAGGGGCATGTGGGAACTTTGGGGAATGATAAAACTGTTCTATATTTTTACTGGGGTGGTGGGTACATCAGAATTCATGTAACAGAGTAGAGCAAACCTGACTCCATATTGAATCTATTCCTTTAGCTCTAACCCTCCTGCTCTGTTGCCTTTGCTTAGTCATGCCTCTGTACCGTTTGTAAAAGAATGTTGCCTATAACCCGAAATATACAGGAGAGCTCATTTTCAAGGCTCTGATCTTTAAAGGTATAACACTGTTCCATTCACATAGAGATAAAAAGTTGCACAACAGCGGATGACATTAGTCTTGTTGGAGGTTTACAGGAACACTGTGACGAGACCTACCTGGACAGCTGCAAGAGCAAAGGATACTGGCACCGAGAAGTTTGCGGCAACTAACCACACCCCTTCCCTGTGTAGTACAAAAGAAGCCTGGGGGTGGGAGGGAGACGCAAGAGGGAGGAGAGATGGGGATATATGTATATGTACAGCTGATTCACTTAGTTGTAAAGCAGAAACTGACACACCATTGTAAAGCAATTATACTCCTATAAAGATGTAAAAAAAAGAAGCCTGGATTCTATATTGGGTAAGACGGTTCTTTAGGACACTAGACAACATGTTCTCAGTGTGCTGCCTTTCTGAATAAAGTCGCTAGTCCTTTGCCCCAACAACTTGTCTCTCAATTTATTGGCCTGTCATGCAGCAAGAAGTACGAGCTTGGACTCGGTAACATTTGCATGCATTTTTTAAAAGCATGAATTTTGCTATAAATTATATTTCAATAAACTTGACTTTAAAGAGAGAATGTCATTTTATAAACCAGTAAATAGAAAACTTAATTCAAACTAAAGTTCCATATTGTGTCCTAATTCAATAAAATCTGACCTTTTTTGTGAAACAAAACAAAACAAACTGTGCACTCATACTTTGTCTCATATGCTGGACTATAATATGTAGCTCTGATCCTGGTCTATATGAGGATGTGTAGGCTCATGACGTAAATAACCCCTGTGTTTTATTGAGCTAGGTATTCACTCATTTGTTATTGAGCACCTAGACCCGTGCCAGATGCTGACCATAACATGATGGGCAGGTCAGACAAAGGCCTGTTCCCAAGGATCTCAGTGTAGGGAGGAGGACAAACAAACAGTAAACAAATACATCATAAACAAAAAGGACATATTTATCTGCAGTAAGTTAGTCACACCTTGTTATTTCCAATAGACACAGAAATGTTCATGCTCCTTATAATACATCCTAAATGGTTATTTGATATCTGAAACCCTATCCTTTCTCTATTTCCCTTGTTCATTTTAGCTGGGAATTGAAACAAAACAATTAGTTAAAAATCCCTTTGCATGCTACTGATATTGTAGAGCTAATATTATAGTGATAAGAAACTCCAGTTTGAGGCTCACAGGAGAGTGTCCTCTCTGGAATGCATCTCAGTGGAAAGCGTAATAAACAAATGTGTTAATACCTCTGACATGTAAAGCATGACATGTAAAGATTGCTGGGCCCCACCCTCAAGTTTTCTGATCCTATGGGTCTGGGGTGGAACCCAAGCATCTGCAGTTTCCAGGGGTGCTGTTTCTGCTGGTCCAGAAATCCCGTCTCAATAACCGCTGTCCTAAATGAGTAAAGAGTCAAGGGCTCGTAAGTGTCAGAGAAAGAGATCAAGTCAGATGAACAGACCAAAAAACTTGGAGCTCAGCTGAGGATTGAGCAAGTTTCAGAGGGCAGGGTCATCTGCTTTGGGAATACTTAGCATAAAAGTAAAACATCAAAATATGTGCTTGACCACAGTTTGGGTCTTGTGGAGAAGCCTGAAGCTGGTGGAAAGTTGGGAAGGCCAACTGCATTAAATCGTGGAGGACTTAGGGTTATCACTTAACGTGTCTGTTATAAACCTTTAAGTTGCAAATAGCACAAGCAAACTGTCCTATGTATTGCTGCACAACAAACGATCCCAAACTCAGTGTCTTAAAACAACATTTATTACCTCATAGCCCCCGTGAGTCAGGGCTTTGGGCGTGCCTTAGCTGGGTACTCCTGGTTTAAAGTGTCAGCCGGGGCTGCAGTGACCGCCTGGCTTCACAGAGGGAGGCTGCCTCACTGCTCACTCACATGAGCCTCCGCAGGCCACAGGTCCTCCCTGGCTGAAGGCCAAGGTATCCGTTTCTTGCCATGTGGGCCTCACCTCGGGGCTGCTCACAACATGGCAGCTGGCTTCCCTCAGAACAAGGGATGAGAAAGAGATACCCAAGATGTGAGCCACGGTCTTCTTATAACATCGTATGAACGTCATCCGATCGCTTCTGCTGTATCCTATCCATTAGAAGTGAATCTCTAGGGACTTCCCTAGTGGCGCAGTGGTTAACAATCCGCCTGCCAATGCAGGGGACATGGGTTCGATCCCTGGTCCGGGAAGATCCCACATGCCTCAGAGCAACTAAGCCCGTGCACTAAAACTACTGAGCCTGTGCTCTAGAGCCCGCATGCCACAACTACTGAGTCCACGTGCCACAACTACTGAAGCCCATGCGTCTAGAGCCTGTGCTCCGCAACCAGATAAGCCACCACAATGAAAAGCCCGTGCACCGCAACGAAGAGTAGCCCCCGCTTGCCACAACTAGAGAAAGCCTGCGCACAGCAATGAAGACCCAATGCAGCCAAAAAAAAAAAGTGAATGTCTAAATCCAGCCCACACTCAAGCAGAGGGGCTTATGTTACAGATTGGACACCAGGAGTCAGGGATCTGGAGGCAAGCTTAGAGACTATCTACCACTGTCTGCCCTGTGGCCTCCCAATCATTCATATCACTCAAAATATCACAATACATGCACTGCCCTCCTAAGGACCCCAAATATTATCCCACTGCCGCATCAGTTCAGAGTTCAGAATCTCATCATGTATATCAAGTTCACCTGCTGATGGGACCTCTCAGGGTAGTTCCTTAAGAACAACTCCTGGGACTTCCCTGGTGTGGTTAAGAATCTGCCTGCCAATGCAGGGGACATGGGTTTGATCTCTGGTCCAGGAAGATCCCAAATGCCATGGAGCAACTAAGTCCGTGCACCACAACTACTGAGCCTGCACTCTAGAGCCTGCGAGCCACAACTACTGAAGGCCGCGCACCTAGACTCCGTGCTCTGCAAAAAGAGAAGCCATCGCGATAAGAAGCCTGTGCACCGCGACGAAGAGTAGCGCCTGCTCGTCGTAACTAGAGAAAGTCCGCGCACAGCAATGAAGACCCAACGCAGCCAAAAGTAAATAAATAAATAAATAAATAAAAGCCTTGGCTCATTCATTCAGTCTCTGTTCCTGTTAATCCAAGCTGGCAATTCTTCCGGTGACATGATACTATTAAAGACTTTGTAGGTCTCCTGTGAATCTTTTCAAGTTCACTCTATTAGACAAGAACCACACCCACAAATTTCTTTAAAATATAGTTGACCCTTGAACAACACAGGTTTGATATGCACAGATTTACTACTTATACGTGGATTTTTTTGATAGTAAATACTGAAACTACAGAACTAGTTCATACTGACCCTATCCTGTTTCTAACAAGATACTGAGTTCTTTTTTCAGAAACAACAGGAAAAAACTGCCAGCCATGCAGCTGGAACATGCACAGAGGAGAAAATTTTGATCTCAGATAACACCCAGAACCAAAGTTCCCTCCATGGAACCAAAGGACTGGGACATGACTGAAACCTGAATGCTGGCACCCTTTCAGAAGTGAAGGATCTATTATCCAGGAAGATCCAGTGCTGGTAAAGTGCTGAAGCCCCTTTACCACACCTTACCATAAATGTTCCAAAGCCCTCCAATGGAATCCTGCCCACCAACACTTCCACATACCAACGCTCCTCTCCTAACTCACAGAAGTTTGACGGAACCCCAGATAGGGGAGACAGGTCTGAGCCGTGCCTCCTGTCTCCTTGCTGGTTGACCTTCTAATAAAACTCTTTCTTTTCTCAAAGGCCAGTACCATAGTGTTGGCTTCTATTCTTATTGGGCATTGAGTCCTTTGTCAGTAACAATTTCTTGCAACTACAAAGGGACTTAGGTCTTGTGACCACCTGCCTAAGGCACTGTAGCCCCCTGCAAGGCATGGCCTCTCACCGCCAACCCTGAGTGGCCACCTAGACCAGATTTGCCTGAAGGCTTGACTGTCAGGGTTCTGCTTCCCCACCGGCAGCTCTCCAGGCACTTCAGCACTACTTTCACTTTTGAGAGAAGAAACAGCTTCTGGATCAGACGTCTTTTAGTTGAGTAACCTCGTTAAAATGTGCCTGTGCCCAAATTGTCTAATAATCTCATCAGGATTGAGTTAGAGTCCCAAAACTTGACTTAGAGTCCCAAGGCTAGGATCATGGGTTAGAGTCCCACCCTAAGAGAGACAATATGAAAGGTTGCAGCCACGGAGGTCCTCAAAGGATTGGGGTAGAGTCCTGAAACCTGGGTTTAGAGTACCAGGGTTTCAGATGTGTCTGTCTGTTCATGTTTGTCTATGTCTGATTGTTTTATTTGTTAAAATTGGCTAATAAGAGTTAACTATCAGATAACTGGCACAAAATTTTATTGAACCTGCTCAGCATGAGGGTCCTCTGACTCCAAAGATAAGAGATATTTCTCCCTCAGGCCTTTCAGGGTGTTTCCGGGCAATTAGAAAACTTGAGGAGGTGTCCGGTTCTTTACCCGTGATGTGTAGTGTTCTCGTAGGAATCCATCTTGGAAGAACATACCCCATTTGGGGGTCAGAGGAAACTCTGAGAGCTCATCCAAGAGTTGCATGAGGGTCACCACAGCACCTTGAGCAGCCAAGCACCTCTTGGTGTTTGGGGACCTCTGAGACATGTAAGTCCTCTGGGAAGGAGTCTTCCACAAGCACCACACTGCTGACCTAAAACGTCTACTTAGTATCATTTTGCTCTGGTCACCCTAAGAGAAACCCTTCCAAAATGGGGAATGTTAATAGTATAGTTGACTGCAGTCCTTTAGGATACAATCCTTAAAAATTGGTCAGTGTTTAGCTATGAATCTATGAAAAAAATGAAAGTGGTTTTCTTTTGTAACACATCCTGGTCCTGCTATCAGTTGGAGTCAGGGGAGAAGTGGCCCGAAGTTAAGTCCTGAACTTATAGTTCTATTTCACAATTAGTCCTGTTTTGTAAGAGAGAGGAAAAATGGGATGAAATTCCATATGTACAATCATTTATATCTTTTTTTTTCTTTTGCGGTACGCGGGCCTCTCACTGCTGTGGCCTCTCCCGTTGCGGAGCACAGGCTCCGGACGCGCAAGCTCAGCGGCCACGGCTCACGGGCCCAGCCACTCCGCGGCATGTGGGATCCTCCCGGACCGGGGCACGAACCCGTGTCCCCTGCATCGGCAGGCAGACCTCTCAACCACTGCGCCACCAGGGAAGCCCCATTTATATCTTTGTATCAATACCCAATTAAGTATACTTGCAAATACTTCATTGGGAACTGAAGAAAGTTTCCCACCCTGAAAATGGCCAGGATGGGACTCCTTTGACAATCCAAAACTGGTTTTTGCATACGCAGTTAGAAAAAGTTGGCTTGATAAAAACATCTTTTCAGAATTCTGAAACTGAGGAGACAAGTCCTTCTAGGAGGAATTTGTATCTTTCTCCCTGTGCCTTTGAGATGTAAATGTTCTGCCAGGGTTCTTGGGAACTCTTATTTCTCTCTTATCTAGACCATCTCCAATTCCTGAGACTAAGAGGAAAAAAGGGGGAAAGAGACCTTTTTAAACTCAAGCAACTAAACTTAACTTACTCCAACTATTATTTATAAACAAGTGAGTTTAATGTTGTAATACCTGATTCATGACTAAGTTTTTAAATGAAGCTATGAAATTTCTGGTTCTGTCTTTATGTCTGTGTGTATGTTACAGATATAATATGTCTCTACCTCTGGATGATATAACCAAAGTTAATTTGTAAATGAGCACTAGTTAACTGGCTTAAATGAAATTAAGACTTATATAAATTCTCAGAAATGTAAAAAACTGACCCAAATGAATTTCATGTTTATGTGATCTGGGAAATATTCAGTATAAAATTAATATTTGGTAATTAAAGTTAGTTTTTTGATTTAATTAATACAGACATGTCTTTTTTTTTTTTTTTTAACATCTTTATTGGGGTATAATTGCTTTACAATGGTGTGTTAGTTTCTGCTTTATAACAAAGTGAATCAGCTATACATATACATATGCTCCCATGTGTCTTCCCTCTTGCGTCCCCTCCCTCCCACTCTCCCCATCCCACCCTTCCAGGCTGTCCCAAAGCCCTGAGCTAATATCCCTGTGCCTTGCGGCTGCTTCCCCCTAGCTATCTACCTCACTATGTTTGTTAGTGTGTATACAGACATGTCTTTAGAGTCATCAACATTAAATATAGTACTTCTAGTGTACCTAGGTTTACTAGAAGTCAAATAAGATCCTGTTATTACTGTTACAAAAATTTGTCAGCAAGAAAAAACCTTGGTATGATGATATTTTTATAAGTAAATTAAATGTAAATGAGATAAGACCTTTTAGGTGAACTCTAGGAACAATCATGCTATAAGAATGTCTACTTAAAAATAGTCACTCCAGATATTTGGTAACTTAAAACTTTAGAGTTTTGCTAAATAAAGTTAAATGATGGGAATCTAATAAATGTCTGGATGATTTTTAAATAAGATAAAATACTGAAATAATAATTGCTAAAGAGTCTATGTTTACCATTTTGACCTCTTATTACAGAGAGAATAAATATGTTTGAGACTATTAATAAATATATTTTGTGCTTTATTGAGAAATTGTGCTATGAAGTGGCATGTTTCTAGCAATTAAGATTTTTAAAAAGATCGTACATGTAAAGTAAGATATGTTGTTGGTTAAGAGAAGGTATGAAGAGTGGAGAGGTTTTTGGTAAAGGAAAAAGAAAGTGATTTTGTTCTGAAGCTGGTTATTTCTAAACAGGAGAGAAAATAAGAATACAGAAAGTTGTGGAAGGTTTGTGGTAAAGGAACCCTGGGAAGAGTTTTGTGCATGGTCAGGACTGGCTAAGATTAAAATGAATGTAAATGAGTGAATGAATTTTAATATTAAAAGTAAGCTGGTGCAAAATTCGAATTGGTTTTCTCTCTCTGTTGAGAGGACAAAGTTTCCTTGGAATATTAATCTGCTTTTGATAACAGATTGTAAAGTTTCTTTACCTTTTAAGTAATCTGTTGTAACTCTCTGTATTTTCTTTTGAAATCTTTTTTTGTCACTTGTTTAAGTGCATAAGTATTGATTCACACTGACCTATGATCCTATTTGACCAAGTGTTTTAAAAGCTTTTTGATATTTCTGACAAACTTCCCAAAGATCAAATTCTAAATGAAGTTCATGTGACCTCTAGCTAAATTTGACGTTTTCCAGAGGGCCTCTGGAGCACCACAAGAGATTTGTTTTCTCTCTTTATCAAGAGAGATGTTAGGGGCTTCCCTGGTGGCGCAGTGGTTGAGAGTCTGCCTGCCGATGCAGGGGACACGGGTTCGTGCCCCGGTCCGGGAAGATCCCACATGCCACAGAGCGGCTAGGCCCATGAGCCATGGCTGCTGAGCCTGCGCCTCCGGAGCCTGTGCTCCGCAATGGGAGAGGCCACAACAGTGAGAGGCCCGCATAACGCAAGAGAGATGTTAAACTAATTAGGTTTATTTGGTATGTTAAATTACATGGGACGCATTGTCAAAAGAGTGGTGATAAACCTTCTTAGGTTGTTTTGTATCCATAAATGTCATTAATATAAATGTTCTAGAAATTATGTGAAATTTACAAGATTTGAATATGTCCTCATATAAAATGTTACATTATTTTAATATTGTATGTCACAAAAATAACCAAATTTCCTTGTCAGTTGCATTGTAATCAGGTATTTAACCATGCTTTTTAAAATCTTTTGTCATCCATAGACAGTTATTGTTTCATTCTGATGCTTTTGCAAAAAAAAATGTCTCAGCTATAGGAAGACCATAGAAAGGACTTTTTTGACAAGTACAGGTTTCTGATAACTTTCAGGTCATACTCCTGAACTGGATAAGAAATTTAAACATTCTAATGGAAATCCTGATTCTTCATAAAACTGTTAATAAACGCTCAAGATCAAGGATTAGTTACATAGGACTGAGTGAACCGATGAATATGGCTATAATTCTTATGAGGGGTTTTGGTCTGAAATATTACTAGCTTTTTTTAATCGGTTTGCCAAATATAAGTAAACTTTCCCCTTACACTAGGTATGACTTATAGCAACCTGGTGAATTATACCTGTGTGAGCACAACTAAAACATTTATCTTTTCTCTCTAGCTGATTCCTCCAGAAATTGGAAACTCTTAGGTTCCCAGCAGCCTTATCAGGTGAATAAGGAAAGCCATCTCCTGAGAGGTGCAAGAATCTCAAGATCTTTAGGGGACCTTGAGAAGAGAGGAATTCACGCAAATCTATAGCTATGCAAGCAGAATCTGATAGCAAGCCCTTGGTATCACTTTCCTGGCCCTGAGAGGCCTTTTAAAAGTTCAATTTGAGGGAACTCTCCTACACTGTTGGTGGAAATGTAAATTGGTACAACCATTATGGAGAACAGTATGCAGGTTCCTTAAAAACTAAAAATAGAGCTACCATATGATCTGGCAATCCCACTCCTGGGCATATACCCTGAGAAAACCATAATTCAAAAAGATATATGTGGGCTTCCCTGGTGGTGCAGTAGTTAAGAATCTGCCTGCCAGTGTAGGGGACATGGGTTCGAGCCCTGGTCCAGGAAGATCCCACATGCTGTGGAGCAACTAAGCCCGTGCACCACAACTACTGAGCCTGAGCTCTAGAGCCCACAAGCCACAACTACTGAGCCCGCGTGCCACAACTACTGAAGCCTGCGCACCTAAAGCCAGAGCTCTGCAACAAGAGAAGCCACTGCAATGAGAAGCCTACGCACCACATCGAAGAGTAGCACCTGCTCACCGCAAATAGAGAAAGCCCGCGCGCAGCAATGAAGACCCAACAACGAAGACCCAATGCAGCCAAAACTAAAATAAATAAATAAAGTTATTTTAAAAAAAGATATATGCACTCCAGTGTTCATAGCAGCACTATTTACAATAGCCAGGGCATGGAAGCAACCTAAATGTCCATCAACAAAGGAATGGATAAAGAAGATATGGTACATATATGCAATGGAATAACACTCAGCCATAAAAAGAATGAAATAATGTCATTTGCAGCAACATGGATGGACCTAGAGATTGTCATACTGAGTGAAGTAAGTCAGACAAAGACAAATATATGATATTGCTTATATGTGGAATCTAAAAGAATGGTTAAAATGAACTTATTTACAAAACAAAAATAGAGTCACAGACACAGAAAACAAACTTTTGGTTACCAAGCGGGAAAGCGGGGAGGGAGGGATAAATTCGGAGACTGGGATTGACATATACACACTATGATATATAAAATAGATAACTAATAAGGACCTACTGTATAGCACAGGGAACTCTTCTCAATGCTCTGTAATGACCTATATGGGAAAAGATTTTTTAAAATATATTTATTTAGGGCTTCCCTAGTGGTGCAGTGGTTGAGAGTCCACCTGCCGATGCAGGGGACATGGGTTCGTGCCCCAGTCCAGGAAGATCCCGCATGCCACGGAGCGGCTGGGCCAGTGAGCCATGGCCGCTGAGCCTGTGCGTCCGGAGACTGCGCTCCGCAACAGGAGAGACCACAACAGTGAGAGGAACGCGTACCGCAAATAAATAAATTATTTATTTATTTATTTATTTGGCTGCTCCAGGTCTTAGTTTCGGCATGTGGGATCTTCGTTGCGGCATGCGGGATCTTAATTGCAGCATGCGGGATCTAGTTCCCTGACCAGGGATCGAACCCGGGTCCCCTGCATAGGGAGCGTGGAGTCTTAACCACCAGGGAAGTCCCTTGGAAAAGAATTTTTAAAAGAGTGAATATATGTATAACTGATTCACTTTGCAGAAATTAACACAACATTTTAAATCAACTATACTCCAATAAAAACAATTTTTTAAGTTCAGTTTGAGATTCCTTATGAAAAGTTCCAGCAAAGCCAATTCAAAAGAGCCCATATGATAAATTACACTTATGTAAATAATCAGGACAAGTTTATTGCAATCAGAATTATTTTACAAACAAATTAGCCTTAATTTGGCTATATTTGGTAAGAAATTAGGGTAATTTTAGAGAGAAAAGTTTATGGTTTCAATGGATATTAAGTTCTGGTGCTGTTGTTAATGGTCTTTGAGGTTCAGTATATACTGCCTAAGACTCACTTCCTAGATGGTTCCTTGATGGTATGTTACATCATGGTAAAGTTTAATTGAATTATTAAAAGGACATTCTAAGTTTGTTTCTGAAGCTTATCATATTAATCTATACTTGAATGAAGGTCAGATGCCCCATGACCTACAACCACGAGATTATGCATACTGGAAAAGACACCACTTAAAGGACTGTCTCCAACTTAGATGGAAGGACCCTTATCAGGTATCTCATGCACAGCGAAACTGAAGGGAAATAACTCTTGAATTCAAATTTCCCACTTAAAAAGGGCCTCTGGAGACTTCCCTGGTGGTCCAGTGGTAAAGAATCTGCCTTCCAAGGCAGAGGACTCAGGTTCGATACATGGTTCGGGAGCTAAGATCCCACATGCTGCGGGGCAACTAAGCCTGCACGCCACAACTACAGAGCCCACACACTCTGGAGCCCACGCACCACAACTAGAGAGAGAAAATCCGCATGCCACAGCTAGAGAGAAGCTCACGTGCCACAATGACGAGCCCGTGCCTCAATGAAAGATCCCGCGTTCCTCAATGAAGACCCCACATGCCGCAACTAAGACCCGACACAGCCAAAAAAATAATAAAATAAAATAAAATAAATAAATGTATTTTTTAATAAATAAAAGTAATGTAGTGAATGAATGGTGTTTATTAAAAAAAAAAAGGGCCTCTGCCCCAGACTGATGAATAGAGAGGACTACTGACCTCAAACTCACCTTAAAACAATGCTCAAACAGAGGAGAAATGACACCCACACCAGGATGAGAAGAAGACAACAGCATTGGTAGACAGTTGACCCAAGAATGCAGACCAGGCCTGTAAGACCCATCCTACCAGTTCAATTGAACTGTTTACCAAATGTTTGTCTCCCTATCAAAATTGAAAGTTATTATTCTAAGTATACTTTTTCCCCAGTGTTCAGGATGGAAACAAAATTCTTTAGTGAAGTTGTCACAGAGCATAACTACTCATGACATGTATTGCCACTTGTTTTATGTCTACTGCTAAAAGTACATGTACAATGTTTGTGTGACAATTAGATAATTGAGAAAATATATAATGTTTCCCTATTAGTATAAACCTCTGTGCTTGTTCACTATGTCCAATTAGTTTCCCCCAATTAGTTTTCTATCTATCTATCTATAAATAAAAAAGAGGCCTAGGGGCTTCCCTGGTGGCACAGTGGTTGAGAGTCCGCCTGCCGATGCAGGGGATTCGGGTTCGTGCCCACGTCCGGGAAGATCCCACATGCCGCAGAGCGGCTGGGCCCGTGAGCCGTGGCCGCTGAGCCTGCGCGTCCGGAGCCTGTGCTCCGCAACGGGAGAGGCCACAACAGTGAGAGGCCCGCGTACGGCAAAAAAAAAAAAGAGGCCTAGCACTGAGGGACATTATGGACTCAGGGCAGGCAGCAAGTACCCTCGAGTCAAGGGACAAATATTTTGATCATCAGTGCTTTCTATCAAAAGATTTGTGATCAAAAGGGAGAAACAATGGAAGAAGTTGTCACCATGTTGAAATGGGGAAATCATTCTGACTTATACATGGTTTAATTTGAATTTTATGCTAACTAGAACAGCCTGGTTGGTGATGTATCAAACATCCACTGCACATCTGTTTTAATCATTAAAGAAAAGGGTGGGTTGTCCAGAGTAAAGAATGACTGTTTTGAAGATAGAGTTAAATGCCTCCCTTCCTGGGATGCCAAAGCTAGTACTCCAATGATAAGCCTCCCTTGCCAGGTTCCAAGGCCATACTGACTGTACATGCTGATTTGTCTTTTTGAAACCTTGAAAAAGTGTACCCCTGCCACGTTTGATATTCTTTGTTCTGATGAGATGTGAAACCGTGCGGAAAACTATGAAACCATTTTGGACCCTAACCAATCCTTGCTTAACAAGCCTTACTCCTTGCTAACTCCAATCCCAATTCTTGGTAAACAACTTATGAAATTTTTTAGGTTCTGTCTTTGTAAGCCTTCCAGCAAAGGGCTCTAGATGCTTTAGTCAGAACAGTACTAGATGATAGAATTGCTTTAGATTATATTTTAGCAGAACAAGGAAGCATATGTGTAGTGGTCAACAGCTCCTGTTGTGTATATATTAATACCTCAAAAGTTAAAACCCACTCAGGTAAAATCAGACAACAGGCAACTAGGCTCCAACAAATGTCATCGCAAGAACCTGGATCTGACCTCTTAGGAAATATCTTTTTGTGGGTCCCATCAGAAATAAGGTCTATATTTAAGGGATTATTTAAACCAGGTGTCATTGTTTTGTGCTTACTAGGATGTATATTCCTTCTTGTCAAGCTCTGTATCTGATGTGTGCCTCCTATCCTTAAACCCCCTACCCCAACCCATATGATGCTCATTCAACGTACAGGCCCAAACCCAAAGCATTGGCCTCATCCTGGAACTCATGAATATTTATAATTAAATGCAAAACAATTTCATTCTTCAAACCCAAACCTGTACCCCTTACCAGAAGGAAGCAACTAGAGCTGTCATCACACCCTATCCTTCAAGACTGAAGAATGAACAACAAAAAGGTGGGGTTTATAACTGCAGAACCAGCTCAAACTGACCCCATCCTTTATCTAATAAGATACTGAGTTGTTTTTCGGAGACAACAGGACAAAACTGCCATCATGCAGCTGAAGCATTTGCAGAGGAGAAATTTTGACTTCAAATAACACCCAGAACCAAAGTTTACCCTTCACCCCCATGGAACCAAAAAACAGGGACACGACCAGAACCTCAACACTAGAGCCCTTTCAGAAGTGAAGGGTCTGTTATCCAGGAGGATCCAGTGCTGAAACCCCTTTACCACACTTTACCATAAATGTTCCAAAGTTCCAAAGCCCTCTAATGGAATCCTGCCCCACCAGTATTTCCACATACCAACCCTCTTCCCCTAACTCATGAAAGTTTAATTGAACCCCAGAAGAGGGAGACAGATTTGAGCCATGACTCCTGTCTCCTTGCTGGTGGACCTCACAGAAAAGCTCTTTATTTTCTTAGAAGCCAGTGCCATAGTGTTGGCTTCTATGCTCAGTAACAGCACTGCAGTACTACTATGTGATCCAAAGTTGGTTGAATCTGTGGATGTGGAACCATGGATACAGAGAGCTGACTCTAAGTTATACTTGGATTTTCAACTGTGTGGAGGGGCAGTGCCCTAACCTCTGCATTGTTCCAGGGTCAACTGTAAACCCTTCTCTTCCTTGGATTCCTCCTGAAGAGTAGCCTCCTTAAACTTACTAGAGAAGCTATGGTCTCAAAGTGTCTATGAGGCACACCCTCGATCTAGTCCTCTATGTGACTGAGGATAAGCTGGGGCACAACTTTTGAGTTTTCTGAAGTCTTAAGACAGTATTTTATAGTCGCACCCTCCCCCTTATCTTCAGACCACGCTGTCTTGGCAGTGAATTATATTTGATATTGGCACAGCAGCCATTTTTTAATTTTAGCATCATTTGCCACATGGAGAAACTGAACATCTTCAAACCATTAATTCAGGCTCCTTTTTTTTTTAAGTCTTTTTCTGCTGCTTTTTTTTGGCCCCGTGGCATGTGGGATCTTAGTTCCCCAACCAGGGAGCGGACCCTCGTCTCCTGCATTGGAAGGCGGATTCTTTACCAGTGGACCACCAGGGGAGTCCCCAGGCTCCTTTTTATTTAAAAATCTTTTCTAAGTTATCACTCTCCTCTCACATTTTACTAAAACTGTCAAGAAGAAACCAGACAGCATCTGCAGTACTTTGCTTGAAAACCTCATTAGCTAAATTACTCACTTCATTAGATATATTTTCTTCTCTCCATAAAACTGCAGGCAACAGCATTGTTAAATTTTCTCCTTCAGTTTTCAATGATATTTTTCTCCCTTTACTCTAAGCCCTCTCCAGCAACTTCCTCAAAGTCCTTGTCTGCAAAAACACTGTGTTCCAGGCACTTGAAGCTATCATGAACACTCAGCTGAAACCCTGGTTTTAAAGTCACACCCACGTTTTAGGGTTTTGTTACAGCAGCATTCCTCCCTAAGTAACAAATCGCGTAACAGTCAAGATTCAATCCAAGAAGCAGAACCACTAATATACATGTTATTTGTGTAAATATGGATAATCACATATGGACTTGTCACAGGGATTTTTCTATAAAGATTTGACCTTACACAGTTGTGGGAGCTGGCTTCTCAGTCTCCATAAGGCTGTGTCTGCATCTGATGCTGGGTTGTGCTGTCCACAGGGCCAGTGGGCAGGAGAAGATGGATATGAAGTGAGGGAAAGAACAAGCTGGAGAACTTGTGTTTCCACAAGCATGTGCCAGAAACCCCATTTTGGATAGACTAAGAGCCATGTCTATTTCTGTTGCCTCTGACTTGGCAGTGTGGTTGTCCTGCAAACCTAGGGCCCTTCTTCAGGAAGCTAAACATACGAACTGCTATATGCGTCAGAGGATCCAGGGAAAGGCAGTGATTGGAGGCCCTGCCACTGCTTCGAGTTAACTGTCCGACATATGACACGTGTAAACTACAGATAACTGCTGCCTCACCCACCAAGTCTCCCTTAAGAACCTCTGTTGTCATCCCTCAGGAACACACAGGAAAGAGAACACAACTTGTGTCAGGTGTCCACCCAGGTTTCATAAATGTGAGATAAGGTGGCGAGAAATATGAGGTCAGAATGTACAAATACAGCTACTGAGATCCTGTCATTGTGAAATGGTGGGATCAGCTAAGAAATTATTAAGGTTCTGCTTAATGAAATAAGAAAAAAAGAATTAATATTGGAAATGAGACAAAATTATCATCATCTGAAGATAATCGAATTGTCTTTCTAGAACTCTCTCCCCTCAAAATGAGAGAACAATGCTCTGAAACTAGTAAGAATGCTTTCCTATATACCAATAATAAGTTAGAAAATATACTGGAGTAAAACAATCCATAACCCTGAAGATTTCTGCCACATTCAGACTAAGTTGTGTGGACTTTCTCCTGTGTAGAATGAGGAATGTATCAGGATTAGATTCAACAGAAATGATAGAAACCTCAAAATACCAAGGACATATAGAAATTAGAAGTTTGAAATATCGTGTATTAACGCATGTATGTGGAACCTAGAAAAATGGTACAGATGAACCGGTTTGCAGGGCAGAAGTTGAGACACAGATGTAGAGAACAAACGTATGGAAACCAAGGGGGGAAAGCGGTGGTGGTGGGGGTGGTGGTGGTGGGATGAATTGATTAGGATTGACATGTATACACTGATGTGTATAAAATTCACGACTAATAAGAACCTGCTGTATAAAAAAATAAATAAAATAAAATTCAAAAAAAAAGAAATTAGAAGTTTGTTTCTCTCTCTTGCAAAAATGAAAAACAAAAGACCACTGAAATTAGTACAGCTCAGGTATGGAACATCTTGGTGACAAAGTTGTGGACAAAGAGTGTCGCCTGCCATTTCAGTAAACGAAGTATGTTTTGGGCCATCAGCCACTGCAGCTGCTTCCAACGGCACATCCTGAGGGATTTCAGGATGGGAAAGAAGAAGATAGTAGATAAGGTGCATACAAAAGGGATGATTTCAGTGAGCTCAGACTCTTGCATCTTCCCATACATAGAAAAGTGCTACATTCATCAACTTGATGATGTCTGGTTTTCTTTATAATTAGCAGTAATCTTGTTCTGTTGTTGTTGTTGGCTGCACCGTAGCATGGGGAACTTCCCCAGCCAGGGATCGAACCCATGTCCCCTGCAGTGGAAGCACAGAGACTTAACCACTGGGCCATTAGGGAAGTCCCAGTAATCTTTTTTATTATTATTACTAATTTATTTATTTATGTTTGGCTGTGTTGGGTCTTTGTTGCGGTGCACGGGCCTCTCATTGCGGTGGCTTCTCATATTGCGGAGCATGGGCTCTAGGCGCGCAGGCTTCAGTAGTTGCGGCTCACAGGCTTAGTTGCTCCGCGGCATGTGGAATCTTCCCAGACCAGGGCTTGAACCCGTGTCCTCTGGATTGGCAAGCAGATTCTTAACCACTGCGCCACCAGGGAAGTCCCCAGCAGTAATCTTTTGATGTTCAACTACTTGTTTTTGTTTTTGCAAAAACTCCTATATATCCTGGCTCCTCTCTTACCTCTTCAGAACAGTCCCTCAGAGCATCTGAGAGGCTGTGTCCCAAGTGTAAGTCCTCAGTAATGCCCCAAATAAAACATGATTCTCAACTTTTAGGTTGTGTTTTTTTTTTTCAGTCAACAAAGTTGTAGGATTCTTTCTATCTTTTTGGCCCTCTACCCCCAGGGTTCATTTCATATTTCATGAGGGTTATTTTATCAGTCAGCAGGAGAAAGAAAGTGCTGGAGGCTGGCATATCAAGCCCTTTAAAGACACCTTCCAGAAGCTGCACACCCACTTCTGCTTAAGTCACATTGGCCAGAACTTTGTATCTAACTACACCTAACTATAAGCAGGCCAGGGACACATGCACACAGCTAATCCTGGAGGTGATCCATACACTAACCAGAAAAGAGGTGAAGCAGGTATCGATGGCCATTAGCAGTTTCTACCACAATAAAAGCCAGAGAGAAAAATGAGCACCACCACACTTTACTTTTTATTTTGTTTTGATTTTGGTTCTTGTTGTTTTAAAAAATAATTCTGGGAACAAAACTGGAATAGGCAGCTCAAAGGGCCCTACCCCAACAAAAACATAAGAAAACAAGCAAAAATTCTAAGAATCAACTTTGTCAGAACCCTGGAATAGTTGAAGGTTAACAGCAACCAAGCAAGTACTGAATCAAGATAAAGCCAAATTAAAATGATGGGAAAGCTTTGTACATTTTTATTTGCCCTTGTCCCATTCCCTACTCAACTTGCTGGTGACCTTGAAGACAGAAGCTAACGTTCCCAGTGCAGGACCCTGGTGGTCCCTGGCTTCAGAGGGAGCACAACTTATTTACAAAGAATTGTGTTTGCCTCTTCCAGACATCTGCAGCTACCTGAAGGACCAACATATGATAATTGCCTTTGTTTTACTTAATTTCGAAAAGAGTTACTCAGGGAAGAAAAGAAGCAGGAATTCCTCAAAAACATTGTAAGACAAAAAGCAACACACAGCTACCTGGGGCAAAAGATTACAACTGAGGCATACCATAGAGGACCTAAATCCTGGGAAGAAAAGCTGAAGAAAGTATTTCTTGAGAAATTAAGGCATTCAAAGTGTCTTGTGGACTTCCCTGGTGGCGCAGTGGTTAAGAATCTGCCTGCCAATGCAGGTGACACGAGTTCGAGCCCTGGTCCGGGAAGATCCCACATGCCGCGGAGCAACTAAGCCTGCGTGCCACAACTACTGAGCCTGTGTGCCACAACTACTGAAGCCTGTGCGCCTAGAGCCCATGCTCCGCAACGAGAGAAGCCACTGCAATAAGAACTCCGAGCACTGTGACGAAGAGTAGCCCCTGCTCACCGCAACTAGAAAGCCCACGTACAGCAACAAAGACCCAATGCAGCCAAAATTTAATTAATTAATTATTTTTTAAAAGTGTCTTGTATAGAAGCAATTGTGCCTACTGTGATGAAGCCACCATAAAAACCCAAAAGAAGAGGGTTGGAGAGCTTCTGGATTGGTGAACACATGGAGATTCAGGGAGAGTAGCATGCTCAGAGAGGGTATGGAAGCTCTGTGCCCTTTCCCCATACCTTGCCCTATGCATCTATTCCATCTGGATTTCCTGTATATCCTTTTATAATAAACTGTAATCTAATGGCCCTTCCAAATTTCTTTTTCCTGAAAAATACAATAACTGAATTGAACACTTCACTAGAAGATTTCATAGCTATTTGAGCACCCAGAAGAAAGGATAAGCAAAATTGAAGGTAGATGGATATAAATCACCCACTGTGAGTAGAAAGAAGAAAAATGCAAAAGCCTAGGAGACCTGTGGGATACCACCAAGTGTATCGATATGCAGATAATGGAACTCCCAGCAAGAGAAATGAGACAAAGGGGCAGAAATAATATTTGAAGAAACAATGGCCAAAAGCTTCCCAAATTTGATAAAAAAAAAAAAAAAAACCTACACCTTCAAGAAGCTCAATGAATCCACGAAGGATAAACACCAAGAGACGCACACAGATACACATTATTATCCAATTGTTGAAAACCAAGGACAAAAAGAGAATCCTGAAAGCAGCAAGAGAGAAATGATACATCAGCTAGAGGGGATTCTCAAAAATTTTATCAGCTGGAGGAGGGAGTTGAGACTGTGGAGTGAGAGAACGTGGAGCTCACCTTCCCCCCAACAAACATCAAAAATACCTGTGGGGGCTTCCCTGGTGGCGCAGTGGTTGAGAATCCGCCTGCCGATGCAGGGGACACGGGTTTGTGCCCCGGTCCGGGAGGATCCCAAGTGCTGCGGAGCGGCTGGGCCCGTGAGCCATGGCCACTGAGCCTGCGCGTCCGGAGCCTGTGCTCTGCAACGGGAGAGGCCACAACAGTGAGAGGCCTGCATACTGCAAAAATAAATAAATAAATAAATTGTAATAAAATACATATAACATAAAACTTACCATCTTAACCATTTTTAAGTCTGCAGTTCAGTGGTACATTCATATTGTTATGCAGCCATCATCATAGTCCATCTACAGAACTCTTTTCATCTGCAAAACTAAAACTCTGTACCCATTAAATAATAACTCCCCATTTCCCCCTCCTCACAGCCCCTGGCAACCACCCTCTACTTTCTATCTCTATGTGTTTGACTATTCTAGGTACTACATAGAAGTGGAATCATATAGTATTTGTCCTTTTATGACTGATTTATTTCACTTAGCATAATGTTCTCAAGGTTCATCCATGTTGTAGCATGTGTCAGAATTTCATTCCTCTTTTAAGGCTGAATAATATTCCATTGTATAGATATACCACATTTTGTTTAGCCATTCATCTGTCAATGGCCACTTGGGTTACTTTCATCATTTGGCTATAGTGAACAATGCTATTATGAACATGGGTGTACAAATATTTCTTTGAGACCCTGTTTTCAAGTCTTTTTGGCATATACCCAAAAGTGGAATTGCTACATCATATGTTGATTCTATTTTTCATCTTTTGTGGCATCACTGTACTGTTTTCCACAGCACGTGCATCATTTTACATTCCCGCCTATAGGGCACAAGGGTTTTAATTTCTCCACATCCTCAGCAGCACTTGTTATTTTCTGTTTTTTAAATTAATTTTAATTAATAGCCATCCTAATTGATGTGAGGTAGTATCTTGTTGTAGTTTTTTTTATCATCTTTATTGGAGTATAATTGCTTTACAATGGTGTGTTATTTTCTGCTTTATAACAAAGTGAATCAGCTATACACTCACTGTAGTTTTGATTAGTATTTTCCTAGTGATTACTGATGTTGAGCATCTTTTAATGTGCTTATTAGCCATTTGTTATTTTCTTTGGAGAAATATTTATTTGAGTCCTTTGCCCATTTTTGAACTGGGCTGTTTGTTGTTGAGCTGTGCAAGTTCTTTATGTATTTTGGGTATTAACCCCTTATTAGATATATGATTTAGAAATATTTTCTCCCAGTCCAAGGGTTTCCTTTTCACTATGTTGATTGTGCCCTGTAGTGCAAAAAAGTTTCAAAATTTGATGTCAGTCCAATTTATCTTTTTTTTCTCTTTTTGTTGCCTGTGTTTTTGGTGTCATAGCCAAGAAATCATTGCCAAATCCAATGTCATGAAGTTCTCTCTTATGTTTTCTTCCAGAAGTTTTATAGTATTTTTTCTTACATTTAGGTCTTTGATCTATTTTGAGTAAATTTTTGTGTATGGGTTAAGGTGATGGTCCAACTTCACTCTTTTGCATGTGGATATCCAGTTTTTCCAACACCATTTGTTGAAAAGACTGTCCTTTCCACATTGAGTGGTCTTGCAATTTTGTTAAAAATCATTTGACCATATATGTAAGGGTTTATTTATGGGATTGCTACTCTATCCCATTGGTCTGTCTGTCTGTCTTTATGCCAGTAACACACTGATGTGATTACTGTAAGCTTTGTAATGTTTTGAACCAGGAAGTTTGAGTCTTCTGGTTTTGTTCTGCTTTTTCAGGATTTTTTGGCTATTTAGGGTCTCTTGAAATTTCATATTAATTTTAGGATGGATTTTTGCATTTCTGCAAAAAACACCATTGGGTTTTTGATAAGGATTGCATGAATCTACAGATCATTTTGGATAGTATTGACATCTTAAGAATATTGTCTTCCAGACCTTTTTCCAAAGACAATATTCAAGTGGCCAATGTGTACTTGAAAAGGTGCTCAACATCACTAATCATCAGGGAAACGCAAATCAAAACCACAATTAGATATCACCTCACACCTGTTAGAATGGCTAGCAACAAAAAGATCCAGAGACTGGTGGTGCAGTGGTTGAGAATCTGCCTGCTAATGCAGGGGACACGGGTTCGAGCCCTGGTCTGGGAGGATCCCACATGCCGCAGAACAACTGGGCCCATGAGGCACAACTACTGAGCCTGTGCGTCTGGAGCCTGTGCTCCGTAACAAGAGAGGCCGCGATAGTGAGAGGCCCACGCACTGCGATGAAGAGTGGCCCCCGCTTGCCACAACTAGAGAAAGCCCTCGCACAGAAACGAAGACCCAACACAACAAAAATAAATAAATAAATTACTAAAACTCCTACCCCCAACATCTTAAAAAAAAAAAAAAGACAAGAGATAACAAATGTTGGGGAGGGCTCAGAGAAAAGGAAACCCTGGTGTACTATTCATGGGAATGTAAACTGGTTCAGCCAATACGGAAAACAGTATGGATGTTCCTCAGAAAATTAAAAATAGAACTACCATACTATTCAGCAAATCTGCTTTTGGGTACACATTCAGAGGAAACAAAATCACTATGTCAAAGAGACATCGACAATAGCCAAGACATGGAAATAACCTAATTCACTGACAGCTGAATGGATAAAGGAAATTTGGTATATATACATATAGATAGTACATATATAATATATATATATATAATGGAATACTATTCAGCAACAAAAAAGAAAGAAGTCCTGCCCTTTGCAACAACATGGATAAAACTTGAGGTCATTATGCTAAGTGAAAGAGAAAGACAAAATATTTTATGATCTCACTTATATGTGAAATCTAAAAAAAATAAAAACAAAAAACAAACAAAACATAGAAAAAAATCAGATTTGTGGTTACTAGAGGCAGAGGCTTGGATGTAGAGTAATTAGATGAAGGGGGTCAAAAGGTATAATCTTCCAGTTATAAGATAAATCAGTACTGGGGATGTAGTGTACAGCATGACTATTGTTAACACTGCTGTTAACTATATTTGAGAGTAGATCCTAAAAGTTCTATCACAAGGACATTTTTTTCTTTGCAACTATATGAAGAGATGGATATTAACTATACTTACTGTGGTAATCATTTTGCAGTGCATGTATTTTAAGCCATTATGAGGTACACCTTAAACTTATATAGAGCTGTATGTCAGTTATATCTCAATAAAACTGAAAAAACTTGTCTTCCAATTCATGAACGTGAGATCTTTTCAAATATTTGTTCCTTCTTTAATTTCTTTTAGCAAAGTTTTGTGGTTTTAAGTGTACAAGACTTTTGCCTTCTTCATTTAGTTTATTCCTAAGTATCCTGTTCTTTTCGATGTTATTGTAAATGGAATTGCTTTCTTAATTTCCTTTCCAGATTGTTCATTTTTAGTGTATGTAAATGCACCTGACTTTTTAATGTGTTAATGTTGTATCTTGCAACTTTGCTGAATTGTTTTATTACTTCTAACAGTTTTTTAAAATGGGATCTTTAGGTTTCCTACATGTAAGATCATGTCATCTACAAACAGATAATTTCACTTCTTCCTTTTTACTTTGGATTTTTTTTTTTTTTTTTTCTTGCCTAACTGCTCTGGGTAGGTCTTCCAGTACTATGGTGAACAGAAGTGGTGAAAGTGGTTTATCCTGGAGAATGTTTCCTGTTCACTTGAGAAAAATGTGTATTCTGCTGTTGTTGATTGGAGTGTTCTGTATATTTCTTCAGGTCCAATTGATTTCAAAAAATTATTATAAAGCTACAGTAATTATGATATACAGTAATCACAACACTGTGGTCCTGGCATAAAGACAGACATACAGACCAGTGGAATAGAATAAAAAGCCCATAAATAAACCCTCACATACATGGTCAAATGATTTTTGACCAAATAAGGAAAGGAAATAGAGTACTTTAACAATGTTCCCTTAGCATATTAATCATAGTTTTAAAAAAAATTCCTAATCTGATAATTCCAACATTCTTGCCATATCTGAGTCTGGTTCTGATGCTTGCTCAGTCTCTTCAAACTGGTTTTTTTTTTTTTTGCCTTTTAGTTGTTGACTAAAAGTATATATATATATACACACACAGCCTAAAAGTTGAGAATTATGCTTTCTTCGGTGGACTAACTGAGGACTTCAAGTCCAGGAGGCAGCATCTCAAGTAACCCTGAGAAAAGTGCTCTGATGAGGCAAGGCAGGAGCTAGAATATATAGGAGTTTTGCAACAAAGGGCAGGTGGTCTGAACATCAAAAGATTATTGTTAATTAAAGAAAACGAGATAGATCAAGTTAAGGAATTTATCACTTTTCTATGTAGGGGAAGATGCAAGACTCTGGGATTACTGAAATCATTTCGTTGATATGCACCTCGGAAGGGAGTGGCTGCTGTCTGATGGCTGCTACACGGCAGGTATTCAGTGTTTCCTTCCCCAGCTCATGGAGGGTTGCAATCGCTGAGGACGGTGACATCGTGTTTACTGATGTGGCAGGCAATATTTTATTTCTCATAGTATACCTTGTAATTTTTGTTGAAAGACAAAAATGTTGTACTGGATTAAAACAATCTGTGGTAAATAAGCATTTACAGATGTGGTGGTAAGGTGTGGAGGGATGGGTAGCATTCCATAGACCATGAAATATTAGTTCTCAGTCTTTTAGGGAGACTGTACCCCTGAGCTGTGAACTTCACAGCTCTCCCCCTCCTTTATGTGGGACAGGATGGCTAGAGGGGCCGGCATTATTTCCCTTCATTCAGGTTGGTTATGCTCTGATAAAGCTCCAATAAGTTACGCTTTGTTGAGGTAGTTCTCTTGAGGGCAGGCTTTGTTAAGAACAGACTGTTCTGGCATATTTCAAAATGGTTCCTTTCCCCCTCTCTCTGTTGTAATCACAAGGCAATTTTTTTTCTCTAATCCTTACTATAAGTAACTGGTAAGGCTCCTGGAGATCAAACACACAAAATCACAAGCACACCTGTAACAGGGAGGAGTTAAATCTGACCACACATTGACCTGTTTCTTGTACTTTAACCTTTGCTTCCTGTTGCTTTTGTTCACTAAAAGGATACTGTCTATACACAATGGCCTGCCTCAGGGAACCCTGCCCCTCTGCCTGAATGTTAACCCAAGGTGCCTTTGTTCAGGGAAGCATCCTGACCCTGTCCACCTGTGGATGGCTGCAAGAAAGAAGAAACTAACACATCCCCTCCCCGAGGCTGGCCATTCCACGGGACATTTGAAAATCTTATGGATTTTTCCCTTTACTTCTTCATCTCCTCCCCCTCTCTGTTCTATAAAAAAAAACTGGCATCCAAACCCCGATAAGATGTTTTTTTGAGACATTAGTCTACGCTCTTCTCGGTCTGCTGGCTTTCAAAATAAACTCGTATTCCTTACCTCAACACCTCGTCTCCCAATTTATTGGCACGTATTGGCCTGTTGGGTGGTGAGCAGAGTGAGGTCGGACTCGGTAACACACCCATCTAGGAATGGTCGCTTCTGGAGTTTTAAACTCTCAGACTTTTCCACACTGAGCCTCCAACAATTCATCAGTTTCAGTTTAGGATTCTTACCCTGATGCTAGCTCCCACAGAAGTTTCTATTCATGGGTTTCTGCTTTGGTGAGTTCTGATTCTCTGGATCTACTTGTGTGTCTCTCTGATTTTATGGGTCAGCAATTTGCCCTGTGACCTCACTTCTCTAATGGATCTAAGAAGAGTTGTTGATTTTTGGTCCATTTAGTTTTTTACTTGTTAGGACACAGGGACAACTTTCAAGCTCCTGCTATGCTAGATCAGAAACTGGATCTCTATAATTTCTCTCTCTTGTAGATATTTTCATTTTGTCCATATATTGATTTCCTGATTTCCTTTAGTTCTCTGTATGTGTTCCTATTTAGGTTAGCAAGCTTAATCACTAAGACAATTGTTTCAAAGTGTTAGGTAAATTTGAAGCCTTTCTTTAGGGTCATTTTCTGGAGATTTATTTTGTTTCTTTGAATGGGTCATGCATCTGTTGAAAACTGGGCATTTGACAATCAGATACCTCTCCCAGTCTTTGCGGCCTTATTCTGTGCAGGTGTCAGTCCCCTAATCAGTGCATCATGAGGGCTCAGGGTCTTCTCAGGTGGTATACATCTTCCTTGGGCCTGTGTGTGTGCTTTTCCCCCTAATTCCTCTATATACACAGCTGCTTTTCAAAATATCTTATGTCCCTAAGAGTCTCACCCTTCTTCTTCTCAGGGCCTTGAGTGTTCTATTGTGTTCCTCCACCCACAGTCTCTTGCCCCCAGGTGCCCACAGGTCAGAAATCCCCCTGAGGCTCTCCACGGTGCCCTGCACCACACTGCTATCATCAGCCTCCAATCTGATACCCAAACTAATCCACCATTCGTGTCAGCACTCTGAGTCAGGGGAGAAAAAACAGACCCTCCAATAGCCCCCAGAGAAGTCAGAACAGTGTAGACAACTTCCTTCCGCCGTAAGGGAGGGATTGGGAATTGACTTCCTCTGAGGTATGCCTGGGTGGGGGTGGGCAAGGGTGATCAAAAACGCCACAAAATTTTCGTCTGGAATGTTTTGAGTGCGGCTGTTTCTTGGTTGTGCATTCAGTTGGCTGCTGCAGATCCTTAACTGGTTTCTAGAGTTCTCACAAAACTACTTAGGTCGGTATGATGTTTACTTGGTGTTTCTGTGGGGAAATGAGGGCCTGGAGCTTCCTACTCTTCTTTCTTCCTCACATAAACCAATATTATCTTTTGTACCTGGTAAAATTACATGATAATTTTGAGATTCATCTATTTTGTGATGTTACTTGGATCAGTCATTCCTTCCTTTTTATTACTAATGTTCCATTGTATGAATATACCACAATTTGTTTATCTACTTTCCTAATTACATACTTTGAGTTGTTTTTAGTTTTTTGCTATTATGAATGAAGTTCATTAGAATATTCATGTACAAGTCTTTTTGTAGAGATAATTTTCATTTCTCTTAGGTAAATACATAAAAGTAGGATTACTGTACCATAGTATATATGTATATCTAACTTGATAAGAGACTTCCAAAGTAGTTTCTTCTTTGAATTGTCCTATTTTTATTGGGTTGGCGCTTTATTGTTGATCTGTAGGGGTTCTTTGTATATTGTGGATACAAGTCTTTTGTCAGTTATCTGTGTACCAAGACTGTCTTCCAGTCTGGCATTCACTCTCTTAACATTGTCTTTAGATGAGAAGTTTAAAAATTTTTTGGGGGGGGAAGGTACGCGGGCCTCTCACCGCTGCAGCCTCTCCCGTTGCGGAGCACAGGCTCCGGACACGCAGGCTCAGCGGCCACGGCTCATGGGCCCAGCCGCTCCGTGGCATGTGGGATCCTCCCGGACCGGGGCACGAACCCGTGTCCCCTGCATCAGCAGGCGGACTCTCAACCACTGTGCCACCAGGGAAGCCTGAGAAGTTTAAAATTTTTGACCAAATCATTTATCATTTTCTTTCTAAAGGTACTGACCAAAGAGGTTAATACATTTTCTGTTCTAAGACATCTTTTCCTACCTCTACCCTAAGGTTGTGAAATTATTCTCTATGTTTCCTTCTAGAAACTTTAGCTTTCACATTTAGGTCTATGATCCGTATCAAATTAATTTTTGTGTATGATGTGGGCAAAGGGGTCAGTTTTTTCCACATCGTTATGCAATTACTTAGCACCATTAAAAAAAGACTTCCCTTTCTCCATTGAATTACTTTGGCATCTTTATTAAAAATCAACTGACTGTAGGGGTGTGGGCTTATCTTAGTCTGTTTGGGCTGCTATAACAGAATATCATAGACTGGGTGGCTTATAAACTATAGAAATTTATTTCTCACAGAGTCTGGAGGCTGGGAAGTCCAAGAGCAAGGTGCTGGCAGATTTGGTGTCTGGTGAGAGCCCAGTTCCTGCTTCATGGACCTGTAACCTCACATAGTGGAAGAGATGAAGGCTTTCTCTGGAGTCTCTTTTCTATGTGCTCTAGTCCCATTTGTGAGGGCTCTATTCTCATTACCTAATCACCTTCCAAAGCCCCCACTTCTAAATACCAACCCATCGGTGGTTAGGTTTCAACATATGAATTTTGGGAAGACACAAACGTTCAGTCTATAGCAGGGATTATTTCTTACTATTCTGTTCCATTGATTTATTTGTGCATCCTTAGCCAAGACTATGCTATTTTAATTACTGTGGCTTTGTAAAATTGGTATTACTTCTTCCTTAAATGTTTTATAGAATTCACCAGTGAAGCTATATAACCTTGGAGATTTTCTTTATAGGATGGTTTTAAATTACAGATTCAACTGTTTTCTTCTACCAATATAGGACTATTCAGATTTTCGATTTTTTTCTTGTGTCATTTTTGGAAAGTCATATTTTTCAGGAAATCTATTTCTTCTGAATAAGTACATTTATTGCTATGAAGTTATTCATACAATACTTTTTATACCCTTTTATTTTGGTAAGAAACTATTGGTATCACCCTTTTTATTTCTGTTGTTGGTAATTTATGTTTTTCTAAAAACAATTTTGCTAGGGTGTAACAATTCTATTACTTTTTTAAAAAAGCCAGTGTTTGTGGGGAGGGAGGGATTCTCTTTCTATTTTTCTTTTTTTTGAAATATAGTTGATTTACAATATTATGTTAGTTTCAGGTGTACAGCAAAGTGATTGAGTTATCTATCTATCTCTCTCTCTATATATTCTTTTTCAGACTTTTTTCCATTATAGGTTATTGTAAGATATTGAATATAGTTCCCTGTGCTATACAGTAAGTCCTTGTTGCTTATCTATTTTATATGTAGTAGTGTGTATCTGTTAATTCCAAACTCCTAATTTATTCCTGGGGGAAGGGGTGGATTTTCTTATTCGTTCATCTGTTTTCTAGTTCATTAACCTCTGGGGTTTTTTAAAATATTTATTTATTTAGGCTGCACTGGGTCTTAGTTGCGGCATGCGGGATCTTCGTTGCGGCACGTGAACTCTTAGTAGCAGCATGCGAGCTTCTTAGCTGTGGCATGTGAACTCTTAGTTGCAGCATGCGTGTGGGTTCTAGTTCTTTGACCAGGGATCGAACCCGGCCCCCCTGCATTGGGAGAACAGAGTCTTACCCACTGGACCACCAGGGAAGTCCCTGACCTCTGTTCTTATCTTTATTATTTCTTCACTTGTACTTTCTTTGGATTTAATTTGCTTCTGTTTTTCTAACATTTTTGAGGTAGAAGTTTAGATAATTGATTTTAAACTTTTCTTGTTTTCTGCTATATGTATTTGGTGTACTAACTTTCTCTTTGAGCATTCATTTAGCTGCATCTCACAAATTTTGATGTTATTTTTTCATTATTTCATTAGTTCAACATATTTTCCAGTTTCCATTGTGATTTCTTCTTTGATCAAAGGAATATTTAGATGTGTATTATTTAGTTCTCTAATATTTGGGCATTTAAAAAGTTATCTTTTGTTACTTCAGTTCAATTTCGTGGTGATCAGAGAAAGTTCTGTATGATTTCAACCCTTTGAAATCTATTGAGACTTGTTTTACTTCCTAACATATGTTATATTTTGTGCATGATATTTGAAAAATTTAATTCTTCTCAGTAATACCTTGAGGATTCAGTATAAAGATTTTAAACATCTTTCATCAAATACAACGTATTCTGTATTTTGTTTTGTGAGGGTTAAGGGCAAATAGGTCAATTGCTTTTAACTTTTTTCTGCATCTTTACTTATTTTGGTGTCTGCCTGTTCTATCGATTACTAAGAGAGAGGTGTTCAATCTCTAATTATGACTGTGCATTTGCCTATTTCTTCTTCTGGTTCTATCAATTTTTGCAAAGTATTTCAAAGCTTATTTGGTTGCATACACACTAAAAATTGTCATTTTTTTCTGAATTAATTGACCCATTTATGTTTACCAAATGTCCCTTTTAATTTCTGGTAACACTCCTTGTCTTGAGGTCTACTTTGAATATTTATTTATTTATTTATTTGGCTGCATCGTGTCTCAGTTGCAGCTCGCGGGATTTTCCTTGCGGCATGCGGGATCTTTAGTTGTGGCATGCGAACTCTTAGTTGTGGCATGTGGGATCTAGTTCCCTGACCAGGGATCAAACCCGCCCCCCTGCACTGGGAGTGCAGTCTTAGCCACTGGACCTCCAGGGAAGTCCTTTGAGATCTACTTTGATATTAATATAGTCACCCCAACTTTCTCGGGATTGGCATAGGCATGGTAGATGGTTTTTCATCTTTTAAAATTTCAACCACTTTGTGTCCTTATATTTAAAGTATGTCTCTTTTAAACAGCCTTATATTTAGGTTTTGTTTTTATCCAATGTGACAATTTCTTTGGAGTGTTTAGTTCATTTACATTTAATGTAATTACTAATATGGTTGGATTTAAGCCTAACAGCTTGCTTTTCATTACTGTTTGTCCTGTGTGCTTTTTGCTCCTCCTTTGCTGCTTTCTTCAGATTTATATCTTAGCATTCCATTTTATTTCCTCTCTTGGATTTTTTTTTTGGCTGTGTTGGGTCTTGCTTGCTTGCCCATGGGCTTTCTCTCGTTGCCCCGAGTGGGGGCTACTCTTCGTTACAGAGCGCAAGCTTTCCACTGCGGTGGCTTCTCTTGTTCTCTTGCGGTGGGCTCTAGGCGCGTGGGCTTCAGTATCTGTGGCTCGAGGGCTCTAGAGCGCAGGCTGAGTAGTTGTGATGCATGGGCTTAGTTGCTCCACAGCATGTGGGATCTTCCCGGCTCAGGGCTCGAACCTGTGTCCCCTGCATTGGCAGGCGGACTCTTAACCACTGCGCCACCAGGGAAGCCCGGATATTTTTTAATTGCTTATTTTTTATTAATTGCTCTAGGGATTATGATATTTAAAAATTATCATAATATACCTTGAATTTGTATTTCAGCACTTCACCTACAGTATAAAAAAAACAGGAAAACAAACAAAAACAAACAAAAAAACCCAACCCTTCGGAATCTAACTTTGAGACTCAGCCCTGGGCAGAGAGATGCAATATTTCTGATTGAAAATGTGTGGGCTGGCTGGGAACCAGAAAGTCACTCAAAACCCATGTTTTGCAGGAGTGTGAGGGACCTCCAGGAGCTTCTAGAAAAAGTGGTCTCGGAATATTTAGACAACTGATAGATTCTGGTTTAGTCAGGATCCATTTTCTGCAACTTTTTGAATCATCTGGGGGACAGCCAGGAGGTAATCAAACTTCTTGTGGTTTTCAGTACCCGCTGCCCATCTTTATTGCTCTCCCTTACAACTCGGCGGGGGGCGGGGAGAGTGTAGTTTAGGGAAATTTTTCTCCTAAGCATGTTAGTGACAAGCTCACTCCACTCGGCGATTCCATAAGACGTGTTGTTTATTTGGCCTCTCAAGATTGTGTTTTGGGGCTAGTTCGTCAGGACTTCTTGTCAGCCATTCCCACAAGCCTGCGCACGCCCTTGCCCCGGCTCAGAGGGGAGATGCGATCACTGCTGGGGCCGTACCGGGTCATTTTCTCCCAGCTGGCTCGGTTCCGGCGGCGTGTCCCAGTCGCACCCGGCTCCAGCCCGCGGAGCGCAGGTGTGCGCACCTCCTCCCTGGCTGTGGGGCGCCAGGCCGGCCCGCCTGGGTGTCCCCCCAAGTCCCTTCTGCAGCTCATCTCACCCGCCGCCCTGACCCTGTGGAGCCCCGGGACAGGGTGCGCCCCCCCCGCTCTTTTTACGGCCCAAAGCGGGCAGCTTCCACGGGGAAGCGCCCCCCCCGCCCCCCCGCCCCTGCGGTCCCAGGCACAGCTGAGGTCGCCGAAGCCGGCAGGTGGCCCTGGAGGCTCTCTTCCCTGGGGAGCGTTTTCTGCGGCCGGAGGGGAGCGCGGCCCGGCATACTGCCGGACTGCGGGGTCGGGGGAGGGAGCTAGGCATGGAAGAGCGGATGGACTGGGCTGGAGAAGGAGCGCGGAGGGAGGAGCGCTGGGAGGAAGGGGCCGAGCCGGGAGAGCCCCCGCCCCGGGAGGAAGGGGAGGAGGCCGGGTGTTTCCTGGAGCATTCCCGACCCGCCTCGGTGACTCATTCGGCCGGGAAACTCCCAGGGCCCGCCCGGGACCCCAGAGCCGCCGCCGCGGACCAAGGTGAGGAACGCTGCCGCTTCCGCCCCACCCCGCCGCCCAGGTGGGATCCGGACCTCGCTCGAAACCTGGCCGGGAGGGGGCTGGAAGGCGGCGGTGCCGGGCCGGGGCCCCACGAGCGGCCGGGACTTGGACCTCGGCCGCGCGGCCTCCCCGGCTGCGCCGCCTCCCAGGATGGCCCTGGCCACCGCGCTCCGGCCCGGGAGTCGCGGACCCCTGCCCCAGCGCCCCCGGCACGTGGCGAAACTCCAGTGGGGACGGGGTACATTGGGGTTTTGCAGTTATTGTTGGAAAGCTAGGAGCAGGCGGTTTGCGCTGAGGTCGTGCATTGTGCCCCTCTCTGAGGGAAGGAGGGAGACTCTGGCCGAGCGAGACCATTTTGCAGACTCTTGGAGAGAGGAGTTTGGGGCTTTGTTAAGGAGCCGAGATTGTTACTTGGGCAGCGCGGTTCAGTATAGCCAGACTAAATTGTCTATTTCAAGCCTGAAATGCGTGCTCCTAATTCTCAGTGCTTGGTGGGCGGGAGAAAAGGGCGGAAGAGTAATTTGGCAATGGGGCTTAAGGAGCGTTTTCTAAGCCGACAGAGGTGTCCGGACCACGTCCACTATAGTGTCAGGTCTGAACGGAAGGATAGCGTTGCTTATGAAGCCCCGTGTTGGACGGTCTGCGCTTCTGTGGGAGACCTGGGAGTTTCCCTTTACAGGAGAGGAGGGTGCTGTGCGCCTCGCCGCACAGTGCTTGGCCGAAGCTGGTGAGCCGGGTGGTATTTCTTGGCTGTTATCGACGTGATTCCGTCAATGATCCGTGATTGAATCAGCAGTGATTCCCCTTGCCTAGCTCGGGTTGCTGTTCATGACAGCTCACCAGCGGCTGCAGCGGCTCGGGGCTCGTGCTGGAAGATCCTGCCCGGGCCGCTCGGCTGGGGCGCCGGCCTGTGACGGTGCGCGCCGGTGCCTGCCTTCCCTTCTCCCTGAAGGCCCTTCGAGGTTTTCCGAGTAAAGCGCAGATCTACACGCACGGAGCCCGAAGAAAACATTCAGGGCCACGGCAGGTTTGCGTTTGTGGGAATTCAGTTAGGAAGGTGGTGCCAACGCTGCCTTCGCGCAGCCGGCATCATCTCTGTGCCAGAGGCGAACCAGGGAAATGTGGTGGCAGACATTTCCTGTATTAATACATACATTTGTGTGCTCATAGGTCGCCCAAAGAAGAGTTACCCCCCAAGTGTTTTTGTTTTGTATGTGTGTTTACTTAAATTTATTTTTAAGTTTACACATAGTAAGATTCACTTTGTGGGGTACAGTTCAGTGAGTTTTAACAAATGCTTAGTGTAGTGTGACTCCCACCACAGTCAAGATACAGAACAGTTTTATCACCCCGCTGAACTCCTTCCTGTCCCTTTGTAGGCAACCCCATTCCCAACTCCTGACCCCTGATCTGTTCTCCATTCCTACAGTTTTGCTTTTTCCAGAATGTCATATGTGGTTTTTGAGTCTGGTTAGTTCACTTAGCATAATGCGTTTGCGATTCATCCATACTCTAGTTTGTCCCTGGGGTAAAGACATTAAAGTTTAGAACTTGTACCATAGGGTACAACCTGAGCCATTCAAATAACACTTCTGAGTCATGAGAAAAATTACAGACCTTCAGCTTATTAAAAAATTCAAACAGTACTCAGCTACATATACTAAAAGTGAAATTCCCTCAGTACTTCTATCTTGGTATGTACCCTTTTCTGTGCATACACATAGGTTTTGTTTGTGTGTGTTCTTTTTGTAACATAATGAGATTATACTGCATGTAGCATCATACCTTTTCACTTAATGATCTCGGATTATTTAAAGATGTTGGAAATCTTAACATGTTGGCACATACAGTATATATACACATGGGTAGCCTTCATTCCTTTTAATGGTTGTATATAGTGTAGCTGCATCACAATTTATTTAATCAACCACCTGTTAATTGACATTGTTATTTTACGTTTGTCACCCCCATAGTCAATGCTTGTGTGTATATCTTTATGTATATACTCAAGTTTATCGTTCTGGAAGTAAATTAGGGTCTAAATAATAGCTAACATTCCTTGAGTACTTACTTTGCTCCAGCATCGTTCTAAGCCAGGGCTACTTTTCCTGTAAAGGTCCAGATAGCGGCTACTTACAGCTTTGCAGGCCGTGTGGTCTCTGTCACAGCCTCCCCAGTTGCACTGTTGCAGCAGAAGTCGGCACAGACAGTCTGTAATGAATGAGTATGGCTGTGCCCCAGTAGGACTTTGCTTGTAGAAGCAGACCACGGGCTGTAGTTCGCTAACTCCTGAGTGCTCTACATACTAGTTATTCTCACGACCCTCAGAGGTGGGTGCAATTATTACTCCCACTTTATGGATGAGGAACTGACCAAGAGGTGAAGTATGTGCCTAAAGTTACATGCCTGGTAAGTGGCAGAGCCAGACTTAGACTCCAGCCGTCTGACTGCACACTCATAAGTTAAAAATTAGAAAGAAGCACGGGCTTCCCTGGTGGCGCAGTGGTTGAGAGCCCGCCTGCCGATGCAGGGGACCACGGGTTCGTGCCCCGGTCCGGGAAGATCCCACATGCTGCGGAGCGGCTGGGCCCGTGAGCCATGGCCGCTGAGCCTGCGCATCTGGAGCCTGTGCTCCTCAATGGGAGAGGCCACAACAGTGAGAGGCCCGCGTACCGCAAAATAAAAAGAAATTAGAAAGAAGCTGTCAGTAATGCCTTCTGCAAAATGTTAGACCCTAGGACCTGACCCTCACACACCTATTGAATCACTTACCGGCGATTTTTTGAAGGCACTGTGCTTGCTCAGGTACCACTCCAGGAGCACCTGCCTCCACTCCCCAGGTGGGCCAGTGTTCCCTCAGTCTGTGTGACAGTCTGAGTCCTGGCTTTTGATCTGCGTTTCACTAGCACCGGTTTATAGAGGGGTCAGCTCAGTCAGTGCCTGGGGTTGCCCACTAGCCAGTGGGAAGAAAGATACATTTTGGCAGGTGTGATCAAGTTGGGTCTTGGCAAATCTACTGCTTTGACTGTTGTTGATGTCTGCTGTATGTTCACCTGAGCCCTGGTGGGTATGTTGCTTGGACTACCTTCGACCATTTTTCTTCTTTGGTGTCATGGGAAAAGCACCTATTAGGTTGTGATGAAGATCCAATGAGGTGTAATATATAGAGGAAATGTACTGTAAGGGGCTGTTACTATTCGTGCTATGTTTTCTAAAGCTTTTATATAACTAACCAGTCCTAGCTACTCATTGTTTTTGCAACCAAAATAAGTATAGCATGGGTTATCCACATCTATGTAATTTAAAAACTTTATTTTAGCCAGGGCACTAAGGTCAGAAAAATAAATAAAAGGCAGATTGGAAAGAGAAAATAAAATTGTCCCTTTTTGCAGATGGTATCTACATAGAAAATCCAAGGAATCTATGAAAAAAACTATTAGAACTAGTAGGTGAAGTTTAACAAGGTCACAAAATGCAGTCAACATATGTAAGTCAGTCTTATTCTATATACAAGCAATGTGCAATTAGAAAGTGAAATTTTAAAAAATACCACTTTCAGCAGCTTCAAAAAATCAAATACTTACATATAAATTTAATAAACCACATGCAGGATCTATATGCTGAAAACTACAAAATGCTGATGAATGAATCATAGATCATGTAAATAAATGGAGAGGCACATTGTGGTCATGGGTTGGAACACTCAACATAGTAAAGATGTCAGTTCTCTCCAAATTGATCTATAGATTTAATACAATTCCAATCAAATACTGCAGCAAAAAAATATTTTAACTTTATTGATGTATAATGTACATACTATAAAATTTACCTACTTCAAGTGGGCAGAGATTTTTAGTAGATTTACGGAGTTGGGCAGCAGCACCATAACCCAGTTTTGGAACATACGGATCTCACCCCAGTAAGATCGCTCATGACCTTTCACAGTTAATCCCCATTCGTAGGCCCTATTCCAGCTAATCACTAATTTGCTTTCTTTTATAGATTTGCCATTTCTGGACATTTAACATAAACGAAAGTGTACAATTTGTGGGCTTTATGTGTGGCTTCCTTCACTTAGCATAATGTTTTTGGAGTTTATCCCTGTTCTAGTATGTACCAGCATTTCATTCCTTTTTGTTGCATTGTATTCCATTGTAGGGATATATCACGTTTTGTTTAACCATTCATTAGATCCATTTTTTGCCTGTTATGAATAACTGCTGCTATGAAGACTCATGTACAAGTCTTTACGTGGGCATATGTTATAATGTCTTTTGGATAGAAATCTAGAAGTGTTCTTGCTGGGTCATAAGATATTTTTGTTTATTAGAAGTCTCAGGAGGATGTTTTTTTTGTGTGTGTGTGTGGTATGCGGGCCTTTCAGTGTTGTGGCCTCTCCCGTTGCGGAGCACAGGCTCCGGACGCGCAGGCCCAGCGGCCATGGCTCACGGACCCAGCCGCTCCGCGGCATGTGGGATCCTCCGGACCGGGGCACGAACCCGTGTCCCCTGCATCGGCAGGCGGACTCCCAACCACTTGCGCCACCAGGGAAGCCCAGGAGGATGTTTTTATAGATAAAAGACAAACTGACTCTAAAATTTATATGAAGGGGAAAATAAATTGGAATATCTGAAAAAAAATGATTCAAAAATAAATTGGGGAAATCACCTTGCCTGATTTTTTTTTACTATAATAAAATATAAATAACCCAAAATTTACCATTTTAACCATTTTAAGTGTACAGTTTAGTAGCATTAAGTTGTACAGCCATTACCACTATCCATCCCCTAAACTTCTTCTTCATCCCAAACTGAACCTCTGCACTTATTTCTTTATTTTCTTGAAGTATAGTTGATGTACAGTGTTTCAGGTGTACAGCAAAGTGATTCCATTTTGTATATATACACATATATATACACACACATACACACATATCTGTTCTTTTTCAGATCTTTTCCATTATAGGTTATTATAAGATATTGAATATAGTTCCCTGTGTTATACAGTAGGTCCTTGTTAATATATTTTATATATAATAGTATCTGTTAATCTCAAATTCCCAATTTATCCCTCCCCCCACTTCCCCTTTGGTAACCATAAGTTTGTTTTCTATGTCTGTGTCTGCACCCACTTAAACACTAACTCCCCATTCCCTTATTCCTCCAGCTCTTGGTAGCAACCATTCTACTTCCTGTCTATGAACATGACTATTCCAGACACCAATTAAGCATTGCTATGAACATGGTAATTCAATGTTTAATTTCTTTGAGCAGTTGTCATACTGTTTTCCATAGCAGCTTCACCAGCCTTTATGTGTACCAACAATGTACAAGGGTTCCAGTTTCTTCACATCCTCACCAACACTTGTTATTTTCTGGTGTTTTTTTTTTTTTTTAAATAATAACCACCCTAATGGGTGTGAAGTAGTATCTCATTCTGGTTTTGATTTGCATTTCCCTAATGCTTAATGATGTCAGTCATCTCTTCATGTACTTATTTGCCATTTGTGTATCTTCTTTACAGAAATGTCTATTCAAATCCTTTGTCCATTTTTTAATCGTGTTGTTTGTTTTTTTTAGTGTTGAGTTGTAGGAATTCTTTATATATTTTGGATAACAATCCCTTATCAGATATATGATTTGCAAATATTTTCTCCCATTCTGTGGGTTATCTTTTCATTCTCTTGTCCTTGGGTGCACAAAGGTTTTTAATTTTCATGACCAGTTTATCTACTTTTTCTTTTGTTGCTAGTGCTTTTGGTGTTATATCCAAGAAATCATTGCCAAATCCAGTGTCATGAAGATTTTCTCATATGTTTTCTTCTAAGAGTTTTATAATTTTATCTCTTCTGTTTAGCTTTTTGGTTCATTTGAGTTAATTTGCATATATAGTGTAAGGTGATGGTCCAATTTAATTCTTTTGCATGTGGATATCCAGTTTTCCCAGCACCATTTGTTAAAAAGACTGTCCTTTCTTCAGTGAATGGTCTTGACACCCTTGTTGAAAATCATTTGACCATATATACAAGGGTTTATTTCTGGGCTCTTTATTGTTTCATTGGTCAGTGTGTCAGTCTTTATGCCAGTACCACACTATTTTGATTACTGTAGCTTTATAGTAAGTTTTGAAATCAGTAAATGTGAGACCTCCAGCTTTGTTGTTCTTTTTCAAGATTGTTTTTGCTATTCTGGGTCTTTTGAGATTCCATGTTAATCAAGGTGGGTTTTTCTATTTTTGCAAAAAATGCTTTTGGAATTTTGAAGGGGGTTACATTGAATCAGTAGATGGCTTTGGATTATATTGTAAATTTTCTTTTTGTTTTTTGGCTGCCCTGTGTGGCTTGCAGGATCTTAGTTCCCTGACTAGGGATCAAACCCAGGCCCGTGGCAGTGAGAGTGTGGAGTCCTAACCACTGGACTGCCAGGGAATTCCCTATATTGTCATCTTAATAATATTGAGTCTTCCAATTCATGAACATGGAATATCTTTCCGTTTGTGTCTTTAATTTCTTTCAGCAGTGTTTTGTGATTTTTAAAATTTATTTATTTTATTTATTTATTTTGGCTGCGCCGGGTCTTATTTGCAGCATGCAGATCTTCGTTGCGGCATGCATGCGGGACCTAGTTCCCTGGCCAGGGATCGAACCCAGGCCCCCTGCATTGGGAGCGCAGAGTCTTAACCACTGGACCACCAGGGAAGTCTGTGTTTTGTAATTTTTAGTGTATGAATCATTCATCTCCTTGGTTAAATTTATTCTTTTTTTTGTTTGTTTGTTTGCGTCGGGTCTTCATTGTGGCATGTGGGTTTTCTTTCTCTAGTTGCGGCTCACGGGCTCCGGAGACCCTGGGCTCTGTAGTTTGCAGCACATGGGCTCTCTCGTAGAGGCCCGCGAGCTCAATAGTTGTGGCGCCCAGGCTTAGCTGCCCCGCGGCATGTGGGATCTTAGTTCCCCAACCAGGGCTCGAAACTGTGTCCCCTGCTTTGGAAGGCAGATTCTTTACCACTGGACCACCAGGGAAGTTCCTAAATTTATGCTTAAGTTTTTTTTCTTTTTGATGCTATTGTAAATGGAATTGTTTTTTTAATATTTTTTTTGGAATATTCATTGCTAATGTATAGAAATGCAGCTGATTTTTATGTGTTGCTTTTGTATCCTGCAGCTTTGCTTAATTCATTTATTAGCTGTAACAGGTTTTTTTGTGGTTTTTTAGGATTTTCTACATATAAGATCATGTTCTCTGTGGTTTCATGTATTCTGAGGTTGTTTCATTAGGTGAATATGTTAATAGTTGTTACATCTCACTGGTGGAGTGACCATTTTGTCATAATGTTTCTAGTGACAATTTTTGTTTTCAAGTCTATTTTGTCTAATATTTATCTAATATTAGTATAGCTACTTCTGGCCACTTTTGGTTTCTCTTTGCACGTTATATCTTTTCCCATCCTTTTCGTTTCACCCTCCTTGTATCTTTGAATTTAAAATTTGTCTCACAGCGTGTTTTTTTAATCCATTCTATCAATGTCTGCCTTTTGATTGTCTATTCCATTTACACGTAATGCAGATAACTTATATGGTAGGATTTACATTTGCCATTTTGTTATTTGTTCTTTTTGTATCTGGAGACCCTTTGGCCATAAGTGAGGGGCTTAGGGACAGAGCTTACACTCTGTAGGAGCCAGTAGAGAACGTAGCACCATGAATGGGGCTTAAACATGGCAACTCTGGCCTGAATTCAGGCTATCTAATAAGATTTCAGAGCACTCCAGGGATAAGATTTGCATTTATATGAACTTTCTGTGTTAAAGGCCTCTCAGAACATGGTCTCAAGAACATAGGGATGTGTTTTTTACCTTTGTGTTGGTCTGAGCCTGGTGTGCACTTGTGCTCTTCAGCAGAAGCTCGTTGAGCATTCGTTTACCTGGGTGTGCCCCATCCAACTTCATGACTGCCTCACCTCCACACAAGGCTGTGGGGACAGAAATCACAGGCCTTGAACTGTGGCTTTCACAATTTTTAGTTGTGAATAAGACAAATGGACAGTGATAGCTACTGTGACTTTTGAAACAAGCATATTTGTGATTTGTATTTATATCTCAGATACTTCACTGGCCAAGGTTGTCAGGCCCTGTTCTTCACTCTCTCGGGGGAATTTTGTTCCACAGGAGAGAAAAACCAATGCCTAGAGAGCAGTGAGTTTCATCTCGGAACCTGATTTGACAGCCAGAATTTTATGTTCAGAGCTAGCATGGCCATTCCTTGTGCCTGTGTTGTCCTGGCCAGGACTGGGGTGGCGGGGGAGGGTGGGCGATGATTCATCCTTGAAGATACTCACAGAAGAAGGTACACTTTGCTCTGAAGAACCACACCGCCCCAAGTCAGAAGTGGTGATGAGGATTTGCATTATATTTAAATCCCTATCTAAAGCTTGACCTACTCAAGCTGTTCCATTTTAAAGAATTTTCGTCTTTTTCCACAAATCCTGCTTGGAAGGACCAGTCTCCATAAAACCAATGAGCTTTAAAACCACCTGGACTCTTGACTGATTGGGGTTGTCTGTCCCCAGGGGTCATGGAATAACTAAGTGTGTTAAATCAAGCAGACCTGTGCATGTGTACGATAATTTCACAGATTCTGGAGAGTAGAGTTTTGCTCCTGCCCTGGACACCACGCTGATAAGGGTTTTGTATGTGCAAGTTGGGTTTCTTCCTTTGCTTTGATTGAGGTGGGGGTGTGTGTATTAGTCAGGATTCTCCAGAGAAACAGAACCAATAGGGTATGTTTATATAGAGAGAGATTTATTTTAAGGAATCGGCTCACGTGACCATGGAGGCTGGCAATTCTGAATTCAGAGTAGGCAGTCTGAGACCCAGGAAGAGTTGATGTTGCAGCTTGAGTCCAAAGGCCCTCTGGGGGCAGAATTCAAATCCAAAGAGGACCTCGGTTATTTTCTCTTAAGGTCTTCAACTGTTTGGACGAGGCCCACCCACACTATGGAGGGTCATCGGCTTTACTCAGAGTGTGCCCATTTAAATGTAAATCATACCTAAGAAATACCTGCACAGCAACATCTAGACTAATGTTTGACCAAAAACTGGATTATACCATAGCATAGTCAAGGTGACACATAGAATTAATCATCATAGGAGGTAGTTTTTCTTTTGTATTTTAATTTGCATTTTCGGTAGTTGCCTCCTCCAACAAAGATTGGCTTCAAGGTAAGCCTCATGCAAAGGGTGGAAAGGGATCTGGGGGGGATCCCTGCCCTCTGGAACTGCCAGCTGAGCCAGGGAAGAATCAACACTGCCTACCCTCCCTCCACCAGGAAGAGGGAACACATCCTTCCACATGGCACTGCCAGACCTTGCACACAAGCACTGAGAGGCTGTGACCCTCTCAGTGGCCACAGATGGCCCCAGGTAGACCAGAGGTGGATACAGCAGAGTTAGTTCACTCCGGGAAGCCTCTGCCAGGACGGCTGAGGTCTGGGGCAGCTGTCATGGAAGATGTGACTTCCTGCCCTGCACTTCTGTGTGACCCTGAGCTGGGTTCTCTGTGTATCACCTGGTCCGCAGTGGCACATTTTGGGCTTGCCCCCACAAGTTGTGTGGAATTGGTTGTGACTCTGGAAGGGCTCTTGAGAAGCTCTTGGAACTCTTAGTTGTCTTGATTCTGCCTTGAGGTCAGGGCAGGCAGGAAAATGTGCTGTATTATAGGGCCTGTGGGGTATGACTCAGCCTACGGGTCCCCCCGGACTGGGGCAGAGGCGGCCCGGGTGCTGCGGCGCTGTGGGCCTCGGCTCGTCGTGCGGAGACACAGCCGTGCGTGCCCTTCCTGCGGACTCCGAGCGTGAAAGGCTCGAATTCCATCCGAGTTAGCCCCCGTTGTGTTTTGCGCGGGTGTGTTTGGGGAACTCTGTGCCTCCGGAGCCTGTGATTGGCTTTACAGCGACTGGGGGCGTGCGGCCCGCTGGACAGCACCCCCGGCTCTCCCCGAGGGCCCAGCTTCCGCCCGCTGGGGACACGAGCGTCGCCGTCTGTCCCAGGTCCCCTAGCCGCGGTCGGGCCAGGCCGCCTTCACACTCCTGCACGGCTCTCTAGGCCTTAGAGCCGGCCGGTTCCCTGCCTTTTCCTGGCCTTCTGCCCCTTCTGTACCTTCAGCCAGCAGCTCCCTGGAAGGGGTGGGGGAGGGCAGCGCCCACCCAACGCACCACGGTCCGGGCGTCAGCGTCAGCCCGAGGTGATGCCTCAGGTTGCTTGAAGAAGCTAATTATGTACACTTATCAGTATTTCTCTTTTCATCTTTTTTCTGCTTCTTTGTTAGCAGGAATCGCAGCATTTCAGGGCCCAGTCATTGTCGACTGCTCACTTCATCCCTAAAAGGTCTCCGTGGGTGTGCCCCGGTGGGTGTCTCTGTCCACGCGCTGAATAAGGCATGAAGTGCGCACAGTCCATAATAGCTAGAGAGCTTGAAAAGACGCGGGAGGCAACCCTGAATTTGCCGGTTGGTTGTGGCGGCCTTGTGCCAGTTGTAGAACTCCCCAATGCCACATGCTTGGGGCCAGGCTGGTGAACTCTAGTGGGCCTGCGCCTGCCTGGGGCCGCAGGTCCTCCTGCCTTTCTGCGTGCCTGGCATCTTTGCAGGAACGAACCCTTTTGAAAGGCTTGTATGTTAGCTAGGGCTCCTGCATCAAGGTACCACAGACTGAGGGGCTTAAACAGCGGATATTTATTTCCTTGGGGTTCTGGAGGCTGGAAGTCCAAGATCAGGGTGTCAGCAGCATTGGTTCTTTCTGAGGCCTCTGTCCTTGGCATGTAGATGGCCACTTTCCCACTGTGTCTTCGCATGGTCTTCCTTCTGTGCCTGTGCGTGTCCTGATCTCCCCTTCTTGTAAAGGGCACCAGTCACATTGGATTAGGACCCACCCTATGACCTCATTTTACTAATTACCTCTGTACATCTCCAAATGTAGTCAGTCTGAGGTACTAAGAGTTGGGACCTGGAAGGGGGATGCAATTCAGCCCCTAGCAGTTCATTTAGTTACAGTGATGAGGTGCCTGTGAGCCATTGGTGCTTGCTGCTCCTTGAGGACGTGGCAAGGAGGCGGGAGAAGATGTGTAGCTATCAGGGAGGCTTAGTTCCTCGTCCTCGTGAGGCAGAAATACAGACACTCCAGCGTTTTCTTCTATCGCTTCAAAGGATTATATGGTCCACCCTGTGTCGGAGACTACTGCCCTAAAACGTTTTCTCAAAGTGTGGGCCAGAGACTCCAACCTCAGAATCAAGAGGTGTGTGTGGGCCGGGCATTAAACATGCAGGTGCCCATGGCACTCAGCTCCACCAAGTCAGGACAGGGTGTGAGAGAGCATTTGCGCCGATCTCTGGTGATTGTCTGTTTCAGTTACAGCCAGCTCATACCCCTGGGGTGCTGGGCAGCAGGAGCCCACTTTCAGGATTTTATGGTACTCTGAATAAAGCACAGGCAGACCTCATTTAATTGCTCTTTGCTTTCTTGCACTTCACAGATAGTACATTTTTTACAAATTGAAAGTTTGTGGTAACCCTACATCAAGCAAGTCTGTCGGTGCCATTTTTCCTTCAGCATTTGCTAACTTCATGTCTTTGTGTCACATGTTGGTAATTCTTGCAATATTTTAAACTTTTAAATTATTTTTATATTTCGTATGGTGATCTATGGTCAGTGATCTTTGATGTTACTATGACTTGCTGCAGGCTCAGATGATGGTTAGCATGTTTTAGCAATAACATTTTTTAATTAAGGTATGTACATTGTATTTGTTTTTTGAAGAGTTGATAGCCATTATTTAGTCTCTCGATGCCAAGTAATTCTGAGCCGCTTTTACATTACCACAATGGCATGCTTTTCAAAACACATTTCTAGCACCCTTATTATTTTCCCTCCAGTATTGTCATCAAATACTCCTGGTTGACATTCCTATGGGACTCTTGGCCTGTCGTCTCTGCTATCACACATTATTTCCAACTCAAAAGCAATACTAAAATACAGTGAATTTCCAGTCTTGACAAATACCACTGTCAAAAATACAGTCTTGAATTTCTTGTGCGCAATGTTAAATAAAAATATTCTACTGTTTACCTAAAAGCATGGCAGAGTTTGAATGGTGGCAAAGGGGATATGGGACATTTGGGGCAGCAGCAGCATGAATCAATCACATAGTAGAGAATGATCATAAAAACACTAGCTAGTAGTTATTAAGCACTTCTGTGTATTCGCCACTGTTATTTAGACCAAGTCTGTACATTGTTTTTGTTTTTTTTTTTTTTTTTCTGTGGTACGCGGGCCTCTCACTGTTGTGGCCTCTCCCATTGCGGAGCACACGCGCAGGCTCAGTGGCCATGGCTCACGGGCCCAGCCACTCCACGGCATGTGGGATCTTCCCGGACCGGGGCACGAACCCGTGTCCCCTGCATCGGCAGGCAGACTCTCAACCACTGCGCCACCAGGGAAGCCCTGTACCTTGTTTTTAAGAAATAATGCTATTGCACACTTAATAGACTACAGTATAGTGTAAACATAACTTTATATGGTCTGGGAAACCAAAAACCTTTATTTGCTTTATTGTGATGGTCTGTAACTGAACCTGCAGTATCGCTGAGGTATGCGTGTACTCACCCTGTCAGCTTTGTAGTAGCCTGAAAATGTTTGTTTGCAAAAACTCTTACCTCTTGATGACTTTTTAATTACCAAAGTGGGGGTGGGGGGTGGGGATGTAGACAATTAGAACTATTCAGGAAGGAACTTTGAATAGGTGGCCTTAGGGCCCGGTGGCTGCAGGCAGAGCTACTAGCTGCTGCCTAACCCCCAATCACTGACAAGGCGGTGATTACACATTTAGGCTCAGCCTGAAACCTGAAATCTCACATATATGTATATTAAACTGTTCGTTGTGGGCGATTCCTTAATGTGCAGAGGCACGGAAAATGTTGAATAGTATATGAACCCTCAACAGTGGTCTGGGCTCACCTGTAACCCCTGCCCACACCGTGCTGTTGTGAAGCAAGTCCCAGGAGCACTGTCTCACCTGAGTCATAAACAAACACTTCATTCAGTACATGTCTCCAAGAGAGAGGAGTTCTACTTAAAAACATCAATGCTCTTGGAGTTTTGCTGCTTTTTTCTGGGCCAGAGGTGGAAATGGTTTTGAGTTTTTAAAGACCTCTCGCTATTTTGTGTAAGCTGGTTTCTTCAGATCCTAAAAATCTGGGAAGTGTAAAATTATTAAGTAATTGAAGCTAAACATTTGGAGTGTATATATATTAAACAAAGCCCACCATTCTGCAGTGGTCTGAAGCATTTGATTATAGAACGAAAATGATCACTTCTGAGGGCTGATTTGCCTGAGGACGCGTGGTCCCTGGCCCAGATCTCCGATAGGTCTGTCAGAAGTTTTCTTTAGGAGTGCAGGACTCTGGGCAGACAACAGGGGTTTCCAAGGCAGTTGATCTGATCGGAAAGATGCGTTTCACTCTGCGGTGGACGCAGGTGTGTAACTTGCTCTGCGTCACAGCAGTGAGGCTTACCGAAACACCTGCAGTCACGGACGCATCTGTTTTCAACGTTTTTCATTCCCTTTCCCTTATGTTCACAAAAAGTTTTCAGAGAGATATTCCATTTTTTACTCTTTTTAAATAATTTCAACCTTACAAAAATTGCAAAAATGAAAATAATACAAAGAACACATGACAAAACTCTTTTACATCAATTTGAGGCCCTTCATCCCCCAGTGCCTGTGTGTATTTCCTAAGGATAAGGATATTCTCTTACATACCCACAGAACCATGACCAACCCTGGCCCTTTATAGAAAATGTTTGCTAATCCCTGTCCTAGAGAATCCATTGCACATATTAATGTGCAAGAGTTTTCCTCACAGTTTACAATAAGAAACACCCCGTTATAGGGAGCTTCAGGAGACAGCACACAGACTGGTTCATTCGCTCAGTGGAATAGTATGCGTCTGTCAAAACAGCACTTCAGAGCAGCACGTGACAGTGTGTGGATGCCTCTTAGTAATAGCAGTGAAAAAAGTGAGTCAGGCAATTACGTATATTGATAGCATAATATCCCTTTTATAAAGACAATTTTAAAAGTGCCTTTTTGCGAATATGTATAGATGAGGTGCAGCTTGTACAAAAGAAGGCAGGGGATTGATGCCCAGGTGGAATTTGCTGTATATCACAGGCAGGACCCTGGCTTTTGTTGTGGACAGGTGGTTCACCTGTCTTTATGGCATCATTTTAACATAACAAGGTGAGAACGGGCCAGGGTCTAGGAACTATTATGCATCTGAGGTCCAACAAAAAAATTCCTAACATCAATCAGTTACTGAACTTTTTATGGATCTCAATATTACTTTTAAGTTAATTCTTTGAGATTACCTGCTGCCTCAGAACTGTTTCTCAGACGGGCGATTGTTTGACTTCTGACAGAGGGTCAGCAGTTTGCTCAGGCGGGGGCTGTGCGTTAGAAACTGCTCCCTTCTCTGGTTGGCGCTGGCACAGTTCTTCCTACTTGGTTGGGACTGGCACAGTTCTTCCTACTTGGTACATTTATAAGTGAAAGAGGGAATTCCAAAGGCAAAAGGCTGAAAAGTTGATATGGTAAAAATTTTAAACTGAGGTTTCAAAGAAAAAAGTAAGTGACATAAGAAGGCAAGTAGTGTGACCTGGGAAAATTTTTTGTAGCAACTTTCACACAGTTTTAATGTCTTTAATAAAGAGGTATAGTTGAGTACTTGACATTGATTAGGAAAATACCGAGATTTCAAAGGACAAAATAACAAGAAAACAAACCAAGCTGGCAAGTCACAAAAGAAAGAAAAAAAAGGGTTACTGTATAAAAATTTGTTCAACTTTAATAAGAATAAAAGTAATGCAAATTAAAAGAACATTTAGATGCGGTTCCACTTATTAAATTGTAAAAATGCAAGTGATCCCTGGATGTTGTGATGAGGTGCCATGCTGGTGTCTGGCGGACCCTGTGGGAGGGCACCTCACCTGAATCCACCTGTAACTTTTTAAAAATTGAGAAATAATTGACATACATTATGTTAGTTTCAGATATAATGATTTGATATCTGGATATATTGTGAAACGATCACCACAGCATGTCTAGTTAACATCCATCACTTTACGTAGTCACAAAAAAATTTTTCTCTTGTGATGAGAACTTTTAAGATCTGTTTTCTTAGCGACCTTCAAATATGCAATACAGTGTTATTTACTGTAGTCACCATGCTGTACATTACATCCCCATGACTTATTTATTTTGTAACTGGGAGTTTGTACCTTTTGACCACCTTTACCCAGTTCTCTCACTCCCTGCCTCTCACACCACCAAGCTATTCTCTATGAGTTTTGTTTCCTTCCTTCCTCCCTCCCTCCCTCCCTCCCTGCCTCCCATCCCTCCCTCCCTGCCTTCCTTCCTTCCTTCCTTCCTCCCTTTCTTTTTAAGATTCCACATACAAGTGAGATAATACAGTATTTGTCTTGCTGTGCCTAACTTATTTCACTTAGCATAATACATGTCTTGGCTACTGTAAATAATACTACAGTGAATATGGGGTGCAGATATCTTTTTGAATTAGTGATTTTGTTTCCTTTGGATAAATGGCCAGAAGTGGGATTGATGGATCATCTCCTGCAGCTGTGAAGACATTCATGCGATTTAAGAATCCCCTCCTGGGACGTGCTGCCGAGGAAGTCATCTGGAAACACCGTCGTCCCTAGCTATCCGCCGGGAGTTGGTTCCAGGAGCTCCCGTGGATACCAAAAATCCACAGATGCTCAAGTCACTTATATGAGATGGAAGTTGTACCATGAATACAGTCAGTCTACCATATCCCCAGGTTTTGCATCTGTGGATACAGAGGACTGATTATACTGGACCTTTCTGCCCAGATACGGTCATCTTAGGCTTTTCTCTAGAAGGTAAAAATTTGTTAAAAGGCTCACGTGAAGGGAAGGCTTAGAAGGACTGCTGGGTCGGAGTTCTTGGTGAGCATTTATGAGGCTGTGTAAGCAAGGATGAGGCCACCTTCCGGTATGGAGTGGCGCTGGTGATGGAGCCTGGGCAGGCAGCGTCTAGGTCTGTGTGCGGGGACCCAGGCCTTCCCTGCGGTGAGCTGGGGAAGTGTCCGCCCCTGGCAGGCCTGTGTGCAGGATCACTCTCCCTCTTTCTGGGCAGGAAGCGGCCCTGGTGTCACGGTGGATGGAGAGCCCCCAGCCTAGTCGGGAGGTTGGTGGCACCCTCTCCATGGTGTGACCACCCCCCAGTGCCAGAGACCGCCGAGCTTGGCTCCATCCTAGAAGGAACACGCTGAGCTGCTACTGTCATCTCCCCTCGTGTCTTAAACATGCACTGGATTCTGTGTGAAAGATGAAGACCACCGGAGTCACAAAGAAATGGTCAGGCATTAGTAGACCAGAGGGATCCCAGACCTTGGGGGAAAACAAGCCCCCCCGCCGCCCCAGGAGAACCCACCCCGTCCCAACCTCCATCCCACAGCAGTGCGTCCAGCTCTGTGGGGCTCACCTGTGTGCTTGGTGCGTGGCCGCCGCAGCTGTGGAGCATTTCCGTTCCCCAGGGACCCGCTGGGGGTGGCAGGAGTGGCAGGGCACAGCGCAGAGGTGTCAGGCTGGGCCCGTGTGGGCACTGCACACTGCGAGGGATTGAGAATTTACTCTGGCCTCCTAGGTCCATGTCCGTCTTTTGTTGATTGATTTATATTTGCATCAGGTTCATTTTTCATACAAATCTCAGGAGGCATCCCAGTTCGTAAAATAGATAAACACGGGGCTACTCTGCCTTGCCATCGTGGGGCACCCCGGAGTTCCAGGGAACATGGTTTGAGAACCACAGCTGTAAGCATATAAGCAGGAGAGCAACAGGATCAGAGTCCTAGTTTAAAAGGAATGAAACAGGAGCGTGGCAGGCTTGAGGGCGGCATAGGAGCTCTGGGTTGGGAAGAGGCCGGGCAGGCCGCCCGGGGAGGAGGCGTTCAGGAGGCAGAGACACCGCTGTGTCTTGGGAAGACCCTGTCCCAGGTCTGCAGACTGAGGCTGAGGGCACGGGAGAGTAGTGTCAGGAGGGAGGGGCTGACAGGCTCAAGACTCCTCTGCGGGCTCTGTCTCAGACTTCACCTATTGTCTTGATTTTCAGGCAAACTCGATTTTTGTTTTTCTGTTGATGCAGCAAAATTGTTTTGAGGTAATTGCAGAAGAGACCAGTGCTGCTTTCGAGAATGGAATTTAAAATTTTTGTGCAATTTGCATTTCTTCAGTAGTAAAGCTGGGCAGAAGATGGTGTTTGCTTTTTAATTTTGAAGTTTTTGCCTAGAGATCATAGCAACCCCATTCTCTCTCCCCACCCCACTTGATCTGGGGAAAGAGGCTGGAGTTGGAAAAACGTGTTGTTTTAAAATGCGAGAGAGAAAGGCACAGTTGAATAAAGTATGCTTCTCTTCCTCAGATGATTTATTTTACATGTGAACAGATTGCACAAAAAATTGGATGTTTGTACTTTTCTGGGAAGTACTGTTATTTGTATATATAGAAGAGGAAGAAAATCAATGTGCGTCCTGTGCATGTTAGCAGAAACATTTCGTAGTTTGTTGTGGTTTGGTTATGCTGTGGGGTTTGACAAGTGAAATACTGTCTAGTTGTAAAGTAAAAAATATTACAAGTTTGGAGATGCTGAGGAGACCCTCTTCCCAGAAAAAACACCCTCGTGGCTCAGGTCACGTGGGCTTGAAGGGTGGCATTGACACACAGGCAGTGCTGTCACTGTGGTGCCACAGTCAGGACATCTGAATGGGCATCTGAACCATGAGTTCTGCATTTTCCCTCCTGTGGTTTTGCCATGTTTTGCAACCTTGGTGTCGAGCTGCCTTGGCAGTTCTATTTTAAAGCTTACCGGGTCTGTACAGAATGCCTGCTTGCTGGCTCTTGGCTGGGATGCACCCTGACTTAGCTTTGCGTCTGACCCCGGGCCCCGTCTGTGCTGGACGCCCTCCCTACCTTTGTATGGCGCTCACACAGCCTCCTGCCCGCCCTGCCCTGTCTGTCTGGCCCAGCATGCCCCCTGGTCTCCAGTTCCTGGCCCATGGGTTGGCATCCCCCTGCTTCAGCCCTTTCTTGGGGCATCCAGTTGCCAGCTCCTGCTGCCTGACCCTCCAGGGCCTCAGGGTCAATTTTTAGTCCCATTTATGAGCTGGGTCCACATCCTACCCCCACCCCCAGTCTGGTTCCCAGCCCCTGGAAGCCTACTGTTTATTAATAGGCACATACCTAGTGTAACAGTTTTCATTGCATTTCTGTTTTCATGGACAGTAAATTAAGACCTTGCCTTGACGAAAGTGATAGATTCTCTGAAACTATGTGCCAAGTTCTTTTATGGGTGTGTAAGACCAGTTGGATTTAAATGCTTGATTTGTGGAAGATTTAAATTCAGCTGCTTTTGGGAACAGAAGTAACCAGAAACCGAGTTTGCTTGCTTAACTGCTTGTTCTGAGCTGTTTCTCTTAGTGTTTTTAACCCAGCCTTCTAAATGGTCACCCTCCTCGACCTGATGTCCCTTCACCACTGGGCTCCACCCTTTTTGCTATTTATTTATTTATTTTTTCCTTTTTGCTATTTATTTATTCTTGCTCTTTGTTTTTACCTTAACCGCTGATAGATGAATGTTCTCTTCCAAATACATGCAAGTTATTCAGCCAGAAAATGTTTTAGCTATTTTTTGTTTCCAGAGCAGTACTAGAGGTATAGATGGTCATAGAAAATAAATACATCTCCACGGTGATAGAAGTTTATCCTCTAATCTGGCAAAACACAAGGCCCCCCTCCGTGGCCCATGTCCTGTACCAGGCTGGTCCCCACAGGCAGTGCGGACTGAGGTTGTCGGGGCCTGGAGGAGGCCTTGTGTGTGGTTGGCAGAGGTACATCAAGGGTCTGAACCAGGCCTGGACCCTTCAGGAGTGGACGCCTCCGGACACTGCACTCTCTGGGGCCTTCACAGGGAGTCTGGACCGTGGACTCCTGAGGGCGCCCCTCCTCACTACCCCCACCATCTGTCCTTGCACCTCACCTTTGATGTCTGTCTCCTAAGGTACCTTTCTTGTCTTGCGCTTTTGTTTCATCTTGTCTCTGCAGCCAGTGTTCTGATGGGGAGCCTGTGTTCTCCCAGTGATCTTGGGTTATTGAAAACAAACACATACACACACACACACATACTTTTTTTCTCTTTTCCTTTTAATCTCTTGGTGCCACCCATGCTACCAGGTTGAAAAATTAGTCTCTCCGCTTTAATTTCTATTAATTCTCTGCAGCCTAGCCTAAGTGTTCTTTTTTTATTTTTAAAAATTGTTGAATTATGTAAGGACTCATTGTCTGTTATTACCTTTTAACTGAATTGCCAGCAAACAGAGGAGGCTTCCCTTTCGTCCTGCACAGAAACAGGGAAAACGATCAGATCATATGCTCATTCAACAACAAAAGTCCTGTTATCTGCTGTTCTCGGTTTTGAAGTGTGTGGTGGCTGCTGTGATTCACAGAAACCAGCCTACCTTCTCCCTGGGCTGTTCACCGCAGCCCTTCCCCATTCCCAGCGCTGTTCTCTCGACCCCAACAGCTGCTCTGGGGTTCGGCCTCTCGCTGCCCTTCTCCTGCCCTCAGGCCTGGCCGGCTTCTCTACCGCTGTAATCTGCCTGTGTCCTCGGCCCAGGTGCACACGGCGCCTGGCGCTGGGGTCACGTTGGCTCTGCCCTGCTCTGTGGCTGTGTGGCTCTGTGCATTGCCCTGATCATCTGTCAGAGTGTGACGACCCCACCCTGAGGGTGACTGTGCGGATGACTTGTTGGGAAGTTGTAGGGTGATCTAGGCTGAGGGGTGGATGGTGCCACGTTGGGGAGAAAGGGGGGCAGCAGCCGTGGGGTCTCTAGCCCGGCACTGGGAACCTTGACCTCCTGCCCACCTGAGGTTGCCTGACCCCCATCTGTGGTCCCCTGAGCCCACTTGGGGTTCTCTGATGCCTGCCTGTGGTGGCCACCTGAGGTTCAAAGGGTGTCTTCCTTGGGCCTTAGCTCTGGTCACACATCGGCTCCAAGTCCAGGAAGAGTGCGCCCAGCTCACTCTGCTTGTGAGCTACGCCAGAAGCATTGTCTAGGTGCTGGTCCTGGGTGGAGTGGGGTTGGGTGCCCCTCCATGCAGGGGTCCATGTCATGGCAGGAGAGGCGAGGTCCCCTTACGGAGGCAGGATTTCAAAGACCCTGCCCTGCACAGAACTGAGCCAGAGTTTCGGTTGCAGGATGGTGTGTCAGCTGAGTCAGAAGAGGCCCCTGGGCCCTGGGAGCCCCTCACCCAAGGGCAGGGGGCGGGGAGCATAGGAGGAGGAAGCAGCTGGGCCCTGGGGTCTCGCTGGCTGTGAGTGTTGCGGTGTGTCACAGCACAGCATCCCTGCATCTCGGCCCTACCGGGGAAGCTTGCCCACTCTCCACCTCTCCAGCTCACAGGCGTGGGCACACCGTCTGAGTGCCAGGGCCCTGCCGTGGGGCCCCAGGACACTGCCCGCTAAAGGAACAAGCAGGGTGGGTGGTGGTGCACAGGGCGGGTGAAGTGCTACCAGCTCAGAGCTCTGGCTTTCCGCTCGCCCACCCTACCTGTGGGGAAGTTGCTGAGGAACTGTCCAGAGTACGCGTGTCCCCTGAGCCCTGGGGATCCCTTAGTCAGGGACACTCCAGCAGCAGCAAAGTGAGATCAGCATGTCTTTTTTTTTTTGGCTACACCGTGCGGCATACAGGATCTTAGTTCCCCCTACCAGGGATTGAACCCGTGCCCCCTGCAGTGGGAGCGCGGAGTCTTAACCACTGGACCGCCAGGGAAGTCCCAGTGTGTCCTTTTTTGAAATCTTTATTTTAAAAACACGTAAACTTGCAAAATGAATTTGTTCATAGCTTGTTAAAAGGCAGTTCCGCTGACATATTTAAATTCATTTTTATAACTTGACAAGCCGTAGGGATCAGAAACAGGGTTAGGAACTGCTGCTGAAAGGAATCAGTCAAGGAAGAAAAAGCCTGGCTTTTATGTTGTTGGGTGGACAACGTCTGTTTGCAGTTGTTTCACCCCCAGGGGGAGGAAGGATGGGTGTTGCGGGGGGGGGGGGTCACAGACCAGAAGTGCTGATGCTGGTACTTTCAGACTGAGGCCCGAGTGGGTCAGCTGGTTTTTGCTCTCAGCAGTCTTTTTCTGCATCGAGCCTGTCTTGTTTTATGATCAGAAAAAACACCAGCACGGGGATGGTTTTCGTGGCCAGTCAGCAGAAGGGTGTAGGGACCCTGTCTGGGAGACTCTGCTCTACCTGACCTTGGCTGTGTTAGTCTGGGCAGCTTAGGCAGACTCCCTCACAGTGTGGGAGGCTGGAAGTCTGAGATCAAGGTGTCGGCAGGGCTGCTTCCCTCCGAGGCGCCTCTCCTTGGCTTGCAGACGGCCGCCTTCTCGCCGTGTCCTCACGTGGCCTCCCCTCTGTGCCTGTGGTCACATGCCACCCTGCTGTGACCAGGCCCCAAGCTGTGGAGCCGTATGAGCTCCTTTGAGCTGAGCCAGAGGAGACAGAAATGTAATCAAGTTGTTAAACCGTAAGCTCCCGCATGGCAGCACGGGCAGGTTTGAGTGCGTTCCAAATGTGTTACTTTAGTTATGCTCTTGGGCTTTGGCACCAGTGGAAGCCCGCTGCAAAGGCATGTGGGTCCTTCAGATGTAGTTGAGGCTCTGTCCCAGGGCCTTGCAGTGACCAGACACACAAGGCCCCTGTGTCGTGCTGGGAAGGAACCCCAGTGGGCCCGACGTGAGGCTGGGAGGAGGGGCCGGCGAGGCTCTGGGTCTGGGTGGCAGCAGGCACAGGGAGGGAGCGTGGGCCACCCCTGATGAGGGGCGGCCGTTAGAGATAGAGAAAAGTAAATGGATTTAAAGGGAATTCTGAGCTGTCAAAGAAGAAGGCGAGATGGAGACTGAGGACTTGAACTCGGAACTGGCAGTTTCAGGTTTTCTCAACAGGTGAGGCAGAGGCCGGGCAGACGTGCATTTGTGGAAGATGCACAGGTTGGAGAGTCGCGGGGGTGCCCGTGGCCCTGGAATTGGGTGTTTGTAGGGGGTGTTCCTGACCGAAAAACATGGGGAGGAAAATGGAGCAAATAAGAGAGAGCCTCTGTGAGTGACGACAGGGCCTTGACCCGTAGTCCACATGAAGCTTAAAAGATGCTATGAAAGAATGTTCAACAACGTCAACGTTTTTTGGAAGTTGGAAGGGAAAAGTAGCTTACAAAACAGCTTCTATCATCTTGTTTCTGTGAGAAATCAGGGGATTATGGATAATTTCTTTTACCTTTCTGTATTTTCTGATTTATCTACAATAAATATTGCTAATTTTTTGCTCCTATTTTTTTTTTTTTTTTTTTTTTTTTTTGCTGTACGCGGGCCTCTCACTGTTGTGGCCTCTCCCGTTGTGGAGCACAGGCTCCGGACACGCAGGCTCAGCGGCCATGGCTCATGGGCCCAGCCGCTTCGCGGCATGTGGGATCTTCCCGGACCGGGGCACGAACCCGTGTCCCCTGCGTCAGCAGGCAGACTCTCAACCACTGCGCCACCAGAGAAGCCCACTCCTAATTTTTTAATTGTAGTAAAATATACATAACATATAAAATTTGCCATTTGAAACGTTCACACTGTTGTGCAGCCATCACCACCGTCCATCTCCAGAACTTTCCCCATCTTCCCGAACTGGAACTCTATGCCCATTAGACAGTAACTCCCCAGTCCCCGCCCCTCCAACCCCTTGGTAACCACCGTTTTACTTTCCTTCTGTGAATTTAGCTCCTCTCATGTGAGTGGAATCGTGCAGTATTTGTCTGTGACTAGCTTATTTCCCTTAGCGTGTCTTCAGGGTTCATTCATGTTGTAGCATGTGTCAGAATTTCCTTCCTTATTAAGACCAGATAATATTCCACTGTATATATAAAACACAACAAAGAAAAATATCCTTACACATTGATTGGAAATAAGTCGAACATTTGACATTTTTCCTAGGATGTGACTCAAGTGTGTCACAGAGGCTTTCTGCAACCCTCCTGCACCAGTTCCGTACCTGGGTTCTCCTGGACTGTCCTGGGCAGAGGTGGGGGAGGGAGGGCGTCCCGCAGGCACTGGGCAGACAACCAGGGCGGCCTGTCATGTGAGCTGTGTGGCTGTCCCAGGGTGGTTGGCCCGACCAGTTTTTCTCGTTGACCCGCGGGGGTGGGAGGCACAGAGGTGAGGCCAAGCAGCCCTGAGGGGCCGCAAGATCATTGCGGGGCAGCCTGGCCCCTTGGAGGCCAACAGCTTTGAGGTGCTGTGTGTGGGCACCACTGGGGCCCCGCACTGGCTCTGCAAGGCAGTGACCAGGTTGAGGACGTGGCGCTATGCATCCCCTGTCCTGGGCGTGTGTCTTTTCTTGAGCATGTGGAACAGGAAGTTGTGATGATAGAAGGAAGTTGGTAATGGAAGGAAAAAGTTTTCATTATTTTGAAAAATATCTGCTACATTTAAAATTCGTAGTTAGCACCGTGCTGTCGGGAGGGGTGTTCTGTGAACCGCCGTCAGGCCCCGTGGCTCCCTTGGTGTCTGTCCTGTGTGTCCTGCTGATCTCCTGTTGCTGGCTGAGAGCTGCTGTTGTCTCCAGGGTGGAGTTACTTCTCCTTTCGGTGCCATCAGCGTTTGCCTGGTTTGCACTCTCTTGTTAGTGCATCCACCCTGAGCGTGGTTCTGTCTCCTTGCTGAATGACCTTCTGTCGTTATGCAGCCCCATCTTTATCCCTGGTAACTTCCTGCTCTGAAGTTGGCTTTGTCTGACACTCAAGTAGTCCAGCTTCCTTTTCTTGCACAGTTTCTCTTTCCCCCTTTTACTGTCAGCCTACCTATGTCATTATGTTTTTGTTTTTTTGCGGTACGCGGGCCTCTCACTGTTGTGGCCTCTCCCATTGCGGAGCACAGGTTCCGGACGCGCAGGCTCAGCGGCCATGGCTCATGGGCCCAGCTGCTCCACGGTATGTGGGATCCTCCTGGACCGGGGCACGAACCCGTGTCCCCTGCATTGGCAGGTGGATTCTTAACCACTGCGCCACCAGGGAAGCCCTAGAGGCTCATTTTCTTTTTTAATTTATTTTATTTTTGGCTGCATTGGGTCTTTGTTGCTGCGTGCGGGCCCTCTCCAGTTGCGGCGAGCAGGGGCTACTCCCCGTTGCGGTGCGCGGGCCTCTCATTGTGGTGGCTTCTCTTGCTGCAGAGCATAGGCTCTAGGCCCGCGGGCTTCGGTAGTTGTGGTTCGCAGGGTCTAGAGCGCAGACTCAGCTGCTGTAGCGCACGGGCCCAGTTGCTCCGAGGCATGTGGGAATCTTCCCGGACCAGGGCTCGAACCCGTGTGCCCTGCATTGGCAGGTGGACTCCTAACCACTGCGTCACCAGGGAAGCCTCGAGGCTCTTTTTTTTTTGGCGGTGCGCGGGCCTCTCACTGTTGTGGCCTTTCCCATTGCGGAGCACAGGCTCCGGACACGCAGGCTCAGCGGCCATGGCTCACGGGCCCGGCCGCTCCGTGGCATGTGGGATCCTCCCGGACCGGGGCACGAACCCGTGTCCCCTGCATCGGCAGGCAGGCCCCCAACCACTGCGCCACCAGGGAAGCCCCATAGTTCTCTTATATACTACGTTTCTATACACTGAATACTCCGTCAGACAATATTTTCATTTTTGCTTTCAGCCACCAAACATCTTTTAAAGACCTCTAGAGGAAGCTGTCTACTCTGTTTACTCACTGTTTACCCTTTCTCTTGCTTTTGCTTTTTATGTCCCAAGTTTCCTTCTGGTATCATTTCCTCTGAACTTATGTTCACCTGCTGTCTATGAATCCTTTTGATTTTCCTTCATCTGATAATGTCCTTATTTCATCTTCATGACACTTCTTTTTCAACCTAAAAAGTGTCTTCTACTTCTTTAGGTCCCCCTGGTTTCTGGGGAGAGGTCGAACGTGGTCTCTAGGTCATGAGCCACTTTTCTCGGGCTCTTTTTAAGATATTTTTTTCATTGCCTATTTTTCAGCAGCGTGACTGTGATGTGTCTGGGTAGGGATTTCTTTAGTTTATCTTGTTTGGGGTCTGTTGAGCTTCTTGAATCTGCAGATCAAAGTTTTGCCACATTTGCAAAGTTTTCAGTCATGTTTTCAGCTGTTTTTCCAGCCATGCCCACTTTGCTCCCTTTCTTGCGCTCTGATGAGACTGTTAGACTTTTTCTCTTGTCCCAAAGGTCCTAAAAGCTCTTCATTCTTTTCAGTCTTTTTTCTCTCTGTCATTCAGATTAGATCATTTCCATTGCTCTGTCTTCAAGTTCACTGAATCTTTCCTCTGCTTTTAAGCTCATATGGGGAGTTTTTAAAATTTCAGTATTGTATTTTTTAGTTCTGAATTTCCATTTGGTTCTTTATATCTTTATTTATTTATTTGCTGTCTTTCAGTTTTTTTGTTCAGTTCAGGAGTGCTATGTTTGTTTAGAGCATTTTTATAGTAGGTGCTTTAAGTCTGGTAGATAGTTGTAGCATCTGTTATTTTGGTATTGGTATCTGTTGCTCATCTTTTCCAACAGGGGTTAAGACACTACTGGTTCTTTGCTGAGTAGTTTGGATTGCAGCTGGACATTTTGGATATTATAGTATGAGACTCTGGGTCTTGTTTAAATCCTAGGAAAATGTCGGTGTTTCCATTTCCATTTCCAAACAAGGCAAACAACCTCGTTTGATTTAGGTGCAGTTCTGACCTGCCCTCTCTGGGTTATGGTTCCGTGTCAGTTCTTTGGTGCCTCAGCCGTGCCATTGGATTTGGCCTGTGTGTGCCTCCTGTGGCTGTCTGGGACCTGGCCGTGGTCTCAGGGCTTGGGGTGTCAGGATCAGATCCACGCAGCTTGGGGGTGGGCCTGACATTCATGAGCAACTTTGGGGGCTTGCTCTTCCAAGCTTCTTCCTCTCCACACTGGCCTTGGGGCTTTCCAGGGGCCTGGGGTTCCCTTGTTGGTCCTCTAACCAGTACGCCTGGGCTTTGGAAGCCTGCCCTGCCGTACACTTCCACGCCCATGCCTTGCCTGGGGCCCAGTTGCTATAGGTGGAGCAACTGGGTGCTTCTTCCTTCCGTGTTCTTGTCCAGCCTGCTTGCTGCTCTTTCCATCTCGGAATGAACGTAGCTTCCCATGTAGCTGCCCCGCGCAACCTGTCTGAGGTCAGAGCTACCCCAGGATCCTGCCAGGGGCGGAGCTGCTTGGTGTGCCCGTCTGGAGTCAGAGCTCGTCCCTGAGTCCTGTCCAGGGTCACAGCAGCACTCAGCGGAGGCAAGCTGGAGTGAGCTGACTCCTCTCTCCTGGAGCTGGCGTAGCCGTGGCAGGTGAAGTCCGTCTCTGTTGCTGTGCTTCTGTCTGGCAGCTGCAGAGTCCAGGCTCTCAGGCCTCTGCCAATAGTCCTTCCCTATTTCCTCCCCTTGGCCGCCGGCCCTCACCTCATTGGGCGCTGCAGGCTGCCCTGTATTCCTGGAGGCAGGGCTCTGGCCTCATCCATCTCTGTCCCTATTGTGTGGCCCTGCTTGGAGGACGCACCTGGGAAGCGCCACTGGCAGGGAAGCACCATCGGCCCCTGGAGGCAGACATGGTACTGGAGGAGCTGTTCCCACCTCCAGCTCAGTGAGGGGTTGCCAGTCCCTCACGGAGAGCCCTCCAGGATGGTGGCCCTGAGGTGGTAAGGTGGCAGGGGGTGATGGCACGTGTTTTGGCCCATGCGCCCTACTCCACGACCAGCAGAGGCTGTGTTGTGACTCCCCTGCTGGTGAGCCTAGAGAGAGATGCCAGACCCCAGGGATGGGCCGAGACCCCTCCACCATCCCCAGCTCCCTGAGGAGAGGGCACAGGGGAGCAGGGTGCTACGCACCCCACCCTGGAAGGATTGGCAGGGTGCCCCTGCCCTTCCTCATGGCCTGGGGGGACTCTGTTTTGTCCCAGGGCAGGATGGCAGCCCAGGTGACGCTGGAGGATGCGCTGTCCAACGTGGACCTGTTGGAAGAGCTGCCTCTGCCCGACCAGCAGCCCTGCATCGAGCCCCCGCCATCCTCACTGCTCTACCAGGTGGGTGCTGGGCAGCCGTGGGATGCGTGGCCTGTGTGCTGACCTCCGCTTGATGGTTTTCCTCTTTCTTGCAGCCAAATTTCAACACCAATTTTGAAGACAGAAATGCATTTGTCACTGGCATTGCAAGATACATTGAACAAGCGACCGTCCACTCTAGCATGGTAACTCTGCGCAGTTTCCTCTGGGGGGATGGCATGTCTGAATAGCAAATGTCACTTTGGTATTATCCTGATAGGATACATAGTGAGGAAGAAGAGAAGAAAGTGAATGAAGTGTTTTATGTTTTTTTAAAGCACCTTTTTTTTTTTTTAAATTATAAGGACAATATATGCTCTTTCTGAAAACCTGGCTTCTGTGGCCCAGAGAAAACCTTTGTCAGCATTTTGAGGGAACCCATTCTCCCTCTTTTATACTTGTACTCAAGCATACCAGGTACACACCCATATGGGATTTAGATTGCATAAATGAATTGCATTGTTATTATAATTATGTATTTTAATGATTTCATGAACATTTTAACATGTCATTAAAACGCACCAGATGAAGTAATTTTTAATGGCTGTCTAGTCCATTTTTTAAGTGTTGAAAATTTTTACTAATTTGCAAAATTTAACTATGTTTACTTAGTTTGCTTTCATTTCTTCTAGTAAAAAATGCTGTGATGAACATCTTCCTAAATACATCATTATTCTCACTGGCTAGATTTGTAGAAGTGAAGTTACTAGGTCAAAGGTTGTGAGCATTTTAAAGCATCTTAAAAACATTACCAAACTGTAGTCAACATTTTTCAAGGACATCTGTGCAATTTTGGCCATTTTTACCAAAGGAAGTAACGTGAAAGAAGGAGTAGACGCGAAAGCAGTTTTGAAATGACGGCAGTCCTCTTCCCTTGGATACTCTCCCTGGATTTTAAGTGCTTTCCCTCCCTGCCCTGGGGACAGCAGAGTGTGTTAGTCTTCCTTCGGGGCCAGGAGGCTCTGCGTGGCTGGCTGGAGCGGCTGTGAGGACCCCGTGTGCGTGCAGCTGCACTGCATGCTCCCCATGTCCCCAGCTTCAGACCTGCGCTGTCAGTAGGCGGCTTGGGGCTGAGTGGAGCTGAGGTGTGGCGGCTACGGCAGGTTCCCTGGGCTGTGCTGCCCCTGGGCAGAGGTGGCTGCATGTCGCTGATACCCCTCTTCAGCCTGCAGAAGCCATGGGGGTGTTTGGGGTGGTCTGCAGTGTCACCAGTATCTTAGCAGCTGTCTCTTGGCACACAGGTCCTGGTGCTTTTCTGTCCCTCAAAGGGAGGGTCCTCCTGGCCTCTCCACCATGGTCACCATGGTTTATGGCTCTAGCTGTTGGCGATTTGGCATCTCCTTTTTTATGATTGTTTTGCTTGCCTTTGATTTGCCCCGTGTACCCTTGCAGAACGAGATGCTGGAGGAAGGCCAAGAGTATGCCGTCATGCTGTACACCTGGAGGAGCTGCTCTCGGGCCATCCCGCAGGTGCCCCATCCCAGCCAGACCCCACCCGCCCCACTGGCCACGCCCTCATCCTTTCCAGTCGTCCCCGCCCGGTCAGACCCCGCCCCACCTCTGGCCTGCTCCATCCCAGCGCACTCCCCACATCCTCTAAGGGTTGAAGCCTCTGTATGTCATGTTTGTTTTCTCCCAGGTGAAATGTAACGAACAGCCTAACAGAGTGGAAATTTATGAGAAAACCGTGGAGGTCCTTGAGCCTGAGGTCACAAAACTGATGAATTTTATGTACTTCCAGGTAAAGCAGTGACATAATCCTAGGGGTTTAGAGCAGAGGAATGAGATGGTGGCACCATCTACTAACTAAACAAAGTGCGTGCGAATTCAAGCAATCACAATAGCTCTGAGACCAAAGGGAACTAAGCCTTAGACAGTCCAAAGCGTTACTGGCCCTTTCAGAATAAATGCTGCTTCTGGGTTTCACTTCTCTTCCCTCGAGAGTGAATTTGTAGTTCCTGCAGGAAGACTGCTTTCTGTCAGTACGCTTACAGGCTTACACTTTCGATTCATCTGGTTTTGGGGTGTTTTCTCCCCACTGTCCACTCTGGTGGGCTTCGCCCTGGCCTTGGCTCCTTCTGGCCCTTGGGTTAAGTAGAGTGGCCACCGGGAGGGACTTGCTGGCTTTTTTAAAGACATAGTTTAGAAATGTGTGAAAGTTTTTATTACAGAATCCTTTAGCAAAGGGAGAAGATAGAACTTCTTAGGTGATGAATTTTTGTCTTACCTTAAAAATTGTCAAGTGGAAATCCTCCCACCCCCTTTTTCAACTCTAAAAGCTAAAGCAGTCTGCTTTACAGACATTCTGTTGGAGCATTTTGCTCAGTAACTTTGCTGGAATAATCAACAAAATTCTTTTACTTTGGGGACATAGTTGGCAAAGTGCAAAGTTGATGATGATCGTTACAGAGCAAAGGCTCGTGGAAATCACTTTCTAGAAACATGTCTCTTTACCCGAGCTGTAAACATGCACCCCTGGTTGGGTGTTTCATCAGCGAGTAACGTGACTCTGGACCCTGTGCTTGGAGCTGGGCTTGGGGTTGGCCCGTCCCTGAAAGCCGCGTTTCTGCCCCTGCTTCCTCTGCACAGAGAAACGCCATCGAGCGTTTTTGTGGGGAGGTGAGGCGCCTGTGTCACGCGGAGAGAAGGAAGGACTTCGTGTCTGAAGCCTACCTGATCACCCTGGGCAAGTTCATCAACATGTTTGCCGTGCTGGACGAGCTGAAGAACATGAAGTGCAGCGTGAAGAATGACCACTCAGCCTACAAGAGGTGATGAGCGCGCCTGGGACTCAGGGCTGGGTTCCCGAGCGCACTCGCGTGTGCGGTGCAGTGCCCACAAGGGCCAGCCTCGTCCCGCGGAAGTGTTCTCCTGGGCGGACGCCAGCGCTGCGAGGCGTTCTTGTAGGCTTTGGGGGCGGGGCGGGGGCGGGCCCTGGGCTCTCAGCCCTGACAGCAGTGCTGTGCTCTGAGCCTGTATGGGGGCGGTGGTGCGTGGGCGCTGACGCGCTGAGCGTCTTGTCCAAGGGTCTGGGGGCTCCACGCCTGCTGGAGCCGCCGCTGCTCGTCGCTGGCTGGCTGGTGGGCATCCCCGGCAGGTGGGCACCGTCACCACAGTGGGCACAGCTGGCCCCGGCACCCACAGGGCTCCCCAGACCAGTTGTCCTCCAGAGCGGTTTTCTTTTCGAATGTGGACAGATTCTGGAGAAGAGAATTGGAATAGGTGGGCACGGCTCGGCGCTGCAGCTGCGACACTGAGTGTGTTGGTGGCAGGTAGAGCGGAGCTGCTGTCCTCTAACTGACTCTCTAGAAAGTCTGCCTGGGACTGTTAAAACATGTTGGCTGGAATGAGATGCTGACTTCTGTTTCCTTTGCTAGACAAGGAATCTTAGCTATAAAATTAAATTAGAAGAGATTTTATTTTGTGTCTGAATAGGCTGTGGTTTCATTTGTAAGGGAAGAAAAAGAATTTTTCCTCTGCCCTTCTAGGTTCTTGCCTGAGTACCGCCTTTAAGAAAACAGTGATTAATAGGAGAAAAACAAATATAATTTCATTTCATGAGGAAGGGGGTCCCAAGATATGAGACCCAAAGAAGTGACCAAAGGAGGCAGTGTTTATACCTTTTGTTTTTGTTTTTTTTTTTGGCCACACCTGGCAGCGTGTGGGATCTTAGTTCCCCGACCAGGGTTGGAACCCGAGCCCCCTGTATTGGGAGTGCCACCGGACTGCCAGGGAATTCCCAGCGTTTATACCTTTGAAACAAAGAAAAAAGAATTTGTGAAGAATTGACAAGACAAAGAAGTTTGAGTTGGGGTGGCCAGTGAGTGAGGAGGTTGGAAGGTTAGCTCACACGGCCTTCTCAGCCTTGAACGCCCCGTCTCTTGTGATGACGATGTCTCCCGACCTCCTGGTGCAGGGAGGGGACCTTTCATGTGGGAGGTTTGTATCCTGCTTTCAGGTGCACAGAGGAGGTCAGAATGCCCTGCTGTGGCTGTTTCTTAAGTAACTTCAATTCTGAATAATTCAGTATGCCACAGTGGCATATTTTGGGGCGGCCTACCCTGAACCCCAACACGTACTTAAAATCGTGCACCTATTGCTGTGTCTTTAAAATGAAGTCGACTTGAGATGAGGCATGAAACAGATTTGAGGAGGGGACGGCACTGGAAGTTGAGCTAGATCTCCCAGACTTTAAGTCTCATTCGTGTGAAATAAGTTCAGGCGTTCCATTCATCACCTAGAGTTGGCTCTGCACGGAAGCCTAGATCTTCAGGACGACAAAATCTTTTGAATTGTCCTGTTAACTCCGCTCCGGTAGGAAAGTCTGGAGTTGTCTTCATTTGGTGCCAGTTCTGTGGGATTCCAAGTGCCTGTGACTCTTGGTGGAGTGTCGGGGCTTCTGAACTTCCCAGCTCAGGACAACAACTTCTGCTCCTAATGGCACAAATCACTTGTCGGGTGATTTGGAGCAGCTTTCTCAGCCTTCCTGACTCTATCAGGGAAATGGGGAGGTGGACAGCCCCAGTGGTTTTAACTTTTCAAAAGGTTTCTTTTCTCCCTCTCTCTCTTAGCAGCAGCACCTTTATTTCAAAGCCCAGTCTGGAAAATAGTTTCAAGATACGGCTGCTCTGTGGAAGGCCCCCGGCCACCCCATTCACAAGTTGCCCAGCGTGTTTGCTACCCCTTAGGCTCCCCTAAGCACAGAAGAGGGCCTGGGCACCCCTCACCCTTCCAGCAGCCTCTTCCTGTGACCTATGTTTGGTATCCCCTGTTGGTTGGTTTACTTTCCCAGACAATAACCTCCACTTCTCCCTAGCCCTCACACTCCTACACTCAACACTCAGAACACATTTTATGTTCGCCCAGCTGGTAGTTACAACCTTTCCTGAGTGTAAATGCCAGATAACCCATATAGTCATGGTGAGGCTTAAGGAAAATAAAAGCAGGTATTCTTGATCCCTTCCTTAGTTTCCACCCCTGCAGCTTCAACACCCGCTCAAATCAATATAGTAAAGTGAACACTTGAAAAAAGAATGTAAACATATCAGTTAATATTGTTTCACTGTATATAATTTTTTAAAACTTAAGAAGTAAGCAAGATTGCAGATTATTTCTCACCTGAAAAGTTCTGACGTAGGTGGTCTGCAGCTGACGGGGTTCCATAGTGTTGAGGAACCAGAGCTCCTGCTGTCTTCATTTGTTGCCTTGTGGCCCAGGATGGCTGCTTGAGCTCTAGCTGTCATCTCTGTATTCCAGTCAGCAGGAAGGAAGGAGCATTGAAGGGCCTACAATATTCCTTATAAGTAAACTTTCAAGTGCCTTACAAAGTTTTGCATTACATCTCATGGCTCAGCAGTTGGTCACAGCGTGGAGATGAGAATGAGGCACATTACTGCACCACAGAAATTCAGGGTTTATTCTGAATAAAGGGAGTGGAAGGGCAGGGAAGGGAAGGAAAGGGAAGGAAATGACAGTTGGGGTAGGTTACCAGTCTTTGCCATGAAAGCTTTTCTTTAGTAAAACCCCAGAGGTTCTAGGTTGCACGACAGGTCCTTATGTGGGCAGCTTCCGCTAAACTTTTTTGGGGAAGCCCTAGGTGTGCAGAATCCTCATATGTGCTTTCACCCTCTTTGCAAAAACTAGAGACTCAGCCTGTGTTGCACAGGATTTGTTGGATCTCAGTGTACAGGTCCTTCTGTGTCCACCGTTCCCTTGTCAGCCCCATTAGTTAGGTCGTATAGCTATTGTTTTTCACAGATATGGTAAGTGAGAGTCAGGAGAGTTCAGGAGGTGTGATATTGATTTATAATAAGAAATATGTATTCATCCCCATTTCTGACACTGAACTCCTAAAACCCTTAGAATTTCCCATGATAAAATCAAGAGAGTTTCTTTTGTTATGTAAATGTGGTGACTTTGGAAAGCCTCTAGTTACCCTAAGGATGGGGGCTGGTCACCAGCAGAATCAACCCTGTAACTACAGGTTTGGAACTTTCAGACCTACCCTCCTGATCTCAGGGAGGAGAGAGGGGTTAGAGGTTGAATCCATTGCCAATGTCCAGTGATCTAACCAAGCATGTTTATGTGAGGAATCCTCCATAAAAACCCCAAAGGACAGGGTTCGGAGAGCTTCCAGGTTGGTGAACATGTGGAGGTTTCGGGGGGAGTGGTGCTTGGAGAGGGCATGGAAGCCCCACCCCGTCCCCATATGTATCTCTTCCATTTGGCTGTTCTGAGTTATATCCTTTCATAATGAATTGTTAATCTAGTATATAAAATATCTTCTCAGTTCTGTGAGCTGCTCTAACAAATTAATCGAACCCAAAGGAGGGGTTGTTGGGACTGCCAATCTGTACCTGGTTGGCCAGGAGCACAGTGACAGCGTGGACCTCCAGCTGGTGTCTGAAGTGGGGGGATGACGTGGCAGTCTTGTGGGACTGAGCTCTTAACCTGTGGGGTCTGATGCTATCTTCGGGCAGTGTCAGAATTGTAACACCACTGGCAACTGGTGCTAGAGAATTGCTTGGTGGTGTGGGAAAACCCAGCCCTCATGTTAGACTTGGTACCGGATCTTTAGGTTTGTCCAAGATGGAGCTGCAAATTGGTGGTGGAATCAGGATTCTGTCTCAGACCTTTGGCACCAGAGCTATGCATGGTGTGGTCCCTGACTGTTGGGAGGTTTGGCTGCCCAAAAGTTTCCCAGCAGAGAACCTAAACAGTGTTGGCCATCTTTGTCACTCAGCAGACGGAGTGTCATCCTTTCTCACACTTGGGGACAGGGAGCCCAGGGGAGAGGCCCATGTACAGGTGTCCTTCAGGAAGGCCTGTGAGAAGTGCTGCCACATCTCTGAGGAAGTCCATCAGCTATGGACAGTAGGGTCATGAGCTATCCAGGTTGCAAAGAGACTTACCTGGAGTTCAGGGGAGAAGCTGGAGAAGGCTGAAATTGTAACCGGCATCTAAGATGCACATTTCTACAGATAACTGTAGCGAGGGTAAAATAATTTTGATATTCCCACGCTGTTTTTCTTTAAAGTCATTAAGCATGTTGGTTGATTAACCCTTTTTTTCCCCCTTTTCATAGGGCTGCTCAGTTTTTACGTAAAATGGCAGATCCACAGTCCATCCAGGAATCACAGAATCTGTCCATGTTCCTGGCCAACCACAACAAGATCACACAAGTAATTCACGCTCTTGCCGCTCTGGCTGATGGAGCGCATCACTGGGGGGCTGAGGGCCGGAGAGCGGTCAGTGACACAGGTGTCTCACTCTGTGTTTCAGTCTCTGCAGCAGCAGCTCGAAGTGATTTCTGGCTATGAAGAGCTCTTAGCAGACATTGTGAATCTGTGTGTGGACTGCTATGAGAACAGGATGTACTTGACGCCCAGTGAGAAACACATGCTTCTCAAAGTACGTGTGTTGAGGGTAGGCTGCCAACAGCACCATGAGATAGGGGCAGCCCTGCTTTCGTGAATAGGCTGCACTTTATGGTCGTTTGGCCAACCTTTTCTCTCATGCTTGTGTGTGTGTGTGTGTGTGTGTGTGCGCGCGCGTGCAGGCATATATAGCACCCTCCACCCTACATGCAGTTTGCCCTACAAGTCCTTGATGCATTCCCGTGAGTGTGTTCCAAGCTTGACCCCAGTGCCAGGTAGATCACATGCCCATCCCTGGAGAAGGTGCTCGTGGGTGAGGAGTCCCTGGTCAAGGGCCTTTCTCAGTATAAAGCCTGTAGCAGAGGTTATACCAGATTCTACGTGGTAAGGATGTAATTCCTAGAAATTTAGTATACTGTGTCACCATGATTATAGTAGGCTTTTGTTGGTCAAGAAACATGCCATTTACCATATTTCTCATTATTATTCTGTTTCAAATTGGGGAGGTTTTCAGTGATGTTTCTCACTGGGAAGATGAGAAGGCGTTTTTTTTTTTTTTCAAACAAGAGTTTAATAACTTGTACATGGGAGAGACCCAGGAAAACTGAGTAACTCTGAGAAGATGCTTCTGCCATTCTCTTCACTCTGCTCTCTACCTTCATGGAGGGCAGCTCCGGGGGACCCTGTTCTGGGTGTCCTGCTGACCCAAAGCCCTCCGTGTTCAAGTGGGCCCATCTCCAATACTTCTTTCCTGCTGGAGAGCAGCACGGAGGGATCAGAGCAAGAGGACACTGTCCAGTGGAGTGCTTTGTGGCAGTGGAAACATTCTGTTTGCACCTACCTGGTGCAAGAGCCCCCTGGTCATAAGTGCTTATGGAAATCCACATTTAGTATTGCCTTGTGCTTGATAAGAAGTGGAGCTGATATATGCACCTGGAAGAGGACACAAAAAATGACATAAAATAGCTTCATGTGAAGGGATAGCTATTAATTTCTGAGGGACTTTTAAAAATGCTTTTTACCAGAACTAGAAATATTAAAATGACAAAAAGAAAAATCTCATTGGTAAAGGCAAATATGCAGTAGAGGTAGTAGATCAACTACTTACAAAGCTAGTAGCAAGGTTAAAAGACAAAAGTAGTAAAATCATCTGTATTCACAATAAGTAGTTAAGGGATACACAAAACAAAAGATATAAAATATGATGTCAGAAACATTAAGCGTTGGTGGGGAGTAAAAATGCAGGGTTATTAGAATGAGTCTGAACTTGAGATCATAACTTAATCATATATATATATGATCATATATAGCCATATATATATATATATACACATATATAAACCTCATATTGATCATAATCAAAAATTTATTTAAAAAATTTATAATAGATACACAAAACAGAGAAAGGAATTTAAACATAAAACTAAAGATGGTCATCAAATCGCGAGGGAAGAGAGCAAAAGAAGAAGAAAGGGACAAAAAGGAACACTAAAAAAAAACCCAGGAAATAATTAATAAAATGGCAGATGGAAATATCTGTTGTGTTTTGGGGATTGGAAAAATTAACATTGTTAAAATGACCATACTACCCGAGGCAATCTACAGTTTTGGTGCAACCCCTAACAAAATACCAATGGCATTTTTCACGAACTAGAACATATAATTCTATCATTTGTATGGAAACCAAAAAGACCCCAAATTGTCAAAACGAATCTTGAGAAAGAAGAACAAAACTGGAGGTATCACATTCCCTGATTTCAAACTATACCACAAAGCTACAGTAATCAAAACAGGAAGGTATGGCACAAAAACAGACACATAGATCAGTGGAACAGAGAGCTCAGAAATAAACCCACACTTAAATGGGCACTTAATCCATGACAAAGGAGGCAAGAACATGTGACAGGGAAAAGACAGCCTCTTCAATAAGTGGTATTGGTAAAACTGAACGGCTACTTGCAAAAGGATCAACCTGGACTACTCTCTCACACCATATACAAAAATAAAATGGGTTAAAGATTTAAATGTTAAGACCTGAAACCATAAAACTTCTAGAAGAAAACATATATTTTGGATCTGTCTCCTCAGGAAAGGGAAACAAAGGTGCAAATAAACAAATGGGACTACATCAAACTAAAAAGCTTTTGCACAGTGAAGGAAACTATCAAAACGAAAAGGTCACCTACTGAATGGAGAAGACATTTGCAAACAGTATATTCAGTAAAGCATTAATATCCAAGATACACGAAGAACTTGTACAACTCAATATAAAAAAAAAAATTCAGTTTAAAAATGGGCAGAGGATCTAAATCGGCATTTTTTCCAAAGAAGACAAAGTGCTGGCGAGGATGTGGAGAAGGATCCCTGGTGAACCCTGGTGGGAATGTAAATTGCTGCAGCCACTAGAAAACAGTATGTTGGTTCTTCTACAATTACCATAGGATCCAGCAGTTCCACTTCTGGATGTTTATGTGAAGAAAAGAAAAAGATATATGCACACCAGTGTTCATTGCAGCAGCATTGTTAACAATAGTCAAGACACAAAAGCAACCAAAGTGTAACATTGATAGATGCATAGGAAGATTTTATATAAATAAACAAACAAATAAATAAATATATAATGGAATACTATTCAGCCCTAAAAAAGAATGAAATCTTGCCATTTGTGATAACATGAATGGACCTAGAGGGTATTATGCTAAGTGAAATAAGTCAGAGAAAGACAAATACCATATGATTGCACTTATATGTGGAATCTAAAAAACAAAACAAATGAACAAACATAAAATAGAAACAGACTCATAGATACAGAGAATAAGCAGGAGGTTCCTAGTGGGGTTATCACGGGGTGGTGGTGAATGAAATAGGTGAGATTAAGAGGTATAGACTTCCAGCTACAAAATAAATGAGTCACTAGGATGAATGTACTCCATTGGAAATATAGTCATTAATATTGTAATATCTTTGAGTGGTGACAGATGGTAACTAGACTTATCGTAGTGATCATCTTTAATGTGCAGAAATATCAAATCACTATGTTGTGCTCCTGAAACTAACATAGGTTGTAGGTCAACTATACTTAAATTTTTTTAAAAAGTGCTTTTTGAAAGAAGAATGGTCATTTCTAAGTTATGAACTGTAGCAGTATAAGTGTTTATGGGTAATTAAACTTGCAGGTCTGAGCTTTATGTGCCATTTTGTGATTTGCAGGTCATGGGGTTTGGTCTGTACCTGATGGATGGGAGTGTCAGCAACATTTATAAACTAGATGCCAAGAAAAGAATAAACTTATCCAAAATCGACAAGTACTTCAAGGTGAGTTACAGTTTCTAGGTAAACCTTTTTATTGAAGTGTATGCAGTTTGAGCTTTAGGAGGTCAACCTCTGTGGCTTTGTTCTGTGCTGGGAAATGCAGTTGTGGCAGGTGGGTGGGTAGGTGGAGGTAGACTGTCTCCTACCCTGTACCAGATTTGCCTGGGTTTGAACCTTGTCTAACAGAATGGTGCCATGTGTACTCTTTTGTGTCTGACTGCCCCCATTCACTTTGTCAGATCATCCCTGTGGGAGCCTGCAACTGTAGTTTTTACATTTTCATTGTGGCGTAGCAATGCATTTTATGACTAAACTGCAATTTATTTATCCATTCTGTCGTGATGAACATGAGATTGTTTCTGGATTTTGGCTTGTCCGAACAGTGCTGCTCTGATTCGTGCACATCTATGCACATTTCTGTTGGATGAATACCCAGTGGTGGATTGGGTATTCATCCAATAGAATGAACAGTTTCAGTGTAGTAGATACAGCCTCACAACTCTCCCACATGGCTGTGCTGACTTGCATCACCACCAGCGGTGATTCTACATCATGGCCATCACTTGGCTCTGTCATTTTTGGGGGAGGAGGGGGGCATCCTGAAGGGTGTGTATGTATGTCCTTGTGATTTTATTGGCTACTGTTTCCTTGTGGTTTACTTGATGTTTCCCTGATGGCTTTTCATGGTATTATTAGTCTTTTGTGTGTTCTCTTTGTGAAGTGTCCTTTCAAGTCTCTCATTCTTTTTTTCCCCTGTTGATTTGTAGTTCTTTATGTATTCTGGGTATGTGTCCTTTGTCAGATACATGTGTTCTAAAATACATGCATTTCCCCTATGTGGCTCTTTTTTTTCACTTTCTTGAAGAGTCTTTGGTGAACTGAGGTTCTTAATTTTAATGTGGTCCAATATATCAATCTTTGATGTCCACTTTAAGAAATCTTTGATAAAGCAGACTCTCGAGAATTTTCTTTTGTGATACCTTCTAGAAGCATCACCATTTCTTTTCCATCTAGATCTATAATGCCCCTGGAACTGGCCATGTGTATGCTGTGAGGTAGGGGGTTGATATTTTTGGATTTTTTTTTTTCCTGTTCTAGGTATCCAGTTGACTCTGTCCAATTACTGCAAAGACCGTTTCCCCTCCATTGCTCTGAGGAGTCACCTGTGTCATAAAGCAGGTGTCTGTATGTGTGTGACTCTGCCTTAAGTTCTCTGCTCTGCCCCACTGGTCTGCACCTGCGCTCCAGGGCCATGCTGGCTTTAGTTGCTGTAGGTTTCCAGCAGGTCTACTTACCAGTCTTCAAGTTACGTTCTTCACAATTGTCTTGAGTATTGTCCCTCCATCTTTTGAAATACGTTTTAGAATTGACTTGCTGATTTACACATACACACAGAAAACCCATAAACCATTTTTCCTCTTGGAATATTGTTTGTGATTCCATTGAATCTATAGATCAATTTAGGGAGAATTGATATTTTTAAAATACCGTGTCTTCCAATATACATGAACCTAATGTATTTCTGTATTCCCTTAGAATTTTAAAAATTTCTCTAGAATTCTTGGTATTGTTTTTGTCGAGAAGTCTTGCACATATTTTGTTGGATTTAATAATATATACTTTTTATTTATTTTTTGATGCTATTGTAATTTTTTTCTCTTTAGATTTTTGTTTTCTAATAGTTCCTAGTATATAGAAATACAGTTGATTTTTTTTTTTTTTTTAATGACCATGGATCTAGCAACAAGGTAGGTTAATTTTAATTTTTTTTTTTTTTTTGCTGTACGCGGGCCTCTCACTGTTGTGGTCTCTCCCGTTGCGGAGCACAGACTCCGGACGCGCAGGCTCAGCGGCCATGGCTCACGGGCCCAGACCCTCCGCGGCATGTGGGATCCTCCCGGACCGGGGCACAAACCCATGTACCCTGCATCGTCAGGCGGACTCCCGACCACTGTGCCACTAGGGAAGCCCTAATTTTAATATTTAATTGGTTTTATGAGAGTTGGTTTTTAACTTTTATTTTGTTCTTCTTAAAGTGAACGTAGAAGTTGTTTACAACTTTTTTGCAGTAAGTGATTTGCAGAGATAGCATTCAACCCACAGTAATTATTAGCATTATTCATTCTTCTTGCGATTGTATTTGGTGACTAAACATATTTAATGACCCTGGGTTTTTTTATTCTTTGAATATAGCAGCTCCAGGTGGTTCCGCTGTTCGGGGACATGCAAATAGAACTGGCAAGATATATCAAGACCAGCGCCCACTATGAGGAAAATAAATCTCGGTAGGCAGAGTGAGCTGTCCAGTTAGAGCATTCTGCAGTGTTCTCACTGTGGTTCCTAAAACTCCACTTATCTATCCAGAGATGCCACCTTTGACATTTTCAACCACGTGGAACCGAATGCGTGATATGGTAGCCTTTTCCATGAGTGGATGTTTACATTTAAATTCATTTACAAATGCAATTTATTTCCTTAGTGGGATAGCCACATTTCAAATATTTAATAGTTAGGGTCTACTGTTTTGGTCAGCACAGATATAGAACTTTTCCATCATCCCAAAGAGTTCTGTTAGTGCTGGCCACAAGTACGGAAGTATAACCAAATGCTCTGGGTGTTTATAAAAGCTTAACAGCAGCCTGCTGGGGAGCGGCTGGATATTCACGTGTAACTTACAGAGGGTACAGAGCTATCACCCAAGGGCCCAACCAGGCCAGGCCCAAGGTCTCTGTGGTTGAGAATGGTCTTTACAGTTTTAAAGAGTTTTTTTTAAGATGATGGCTCTATGGCTGATGTGTGACAGAGACCGTGTAGCCCCCAAATCCTAAAGCATTTGCTTTCTGGACCTGTCCTGAGAAAGATGGCCAATCCCTGTCGTAAAGCATCTGCAGCTTACAGCTAGAAATGATAATAAATACACAGTACTTTTTATTGTAGCTTCCACATATCCACTTGAGTTTCATAGGGTGCTTTAGTTGACTTTTGCCAAACACGTGGTCTCCCTTCAGCCATGGTTTTGAAAAATACAGTTGCACCTCAATCTGGCTAGTCAAAGGTAAACAGTCTTTTTCTGTGAAGACCAAATTGTAAACACGTTAGGCCTTTCTGGCCACATGTGTCACATACTCTTTTTTGTTGTTGTTGTTTTTAAATGACTCTTTAAAACTGTAAAAACTGTTTTGTATGGCTCTATGGCCATGCAAAAGGTGCTCGCATTGGGCCCACGTTGTATGTAGTTTGCCAGCCTCTGTGCCAGCTTGTTTCCTAACACATCTGCCATTAAATCTGATATGTGATCACCTTCCTATAAATTACATTCACTAATCTCTCTTCACTTCATCATCAACTTGAGCTCTCATTTGGAGGGTGTGCTGATTTCCATGGTATAAATGGAAATGCCTGAGTTTAAGTTAACAATGTACAACTCACCTCCTACCCTAACAAACACAGTCAGATCCAGATCATACGTAATTGTAAAATCAGTAAGAGAATCAGGAAACAAGGAGTTTTGCATACTTTCTTTATTTTTAATATGCTCTGTTTTAAATCAATGGCCATTATTACCAATTAGATGCTGTGTTTCACAGCCACCAAGGCAGGTGCCTGAGCGTGCAACAATCAGCTCCAAGAGCTCAGCCCAATGGCGTAGCACCTTTGGCCACAGGGGGTGGGTGCAGAGTGGGCAGATGTTGGCATCGGGCTCTGGGCTCCATGCCTCTCCTGAGGTGGACATGCTGTCTGGGGCCTGCAGGGGAGGCCAGTGTGTTTAAGGTGGACCCTGGCAGAAGGCCTGGGCCTTGTGTGCTTACTGCACACTCAGGGAGCTGCCTTTGCTCATGCCGTAATCACGTAATCCTGTAGTAAAATCAGAAAGTTAAAAAGTGATGCTGCTTGAGATAGTGTACTGATCACCTTGAAAACTCGTAATCTGAATCCTTTCCTTCTAGCAAAGGGGACCAACTTGTTAAAACATGGTGTGAGTTGGTGCTGAGTGTGAGGGAACCAAGGGAACTGCTCTGAGCCCAAAGCAAGGCCCATGCTTTCTGCCCAAGAAGTCCAACAGATTTAATTTTTTTTTTTTTTTTTTTTTTTTTTTTTGCGTTACGCGGGCCTCTCACTGCTGTGGCCTCTCCCGTTGCGGAGCACAGGCTCCGGACGCGCAGGCCCAGCGGCCACAGCTCACAGGCCCAGCCGCTCCACGGCACGTGGGATCCTCCTGGACTGGGGCACGAGCCCGCGTCCCCCGCATCGGCAGGTGGACTCCCAACCACTGCGCCACCAGGGAAGCCCAGGTTTAATTCTTGCTACACATTTTCCCACCACATTGGCTGTATCCGTTTGCTGCTGAAATGGTGTGTTGTGCACATGTGTTAGCTATAGCAACACTGTCTAATTTCCAAGTTTCAACTCTCTAATTAAGGATAACTTTTGTCCCTGAGTCCTTGGCTGACTTATTTTATACTATAGCTATGTTTTCATATGTGAGTAATAAGGAAATATTAGTTCCTGCCTACTCTGCAGTAATCTGTCAAGGGGCCCTGCAAGGGTGTTGCAGTGTCCTGACTTCAGCAACACCTCTCAGCTTTGTGGAAAGTAGTTTGCCGATTAAGGAGAAATTACGGTTCCTTTTCCAGAATACAGACGTGAGAAGGTAGGACGCAGCTCTGACACAGGGAGATGAGGCAGGCCTGGCTCTGTTTCCATGCAGAGAATTCCACGTTTCCTCTGCACCTCTACCTCTTGGCTGCAGCGGGGCTCCCGGGGTGGTAGGTGGGCCTGCTGTGCATGTGCCCTCAGCCAGTCGCCTGTCAGGTAACGCATGCTTCCGCTTTACCACCAGATGGACGTGCACGTCCTCCAGCAGCAGCCCACAGTACAACATCTGCGAGCAGATGGTACAGATCCGGGAGGACCACATGCGCTTCATCTCGGAGCTGGCGCGCTATAGCAACAACGAGGTGAGTGGCCTCTGCCTGCAAAGCGCACCTGGGGACATGGGGTCTGGTGTGGCCCTTGTATTCTCTGCGCCCAAATACTACCATTGATCGCTTTGAGAAACGTAGTTTAGCACTGCGTGCTTAAAAAGCACTGATAATAATGGATGAGGCAGGGCAAATATAATGGAGTTTGTTTGGATCTGTTCAGCTGTACAAGAAAGCATCTTCTTTTTTCAGAAAAACGTTAACACGGGGCTGAGGACTGAGGTGAGACCATGAATTAAGTGCATTTCCTAGTGTAGTTCCATGGTTCCAAGCTGCTAGGAGAGGGGTGGGGAGAGTGGAGGACATCAGGAACAGAAGGGGTGGTTCTGACTTGCACCCCTTTCGTGTCTAGAGGGAGAAAGTGCAGGAGCCTCCGAGTCGGTGGGCAGATGCGTCGAGTGCCCAGAGGAGACCTGGAGTTGGGTGTTGGAGGAAGTGGGGTCTCTCGGCCGTGGGCCTTGTTAATTCCTTCCAGCTTTGCAGCTGGGCTCTCTGTGTCCTTGCTTGGGCCGGTCACGTCCCCCACACCTGCCCCAAGCCTGGCTCCAGGCCATTGCTGCTCGCGTGTGGGGTGGGTGGCACGGGGGTCTGAGCGAGGGGGAGCGGCAGCGGGAGTGTCGTTTCTCACGTCTTAGTGGACCAGGCACCGAGGTCAGGGTCAGGGCGGTGGTCAGTGGCGTGGGTGCTGCAGGTGGTCTAGAGGGACCCGGGGACTTGGGGCCACATACGCAGGTCTGGTTTCTGAGATCGCGGTACCTTGGGGTTCTCAGGAGGCCCATTACATTTGGGGGGAACAATCTGTTGGTCCTGCTCATTGCAGGACAATATGCACTCCATCCCTCACCCCCAAGCACTTGTCATCGTGTAACCAAGATGACTGAAAGACCGCCCCAATGCTTGGGGGACGTCGCCTCCTTGCGGACCCCAGGTGGGTGGCCGACTCCCCATGAGGAACATTAGCTCACCCCTCTGCGGAGGCCAGTGCAGCCCGAAGAGTAGAGGTGGGGGCCAGTCCCCAGGACTTCATGATTTAGTTGTAAACTGAGTTCCTGAGATGTTCTCAGACAACACAGAGAGCTGGCTTCTACCTTTCCAGATAGGAGCACTTGACAGCATGCATGGTTCCTGTGTGCCTTCTGGTGTCTGCTGTCGTGCCTTTATAATCAGATGATGGTTTGTTTTTTTTTTAAAAAGGGCGTATGCGTGTTTTTTTTTTTTTAAAGAAGATGTTGGGGGTAGGAGTTTATTAATTAATTAATTTATTGTTGCTGTGTTGGGTCTTCGTTTCTGTGGAAGGGCTTTCTCTAGTTGTGGCAAGCGGGGGCCACTCTTCATCACGGTGCACGGGCCTCTCACTATCGCAGCCTCTCTTGTTGCGGACCACAGGCTCCAGACGCGCAGGCTCAGTAGTTGTGGCTCATGCGCCCAGTTGCTCCGTGGCATGTGGCATCCTCCCAGACCAGGGCTCGAACCCGTGTCCCCTGCATTAGCAGGCAGATTCTCAACCACTGCGCCACCAGGGAAGCCCATAGATGATTAGATGATGATTTTAATAAGAGAAAAGAGATCGACCTTTAAAAGCTTTGCACAGTTTATTTTTAAACAGATTTATGAAGACATAATCAACATACCAGACAATTCTCTGATTTAAATTATACAATTCAAAGGTTTTTAGTCCATTTCTGAACATTTTCATCATCTTCCAGAGCAACTCTGCACCCATAGCAGTCACTCCCCATTCCCCTTCCTTCTAGCACGTGGCGATCTACTTTCTATCTATGGATTTGCCTACTGGACATTTTATATAAATGGAATCATAATATGTGTTCCTTGGTGACTGGCTTTTTTCATTTGACATAGTATTTTCAAGGTTCATCCATGTTATAGCATGTATCAATAATTTTATGGCTTATTTATAATATTTATAATAATTTTGTGGCTGAATAATACTCCACTGCTTGGACACACCACATTTTGTTTGTTTGTTCATCTGCTGTTGACTGATGGACAGTGGGTTACAAATAATGCTACTGTGAACATCCACATACAGGTGTTGTGTGGACATAAGGTTTCATTTCTCTTGGGTAGCTATCTAGGAATGGAATTGCTGAGTCTTATGGCACCTCTGTGTTGAACATTTTGAGGAACTGCCAGGCTGCTTTCAAGGCCGTTGCACTATGTTACACCCACCAGCAGTCTGTGAGTGTCTGATGTCCCCACATCCTTGCCAGCACTTGCTGCTGTCTGTTTTTTTGATTCTGGCCATCCTAGTGAATGCGAAGTGGTATCTGGTTGTGGTTTGGATTTGCATTTCCTTAATGACTAATGAAACTGAGTATCTTTTCATATGCTCATTGGCCAGTTTTTAAAAATGTCTCTTGAAGTCATTTGCCCATTTTAAAATTGGGTTATTTACCTTTTTTTTACCGTAGAGTTGTGTGAGTTCTTATATTCTATCCCTTATCTGTTATGTGATTTTCAGATATTTTCTCCTGTGTCTTTTTGCTGTCTTGATGGTGTCCTTTGAAGCACAATTTTTTATTTTATCTATTTTTTCTTTGGTTGTTTGTGCATTTGGTCATAATGAAGAAACCATTACCTAACCCAAGTCACAAAGATTTACCCCTTGTTTTCTTCTAAGAGATTTGTAGTTTTAGCTCTTATATTTAGATCTATGATCCATTTTAAGTTACTTTTTTTTTTTTTTTGCGGTATGCGGGCCTCTCACTGTGGTGGCCTTTCCCGTTGCGGAGCACAGGCTCTGGACGCACAGGCTCAGCGGCCACGGCTCACGGGCCCAGCCACTCTGCGGCATGTGAGATCGTCCTGGACCAGGGCACGAACCCGTGTCCCCCGCATCGGCAGGCGGGCTCTCAACCACTGTGCCACCAGGGAAGCCCTAAGTTACTTTTTTAATATGGTATAAGTTAAGGGTCCAACTTCATTCTTTTGTATGTGGATATACAGTTTTCCCAGTACTGTTTTGTTTTTTGTTTTTTTGCGGTACGCAGCCCTCTCACTGCTGTGTCCTCTCCCGTTGCGGAGCACAGGCTCCGGACGCGCAGGCTCAGTGGCCATTGCTCACGGGCCCAGCCGCTCCGTGGCACGTGGGGTCTTCCCAGACCGGTGCACAAACCCGTGTCCCCTGCATCGGCAGGCGGACTCTCAACCACTGTGCCACCAGGGAACCCCCCCAGTACTGTTTTTAAAATACCATTCTTTCCCCACTGAAGGCACCCTCAACAGAAGTCAACTGACTGTACACCTCCATATTCATTATAACATTATTTACAAGAGCCAAAGCAAAGAAACAGCCTAAGTGTCTATAGACAGATGAATGGATAAAGAAAATGTGGCATACAGAATGCAATGGAATATTATTCAGCCATACAAAAGAAGGAAATCCTGGGACTTTCCTGATGGTCCAGTCGTTAAGACTTCACCTTCCAATGACAGGGGTGCAGGTTCGATCCCTGGTCAGGGAGCTAAGATTCCACATGCCTCGTGGCCAAAAAAAAACCCAAACATAAAACAGAAGCAATATTGTAACAAATTCAATAAAGACTTTAAACATGGTCCACATCAAAAAAATCTTAAAAAGAACGAAATCCTGGCATTTGTGACAACATGGATGGACCTTAAAGGGCATTATACTAAGTGAAATAAGTCAGACAGAAAGACAAATACTATTTAATATCACTTTACGTGGAATCTAAAAAAAACCAAACTCACGGATACAGAGAACAGATTGGTGGGTGCCAGAGGCAAGAGGTGGGAGAAATGGGTGAAGATGGTCAAAAGGTACAAACTTTCAGTTATAAGATAAATAATTTCTGGGGATGTAATATACAGCATGGTGACTACAGTTAACAATACGGTATTGCATATTTGAAAATTCCTAGGAGAGTAAATCTTAGAAGTTCTCATCACAAGAAAAAAATTGTAGCCATGTGAGTTGGTGAATGTTAACTTACTGTATAATCATTTCACAAGATATGCGTATCAAATCAAATCCTTGTACACCTTAAACTAATACAAAGTTGTGTGTCAGTGTGTCAGTTATTTCTCAGTAAAACTGGGTGATGGGGGGAATCAATTGATTCTACTCCTGAGGCTTTATTTCTGCGCTCTCAGTTCTGTTCCATTGACCTTTTGTCGGTCCTTATGCCACTACCACACTGTCTTGATTTTATAGTTTTATAGTAAATCTTAAAACCAGATAATATAAGCCCTACAGCTTCGTTCTTCTTTTTAAAGATTGTTTTGTCATCTTTGTCAAGATTATTTGTGGATCCTTTGCATTTCCTTATGAATCTTAGGATCAACCTGTCAATTTCTACAGAATAAGGCATCTGGAATTTTAATAGGGATTGCACTGAATCTGTATATCAGTTTGGGGAGTATTGCCATCTTAACAAGATTGAGACCTCCAATCCATGAACATGGGGGATGTCTTTCCATTTGTTTAGTCCTTCTTTGATATCTTTCAAAAATGTTTTATCATTTTCAGAGTACAAGCTTTGTACTTATTCTGTTACATTTATTCCTAAGTGTTTTATTCCTTTTGATCCTATTGTAAATGGAGTTATCTTTTTAATTTTATTTTCAAGTTGTTTCTTTTGTCTAGAGGGTAAGGATTTGTACTGAGCAGGGCCAGCGGCTGGGTTTGAATAGTTCATGAGAATGTCAGTGCAGCTGTGCACAGACCCTGAGTCTTCAAGAGCCCCCAGATCTGTTCAGTTTCTAACAGTGACCAGAGCCAGGTTCTGGGAATAAATTTTGTTTGTTTGTTTGTTTTTCAATTTCTCCATTACGTAAATTTTCAAGCATACAAAGGGAGAGACTAGTCCTGGCCCCTCAGGTGCCATGCTGAGCTTAATCATCTGCCCCTTTTCAATTATTCCTCCAACCCTGTGCCTCGGTCTGGGTAAGCTTGAAGCAATCCAAGATAACATAGCACTCTCTCTGAAAGTATTTCCCATGTGTCTCTATAAGATAAGGGCCCTTTTTAACATATAACCATAATACCATCCCACCTAAAAAACCAACAAATGTATTCCCTAATATTAAATAGTGGGTCATTGTTCAGATTTCCCCTGTTTGCTCATTATCATTAGTGGTGTATTTTTCCAGGTTTGTGTGCCTCAGGACCCAAATAAGTTCCATACACTGCAGTTGGTTGACATGCCTGTCCCAGCCATCTCCCTCATTCCCTCTGGTGTCATTTGCCATGATTTCTGTCCCCCTGTGTGTCCTGTACGCTGCTGGCTCAGGGCCCTGGTCATAGTCAGCTCCCACTGTCCCGGCCCATTTCGCCTCTCGGTGGCCATGCTGAGGGCTGCTGGGGGGTCCAGCTGACTCTCTGGGATGTGGACGGCTGCATCCCCTGCCCTGATGTGAGACTTCACCAGGCCTCAGCTTGGTGGTCCTCTCAGCTCCTTGCGCCTTCCAGAGCTGGATTCCTTTGCTTTATGCATCAGGTGTTAAAATAATTGATTCCCTAGCATATCTAAAGAAACAAACCAGCCTTTGGAGTACTGTTTTCTAGTCAGTCTACTTCAGTTTCCTTCTGCCTTTTTCTTTTTTCTCCCATGGTGAAAGTCCTCGTTCTTAAAGACTCCTGCTTTTTTTTTTTTTTTTTTTTGCGGTACACGGGCCTGTCACTGTTGTGGCCTCTCCCGATGCGGAGCACAGACTCCAGACGCGCAGGCTCAGTGGCCATGGGTCACGGGCCCAGCCGCTCCGCGGCATGTGGGATCTTCCCGGACCGGGGCACGAACCCGCGTCCCCTGCATCGGCAGGCAGACTCCCAACCACTGCGCCACCAGGGAAGCCCAGCATATTTTGACTGGGGTCAGATTATATGTCTCAGTATACACTCAGCAGTCTTAAAATAGCAGTACTGGCACTGAAAATAGCAGTACTGGCGCTGCTAATAACAATTACTAGAAATTCAGATTTTTATTTTATTATTATTGTTTTTTTTTGCGGTACGCGGGCCTCTCACTGCCATGACCTCTCCCGTTGCGGAGCACAGACTCCAGACGCGCAGGCTCAGCGGCCATGGGTCACGGGCCCAGCCGCTCCGCGGCATGTGGGATCTTCCTGGACCGGGGCACGAACCTGCATCCCCTGCATCGGCAGGCGGACTCTGAACCACTGCGCCACCAGGGAAGCCCTTCAGATTTATTTTGCAGATTTATTTTGCAGTTAATTTTGTCCTTAGATTTCTTCCTCTAGGGATGTTACATCAAATCGTTATTTTTCAAAGTCACTGAAGTGGTTTGTTTTGTGTTGGTCTCAGCCTACAGATAGTGATGCCTGGACCTGTACTCCTCTTGGCAGTCCCCACAGACACCCCACCTCCAGCCCGCACCAGAGCCAGTGTTGTGGCTGGACTGGCCCTTGTGGTCCTCACGATTGCCACATACCCTCTGCAGTGACCATCAGGGAACTTTGAGAAAAACAAGTTTGATTACTCACACGTCCTAGAGGGTACACAGCACACCCAGAGCCCCAAAGCGAGGTCATAGGTAGAGAGGGAGGGAGCACAGACCTGGGGCTCTGCCTTTGTCAGGGCTGAGGGTGGGGTGCCTAGGGTTTCACGGGTTCACTGTTGGTGAATTTAAAACATAAGAGCAGGGCTGAAGGTGTGGGAGGGGAAAAGCCCTGTTGGCAATTATGTAGGTCACCATGGGCTTTCTACAAGGGGAACTTCATGGGTAGGCTGGCTCTTTATCTACTTGGGTAGCTGGCAATATGTTTATTCAAGATGGATGTCTTTGAAATGGATGACTTGGCAATCAAAACCTTAATGTTAGGCACTTACACTACATGGTTCCTCTGTGTGGTCACAATGCCAATTCAGTCCTACACAGCTCAGTTCATTGTTTCATTTTGCGTTTGAGTTTGGGGGATTGCTTTTTCCCCCTAATTTAATTTTATATCATAATATATAAACTGTTTATGTGGTTCTAAAGTCAGGTCTGTCAGAGGAGGTATGTTCAGAGAAGGCTGCCTTCCTCTCTACCCTCTGCTTTCCTGGCCTGTAGATAAACATTCTTAAATCTAAGTTTTCATTATTTGATATAAGCAAATAAACATGTGAGCACGTTTTCCTTTATTAACTAAGTTAGAAACATGCTGTACGCATGTTTCAGGAAGGACCAGGTCTGCAAGCCCCTCCAGCGCAGGCTGTGGCGGCCTTTCTCTGTGTTTTGAGCTACGTGTGCCCATCATGCGGGCTCTGCAGTTGCTCTGCCTTTTGATGCACTGAAGAGTCTTGTGCTCATATCATTTTCTACTTTGTGAGTGTGCATTTGGGGTAGGCTTCTAGATTGGGTTTGATACGTGGTTTCTTGGACGTTTGTGACTGCTTGATGCTCTGTCTTCTCTAGGTGGTCACAGGCTCAGGCCGCCAGGAGGCTCAGAAGACGGATGCTGAGTACCGGAAGCTCTTCGACCTGGCGCTGCAGGGCTTGCAGCTGCTGTCCCAGTGGAGTGCTCACGTGATGGAAGTGGTGGGCACTCTCACTTTTATTTGGAAATGCACCCCCTACTTGGTTAGAAGTGCTTTTCTTCCCAAACTTGACTAAATTATATTTTTTCTGCATTAACTTTGGTCTTTGGATCGAGAACAAATTGGCTTTTTATCTTTGGCACTAGAAATAAGAGTATATATTAATTTAAATGTTTCTAAGACGGCTCAATGCACACTTCATTTACATATATTACAAATAAAGGGCCTTATCTTTTAAAACATTGATAGAATTAAATTTGTATTGTTATGATGATTTTTAATGCTCATTTCTTTTAAACAGCACTCTCTGTGTATTTCTAGCCCTCAGTTTCTTTTGTTTAGGATTAGTAAAGTGGTTTCTGATGCATAGAAAGATTTGGATACCCATAAGTCATAGAGGATTTTCCCCTTTGTTGTTTATTTTGCTCAGATAAGGATGATTATATTTGGATGGGTACCTGATTGTTTGAAAGGCTGATTCTTTTAGAAATGGTGATGAAACGCTTATAGTCTTAGATATTCCACATAAAATATCCAGGCCTTTTTACCTGATGTATGTCGTATTAACTTGAACCTGAAGTCCCATTGCCAGAATATTTTGCAGTTTTATGGAGATGGACTATGTGTGCGTGTGTGAGGTGTCTGTGTGTGTGTGCACGTGTAGCGTGCGTGTGCCCATGTGTGCATGTATAGTATGCATGTGTGTGCGAGCACACATGCCGCTGTGTGACTTTCAGACTCAGTGAACAATAGAAGGCTGACCTTTGGTAGCTTTGGTGATGGTCCTGTGAGTCAGACCAGCAGTTAAGCATTTCGCATTCAGTGTGGCTGTCTCCCCTCTTTTTTTTTTTTTTTTTTTTTTTGTCTCCCCTCTTTTTGACCACACCAGTATTCGTGGAAACTTGTGCACCCAACGGACAAGTACTCCAACAAGGACTGCCCTGACAACGCCGAGGAGTATGAACGTGCCACCCGCTACAACTACACCAGCGAGGAGAAGTTCGCCCTGGTGGAGGTGTGCTTTGCTTTCTCTTCCTTCTTTGACTCTGGCCTGAAACTGTCTTCCCTTTACAAAGCAAAGGCAAAAACATGAATGAACTGCTTATCTGATGTCATTGTATCTGTGTAGGGCGGCCCTTTGCATCTGTCACAGTTGTCAAAACAGAGAGTAAAATAGGTTGTGAGTTCCCGGTCTCTGCGTGGACACTCCCCTGGGGCAGTCGGGGTGTGTTCTGAGTGAGAGCCTGGGAGCTGCAGCAGCTTCTTATGGCCACACACAAGAGGAGTGAGCCAGGACCTGGGTGTCTGAGGGAGAAGAGCCCCTTTCACAGCTGTGTGGTCCCCAGCTCTGCACTGTCATTAGGACCCTTTGGATGAATAGTTCTTAATTGCTCTGCCATCCAGTGTTTGGATGTAGATTTTGTAGCTGTACATTTCCTGCCTTATTTAAGGAATCTTTGCATACCCCAAGGTCATGAAGATGTCTCCTATGTTGTCTTCTGGATGTCTTATTCTGCTTTCACATTTGGATCTGAAATGTTCCCACCAACCCTCCCAACTGCTCTTCTTGCCGCCTCTGTTTTGAGTCAGGTGACCATACCTGGGCAGGTGTGTTTCTGCTCATGTTCTAATCCATTGGTCAGTTTGTCTTTCCTTTCCTAACACCCCTCTGTGTTAATTACAATAGTTAATCGTTTGTCTGGTAAAGCAGGTCTTTCTGTCTTCAAGAGTTCCTTAGCTATTCTTGCTATCTGTATTTTCATAAACATTTTAGAATCACCTTTCCATGTCCCAGTGAAACCTGTTAGAATTTTTTATGAGGATATGAATAAACCTATAGATCATTTTAGGAAGAATTGACAAATTTATAAAATTAAGTCTTTTATGAATCTGGTATGTCCCTCCATTTGTTAAGATTCTCTAAGATCTCTTTTCATCTGTAAAACTTTTTCACACCTTTTGTTGGCTTTATTTCTAGGTATTTGATATTTGATGGTGTATTTTAATTTTTTTCTAAATGGTTATCACTGATGTTTAAAATCAAAATTATTTTTTGTATTTTCCTCGTATCTACCAACTTGTCTAAACTCACTTATTAATTGTAATAAATTACCCATATATTCTTTTGGATTTTCTACTTATATAATCATGTCATCTGGAAATGATGACAGTTTTATTTCTCCCCCTTCTATTTTTTTTTTTTTAAATCACACTGGGTAGGATCCCTACTCATTAAATAGAAGGAGGCTCCAGGCATCTTTGTCTTGTTTCTCATCTCAAAGGGAAAGCTTTCAACATCTCACCGTATGATACATTTGCTGTAGGTTCCTTATAGCCACCCTTCCTCAGATCAGAAAAGTGGCCTTCTATTCCTTGTTTGCTAAGAGATTTTATCATGGATTTTATATTAGTTTTATAAAACACTTCTGCATCCGTTGAGATAGTTTTATGACGTTTTTATTCCATTAATGTGCTAGATTTACACTGATAGGATTTTTTGGATCCGGTTTGATGTTAAGCTACCCTTGCATTCCTGGTTTAAACTCAACTTGATCATGATATATTATCCTCTTTATATATTGCTGGATATAAGTTGTTAATATTTTGATTTGGATTTTTGCATCAAGGCTCATGAGTAAGAGTGGCTTTTGATAGTACTTTTTTCTTTCAGTGTTTCATTTTAGAATACTTTTAGATTTACAGAAAAATTGCAAAGGTAGTACAGTGAATTCCCATATACCCCTCACCCATTTTCACTTATTACTAACATCTTACATTCGTATTGTTACATTTTTAATAAGCCAGTATCAATACATTATTATTAGCTAAAGCCCTTGCTTTATTCATATTTCCTCACTTTTCTATAACGTTCTTCCTCTGATCCAGGATCCTACATCACATATAGTCATCATGTGTCCTTTGGCTCTTCTAGATCACGACAGTGTCTCAGACTTTCCTTGTTTGTGATGACCTTGACGGTTTTGAGGAGTGCTAGTCAGGTGTTTTTAGAATGTCCCTCAATTGGAATTTATCTGATTTTTTTTTTTTTTTTTTTTTTTTTTTTTTTTTGCGGTATACGGGCCTCTCACTGTTGTGACCTCTCCCGTTGAGGAGCACAGGCTCCGGATGCACAGGCTCAGTGGCCATGGCTCACGGGCCCAGCCGCTCCGCGGCATGTGGGATCCTCCCGAACCGAGGCACGAACCCGTGTCCCCTGCATCGGCAGGCGGACTCTCAACCACTGTGCCACCAGGGAAGCCCTATGTGATGTTTTTTTGTTGATTAGACTGGGGTTGTAGCTTTTACGAAGGAGGACCACAGAGCTGTTTTCATCACCTCACATCAGAGGACCATGCTGTCACTGGTTCATCAGTGCTGCTGTTGCCCTTGGTCACCTGGCTGAGGTTACCCACACCGGCCATCGCCCCCTTTCATAGGGCACTTTGGGGGAGGAAGTCACTGCTTAGCCCACACCTGAGGAGTGGGTCACATTGCTTTTTTATTACCTTCCACTCTAGTTTTTGGATGCTGGCTTTGTAAAATGGCTCACAGCACTTCCTTCTTTTCTGTTGTCTGTAGTGGTTTGTGTAAGATGTTATTTTTTCCCTTAAATGTTTTCTAGCATTTATTGGTGAAGCTTTTCCTTTATGGGATGGTTTTTGAAACTTTCAATGTCTTTGCTATATGTAGGGGTATTCAGATTTTCTGTTTCTTCTTGTATCAGTTTTGGTAAGTTGTATTTTCAAAGGTTTTCTAAGAATCTTTCTAAATTTTCTAATTTTTGACACGGTTTTTTTTAGTAAGTTCTCATCTTATTAGTAACAGCTTTTTCCCCCCGCATACCATACAGTTCACCCATTTAAAGTGTAAAATCCAGTGCTTCGGGGATACGTATTCACAGAATTGTGCAATCACAATCAAATTTGGAACATTTTTGTCTCCTGAAAAAGGAACCCATTAGTAGTCACCCCCCACCCCCATTCTCCCCTTTCTTCATCCCGCGGCAGCTACCCGTCTACCGTCTGACTCTGTAGATTTGCTTATTCTGGGCATTTCATACAATACGTGGCTGTGATTGGCTTCGTTCACTTAACATAATATTTTCAAGGTTCACACATGTATCAGTATTTCGTTCTTTTCATTGCCAAATCATATTCCATTGAATGTATATATCACATTTTATTTATCCATATTAGCTGATGGATACTTGGATTGTTTCAGTTTTTCACTTTTGAGTAATGCTGCTGTGAACTTTTGTGTATAGATTTTTGTGTGGACTTGTTTTCGTTCCTTCTGGTGATACGCCTAGGAGTAGAATTGCTGGGTCATATGGTATCTCTGTGTTTAACATTTTGAGAAACTACCAGATGGTTTGCAAAGTGGTAGCACTACATTCCTACCAGCAGCGCTAGAGGGTCCCACTTTCTCCAGCTCCTTGCCAACTCCTGATATCTGTCCTTTGATTCCAGCTATCCTACTAGATATGAAGTAGTATCTCATTGTGGTTTTGATTTGCATTTTTATAACAACTAATGCTGTTGAGCATATTTTCTGTGCTTATTGATAGTTTGTATATCTTTGGAGAAATGTCTGTTCACATCCTTTGCCCATTTTTTAATTGAATTAGTTGTCTTTTTATTATTGCGTTCTCTATATATTCTAGATACCAGTTCTTATCAGGCATATGATTTGCAGTATTTTCTCCCATTAACTTTTTACTTTCTTCATGGGGTCTTTTGAAGCATAAAAGTCTTTAATTTTGATAAAGTTCAGTTTTTCAATTTTTCCTTTGGTTACTTGTGCTTTACTGCCTAACCTAAGTCACAAAGATTTATTCCTATGTTTTGCCTCATATATTTGAGGTGTGATCCATTTTGAGTTAATTTTTTTATGGTGTGAGGTAGGGTCTTCTGTCAGGGGTTCCCAAGACCACCCTCAGGCTAGATTTGCTAGAAGGACTCACAGGACTAAGTAGCTGTTCTATTCAAGGTTATGATTTATTACAGCAAAAGGACACAAATTAAAATCTGCAAAGGGAAAAGACACCTGGGTGAAGTCCAGGAGAAACCAGGTGCAAATTCCAGTGTCCCCCTCCTATTGGAGCTGCAGGGGATGTGCTTAATTCTCCTGGCAGTGATGGATGATAACAGATGCAAAGTGCTGCCAACCAGGGAAGCTCACCTGAGCCTTGGTGTCCAGGAATTTTATTGAGGGTCAGTAATGTAGGCATGTAGCACATGCACGATTGACCTCAGCTACTCAGACTCCAGATCCAGAGCAAAAACAGCTGTTTGCTATAAATCACATTGTTAGCATAAAATATCTGGTGAAACTGCTATTGCAATGGCCCAAAGCCTCAGGCACACAGACATTCTTCAGGCTGAGTATTCCAGTGGCTCAGAGTTGGTTCCTAGGAGCCAACCAAGGGCCAGACCTTTCCTGGGAATGTGCAGGGTTTGGTCATCCCAGGTCCCTGCTGAGATGACCCTTTCCTACACAGGAGTCCAGCTTCATTCTTTTGCATGTGGATATTCAGTTGTACCAATACTGTTTGTTGAAAAGATAATATTAACCCATTGAATTATTTTCACACCCTTTTTGAAAATTAATTGACTATAAATGTGAGGGTTTATTTCTGGACTCTTAATTCTGTTCCACTGATCTGTATGTTTATCCTATTCCAGTATAGTCTCATAATCTCTTAATATTTGTAAATCGTGTGGTAGTGTCCCCTCTTTATTTGTAATGCTTGTAATTCATGCCTTATCTGTTTGTTTTTTCTTGATCAGTCTTGCTGAGCATTTGTTTGTTTATAAAACAGCTTTATCTTAGTTGATCACCCTCTATTATATGCTTGTTTTCTATTTCATTAATTTTTGCTTTTAGATATTCATTTCCCTCTACTTTTGGAGGGGGTTATTTTGTTTTACCTTTTTATAAATTGGTGATCAGTATTAGGTTATTATTATCTTTAGGCTTTTTTGTTTTCTAATATATGCATCCAAAGTTCCAAATTTACCTTTCAGCACACCTTTTCCTACATCCCATAAGTCTGAATATATAGTAATTTCATTTTCATTCAGATTGCTGTGAATTTCAATTCAATTCAACTTCAGTTGGAGAATTTGCTGTTTTTTTTTTTTTTTTTTTTTTTTTGCGGTACGCGGGCCTCTCACTGTTGTGGCCTCTCCCGTTGCGGAGAACAGGCTCTGGACGCGCAGGCTCAGCGGCCGTGGTTCACGGGCCCAGCCGCTCCGCGGCATGTGGGATCTTCCCGGACCGGGGCACGAACCCGTGTCCCCTGCATCAGCAGGCGGACTCTCAACCACTGCGCCACCAGGGAAGCCCGAATTTGCTGTTTTAAATAGAAGAGTTCCCTTTTTTTTCTCATTAGAAAAGCAACCCAGATTCATCATATAAATCCTCAAAGCAAACAGAGAAAACACACATGTGAGATGAGGACAGGATCATGTCTCTGATGCCATTACAAAAATGAACTTTAAGCAGTTCAGTGCATTTTCTTCTGACCTTTTTATGCATATTAATTCACTGTGCCATTATTGTTTAACACAGGGGTCCCCAACCCCCTGGCCACACAGCAGGAGGTGAGCGGCAGGCGAGCGAGCGAAGCTTCATCTGTATTTACAGCCTCTCCCCATCGCTCGCGTTACTGCCTGAGCTCTGCTTCCTGTCAGATCAGCGGCGGCATTAGATTCTCATAGGAGCGCGGACCCTACTGTGAACTACGCATGTGAGGGATCTAGGTTGTGCGCTCATTATGAGAATCTAATGCCTGGTGATCTGAGGTAGAGCCGAGGCAGTGATGCTAGCGCTGGGGAGCGGCTGCAAATACAGATTATCATTAGCAGAGAGGTTTGCCTGCACAGAGACCATGATAAATCAAGTGCTTGCAGACACGTATCAAAACCCTATCAGTGAGCGGCAAGCGACAGTTAAGCTGCATCTTACGGAGTAGACTGGACATAAGCAACACAGTTCGGGTATCACTGTCTCCCATCACCCCCATATGGGACCATCTAGTTGCAGGGAAACAAGCTCAGGGCTCCCACTGATTCTGCATTATGGTGAGTTGTATAATTATTTCATTATATATTACAATGTAATAATAATAGAAATAAAGAGCACAATAGATGTAATGCACCTGAATCATCCCAGAACCTTCCCCCCACCCCATCCTCAGAAAAACTGTCTTCCACGACCCCGGTCCCTGGTGCCAAAAAGGTTGGGGACCGCTGGTTTAAAGATGGGATTTGGGTTACAAGCTTGTAACTTCTTTCTTCCTGTCCAGATAATAACAAATTTGCTTTCCCGAATCTTCTTCTGTTTTGTTGGAGTCTTTCACAGAGAGGTGCACCCTAAGACATTCAGCAGTATTTTGAGTCAGTTCCCAAATCCCCATGTTGGCTCCAGGCCAAGCAGATCTGTCCCTGCCCTCGAGGCGCTCATGGTCTGATGGGGTCAGACCTAGGAACAGGGACAGCTGCAGGTGCAGAGCAGAAACACAGGAGGCCAGGGAGAGGCCCGGTGCTTGGGGGAGGCAGTCGCCTGGCACGTGTCAGGCCCATGGAGCTCAGCTGTGACCCTCCAGCACACTGAAGATCGTGTGTCCGTGCCCCTTCAGGTGATCGCCATGATCAAAGGCTTGCAGGTGCTGATGGGCAGGATGGAGAGCGTGTTCAACCATGCCATCCGCCACACTGTCTACGCCGCGCTGCAGGACTTCTCCCAGGTCACCCTCAGGGAGCCGCTCAGGCAGGCCATCAAGAAGAAGAAAAACGTCATCCAGAGGTCAGCACTGCTGCGCACACTCCCTGCACGGTCATCCAAGACTGAAGGATCAGCTTAGGCTTGAACAGCTGTAGAGTTAACATTTTCAAAAAGTGCATTTATATTCAACCTCCAGGCACCCTTTGGGTGAATTTCCTCTAAATGTAATGCAGTGGGTCCAATTATTAACCTGAGCAACCCACAATAAGTCAGCTACAGAAGGTCCAGGCAGTCTGGAGACCCAGGGACAAGGGTGTGCTTACCTGGGGCCTGGGAGTGTCTCAAAATCTGTCTGGCAGTTCTGTTCACCAGGCCTGTAGGGACACACAACCCAGAATCTCATCTCCCATTTCTTCAGTATTTTTGCTTCTGTTCCTTCTCGCCTGTCTTACAAATGAGTCAAAAACTATTGCATTGGCCAAAAAGTTTGTTCAGGTTTCTCCATAAGAGGCTACAGAAAAACCCAACGAACTTTTTGGCCAGCCCAGTACGTACATATTGCAGAGTTCCTGTAGCAATCTTGAGCTAGTTTTCTATGAATATTTAGCCTTTTAGATAAAGTTTTCTTTCAGAGACATGTACCTAAAATGAAGCTCACAGGGGCTCACACATGTACTGATTTCATTTTGTTGCTTTATATAATTGTCACCTGGTATGGTGTGACTTTCGCATTAATAAGATCTTACACTGTGAGGTTTCCCAGTTTTTGTTCTCTCTCCTGGAGGGCTTAGTAAAGGTTTTCATATTTTCAGTAGTGCCTCGGTTTTGCTCACGCTTACTGCGATGGAGCCTCACCACGTGGGAAGTGTGCAGATAGCCTTAGAGTAACTCTGGATTTAGCTAGAGCTTTCCCCGTGAGGTGATTAGGATGGGCGTGTGGGTGTGGCGTCTGCCCTGAGGGTGGCGCTGTGGAAGACTCCGAATGGTGGAGCCCTGTTGGGAGTGGGGGCATCCCGATGTCCAAGTGAGTTGGGGACATGGGCAAAGTCCCCAGTATTGTGCTGGTGACTTCAAATTCAAGTTAGAAAATGGGGTGACTCGCAGGGAGGTTGAGTTTCAGCTCTGGGTGATGTTTGGGGTCTGTCCTCTTGCTGCCCTGAGTATGTCTCAGTGTTTAGGAAATAAAACATCACGTCTGGGCTAATTGATGCAAAATGCAACTACATTAGATCCTCTGAGGGTAGTAATGTCCCCAAGAAAACGATCTATTTTTAAAGTTTCACATTGAACTGGTCCATTACCACGTCTCCCCCCTGCCTCCGGAGGGATTCACGTGTGAGAGCTGTCTGTGTGAGAGGCGAAGCGATGCTGTGACTGTAAAGGTGCCGAGCCTGTCAGCACTGCATCTGCCCTGACAGCTTGACGGGCGGTTTAGTGTCCTGCAGGCCATCAGGAAGACCGTGTGTGACTGGGAGACAGGGCACGAGCCCTTCAACGACCCGGCCCTGCGGGGCGAGAAGGACCCCAAGAGCGGCTTTGACATTAAAGTGCCACGGCGCGCCGTGGGACCCTCTAGCACCCAGGTTCTTGTTCCCCGATCCCCTGTCGCTGCCTGTTCCCCTGAGTGGGCTGACCCTGAGCTGGGGGGTGGTAGGGGGGCTGGGAGTGAAATGACCCCACCGCTGTCTGCTTGGGCAGATAAAGTACTGCCTGTGTCTTTTTTGCTCCTTTATTCCTTGCCCAAGTGACTCTGGGGTGCAGACACCCTGTGATTCTTGGCTTTGGTTATTTGCATGCAGAACTTTGACTGCATCAACTCCTATCCCAAAAATGTGGGTGAAAGTCTGTGTGTCTGTATTTATGCTGTGTTGCCTGGTGGGTGTTTAAATGTATGGTTCTAATTTTTATGTTGGCTCTAAAAATGATCATTCCTAAAGATAAAATTTTTGGAAATTTAAAAACATAGCTTTGGTGTGTCTGTGGTCTTCAGCTACCTCTACTGCACCCTCTCCTGGCATACTCAGCTCCCTCCTGCCCCCAGGCAGCTTTTCTCTGACCCTCATACCTGATTTACTATGCCCTTTGGCTTTTCCCCTCCTGTTTTGGGACTTTGTACTTCTTACTCATCATCTCTGTGTTGGGGGCTTCTAGAATCGCTTCTGTCAGTCTTTCAGAGAATTACCAGCAGAGCATGTTGCTGACTGTGTATGAAACCTCTGGGGTACCTGGAAGGAAGTCATTGCTGCCCAGGGAGGGTGCCGTCCGGGGTCTGTCCGTCCCCTGTCTGCCAGCACGCTGGCGCCCTCCTCACTCGTCCGCGTGTCTGTCCCTGCCCTGTGCTGCGTGTGACTAACGCTGTCTCCGCTCTCCCGTCTGTCCGTGTCTAGCTCTACCTGGTGCGCACCATGGCGGAGTCCTTGAGCTCTGCTGAGCTGCTCAGGCAGCTCAAGTCTGTGGGCACGGAAAGGCTCTTGCATGTGGTTAACGCGTTTCTGAGGCAGTCCTACACCTATCCGCCTCTATTAACCTTTGGTGGTAAGACATTGTTTGTTTTTCTTGTTGGTATTTACGGCCCGAGGCGAAGGGTTCTGCTCCAAGTTCTTTGTCCCAAGCAGCAGCGACTTGGCCTCGTGGATGGGCGCCACCCCTGCGAGCCGGCACGGTGTCCACGGGGCAGTCCCCCTCGTGGTTTATCTGCGTTTGTCGTAACTAATGTGCCATGTATATTTTCTCCCCCACAAATGTTTCCTTGGATAATGCAGCTTTACATGGTGAGAACCATGCTAGAGTCCCTCATTGCAGACAAAAGTGGTTCCAAGAAAACCTTGAGAAGTAGCCTCGAGGGGCCTACCATATTGGACATAGAAAAATTTCATCGCGAGTCATTCTTCTACACCCACTTGATAAATTTCAGTGGTAAGAGCTACTGCTGACCAGCGTCCAGCCCAGCATGTTCTAACACCACTAACACCATCTAGAACGCTTCCGCCTGCCTGGTCGCCCCTGCTGTGGTCCCTTCACGCACCCAGGCAGTGACACAAGTTGCCACCCTCGTGACATTCCCTCACCTGTTGCTTTAAATGCACGGCCGGCTGGGGGTTCCCTCCATGTGGCATGGCCCTTAGAAGGGTGAGGCCTGTGGGCCCGGGGCTGGCCCAGTGACCTGGACGCAAAGTCTCTGTAACCTGAACTGGGTCAGCAACACAGGCCGATGTGACTGTCACCTGGCTCGAGACGCAGGTGGTGATAAGTATCAGAAGCCACCCACGACTGCAATGTGTGGAAGGTGGCAGGTGACCTGACGTGCACAGCCCGTCCTAGGGTGACCGGGGCACGTGTGGATGCCCTTTGTCATCGTGGAGCCGTCCACGTTTATTTCTGTGCTGCAGCCATTATCCAGGGTGGGAGGCCTCTATCTTGGCTGCAAGTGCTGCAGGTTTAGAGTAATAGTAAGGCTTTTGTTTTTCTCTTCATAAAAGGATGGAAACTTTTTTTTTTCAATCTATTTTGCATTAGATAGACCTGCACCAAGTGTGCCCGTAATGCTGTGTCTGTATCCCGTATAAAATAAATCCCACCAGAAGGTGTGCAGTGTTGACCAGCTCCCGTTGGTGGGCGGTGGTGTCCGTGCTGGGCCCGTGGGGCTGGACGCTGACTCTGCTCTGTTTGTGAGTGAGAATCAGCACGTCCAGGTGGCTTTGCCTGTGGCCACACTGTGCAGGGCACACGTGACCCCTCCCTGCTCACGTGCACTGTCCGCAGCTCAGGGCTGAGAGCCTGGCACGCGCCCCCTCGCATTGTCCTGTGCAGTCTTCTCTGCTTGCGGAATATTAACGTGGTGTTATTTGAATTCCTTAAGAGACGCTCCAGCAGTGCTGTGACCTTTCGCAGTTGTGGTTCCGAGAGTTCTTCCTGGAGCTGACCATGGGCAGGAGGATCCAGTTCCCCATCGAGATGTCCATGCCCTGGATCCTGACAGACCACATCCTGGAGACCAAGGAAGCGTCGATGATGGAGTGAGTGTCCTGGAAGCCTGTCCCAGCCTCCTGTCTGTGTGATTGAGGCCCTCGGTGGCATTTGGGAGCCGGGAGGTGGGGGAGGGGTGACTGTTCTCAGCACTTCATTTGAGGTCGTAATTCTTTTTTTTTTTTTTTTTAATTTATTTATTTTTGGCTACGTTGGGTCTCCGTCACTGTGCGCAGGCTTTCTCTAGTTGTGACGAGCGGGGTCTACTCTTCGTTGCGGTGCGGTGGCTTCTCTTGTTGCAGAGTGCGGGCTCTAGGCGCGTGGGCTTCAGTAGTTGTGGCGTGTGGGCTCAGTAGTTGTGGCGTGTGGGCTCAGTAGTTGTGGTTCGTGGGCTCAGTAGTTGTGGCTCGTGGGCTCAGTAGTTGTGGCTCGTGGGCTCTAGAGCGCAGGCTTAGTAGTTGCAGCACACGGGCTTAGTTGCTCTGTGGCACGTGGGATCTTCCCGGACCAGGGATCGAACCCGTGTCCCCTGCATTGGCAGGTGGATTCTTTTTTTTTTTTTTTTTTTTTTTTTTTTTTTTTTTTTTGCGGTACACAGGCCTCTCACTGCTGTGGCCTCTCCCGTTGCGGAGCACAGGCTCCAGACGCTCAGGCTCAGTGGCCATGGCTCACGGGCCCAGCCACTCCATGGCATGTGGGATCTTCCCAGACCGGGGCACGAACCCGTGTCCCCTGCATCGGCAGGCAGACTCTCAACCACTGCGCCACCAGGGAAGCCCTGGCAGGTGGATTCTTAACCGCTGTGCCACCAGGGAAGTCCCTGAAGTCGTAATTCTTGGGGTAAGACTTCAGATATCAATACAAGGAACAGGTGTCTTGGCTTCAGACTGGAATCCAGAGCTGAGGCAGTAGAGCTAATTAAGTCCACTGTGTCCAGGTGCTGTGAGGCCCGGGAACTCGGCAAGGGGAGAGGTGGCCTGGCATGTAGTGTGTGGCATGGCCTCCGACTCAGATGGATTTGGGAGAGGAAATGTTCATTGAACATCTTTGTTTAGAGTTTGAAGCTCAGGGTCAGGGCAGGGGGTCAGAGATTTTGAAAATACGAAGTCCATGGAGGGAAAGTAATAGCAAACGGGGTGTCATGCAGTGAGCAGATTGGGACCCTGCCTAGCGGGTCCTCCCGCCACCGTCCTTGCCTGTGCACATCAGGAGGGTGGCCTTCCCTCACTCTGCAGCAGCCGTGGTGTCTGTTCTGTAGCGTTAGAGGCCTTGATGAGCGTGTGTGCGCCTCTAGGGCCACATTGGGCCCTCTGCTTATGTGCCTCAAGCTCTCAGAGGGACCTTACTTCTGGAGACCATCGGCTACCACCATTTGGCCAGGGAGAGAGGGGCTTTTGGCCACAGCAGGTGTGCTCATGGTCAGCTCTGGGGCCCAGGACCTTTGTATGTTTTTCTTTTTAAGTCGGACGGTTTGTTCTTAAAAATAAGAAAACGACTCATTCTTGTGGTTATTAAAAATACTGCAGAGTGGGGTGAAAATCTTTGAAACGCGGTAACTGAGAAGATGAAGTTGCAGGAGGCCCTCTTGGACCCACCAGGCGCCCTGGGCGTGGCTGAGCCAGGCATGTCCTGCCAAGGGTCTGGCCAGCTTGCTGGGGCCTCTGTTAGGGCCCTCACAGAAGCCGAGTTTGGCATTTGAAGTAAGAGTTTGTTTTTCCTCATGAGAGAGGAAGACAGTGAGGGTTACATTTCCCGTGGAGGGCAGGGTGTGAGAGCCGAGAAACCCTGTGTGGGCGGCTGGCCTGACCTCTCTCCCACTCTGCAGGTACGTCCTCTACTCGCTGGACCTGTACAACGATAGCGCCCACTATGCCCTCACCAGGTTCAACAAGCAGTTTCTCTATGACGAAATCGAGGCAGAGGTGAGGGCCCAGGCACTTTTAATAGACTTTTAAAAATTTCCTTTTTCCTCTGAGCGTTAGAGGGAACAACCTTTCTTTTTAATACAAGGAGGTTCAAACAATGGAATGAACTTTGAAATAAACATTTTGGGGTGAACCCTTCTATCTGCACTTTTTTCTGTGCATCCACACAGGATGATTGGGGTCTTAAAACATCAGCTGTTGGGGGACATCCTTTTCACGTGACTGCGTGGCATGAACACTGCATATCTTGCCTGTTTCTTTCATGAACACAGTCTAGAGCAGGGGCATTGTACAGAAGAGATGCACTGAACCAACCTCTATTTAATTTCTCTAGTTTGGGCTTTTTATTTTTAATTATAAATAATGCTTTGATGAACTTCCTTGCACGTATCTTTTTAGTTGTATTGGATTATTCTTGAGGACAAATTCCTACAAGTGGAATTATTGTCTGTGTACATGCAGCTAAGGAGAAAAATCTTATTTTCTAGCTCAAGATGTAAGAGGATTTAACCTCAGCAGATTACATTATACATCTGGGTCTCCTTCCCCATATCCTCACAAAAACCACAGGAAGTGCTTCTTAGGGGAGATTTCATGGGCTCCCGGGTGAGGCAGGGTGGGCTGGGACAGAGACCCGTGGGTCCTGGGGCAGCTCCACTCTGAGCACAGGGTGTCCTCATCCCAGTTCCGGGGTGTATGTGCTAGCCCCATTTGCAAGTGAGGATACAGTTTTGAGGGTGAAGTCACAGACTGTGTCCACCCTGCAACTCTGACCGACGTTGGGAGCCCAGAGGAGGCCACGGGCAGCGGCTCTTGGGACATACAGCCCGGAATCAGGAGCTGCCCCCAGATGCAGTGCACGATAGCCCCTGGGAGCACGTGAAGAACAGAGACTTTCTTATATTCCATTGTATTTAAGAGAATTGGAGCATTCTTCTCCATCAGTAAGCAAGGTTCTGACATAATTTTCAGTGGTGGTGTGGTGGTCACTCCTGGTCCCAATGAAATGGATTTAATCTGCTCTTGTTGGACAGTAAAGATGTTTCTGTTTTCTCATAAGAGCCTTTTTTAGTTGCCTTAACAAGGGTTGGGGTTTTGGGGTTTTGTTTTGTTTTTTAATTCAATCCCCAGAACTTATTTATTTTATAACTGGAAGTTTGTACCTTTTGACCCCCTTCACCCAGTTCTCCCATGCTCCACCTCTGCAACCACCAATCGGTTCTATGTATATTTATGGGTTTGTTTTTGGTTTTTTTAAGATTCCACATATAAGTGAGATCATGTAGTATTTGTCTTATTTGACTTAGCATAGCACCCTCAAGGTCCATCTATGTTGTCGAAAATGGCAGGGTTTCCTTCTCTTTTATGGCTGAGTAATATTCCATTTGTGTGTGTGTGTGTGTGTGTGTGTGTGTGTGTGTGTACATACCTTCTTTATCGATTTATCCGTCAGTGGACACTTAGGTTGTTTCCATGTCTTGGCTGTTGTGCTGCAGGAACCTTGGGGTACAGAGATCATTTTGAGTTAGTGTTTCCATTTAAATACCTAGAAGTGGAATTGCTGGATCAAAAAAAAATTTTTTTTTTAAGTTCTGTTATTTGATCTTGGTTTAGGGAAGCTTTTTTGGGGGGCGAGGGGCGTGCGGTACCGCACAGCTTGGGGGATCTGAGTTCCCCGATCAGGGATTGAACCCGGGCCCTTGGCAATGAAAGTGCAGAGTCCTTACCACTGGACCACCAGGGAATTCCCTAGGGAAGCAAAATTTAATGCACGCTTTCCTTTCCTTTCCTTTAGGTGAATCTCTGCTTTGACCAATTTGTTTATAAGCTGGCCGACCAGATATTTGCATATTATAAGGTTATGGCAGGAAGGTGAGTATGTGTTTGTAATTTGGGTACAAAATCTTGGGCAACTTGATCTGACATTTCCATTCAAATTCACAGCACGTGAGAAGTTGTCCTCTCTTCCTTCCATGCTAGTTTGCTTCTTGACAAACGGTTACGATCAGAATGCAAGAATCAGGGTGCAACCATCCATCTCCCGCCATCTAATCGCTATGAGACGCTGCTCAAGCAGAGGCACGTGCAGGTGAGCCAGGCCTTTCCGGGGCACGGTGAGGCATGGAACCAGCAGTGGAAATAGTGGGGTTTTCTTAGAGCTCCTCAGGTTTTAATAGATGTCAGTATGTATGTGGCTGTGGGACCATCCATGTAAAGAGCTGAGGTTTTAAAGATCAGCAGCCTCTTGGATAACCTGACACACAAGGGAAGGCTGCCCTGCGCAGTTCCCAGGAGGCCTGGCCCAAGCACAACTCCTCTCCAGGAGCCCAAAAGACAGAGCTTAAGAGAAAGAAGATGTGGACTCTAGTCAGCTCCGAGTGGTGGGGAGGAACCGCTTCTTGGCCAGCACAGAGAGTAATAATACAGTCCTTGTTTTTTTTTTGTTTCTTTAAAAATAACATATATACATCACCAAAAGGAAAATACAGAAAACTGTAGGGAAATCTCATGTAATTCTATCTACAAATAACCACCATTCACATTTGGGGACATTTTCACCAGGGTTTTGCCTGTATTTTTATGTTATTGAAATGATACTGAGGTATGCACATGTTGTTAGGACTCTGCAGTAGAGATGGAGTAGTTTTCTCCTACTTATCCTTGTGACATGGTGAGGGTAAGACACACGCAGGCCGCTCTGTGCTGGGAGGTGGCCCTGAACCCGTTACAAGGGGTACGCTAAGTTCCAGACCCAGGCTCTCCAGGATCTCTGGGGAGGCTTGGGGTTTCTGTCTGTGATGTAAGTGTAAGTACACTATAAGAGTCCTTTTATAGCTTTGACTTGCAGAATTTCAGCTCTAGGAAAGTAGGGTATTTGATCATACTGTCATCTAAATTTTGTACGTTATTTGTCTGTCTTATCTTTTGGAATCAGTTTCCTGGGATAGATCCGTATTCTCTTGCTTATTTGTTTTTTAATGTTCATGCTTTCCACTCTCTGTGCCCAGCTCCTGGGCAGGTCCATAGACCTCAATCGTCTGATTACTCAGCGCGTCTCCACCGCCATGTACAAATCCCTGGAACTGGCGATTGGGCGATTTGAGAGTGAAGACCTGACATCAATAGTTGTAAGTGCTCTCCTTTTTCTCAGGCTCAGCAGATTTGGGGGGTTGGAGCTACTTCTACTTTTGTCATTATTGATAAATTGACCTGATGGTAGGTTCATTTTTTGCATAGAACTCAAAAGGTGTGCACTCACTGAGCTGGGCCTGCCTGGGCATCTGCTCTTCATATGCACAATTCTAAATTGACTTCAAAGAACAAATAGTTACACCTCACTATGGCAAAAGATATGGCAAAAGAATGAAAGGAGGAACGTTTTAAAAATTAAAAAGAAATGAAGACAGACAGAAAGGATTTTAGAGAAGATCATGGAGATGATGGACGGTGAAGATTCAACATACATATCGTAGAGGCCCCTGAAGACAAAAACCAAAGCAATGAGATGGAACAGGCATTAAAAATGCTACTTGAAGAAAACTTTGATGAAATAAAAACCAGTATAAATACATATTAGAAGCAAATATTGCATACATGGGAAGACAGACCTAAAGTGGCCAACACCAAAGAACACTGTAGTTAACATTGTAGTATTGGACTTTCAAGGAAAAGTAAAAACCCTCTGGGTATCTCAGCAGAGTGATCAGGGAAAGAAAATCCAATTGTCCTCAGACCTTTGCCAGCAGGGAAGGAAATGCAATTTAAGGATTTCGCGCCAAATCTATCTTACAAGAATAATGGCTGCAGGCAAATGGTAATGAGCTTGTGAGAACTCCAGGAAGACTCTTTGTTCCTAGAGAAGCAGGTGGGGGGCAGGTGTCTGCTGGGCCCACCTCTGCTTCCTCAGAATCCAGGCTGTCTGTGGCCACAGAGCCCACAGTGGCTCTTCCTTCAGCCTGGCTTGGGCTGGGGCATGGTGTTTCATTGCCCTTGGTCTTAATGTGATTCGGTTGAGGTTTTGACCACTATAAATAGAATGCAAGCCAGAGACCTTTTTTTCTTTTCCCTAGCTTTTAGTTTTATTGATCTTTGCTGTTGTTTTCTTTGTTTCTATTTCATTTATTTCTGCTCTGATCTTTATGATTTCTTTCCTTCTACTAACTTTGGGTTTTGTTTGTTCTTTCTCTAGTTCCTTTAGGTGTGAGATTAGATTGTTTATTTGAGATTTTTCTTGTTTCTTGAGGTAGGGTTGTATTGCTACAAACTTCCCTCTTAGAATTGCTTTTGCTGCATCCCATAGGTTTTGGATTGTCATGTTTTTGTTGTCGTTTGTTTCTAGGTATTTTTTGATTTCCTCCTTGACTTCTTCAGTGATCTCTTTGTTATTTAGTAATGTATTGTTTAGCCTCCATGTGTTTGTGTTTTTTATGTTTTTTTTCCGTGTAATTTATTTCTAATCTCATAGTGTTGTGGTTGGAAAAGATGCTTAATATGATTTCAGTTTTCTTAAATTTACTGAGGCTTGATTTGTGACCCAAGATGTGATCTATCCTGGAGAATGTTCCATGTGCGCTTGAGAAGAAAGTGTAATCTGCTGTTTTTGGATGGAATGTCCCATAAATATCAATTAAATCTATCTGGTCTGTTGTGTCATTTAAAGCTTATGTTTCCTTATTAACTTTATGTCTGGATGATCTGTCCGCTGGTGTACATGAGGTGTTAAAGTCTCCCACTATTATTGTGTTACTGTCAATTTCCTCTTCTATAGCTGTTAGCATTTGCCTTATGTATTGAGGTGCTCCTCTGTTGGGTGCATAAATATTTATAATTGTTATATCTTCTTCTTGGATTGATCCCTTGATCATTATGTAGTGTCCTTCCTTGTCTCTTGTAACATTCTTTATTTTAAAGTCTATTTTATCTGATTTGAGTATTGCTACTCCAGCTTTCTTTTGGTTTCCATTTGCATGGAATATCTTTTTCCATCCCTTCACTTTCAGTCTATATGTGTCCCTAGGTCTGAAGTGGGTCTCTTGTAGACAGCATATATATGGGTCTTGTTTTTAAATCCATTCAGCAAGCCTGTGTCTTTTGCTTGGAGCATTTAACCCATTCACATTTAAGGTAATTTTCAGTATGTATGTTCCTATTACCAAATTCTTTAATTGTTTTGGGTTTGTTTTTGTAGGTCCTTTTCTTCTCTTGCGTTTACCACTTAGAGAAGTTCCTTTAGCATTTGTTGTAGAGCTGGCTTCGTGGTACTGAATTCTATTAGCTTTTGCTTGTCTGTAAAGCTTTTGATTTCTCTGTCAAATCTCAATGAGATCCTTGCTGGGTAGAGTAATCTTGGTTGTAGGTTCTTCCCTTTTATCACTTTAAATATATTGTGCCACTCCCTTCTGGCTTGTAGAGTTTCTGCTGAGAAATCAGCTGTTAACCTTATGGTAGTTCCCTTTTATGCTATTTGTCGTTTTTCCCTTGTTGCTTTTAATTATTTTTCTTTGTCTTTAATTTTTGTCAATTTGATTACTGTGTGTCTCGGCATGTTTTTCTTTGCGCTTATCCTGCCTGGGGCTCTCTGTGCTTCTTGGACTTAGGTAGCTATTTCCTTTCCCACGTTAGGGAATTTTTTGACTATAATTTCTTCAAATGTTTTCTCCGTTCCTTTCTCTCTCTTCTCCTTCCGGGACCCCTATAATGTGAATGTTGGTGCATTTAATGTTGTCCCAGAGGTCTCTTAGTCTGTCTTCATTTCTTTTCATTCTTTTTTCTTTATTCTGTTCTGCAGCAGTGAATTCCAGCATTCTGTCTTCCAGGCCACTTATCCGTTCTTCTGCCTCAGTTATTCTGCTATTGATTCCTTCTAGTGTATTTTTCATTTCAGTTATTGTATTGTTCATCTCTACTTGTTGGTTCTTTAATTCTTCTTAGGTCTTTGTTAAACATTTCTTGCCTCTTCTCGATCTTTGCCTCCATTCTTTTTCTGAGGTCCTGGATCATCTTTACTCTCATTATTCTGAATTCTTTTTCTGGAAGGTTGCCTATCTCCACTTCATTTAGTTGTTTTTCTGGGGTTTTATCTTGTTCCTTCATCTGGTACATAGTCCTCTGCCTTTTCATTTTGTCTCTCTTTCTGTGAATGTGGTTTTTGTTCAACAGGCTGCAGGATTGTAGTTCTTCTTGCTTCTGCCCAGAGACCATTTTAAATTTACTGGTAGTCACATTAGAAAAGGAGAAAGAAATTGGAGGAATTAATTTTAGTAATCTATTTTATTTACCCAATATATCCAAAAATTAACAATTCAACATATAATCATTATAAGAACTCTGTTGACGTGGATAGCTTACATTCTTTGTTTTCATGTTCAGTTTCTGAAATCTGTGCATCTCACACGTATGGTGCATCTCAGTTTGGACCAGCCACGTTCTTGTTGCCATATGTGGCCAGTGGCTGCCTCAGGGAATAGTACAGACCTGGGCACGTTTATGAACAGTCAGTGTGAGAGCCTGGAAGGCCACCTCTGAACATGCTTGCCAGTTCTGCACAGCAATGCTTTTGAGTAACTTCAGGTGCGTTAGGAAAGCTGATTAAGGCTAACACCTGAGGACACACTGTGTGCCACCGGGTTGGGGTGGACACATCCCAGTGTTCTCTGCCCTGTGAGGGGTTTGGAGGCCAGCAGTGGGCAGTGGGAGGTAAATGCAGTGGAGAATGGACAGTGGCCATTCGGGGGCAACCATGGAAAGAAGGGGCATTTTAAGAGCAACGGAGAGGACACGAATTTAGGTGTGAGAAGTAAGCTTGTGTCACCTGCCGGACCGCCACCATGTGCGTTCTTGGCCTAGCTCGCTGGCCCCCCCTTAGTGCAGCCCCTCACCGTCCACGTCCTGCTCTGCCCGCTCCCGGCCCACCACCATGGCGCTACCCACGTAGAGGATGGAGGCCGCCACGCCAGGCCTAGCTCTGTCCTCACGCCCCTGTCTCTGTGGTCCCACAGGAGCTGGATGGCCTCTTGGAAATCAACCGCATGACCCACAGGCTGCTGAGCAGGTACCTGACTCTGGACAGCTTTGACGCCATGTTCCGGGAGGCCAACCACAATGTGTCAGCGCCCTACGGGAGAATCACCCTCCACGTCTTCTGGGAGCTCAACTACGACTTCCTGCCCAACTACTGCTACAATGGCTCCACCAACCGGTGAGCATGCTACCTCACAGATGGCTCTGGATGCCCCTTCCAATGGACATCGAAATAAGATGGTCTCAGGGCCCATCTTTTCCTGTGTCCAGGATACTCAGGCCCTCCTGGTCTCCTCCATTTGCAAGTGCAGCCCTGGGCCAGCCCTTGGGTGTGTGGTCATGGCTTTCATGTGCAGACTGAGTGCGGGGCCAGGGTTCCTATCCAGGGCACTCCCTTGGGGCTAGGGCCAAATCTGTGGTACATGTGGACGGCAGCTGCTGGGTCTGTACCACCTCCATACATTTAATGTCTACTGACGTTGGAATGTGCTGGGTGACTCTACTTTTCATGCTTCCATTCTGGGATGTCGGGCCATGTGAGGGTCTGCCAGGTAGCTGCCCTCCAGGCACCTACCATTTTACTATGTTGAACAAAACAAAGTGGCCCGCTGGAAGGGTGGCATGGCTGCTGGCTTCAGGGTCATGTGGTCCAGTCTTGGGGTACAGCCAAGGTCCTGGGATGGCTCTGTGTCACCTCCACACTCTGGCAACTGCCTGCCTGAGGCCTGTCCTCTCTGTGCTGAGCTTCGCTCCTGCTGTGTCAGCACATGCCAGAGAGGAAACGTATGTGTGTGCTTGTGAGTGTGAGAAATGGGGGTGAGTATGAGTGAGGGTGTGTGTGAGAGACCGTGTGTATGTGAGCGTTATGACCACTTTTTATTTTTTATAAATTTATTTATTTATTTTTGGCCGTGTTGGGTCTTTGTTGCTGTGCACGGGCTTTCTGTAGTTGCGGTGGCTTCTCTTGTTGCAGAGCACAGGCTCTAGGCACTCAGGCTTCAGTAGTTGTGGCTCGTGGGCTCTAGAGCGCAGGCTCAGTAGTTGTGGTGCATGGGCTTAGTTGCTCCGCAGCATGTGGGGTCTTCCCAGACCAGGGATCAAACCTGTGTCCCCTGCATTGGCAGGCGGATTCTTAACCACTGTGCCATCAGGGAAGTCCTATGACCACCTTTTAAAAGTAAATGTCTTTTGCTTTTCCTTTGCTTCACTACTGCATCTGAACATCCTATCATGTGTTGGCTTGATCACTACTGTCTTTCAGGCCTAGATTTTTGAGTCTTGATCCAGGGGTGCTGAGCTTCGACCCCGAGGGCAGAAGGGAGGCCCTCCTGTGGCCTGATCATACCTGCTATTGCCATTGTCTGTTTGGGACCCCAGGGTTGGTTTCCTTGTGGGAAATACAGGCCTGTTGCTGGTACATGGAGGTGTGCCATTAGGCCCATCAGCCCAGCCCCATGCAGCAGCAGAGGGCACATGGCCATGGCCACAGAACCACAGGTGAAGGAGCCCTGGTTGGCCTTCTTGGGTCAGGGGGCCCTGGGCCTGGCTGGGCACAATCCACCGGAACCAAACTTTAGAGACTACTCATCCCTGTAAACTCCCTTCTAAGTGCCCAGGTTCTTGAAACAGGTCTTTTTCAAGTTGTTTTAGAGTTGGAATTAACTGAATATTTTTATAGCATAAGTAATGCATCATAATTGTAGAAAAGCTAGAAATCGTGTGTATGTGTGTATATATATATATATATATGGAATAGGTATTGGGGAAAATAATTAAATCCCTAGAGAGTTCCCTTATAAAATGTCTGTCTTCTGGAGCTTTTGCCATGTGGTCGGATATACATGTGTATTTTTTGTTTTGCAGAAATGGACGTTGTTAGGCATACTGTTAAGTGCACATTCTTTTTTCACATCATATGTCGTGACGAGGGGCGTTCTGTGTGTACATACGTGCTTGTCGTGTTTCTGAAAATCTAAGTCATGGCCAACGTTTGCAAGTTTTTCTGTGCTTTGGTCGGTCTGTTTGGAACTTTTAGAATTAATTTCTGTTATGTCCCTTAAATCATTTTGCCTAGTGCTTAGAACTGGCATCTCTAAAGGTGAAATGCAGCTGAACCCCATTATTGGCAAGTTGAGAAAATATGTTCCGGTGGGGGAGGGCATTGGGCAGGGCTATGGAGGTGGTAGAATCAGGCAACACAAGGAGCTGTGATTTTCTTGTGTTATTTTAGGTTGCATTTTTGATTATCTAGCATTTTGTTGCCCTTTAAGGGATTCCCAGAGATCGTGCAAAAGGAACAGTTGAAGATGCTCCCTGGGCCCCCGGCCCCCTTTGTGCCAGCTGCACTGCGTGTGTACAGCATCTGCTTGTTCTGGTCATCTTGGTGACAGCCCGGTGGGTCGAGGGCTCAAAAACAACAGGAGCCCTGTGGAAGGACTGCAAGGGGGGTGGGAGGGGGCTGAAATCTACATGGTGATGAAAACTCAGCACGTGCTGTAAACCTTTCTGTTGAATCACTATGTTTTCTGAAAGATGCTCCAGGCATGATGAGTCATGAGTGTGCAGTTAGGGAAGGGGGTCTATTTCGAGGCCCTGCCTGCCAAGCTGTATCCACGTGGGTGCCCTTCCCTGATCGGGGCCGATGCTAGGGAACAACCCGCCGTCCTAGGCTACCTGTCCTACTGGCAGCAGGAGTCCTGTCAGAGACGAGGTTGCCGGGACTCAGGTCAGGAAGTTGGTGCCGTGTGACCCAGCAACCTTAGCAGGAGTGGAACACCTCCAGGCCGTGTCACTTGCATGGCCTGACAGACACTATGGCATCAGGTGTATAAACTGACGAGAGGCGCCTCTGCCCTGGGTCCCCTTAGCCCGTCCAGCACGAGGTCCACCCTGAAGGGCAGCAAGCAGACGGCTGCCCTCGCCTGGTAGTGCATGCTCCCTGCTGCCCACGCGGCGCTGGTAGGTGGTGGCTTTGCCTCCAACGGGCTGTGCGATTGATTGCACGGGAACCCCGTTTCCCATGCATTGGAGCTGTGACCTTGGGCACGTGTGCTGACAGGGGCCAGCGTGAAGTGACCTCAGTCTCCTTGGGCCCAGAAACCTGAGGCGCAATTCAGAGGGAGCCCTGGCTGCACGCGATGCAGTCTTCACCAGAGCAGCAGCGCTGGAGGCCTCCACCTCTTGCTAGCATTGGCAAAAGCCATTACTCCTGTATTTTTAACAGGTCTTTCAGTGGAACCCTTAGAGCTTCATTATCTGGAAAAGACATTTTAAAATAGCGTTTCGTATGTCCACGATGCATGTGGAAACCTGAGAAGACAGACAAAATTATGCCACCCAGTATCTTAATTCCATGCCTGAGGGTTTTCTGAGAGCTGCTTGCGGGGAAACCAGAACTCCGTCTGTTGCTTGGCGTATCTACTTATTTTGCTACTTATTTCCGATTAATGATTTATGCCTGGTGACTCTGGGAGGTCGCATGGGGTGGCCTGTGACTTAAATTTAACCTGTACAGCTACTAATTGTGATAGCGCGATAACCCTCGAAGTAAGCCAGCAGTTGGGATCAGAGTCGGGCCTTTTTGGCAGGAAGACCACTGAGGAGGGTGTGTCCTCAGTGCAATGTACCACAAGGTTGTCCCCTCACTAGCCATCCGTCCCCTGGTTAGGGTGGTGGCTGCCAAGTTTCTCCACTGGTGTGTTTCCATTTTTCTGTTTGAAATTTATAAGTAACATATAGGGAGATAATCTGAGACTTTACAAACGGTTCCTTGGGGCTTCCCTGGTGGCGCAGTGGTTGAGAGTCCACCTGCCGATGCAGGGGACGCGGGTTCGTGCCCCGGTCCGGGAAGATCCCACATGCCGCAGAGCGGCTGGGCCCGTGAGCCATGGTCGCTGAGCCTGCGCGTCTGGAGCCTGTGCTCCGCAACGGGAGAGGCCACAACAGTGAGAGGCCTGTGTACCACAAAAAAAAAAAAAAAAAAAAAAAAGGGATAATGACAGAACCCAGCCACTCAGCAATGTGATGTTTCCATTTAAATGTGATCAGCTCCACAGGCCACTGTCCTCTCCTCAGATGCAAACATTTGTTTCATGCACAAGTGGTGTTTTGACAGTTACATCCTTTTTTATTTATTAAAGTGCAATATGTGTTAATCAAGTTTTTTGAATTTAATAATCAGCAAATCCGTGAATTTTATCATGCTTCTTTGTAAAAAGTTTTATATGTTTAAATGAACGCTTCTGATTTGAAAGTGTGAGTCGATTTTGACATTTCTGCTTTAAGATCCAAGCATTTGAGTTTTAGTGGCTCCTAATCTGTTATGAAGCCATAGTCTCGTGGCTCTGCAAGTGTGTTTACAGACTCATCTTCTGTCAGTTTGTACCCAGTGACCTGAGTGACCGCATCACTGTCCGAATCTGCCTTCCCACTCCTGTCCCTGCCACCATTGCTGTGTCCAGAGGCCCAGCAAGGCCCAAGTGCCTGCATCATCTCTTTTCAAAAGACTGAATGAAATAGTCCTGGTGCCAAGTTTGGAGACTCTTTTTATGTGCTAGAAGGGCCTCCGGTGTCCTCACTCTGTTCCCGAACTTCAGATACATTTATCATACTTCAGAGTATTTATAGCTCATTCCTAGTATGGGTTTTGATTTCCCAGAATTTTCCTATGTGATGATTAATTGGGAGGAAGATTTAATTGATGAGTAATGGAAAAGTTCTGAATTTTAAGGAACTACCATTAAATTTTTGGTTTTCTTTCTTTTTTTTAAATCTTTCTTGTTTAGATTTGTTCGGACAGTATTACCATTTTCTCAAGAATTTCAAAGAGATAAACAGCCAAATGCACAACCCCAGTATTTGCATGGATCAAAGGTAGGTTCTTTTGTGTTTGTATTACGATTTTTAAGTTCATAGCGAAGCGTATTTTGAAGTTTAATTTGAATGTCTAGTTTCAATAATTTGAATGTATCATGCCACATATAAAATGTTATTGTTTCCTTCAGTTAGCACCCTTCTGAAAAGTAATGTAGTGCTGGGACAGCTTCTGGCCATGTGGTGGGTGTCAGCTATGAGACTGTTGGAAGATTTAAAGGTGTAAAAATATCAAGCCAGAAAAGTTTGTGGAAGAGGCTTGTGGGTGGGGGCCACATCTGTGATGGAGGGGCAGGGTGGCCTGTCCAGCTGTGACACCTTAAAGGGAGGAGCTGAGGTGGGAAGGGGCATGCGGAAAACAGCTGACATCCAGGAACCACAGGACACCCACCACCCCATGAGATGAGGCAGGTTTCCCGGCTGACATGGCTGGATGTGCAGCAGCAAGGGCATTGCTAAAGGTTAGTGTTGTCAGTATTTAAAGTACTCTTACAATTTAATAAGAAAAAGACAAGCGGGGGCTTCCCTGGTGGCGCAGTGGTTGAGAGTCCGCCTGCCGATGCAGGGGACGCGGGTTCGTGCCCCGGTCCGGGAAGATCCCACATGCCGCGGAGCGGCTGGGCCCGTGAGCCATGGCCGCCGAGCCTGCGCGTCCGGAGCCTGTGCTCCGCAACGGGAGAGGACACAGCAGTGAGAGGCCCGCGTACCGCAAAAAAAAACCCCAAAAGACAAGCATTCTGTGCTAAAAAGGAGGCAGGTACATCTGCGTCTGCAAAGTAGGTGCCCATCTCGGAAAAAAAAAGATTAGATTGTTCTTTTTAAAGCGACCAGCTGTGACTGAACTTAAACTTACGGATTTCAGCCTCTTTGAGAAATCGTTCATGTCATGTTTATTCTTAAAACCTAAACCAGTATTTTTTTGTTAGGTCATTTGGACTCCTAACAGAAGTCTAACAAAAGTTTGCGTGAGAAACACCGATGCTGACTCTTCATCTCACATGATACTTTTTTGAGGATCAAAGAAAGGCAGAATGCCGGAACACTGTGCTGTCAGAGCTGAGCCACCCTGTTCCTTGTGAGCATTCAGACGTGTGCTGCTGTGAGGTTAGGGTGTTCGTACCTATGAGAGTATGGGATACACAGGAATCCGATTCAAAAATCCAATCCATTCTTTTGTTAGGAGTGATGAGTGAGGGCTAGTGTCTTATGGTAATAAAATCGACTTAGATGAGTGCCCATTTGTGGCGTTACCTTTTTGGTTCCTGGTAGTATCACCATTCCGAGTGAGCACTCTCTTGAGTACATCACTGATGTTCTCTTTCCTACAAGATAAGTAAGGTTGTCCCTACTTCACAGTTGAAGATGCACAGTGCTGAGGGCATTAGAGAACCCAGGGCACATGACTAGTGAGTCTGGAGCCCTCGTCCACTGGTTTCCAGGCGAGGCCCCAGTCTCTGCATCAGGCGTGGTCAGCAGTGTTTCTTGACTTGAGCTGTGAGGCTCCCCTCCTCTGAGTCTATGTGTTTTATAGTGTAGGATTTGTAATTTTGCCCTCTCCAGAGGTAGTTCCTCCTCACCTTCCTCTGAGTAGGTATGTTGCTCCGGTTGTGTTGTCCCAGGGATGTGCCATCTTTGGGGTGAGTGAGGTCTCCAGGAAGCAGACACTCATCGGCGGGGCCGGGGACTAGGTGTCATTGAGCCCCAGGCCCCAAGCAAGTGAGGGTGGCTTTGGGAGTGAATTTTCCCACTTGTAACATGAGGCCATTTAATTTCACTAATGATTTTCATGTTTTTCAAGCATTAGAACTTATTATCAAGCAAAAACCTCACCCAGAATCCCAGCATTTCTTTTTTTTTTGGGGCTGTGTTGGGTCTTTGTTGCTGCGTGCGGGCTTTCTCTAGTTACAGTGAGCGGGGGCTACTCTTCGTTGTGGTGCGTGGGCTTCTCATTGCGGTGGCTTCTCTTGTTGCAGAGCACGGGCTCTAGGCACGTGGGCTTCAGTAGTTGTGGCTCGCGGGCTCTAGAGCGCAGGCTCAGTGGTTGTGGTGCACGGCCTTAGTTGCTCCGCGGCATGTGGGATCTTCCCGGACCAGGGATGAAACCCGTGGGCAGGCAGATTCTTAACCACTGTGCCACCAGTGAAGTCCCAGAATCCCAGCATTTAAAGCACAGTTTAGGGACACTGCTTTGGGAAAGCAAGTGTTCTCTTGCTACAAGTAATAAGCCCTTCCTTCTCTGGATTAAAAAATAATAATAAAGCACAGTTGGTGCTTTGAGGAGGGGATGGCAGGGGGCAGGTTGTGTCTGAGCCCACAATGAAGATATGGTCTTTCCAAGTCTGATAGGGTTGTAGGGATGAATGTGAGACAGGCATTTGGCAGTGTCTCCACCTTGGTGAATCTTGCATTTGATCATTGGTTTGGACTCAGACTTTCTGTGTTGATGGTCCTAGGACCACCTGCACATTTGGTGATTCTCCAGAAGGATTCATTCACAGCTGCAGTTTATTACAGCTAAAGGACACAAAGCAGGATCAGCAAGGGGGAAAGATGCATCTGGTGGTTATGGAAGCAGGTGCAGGCTTCCAGTGGTCCCTCATGGGGGTCGCATGGGATGTACAGGGTGATCCTGCCCAGGAAAGAGAAGCTCACAGGAACACCCGGGTCCAGGGCTAGGGGCATAGACACAGCCACCTGTATGACTGGCCCAAGTTACTGCAATCTCAGAATCCCCAGAAGGAAAGGAGGGGCTTGCCATAAATCACTATTTGTACAAACAACCTAGACAGGCTCGTACAGCATGGTTAAGTGTCCCAAGTGTAGAAAACAACGGTATCAATCGGCAACATAGGCAACATTTCAAGGGCTGAGTTCCCGGGAGTTGCAAGCAGGCCTCCTGAGGATATTCATTCAGGGCTGAGCAACTAGACTTCTGCCAGTTCTTCAGAATCCTTGCTGTCCTGATGTGGTTCTCTGTGTACATAGAGGAAATATTTAAGACAATTATAAAAAGGGAAGGGGGAAGGTTATAGGGACCTAAAAGCAGGTGAGAGTGGTACATTTCACTCAAAGTAGTAACATGTTGATAACAGTAGGTTGTGATAACTTACATAACGTATAATGTAAGACCGGGAACATCACTGAAAGGCCTGTGCAAAGAGATACTTTCAAAAATACCACAGTTAAATCACAACAGAATTCTAAAAAATGTTTAAATGACCCACAGGAAGACAGGAAGAATGAAACAGAGACTAACTTAAAAACCATAATTACATTACATGTAAATGTATTAAATGTAAGTGGTCTAAAGACAGTTAAAAAGGCAGAGGGATTGACAGAGTGGATTAAAAAATATGACTGTATAAGAAACTCACTTCAAGTCGATGATGTATGTAGGTTAAATGTAAAAGGATGGAAAAAGATGTATCACACAAACAAGCAGAAGAAAGCAGAGTGACTGAGTATAGGATAAAGCAGATTTCAGAGCAAAGAATATTACCAGGGACAAAGAGGGAGGGACATTACATAATGATAAAAAAGTCAAGCCACCAAGAAAATATAGCAATCCTAAATGTTTATGCACCCAACAACAGAGTTTCAAAATACTTGAAGCAAAAACTGACATAAGTGAAAGGAGAAATGAACAACTCCACAGTTGTAGTTGGGGAAGTCAACATTCCTTTCACTTGGTAATCGAAAGAATAAGTACACAGAAAATCAGCAACAAAAAAGAATGAACGCCATCAACCAATAGGATGTTATTGATGTGTGTAGAACACTCCATCCAACAACAGCAGAACATACATTCTTTTCAAGTACCCATGGAGCATTCTCCAAGATAGATCATACCCTGGGCCATAAAACAACATCAACAGAATTCAAAGAACTGATATATTATAGAGTGTGTTATCTGACCACAGTGATCTCAAGCTAGAAATCAGTAACAAAGAGATGACAAGAAAATCAGAAATTAACACATTTCAAATGATCCTTAGGGCAAGGGGAAGTCTCAAGGGAAAGTTTTTAAAAAGACATTGACCTAAATGAAATGCAAATATATCAGAATTTACGGGGTGCAGCTAAAGAAGTGCTGAGAGGGAAACACGTAGCACTGAATGCTTACATTGGGAGTCTCCCTGATAGGTGTGCAGACGCCTGTGTCCTTAGACAAGCTTGGACGTCCCGTCTGACAAGAAACCACCCTGACTACCTTTCTCGCCTGCCCCCCCTGCAGGGGCTGCTGTCCCCCACTCCCTGCATACCCCACTGCCTCATCAGAGTCTATCCTTGGTGTCTCCCTCAGGAGACTGGGAGCAGTAACATGGGGGCAGCAGTGAGGCCCTGAGATACATTCATTTCTCATTCCAGAACCTCAGAATGTCTTCTGTAGGACTGGCAGTTTAATAAATGTTGAAGAACCAAATGGTTTTGTATTCTTCCTTCTATTTTAGCAAGCTTGGTTTTTACGTCTTTAAGTTGGAAACATAGATTATACCAATAAAGGGCAGTCCAACAGGTTCTCTGGATGCCTCCACCTGAGGGCACTGTGTGCTAATGCACTTTACGTATGGATTCTTCATCTTCACCTGTGCGTGGGGCTACGTTGAAAACCCTGGCAACTTCCGTCAAGCGCTGGCCTTCTCTGTCCCCAGGCTTTGAACCTGGCCTACTCAAGCATCTACGGCAGCTACCGGAACTTTGTGGGGCCTCCACACTTCCAGGTCATCTGCCGGCTGCTCGGCTACCAGGGCATCGCAGTGGTCATGGAAGAGCTGCTGAAGGTGGTCAAGAGCCTGGTATGTTTCCCTCGGTGGGCTTCCTTCCCGGGCTGGGGGGTGGTGGTGGTGGGAAGGATTCTGCACACGATTCTTGTGTGGGGAGGGGCCTTCCATTCCATCTCTCACCTCAGTCTCCACGCGTGAGATTTCCCCTCCAGCCAAAGTCCCGGGTCGTTACCGTGCATTTGACTAACAGACTTCTTTTCAGAAGTGCCCGTCACGCCCACAGCCTGCGTGGTGGTGTGGCTGGTGGCTGACACAGCCCATCTCTCACAGCTGCAAGGCACAATCCTACAGTACGTGAAGACGCTGATGGAGGTGATGCCCAAGGTCTGCCGGCTGCCGCGGCACGAGTACGGCTCCCCTGGTGAGCACAGCGTCTCCCTGGGGTGCACAGGGAGGGACAGTGTCAGCCATAAGCCCCAGTAAGGGAAATCAAGTCGGAAATCACTGATAAGGATCAGATCTGCCTTCCCCGGGTGGGAGGAGGTGGGGAGCCCAACCAGAGCCTGATTGTTTCCAGCAGAAAAAACCAGCCAGCCTTTCAACCAGGAGCACGTGTGCAGGAGGGTGTATAGGAGTTGCCGTTTGGGGTGGGAATGCTGGGTGGGGAGTGAGGGCTGTGAACCCTGTGCACCTTGGCTCTCCTACAACACCAGGATCTTGAAGATCGCTGACCAGGGAGGGGCAGGGAGCTCCACTGCCAGGTCCAATTGCCCAGAGGCCTCAGAGGCAGCCCCATGCAGGGGTGCTGCTTCCCCTGACAGCGCAGCCCGTCTTTCTTTCTTCCTGGAAGCCTCGCTCTAATTGAGAGCCTGTCTTATTGGCTAGCTGGCCGTAGGGCCCTCGGGCAGATGTGCCCTTTGGGGTGCCAGACAGACCTGCATGGCCTGACCAGAGCGGATTTGGGGCTCTCCATGTGAACAGCCTCCGTGACCTCAGAAAACATCGTTCGTGATAAAATTGGACTACAGGAACCCTTATCTCTTAACAAAACTGCCTTTTGTCTCATATTCGTTACTATTTTCTTTTTTTTTTTTTTTTTTGCGGTACGAGGGCCTCTCACTGTTTTGGCCTCTCCCGTTGCGGAGCGCAGGCTCAGCGGCTATGGCTCACGGGCCCAGCCGTTCCACGGCATGTGGGATCTTCCCGGACCGGGGCATGAACCCGTGTCCCCTGCATCGGCAGGCGGACTCTCAACCACTGCGCCACCAGGGAAGCCCCGTTACTACTTTCTTAAAAGCTGGACAACTATCTTATTAAGTGACTTGGGCCCACACGTGGGTCACCCATGAGAGACTGTTCTCATGGGTAGTCGGCTGGTGTGGCTGAGCCCCCAGATGTCGCTGGCACTGCCCAGGGCTATTGGTGTTTAAGGAGACAGTGAGATGACCCATTTGGCCCCTGGGAAGGGACATAACGGTTGGTCTGGCCTGGCTTCGGAGGATCTCAGAAAACAGATGAGTAACATTGGGATAATAAAACTGTTGCTCAGATCCTGGCTAGAGGTGGAGATTTTAAAGGTGGATATTTTAAATGTCAAATACAAGCCATTTAGGCCAAATCCAAAGCTGGTCTGGGGCAGAGCTGTGGACTTCAGGGCTGCTCTCTGAACGTCCTCGCCCAGCTGGCCTGGCACCACCATGTGGATAGTGCCATGCTGCTGGGAGCACCCCTGCTCTCTCGTGCCCATTTTGGGGTGGACCGCAGAGAGGAAAGGATGGCCTCTCAGGCAGGCAAGGCTGTGGGGTCCGTGCTGAACGGCATTCAGGGCCTGACCTCTTGAAATGAGGGGTTTGAAGTCATTTACGTTTCTGAGTTTGTTCTCCTCAGGGTTGTTGTGGCTGTTCTAGGTCTTCTGCGAGACTATAAATTCTGGAGTCAGCTTGGGGATTTTTGACTGTATCAGCATTGAATGGATAGATTGAGTTCTTTCCAGACTATGCCTTGTGCCTTTTCCTGCCTTATTACAACATCCAGGGCCTCCAGGACAGTGGTGAAATGTGTGTCTTGCTCTGGAGCTCTGGGAGAAGGTGTGGAGATTCACCACTGAGTGTGACAATAGCTAGCTACAGGGTTTTTGTAGATGTCCTTTATCAGGCTAAGTACATTCCCTTCTGTGCCTGTGAAGGGATGCTGAATTTTACCAAATACCTTTTCTACCTCTGCTGGAGATGACAGTGTGGTCTTTCTCATTTATTGCGACGTGATGCCTCCTCTGAAGATACAGGCAGACCTTGGAGATATTGCAGGTTTGGTTCCAGATAACCGCAATCAAGTGAATATTGCCATAGAGCAAGCCACATGAATTTTTTAAATTTCCTGGTGCATATAAAGTTATGTTTACGCTGTACTGTAGTCTATTAAGTGTGCAATGACACCATGCCTTATGAAACATACATATCTTAATTAAAAACACTTCATTGCTAAAAAATGCTAACCATCGTCTGAGCCTTTAGCAAGTCGTGATCTTTCTGCAATAGTAACATCAAAGATCACTGATCCCAGATCACTGTAACAACTACAATAATAATGAAAAAGTTCAAATATTTCAAGAATTACCAAAATGTGACACAGAGACATGAAGTGAGGAGACGCTGTTGGGAAAACGGCACCTATAGACTTGCTCGATGCAGGGCTGCCACAGATCTCCAATTTGTAAAAATCAGTATCTGCGAAGCACAGTAAAACAAGCCATGCCTGGACAGGGTTGACAGAGAAAGAGGCATCGGAGCTGAGGCCCAGCACTCAGGTGCTGGACAAACCACCAGTGCAGGGAAGGTGCTGGGGTCAGGAGACGTGCGGCCATGTCCCTGTGGGCACGATGGCAGTGGGAGAATGCTCAGTGCTCCCGGCCGTGAACCCCAGGCTGCTCCCTGTGGGGCTCCCTCCCCTCCAGCCACCCCCAGCCCCACACTCACTCTGTGCCACCACAGGCATCCTGGAGTTCTTCCACCACCAGTTAAAGGACATTGTTGAGTATGCAGAGCTGAAGACGGTGTGCTTCCAGAACCTACGGGAGGTAGGCAACGCCATCCTCTTCTGCCTGCTCATAGAGCAGAGCCTGGTGAGTGCCCCGCCCCGCCCCGCGTCCCGCCAAGCCCCCTCCCCACGGGTGATAGATCAGGCCGAGCTTTAGACGCTTGATTCAGTGGGGTTATTTAGTGGCGGAAGGGGAGCAAGTATCGTAAAGCACCCATCTTTTCTCATGACTGTTTAGACTTTAATTTGAATTTGTTCCCTACAACTGGAAAACAGAAATGCAATGCAGTTCATCATTTAAGAATGTTTTATTATATAGTATTTGTTGCATCTAAATTAACATATGTGATATACACGTAAGGTAAAAGCACTGCTGCCTAGGGGAACTGTGTATGATGGAAAGTTCCACAGCTGAGGCTGTGGAGCCCTCAAAGTGTGGCTCCGTGTGAAGAACTGATTTTTAAATTTTGCTGAAATTTTTTTTACATTTAAATAATTGCATGTGCCCCATGCCTACTGCAGTGGACAGCATAATAAAGCAAACACCAGGAGCCCACCACCACTAGGAAAGCACACATGGGACCCCCACTTTCTCCACTGATTGCCTCCTGGTGGTGTCATTTAGCCTCTCCCTCTGTCCACTGTAGACCATGTCACCTGACAGTTCTGCACTGAGAGCCTCCGAGAGTGTAGCACGGACTCTTGGTGGCCTCACTCTGCCTTTCCCTCAGGACTAGAGAGCCGGCTGTCTTCCCTGGTGCTGGCCTCTTCCCGTCCTGTTAAATGCTCCGTTTGTATCTTTTGTCCATTTTACTACAATTTGTGTATCTTCTGTATGTTACACTTAAATGCAAATACCTCCCCGTTTTTGGCTTGTCTTTCCACTCTAACCGTGGTGATGTTTGGTAAACTGATACTCTTAATTTGAGTGTAGTCTCTCTCTGTTTTTTTTTTTTTTTCCTAATGGTTAGCACTTTCTGTATCTCTTCAAAGAAGTCCTTTCCTACCTAGGGGTCATAAAAATATTCTTTCATATTTTCTTCTAAAGGTTTTGGGTGTTGCTTCTCTTTAGTTTATAATCCTTCTGGAGCTGGTTTTTGTGTGTAGTGAGATGTGGATGAGGTTCTTTCTTCCTCTGTGGGGTAACCAGTTGTCCCTCCTCCAGTGGCCGAAGGAAGACTCCTTTCTTTGCTGGTCAGCAGTGTCACTCTGTCATCCTTCAGCTTTTTGTGGATGTGCTGGTCTGTTTCTTGGCTTTCTTCCTCATTCCACCGGTCTGTGTGTCTGTCTGTGGCTTCTAAAACATCTTACTCATGGTAGCTGTAACTTAAGTCTTGACACCGGACAGGACGTGCTCCTAACCTTTTTCTTCTTCAAGCACATGCTCCCTCTCTGTGGATCTTTGCTCTGCTCTGAAAGTATTAGAATTGGCTTGCCAAATGCATTGAAAAAGCATATTGGCATTTGGATGGGAATTGTTTTACATTTCTGGCTCCGTCTGGGGAGCTCCTCTGTTACTTCTTAAAGCAGTCTCTTGTCTCCGGGGCCCTGGCAGCTTGGCAGAGGCGAGGTCGTGTTTTGCAGTGACCGGGGCTGGGGTGCCCGTACACTGTGCAGGGCGTGGCAGTCAGACTGCCAGGCCTGTAGGGGCTGAGCCACTGGACTGGCCCTCTTACACCCAGGTACACAAAAAAGAAAATATGTTGGCTCTCATGTCAGGGAGCCCAAGGTTGGGTACAGGGTACAGCCTCCGGTCAGGACCCGCATCTTCTGGCTTCCCCTCTGCTACTCTGCTCCCTGGAGACCCTTTCCATGTGGTGCCAGAGATGGGCAACTCCCAGCCCCTCACTGTCCCACTAGCTGTGGCTCATCCCAGCACACCTCCCCTGCAGCAGGAGTGGTGGTGCAGGGCCGGCGGGCGGCTCCCTGAAGAGCTGGTGTCCAGGGCAGCCTCACTCTAGGAACAGCTGAGAGAGAACTGAATCTCTTATCTTTCACGTGTATTTCCATGTGAATTTTTAACAAACAGATAAGTTAGGGAAAATTCCTTTAAATAGTAATCACTCATCATGAATCTTAAAGATTTAATATAGGAAAATTCCCTTCATGAGTGACTTGTCCTGAAACACACACATAAAGGGAACACTTGGACATTTGTTGGCTTCTGGAAGGAGTGTGATCCTGCGTTAGAAACTCAGGGAAAGAGAAATCTGGAACTGATGTGATCCTTCCCTGCCCAGACCCTTCAGTAATTCCTATTGTCTATACCTGGACACCAGTGCAGCCCTTCCGAGGCGTCCAGCACTCTCAAAGCACCACACCCCCGCCCTTCCCAGGCGTCCAGCACTCTGGATGGCCCCCTGCAGTTCTGGAGGACCAACCTCAGCAGTGGCTGGACCTTCCAGGTCTCAGGAGCCAGGTGAGTGCTGGGCCTCGGCACCCAGGTGACACAGATCCCCAGTGTCTCTTCCCTTCTGAGACCAGGGCCTGGGTCTCAAGTTTACACCCTGTACTGGGCTCCCTTGAGTGACAAGCACAGTGCTGGGCATCTAGGAAAGACATTAAGTCAGTTGATCTTAAAGCAAACTTTGGCTTATGAGTGGACGGATGTTTCTGAAACAATAGATAAAAAGGTCATCTACAACTCAGTTGAGTGCCATTTTCTTTTCACTGCAGATTCCATGGCCCATGAGTGGCCCCTGGACACGGTGGCTCTACCTGCAGGAATCTCTGTCCCCACCCCCTCCTGCCCTCTGTGCACCATCACCCTTTGCTTCCTCCTTCCCCCCTCACCTGTCAGAGCACCTTATGGCAGTGGCAAGAAGCCGCACACCTTGTGTTGGGCAACTCTGCTCCCAGGCCCTGCCCCAGACTGGAATTTTGTGGTCTTGCGTTTGTCCTTTTGGAAATAAGGGGTGCTGTTTTCCAGTACCAGGGTGGGACTCTGTAAGATGAAAGATGCATTTTCTCACTCCATCTCATCAAACCCAGTTTCCAGACACTGATCTCTCCTTGGTGGTTGTTTTGGTGTCTCCAAGGAAAGTGGTAATGAACTGTGTTTGGCATTTGTGTGGACTCCCATTAATATAAATGGAGATGTTAAGTGTAGATGTGTTCTTGAAATTGTCACATTAGAAAAGTGGGGTAACCGTCACCCAGCTGCAGGGGGCACTGAGCCTGTGGTGAGGCCCCCAGGGTATTGGTGGCCCCAGCTGGCACCAAGATTTGGTTCGGTAACCAACAATGTTGATCCTACTCTGAACCTCTGCATTGGATAGATGCGTCTACCTTTCTGAAGAAGGGTTTTTTGTTTTGTTCTTTAAATTCTGCTCTTTAAGCCCAACCTGAAATTTTTGGTGATATAGTTCTTCTTAGCTTATATGTGTATGTGTGTGTTTACTGAACTTTTTGTTTCAGAATAGTTTTAGATTGCTTGTTTTCGGGGTTTTAAAAAATAAATTTACTTATTTTTGGCTGCATTGGGTCTCCATTGCTGCGCGCGGGCTTTCTCCAGTTGCGGCAAGAGGGGGCTACTCTTCATTGCGGTGCACGGGCTCTAGAGCGCAGGCTCGGTAGTTGTGGCTCGTGGGCTCTAGAGCGCAGGCTCAGTAGTTGTGGCGCACAGACTTGATTGCTCCGCAGCATGGGGGATCTTCCTGGACCAGGGCTCGAACCTGTGTCCCCTGCATTGGCAGGCGGATTCTCAACCACTGTGCCACCAGGGAAGCCCTGCTTGTTTGTTTTTAATACTGGATTTTATAGCCATTCTGCCTCTTTCTCTGGCTCGGTTTGGGTGCAGAAATTTGAGTTCATTGTCAGTGACACCTGGAAGCTGTACTGATAGCCAAGTGGTCCCTCTAAAAGTGGTGTTGCCAGCAGGCAGCTGCTTTTACCACCTATAGAGCCCTCCATCTGTGTGGCTCTGCCCCAGCCGTTCCACCCAGCAGCCCTCTTCCCTCATCAAAGTTTCCCATCCCCCATCCATTGGCCCAGCCACTTTCTTGCAGTTAGTCACCTTACAGGTGCCCTCCAACCCCCTCTTGGTGCAGATGGGCTGATCGCCCGTCTCCACTTGGCTTTTTTCACTTGACAGTAAATATATTTTGGAGATCACTCCACATCAGTAAGTGGTGACGTTCCTCAGCCTCTCTTAGCTGCGTGGCACTCCACGGACGTTGCCCCCATGCTGTGTTTGCATGCTGTGCCGTCGCTGTCTGACGCCTTCCTTCTTTAAGCGTGTCCTCTTTCGGCCACCACGCCTTCTCCTAGTGCAGGGGGCCTGGGGACCAGGTCCTGTGTGCTCTGGCCAAGAGGGGCTCCCATCACGTGTGTGCTGCGTGAAGAACTCGTATTGTTGCTGGACTTGGGCACAGGAGACGGGGTGGAGGTCAGCCTCCCTCTGGAGGGTTCTGGAGGAGCAGGGGTGGCTGATTGGCTGCTGCACCGGGCTTACGTTAGGTGACGATGGGACCCTCACTTGATGGGTGCAGAAAGCCTTCTCTTCCTCCTCTTGGTCTTAGCCTTGCTTTCATCTTTGGGGAGATCCTCAGAAGGGAAACTCTCATCAGTTAGTATGTTTTGACTCTCTGATAACCATTTCTTTAACAGTTTGTTTTATTAAGGTTTCAGGATGGGTGTTGCATAGGAGGCATGAGAGCCCGTTCTCGTCTTCCGCCTTTTTGCCCTGCGGTGAACGCACCGTGGTCTAAGGAGCTTTCCCTTGTTTACGGGCCCTCGGACTCGGGAAGGGCGCCCTGTTCTCGCCCATCTTTGGGTTCACGCTGGGCTTTTAGGAGTTCTGCAACCCCTGTGACATTGGAAGTAAACTTTCTCCCTGCATTGCATTGTTCTGGAGGTCTTGTGTAGCGTGGCGTGTTTTGGTTTTTTTTTTTGCGGTACTCTCATTGTCGTGGCCTCTCCCGTCGTGGAGCACAGGCTCTGGACGCGCAGGCTCAGCGGCCATAGCTCACGGGCCTAGCCACTCCGTGGCATGTGGGAGCTTCCCGGACCAGGGCACGAACCCGTGTCCCCTGCATCGGCCGGCAGACTCTCAACCACTGCGTCACCAGGGAAGCGCAGCGTGGGGTTTTATTGCCTCTTTAAAGGAGTTGGTGATCCAACAACAGGTTCAGAGCGACTGCTCAGAACCTTGTTTTCGGCTCTGTGGGGAATCGCTGACGCTGCCCCTTCCTCCTGCCTTCTGCGCTGTTTACACAGGAAGCACCTCCTTCCTATCTCTGCACGGAGGGCTGCAAAACTGTAAATACGAAGGCCACGTTCAGTTCTGGGTTTACTCATGTCTCTGTTTAAATTAGTCAAAAGTAAGTAAAAATGAAAATTCAGTTCCTTAGCCACATTCCAAGTACTTAATTGCCACATGTGGCTGGTAACTACCTTAACAACACAGCTAGGGGACATTCCCATCATCCCAGACTCCTGTTGCGCAGTGCTGTTTGCAGTGTTTAATTTACACTAAATGCCAAAGATGTGCCTTGTTTTCAGTGCCTGATTTCTCTGTCCATTTTTGCTGTGAGATAAGCTTCGTAACACAGCCTTCTTTTTCTTTGTTCTAGTCTTTAGAAGAAGTATGTGACCTGCTGCACGCAGCCCCTTTCCAGAACATCTTACCAAGAGTCCACGTGAAAGGTGAGCCAGCCCTCTGACCAGGGCAGGGATGCATGTCTGTGTGGCCAGAGAGTTCTCTTTAGTTACAGGCCAGCTTTGTTTGAGTTTCGTGCCTGTTCAGTCATAACCTGGGGTAATTGGTAACATAAGGTAGTTAAATGAGTATCAAATAACGGAAGTATTTAGGGCTGAAATGCTGTGCCTTGGATGTGCTTCAGAATAGCACGGAAGCAGAGGTGTTGGGTATCTATGAAAGAAGAGTGCCATCTCATGACTGTTGCAGCAGATGGGCACAGAGGGTTCACTGTACTGTGCTGTTTTTGATTATATTTGGATTTTTCAGTAAGTTTTTAAAAGTGAATATTGAACAGAAAATCAATTCTCTGAGTTAAAATAGCAAATGAGCCAGTTCCATGAAAGAATTTTCAAAGAGAACCTACATGTGTAACGTTAAACATTTTTCATTTGGTTGGTTTTTGTTTGTTTTGACAAAATTAAACTTGTGCAGTTGTTATTCATACAAAGGAATAGAGTATAAAATATTTTTTTCCACTGCAGAGGGAGAGAGACTTGATGCCAAAATGAAAAGACTAGAATCAAAGTATGCCCCACTGCATCTTGTCCCTCTAATCGAAAGACTGGGAACCCCTCAGGTAATGCATGTTGGGGCTGCTGTCACTGCCGTGAGCTGGGCCCACACATTAGGCCACTGGCGGGGTTGGGGCTTGAGAGCACGGGCTCTGGGTGAGACCCAGCCCTGAAGCGTCGTGAGGGGGGACGAGCCCGCTCAGCGGCTCAGGCCCCAGTGTCTCAAGTGGGGCTCGTAACAGGACCTTGTCACAGGGTGGCCGGGAAGTCTGAATGAGCTAACACGTGGACGGGACTTAGAACATCACCTGGCACGTGAGACAGACACAGAAAACGTCGCTGTTTTTGTTGTCCGTCCCTTCACGAAGAAGGCCTTCTCATAGGTTTTTAAGAACAGAAAGCAGGGAGGAGTTCCATGAACTTAGACCAGCTACATCAGAATCTCTCAACCTCAGCACTGTCGCCATTTTGGACGAGATAATTCTGTGTTGTGGGGATTGTCCTATGAATTGTAGGACATTTAGCAGGATCCCTCTACCCACTAGATGCCACTAGACCCACCCCAAGCTGTGTCAACCAAAAATGTCTCCACACATTGCCAGATGTCCTCTGGAGACAAATCACTCCCCGTTAAGAACAGCTGTACTCGAACGTTCTCAACTCTGAAATACGTTTAGTGTGGTAAGACATACGGGTAATAGCTGACGTATTTATTTTGTTGGTACTTCTTTCTAAAAACCCTCTTCTGCAAGCTGGGATAGTTTCCAGTGAGTCAAAAACAAAACTGGAGTACTTTAGGTTCAGCACTCTAGCCTCCTGCCATGCCCGTGACATTTTGTCCTTCCTACAGCAAATTGCAATAGCAAGAGAGGGGGACTTGCTGACGAAGGAGCGCCTCTGCTGTGGCCTGTCCATGTTTGAAGTCATCCTGACTCGGATCCGGACCTTTCTGGACGACCCCATCTGGCGTGGGCCCCTGCCCAGCAATGGGGTCATGCACGTGGATGACTGTGTCGAGTTTCACAGACTGTGGAGCGCCATGCAGTTTGTCTACTGCATTCCTGTGGGAACACACGAGTTTACAGTCGAGTAAGCACGTGTGCTCGGGGCGAGGTGGGGGAGAGAACCTGGCGCCGGGCTAACACAGGGGACCACCTTCCTCTGGAAACGGACCCCCAAATTGCTGAGCTGCTATAAAGCTGCTCAAGTGGGGGCTCTTGCCTGAGGCCCAGCAAGTGCCTCAGGGCTGGGCTTCTGGAGTTCTCTGAACTCATGGAAACTTGTGCAGGTCAGGTGTACATTTTGCTAGATAGGAGGGCTGCAACTTCATGAACTCATTCTTCATGGAGGAGCCACAGTTTGCCAGAGGAAGCCCAAAGAGGTGTTTACCAGGGGCACACCTCTGCTCAGCATTCCAGGCGGGGCACACAGGTGGTTTGGTCGCTGGAACCTGATGGCTCATCCTACCTACTGCTTCTCGTCCCCAGGCAGTGTTTTGGCGACGGGCTCCACTGGGCTGGCTGTATGATCATTGTGCTTCTTGGGCAGCAGCGGCGCTTTGCTGTACTGGATTTTTGCTACCATCTACTCAAAGTCCAAAAACATGATGGCAAGGATGAAATTATCAAAAACGTGGTATGTGGAAGTTTCACAAAAAAAGATACTTTCTAGTCATTGTAAGTCGTTTTTCTGGGAATGTTTCTCATGCCAGGACAACTGAAGCATTCTTTTCACTCCCCAAATGAATCTAATAGAATTAGTAAGTAATAGAGTCTGGTACTGAAATACTAATGGTTCCATTTTCCTTCTGTTTTCAAGGTATGTAGACCTACTTCAAATTATAGAGCCTTGTAAGATCTGCAGTTTCAGATTATTGGCATACCCTTCAAGTCTTCTGGCTCCCTTCACTGTAGTTAAAGTGTGTTTGGGGCTTTTTTGTGTTTTATGGATTCTTTGTAATTGAATTCCAGAAAATACTCTGCCATTATCTTTTCAAATATTTTAGTTTTTCTTCCATTTTGGGACTTCAGTTAGATATGTGTCAGACGGACTTATCTGGTCTCCACTTAATATCTCAGTTTTCAAGGCCAGAAGTCGGGTACAGCACAATTCAGCTGGGTCCTCCATTTACAGTTTCACAAGTTTCACAAGTTTCAGTGTGTCTGTAGGGCTGTGCTCCCTTCTGGAGCCTCTGGTCATGGATCTGCTTCCAGACTCATTCAGGTGGTTGGCTCAATTCAGTTCCTTACAGTTGGAGAACTGAGGTGTCCATTTCCTTTTCCTTGGCTTTCTGGGCTGTACCCAGAGTACTGTCTTCATTTAACTAACTCACTTCAGCTCAGTCTGACCTGCTGTGCTTTTACTTTCGAGAGTCATTAGTTTATATTTAAAATGTTGATTTGCTTCTTCTTCAAATCTTGGTAGTAATTGATAATTTTATCTTCTTCATGGAATTTTTTTCCAATTTTTATTTCTTTACACATTTCATGTATCTTATCTTCTTTTTTAGTTCTAGTATCTGAGGCCTCGAGGGATATCTAAAACTCTGAAATGTTCCACTGTGTTGGACTTTTTCTTTTTGTCTGCATCAGGTCTTAGTTGCGGCACGCAGGATCTTTGCGGCACGCGGGATCTCACTGCGGCACACAGGCTCTTCGTTGCGGCACGCAGGTTTCTCTCTAGTTGTGGCACACGGGTTTTCTCTCTCTAGTTGTGGCACGCAGGGTCCAGAGCACGTGGGCTCTGTAATTTGAGGCATGCAGACTCTCTAGTTGAGGTGCGCGGGCTCTGTAGTAGTTGTGGCGTGCAGGCTTAGTTGTCCCGCTGCATGTGGGATCTTAGTTCCCTGACCAGGGATCAAACCAGCGTCCCCTGCATTTGGAAGGCAGATTCTTTACCACTGGACCACCAGGGAAGTCCCTGTGTGTTGGATTTTATTTATTTGGCAGCTCTTGTTTGATAGGGTTTTTCCCTAGGATTTTCATTTACTGTTCATCTCCCAGAATTATTACCAACTTGGGACCACTTTAGCCTAATGAGAGGTCCAGGCTTCATGGAGAGTCTCCAGGTGTAGTCCACCTTGCTTACTGCCCAGGCTGTCTCCTCATCCCACTGCTGCTGGTGGCATCTATCCCTGAGGAGTCCTGGCTTTTGCTTTACTTCCTGCATAGACAGAACCAGCAGTGCTTGTGTTTTTTTTAATCCGGTTCTATTATAGCATGAAGGTCTGTCAAAGCATCCTGTCCACAATAACTGGAAATATTTAAAACTTGTGTTATTACTAGTTTACTGGTCTTTCCCCATTGTCCGTATTATCTTCATCTTTACATTCCTGGCTTTTAGGAGGTGTCCTATAGGTTCTTAATACCTGTTTGTTGAATAAATAGGTCTTTAAGTTTCACAAATGAATCTACAGTTAGTAGCATGAAACCAACAGAGAAATGTTGCAAAATATATTCATCGGTCCAATAGTTACATTAATGAGATGGTATGTGTCAGTAGTTTGCTATAATTTTTCTGAGAAAATATGAAAATCCTGACATTTTGACACATGAAGAATAAATGTGTAACTTTTATTAGTAAAACATCCTAATTTTAACTGTTGTATGTAGCCTTTGAAGAAGATGGTGGAGAGAATTCGCAAGTTCCAGATTCTGAATGATGAGATTATCACTATCTTGGACAAGTACTTGAAGTCGGGCGATGGAGAGAGCACGCCTGTGGAACACGTTCGCTGCTTTCAGCCACCTATCCACCAGTCTCTGGCCAGCAGCTGAGGGCATGTGTATCACCTGTTTTTGAAGAGTCCCAGTACTGGCTGCATTTAAGAACTATTAAGGGCATGTTTTTCTTTCCATAAACTAGTTAGATTTTTAGGAACTATTTTTCAGTATCTCTGTGCCTGTTAAAGGGGGTGTTTTCAATCTAAAAGCTTAATTTTATAAAGTTGACTTATTTTTCTACACTAAAATTGTATATACTTTTGGTAATTGGGAAGTCAGAGGATTTGGCTGCTGAGGGTTGCCATCATGTCCTTACAAAATTATTTTCCATTTTTCTATGGAATGTTCCAACAGCTAGCTATGTTATGAAGTGCTGCTGAGTTCATCCATTTATCCTTTAACAAAGGATCCGTAACATTTAGGGAAAGACTTGTGAACTTAAGCAAGAACCTTAATTACCAGCTAATTGTGATAAAACCCATTACCAATTAGAATTAAACTTCATGATTATTTAGGTTTTGTTTAGGGGTTTTTCCACTTTTTTTATGAAAACCTTTTCTAAGTCATTTGTTTCTTTCCCCTTTTTGTGTCAGTATTTCAGAAAATAGTGAACTTGATTTCTCTGCTTCTGCTAAATCCAGTTGTGACAAAATCTAATTTGTGAGGTATGATTTAAAGGTTACAGAAATAAAACTAATGAAACCCGTTTGTGTTCATTTACTGTGACCCTCCCTATGAGCCCTGGCTTGGGCAAGGTACCTCTCTCTCCTCACTCAAGTGCACAAACCAGGCCAGGAGTCTAGGTTACCTGCAGCCTTGGGAGAAGGGACAAGATCATGACTGATTGATTGATAGTAAAGCTTCCATATGGCTTTAAAAACGTTAATACCAAAAAGTCCAGGTGCATCATCCATGGCACCAGATATAGTCTGTGAACTATTCTGTTGTACTGTTTAACCTTGAGTTCCATAAAACATAACTGTTCTTTACAAAGCTACCTAAAAATGTTGCTTTTGGTAATGTGAAATAATAACCCTGGGGCCAGCATTCTGCTGCAGATTAAGAGGTAGCAGCTGTGCTCACCCTGTAATGAAAGTATAGAATATGATGAAAACTTAAGTTTTTAATGAGTAAATTTAAATAATTTACACTACTGAGTTTTATAAGACTTAATAACCAAATAAAAATTTCAAGTGCTGTAAGATGTTAAATAATTAAGGATTTATTACTAATAACCTGTGCATTCTCAGTGAGGGCAATATCACACCCAAGGGAGTGAAAATTGGTTTTTAGCTATTATACAAAGCACAGATATAGATAGATACAGTACATAAACAAATATAGAGTTATATCTGTGGTGTTAAAATTACATGGAGAGAGGCAGTTAGAAAAAAATGTCTACAAAGGCCCCTTAGAGGGTCAATGATACAATACTGGGAAAATGGAATTTATTTCATGAAACTTGAAAACTGTCAGCTTTGCCCTGATAAAGCCAGTGAACAGTGAGGCTCCTGTGGTGGCTGCTTACACAGTGGGCCAAGCTGTGGGGCCTTGGGCAGGAGCAGCAGAATGGAAACAAGCCCAATCCAGATACTGACCCAAATTAGTTGTCAGTATTTTTGAGGTCAATCAATCAGTGACTGACAGGTTTTGAAGCTGCACAGAATTAATTATAGTACTCTACCTTTTTTGCATATTTTTGAAGTTTCCTGTAAACTTTTTTTATGGACATTTTTACAAAAACCAAAATATATAGTGGTCCAAACAAAGCGAAGTAAAATATGTGGTACAAGGAAACCATATTTTACAAATATCCTGTTTATTCTGAGCATTCAGACTTAGAAAAGAACTTCGTTTCAATTTGTCTTTTTATTTCAATATGAGCTAAATTTAAGAAATTACCCTAGTCTTCTGACTTCATTTCCCAGAGTTGTTAGAAGAGCTAAATGACAATATAACTCCTTATGAAAATATATGGAAAAGTACAAGAGCTGATGTAAAAATGGTAATCAACGTTCCAGGCATCAAGGGATTACTGAGTAACTGAAGAATAAAACCAGCCAGGCTGTAGTCCGACAAAGGGTACGCTGGTTTATTAACAAGGTGCCATCTAGGAAGGCCATCAGATGTTCGCGGTGACAACTCACTGCCTGAGAAGTATTTCAATGTGGTGATTTCCTACCTTTCTTGTTTTTGTTGTAAAAGAGTTCCCTTCATTTAATAACCTAGGAGTCTCTTAAATTAACATTTCAAAATTAAAATAATTCATCAAACAGGAGTCATTTTTACAGGTAAGGTAAATTACAGGATAAGGTATTGAGTTAATTTTGTTTTTTTAAATCAAAAAGCCTTAAAATGGTCAAGAATTGATAGAGTGGGCATGACAAATATACATTTCAGAGTTTCATCACCAATGAAAAAATAAAGCATTTTTATAGACTTAAAACTGTCATTAGTGCATTTAGATTTTGGTGAAGGAAAATTTAAAATACCTCTATAATAATACAATGTTAAAAGAAAGTGGCCATGTACTGAGGTCATTTTAGTGAGCTACCATCATTTAAATATAAGAAAAGTAATTTCTTGGTCCAGATTAGTGAAACCTTAAAAAAGATTGTCTCTAGAGAACATTATTTGAGAACAATGCTTTTTCAGACACATTCTGATACTCAAGTTCACTTTATAACACAATTATAGATTAACCTTTTAATTACATCTTTCTTATTAAAAAGCTGTCAGATTTCCATTTCTTCGGGAGATATTTTCAGCAGTGTGTTGTTCAATTCCACAGGTTAAGCTCTCTTCATTATTATTAAGAACTTCATACATATTACAGAGACTGCCATTCATTACTTTTTCATCTTTCCGAAAAGACACAGGCAGACTTGCGAGACTAAAGTTGACGTCTTTAAAGGCATGCAATAAGAATATTCCCACAATGATTGTAAGGAAGCCACTCAGAGTACCAATGACATCATCAACAGGCATATCTTGCCACTCCTTAAAAAGAATAGCTGAGCAAGTTAAAACCGATGTTGTGAAGAATACGTAATATATCGGAGTGACGATGGAAGTGTTGAATATGTCCAGGGCCCTGTTCAGGTAATTAATCTGTGTGCTCACACAGACTATAAGGCTCAGAAGCAGAACCCAGGCCAGGGGGTGTCGCAGCACAGGCTTTCCAGTAAACAGCTCTTTGATAGCAATGCCCAGGCCCTTAACGCAGGAGACTGAAAACGCTCCAATTACAGAGCAGATTGTGATATACACAAGAATGTTTGTCTGTCCATGGCGAGGTCCCACCACAAAGATTAGTATCAAGGACACAATGACCACAAGTGTCGCAAAGACCACAAAACCTGGAGGAGGCAAAGTCAAATATTTAAGTCCTCAATAGGAAGGAGAAAGAAGTGGCCTTAACATAAAAATCAGCTTTCTTTTGCTGCCCCAGCAAAAGCACATTCATAAAAAGTTAGTTAGAAGTACACACTGGAAGATTAAACTATGCTTCATATTCACAAATTATTATACATGTAACAAACATTTTTAAAGTAGCATCTTAGGCCTCATAATTATACAGATAGCCCTTGATCAACATGGGATTGAGCTACGTGGATCCAATTATATGTGGATTTTTTTTCTAATACATACTGCAGTCCTACACAATCTGAGGGCTGAATCTGTGGCTGTGGAACCTCAGGTGTGGAGGATGGACTATAAGTGGGTTTTCTCAGGTGCTCCTAACCCTTGTGTTGTTAAAGGGTCAAACTTACAGAAAACGGCCTCAGGCTGATTGACAGCTGTCTATCCTAGAATACTGTACTACTTCCCACCCACTGGGGTGCTCTAACTCCAAAGACAGAATCAGAAACTAGTGGAGAGAAATCATGAGATGACCTTGAATGCTCAACGATTTATAGATGCTAAACAACATTTGTCTAAAATGAGTAAATTTAAAAAATATTTAGGGACAACCACTGGGGTAGAAAACAAATCAGTAAGAGAACATGAAAATAACTGTCAGGGTTCAGGTTGGATATGGAGACTTGAACCCAGCATGATAATAGTAATGATTGTGTAGCACCATGGGCCAGGCACTTGTCTCAGCAATTTGCACCGATTAACTCATTCAACTGATAATTACCCTGCAGTACAGACGCAGTCACCTGCATTTTAAGATGAGGAAACAGACACAACAGTCATTTAACCTTTTTACTCCTCTAATTCTGTCTAGAAGGAAACTTCAAATTAGACAAATTACCATGCCCCCCAAATCAATAAAAACTACCATTAATTTCCTCAGACAGACAAAGATGAAATATGAGAGGAATCAAAGCAGTCAAAATCTGGAGAGAAAGTACTCTGAGGTTGCACCAACACCTCTGCTTGTTCCCTTAGGGCAAACACCAAACCTAGAGCAGGAGTGAGGATAGGCACGAAGGCCAGCAGAGAGTGGTAACCTGGGGCTTATGGATGTTTCAGCAGAGGAGGTAAAAAAGAAAAAATGGGAATTTTAGGCTAAGTAGCTGCGACAAAACAGGCCAAGATTCCAGAAAGGAGGGAACTGAAGAGGCGCACGCGAATTTTCTGTGTGGTGTCTGTGGGCACAGAGCTGTACACGCCTAGTCAAAGGGGCCAAGTGGACAGCCTGGTGAGGAGGCCAAAGGACTAAGCAGAGAGGCCCGCCTTGTCTTGGGCTGCCGAGACAAGACACTGGCAATCCACAGCTCGCCAAGCTGGAGAGTCCCAGCCTATCAGTTGGGAGCCAGAAGGGCTCTGACCAAGAATAATGGCAAAATGGAAAAAAACTAGCCCCAGCTTACAGGTTGAAGGTCATCTGCTTACTCTTATCTGCCTACCCAAAGAAATTTAAATTCTCTCTGAAGGAAGAAAACATCACTTAGAGCCTTTACACTTTTTAATATACTATGGCCAGCATTCAATTGAAACTGTCCAAAGACAAAACTAAATGACTGAAAACAAGAAAAAACAGACCATAGAAAGAGGCCCACAAATATTAAAGTTTTCGGATAAAGACTTTAAAATACCTAGGACTCTCCAGGGACCTGATGCACCATACCATGCATGTGGCTTACAATACTGTACTGTACATCTGGAAACTGGTGGGAGGGTGAATTTGTTATGTGTTTTTTGCCACAAAAAAAAAAAAAAGAAAAGGAATCAAAGTACAAAGCCAAGCTCTTGGAATTAAAAATACAATAGCAGAACTAAAAACTCAAAAGAAGGGTTGGAAGATTTGAGGAAATCTCCCAAAAGACAGTAAAAAGGCAAAATGGGGAAAAAATATGTAAGAAAATTGATGGTCTAGTTCAGGAGGTCCAATCAACAAGAAGAATAAGAAGAATTTCACAAAGAGAAGAGTATCAAAGAAGTATTTCAATTGCTTCTAGCGTAAGGCATGAATTTTTAAATTAAAAAAGACACATCAAGTACCTAACACAATGGATAAAAATTAACCCGCATCTAGGCACATTACTGGGAAATGTCAGACAATGAGGGCAAAGAGGACATCCCTACATGTTTCCAAAGATCAGTCTCATATAAAAGATAAAGAATCAGGAATTCCCAGGCGGTCCAGTGGTTAGGACTCCACGCTTTCACTGCCAAGGACCCAGGTCAGGTAACCAAAAAAAAAAAAAAAAATCAATTGTGTTTGATTTCTCAGCAGCAATACTGGAAGTGAGAAGATAATAAGGTCATGGTAGATTAAAGACATCTTGATATATGCAGGGTCTCAAAAAGTCTCTCTTGTGTGCCTCTCTTGTCTCCTACAAGAGTGGCTCCAGCAAAATGAGGGTGCAAACCCAGGATTTGGGAGATAAGAGATCCATGAAAAAACAAAAGTGAAAGGGATCCCCCAGGATGCTGGTGAAGGAACCCAGGATGTTGACTCTGCTAGTGGCCTCAAGACATCAGTCTAAATTGAGGCCAAACAAGGCTCTGAGAGAGAGTTCCATAAGAGATGACACTGCAGGAACACCAAATATGTCTGAAATTACTGAGAGTAGAATTAGATCACAGGGGAAAAATTTCAGAATGGACTGATAAATTTGTAGAAAACTAAGCAAATAAGATCATTATTAGTTCAGGAAAATCAGAAGTCACAAGAAAGGAAGGGAAAAGTAATCATAACGTACTGTATGTCCAAGCTGAGAATAAAAGTTATGTACTGACAATAATGTAAAACAAATCATTTAAACAAAACTAAATAGATACAACTGGTAATAGATATAATAATGCCTAAAGGCAAGGAAGTAGTAGCAATATAGCATGTTATTTAGAGCAGCAGCCCCCGACCCTTTTGGCACCAGAGGCTGGTTTTGTGGAAGACTGGTGGCGGGGGTGGGGGATGGTTCAGGCAGTAATGCGAGCGATGGGCGGCAGCAGGGGCAGGTGAAGCTTTGCTCCTTTGCTGCTCACCTCCTACCGGGCGGCCCAGTTCCTAACAGGCCTCGGCCCGGTACCAGTCCGCGCGGCCTGGGGGTTGGGGACCCCTGATTTAGAGATACCAAGTTAAAGAACAAAAGAAGCAAGGGCGGAGGGGCTGCCAGGGGAAGAAAATGACTGCAATTTCCCTGATAAGCCTTGTAGGACAACTGGCCTCTTCATATGCACATAAAATTTTGATTCAATAAAAACTATGTTGAAAAGTAAAATACAGTAAGACCAATAAAGCTTTTCTTTTTTTTTACCTGGATCTCCTAGCTTGTGAGACATTTCATTTAAAGTCTCAATCTCCTCTTCTTTTGGAGCATGAATAACCATAACTGTAGATCCCAGAATACTTAGCAAACATCCAATTTTTCCATGAAGGTTAAGTCTTTCATTTAGAAAGTATGAAGAAAGAATAGCACTAAAATGGGGAGAAGGTGGAGAATATTAAAATAATCAGCTACTTTTCTCATTTTTAAATATCAACACAACTCAGAATTTATATTACTGAACTCAAACTAAAACATTGTGAGCTTATAAAGATTCTGGCTTTCAGCCAAAGTAAAGAAAATGCAAATTCAATCATAAAATGAAAGTTTCTGGGAACCACCTGTTTCATCATACACTAAACCAGTATAGTTACCATCTTTCTACTGTAGTACATCAATGTGAAATTTATAATAAACAGAGCTATGGTACAAATGTATATTCTATTTAAGAATCTATGTCCAAACCAATGCTTAATATTTGCTCAACTTTAATTTATCCCTACTGGTTGATGCATCCTTTGTACATTTTCATTTAATTCTATGTAATTTGCCTATTATATTATCAAGTTTTAATAATTTATAACTAGTTTTATCAAAATCTTTAAAAAATATAAACCTATAAATATAATAATGGCATATATACAAAAATTAAGGATAAAAGACACATGCCATAATATATCTTTATTTATTATACATAATACATAACATCTTATATCTTTATATATTATGTATAATATATAGTATCTTGAAAATTATATAATTTGCATACTACATTGATTTATAAAGTACTATCTTTAAAAATAAAAATACCTATCAACCAACCAACTTTGGGAATAGTAGCCAAAATCCAGACTTCAATATGGGCTTAGCTGTTTGGGCTAATGATTAAAATAACACAAACAGGACAAGTCTTGTACTGCTCCTTCCAAACAAGGATCCTGGGCCAGTCTTCAACCATGCCCCAATCAATGATTTTCTGCAGAAGGTACAGAAATCTATTCATCACCAACCACCACCTACCAAAGTATACATGTATCAAATGATAAATATTGTAACAAGTGCAACTTGGAGTTTTAAAAAACTGAAATTAAAGTAGAACTAGTGCTGACTTTGAACACAAGCAAGACAAAGAATAAAATCATCTTCTCCCACAACTTGATAGCTTGCCTCCGCACAGAGGGTAACATTTCAAAAGCAAATTACTACGCAGCATAAAAAGTTCTCCACGTTGCTTAAACGTAAATTATTCGGACCATGTGTGGTTACATGGTACAGAAACCTTCACAGGCTGAAGGCTGAAACCCTAGCTGTTGTTTCTACATGTGATGAGTAGGGTCCTTACCTCACTAGGACACTGAGTGCCCCTAACGGAGTCACTAGGGTGGCTGGTGCAAAGGCATACGCAGCAAAGTTGGCCACCTCGCCAGCTCCCACTTGGAGACAGACAACAAGAGAAAACTCTCAGATAGGAACATAGCTAGTCAAAACGGAAATGCCTGCATTTTATTTACATTTATTTTTTAACATACTATTTCAATCATATCTAGTAATGTCTGTATTTTCTCCCATCTATTCACAAGGGTTCTCCTGTAAATTAGCAACATTAGAATAGAGTTCAAACCCATTAGAAACAATACAAATCTATAATTTCAATGGAAAACATCTAATTTAGGTTTATATAGGTGTTTTTTAAATTAAAAATTTTAATATTTACATCCTATGACAACAAACACAAATCAGCTAAAAATGATATGAAAGCACTTCTCCCAAGTCTTTTTCACTAGCTCTTCTCTTTTTTAAAACCCAACTCTTACATTCAAAAGGTATTCTTAGGTTCCTACTATGTGCCAGATGCTGTTCTAGCATCAGGAAATACATCAGGGAGCAAAATAAAGATACCACCCTCCTAAGAGTTACATTTTAGTGAGGGAAAACAGACAAAACATGTATGTCAAGTATTTAAGTGTGCTATGAAGAAAACAAAGCAAGGGAAAGGAATGGAGAGCTGGTGACAGGCAGGACATGGTGCCAGGCAAAGATGCTCTGATAGGTAATTTTGACCAATCTGATATGGAGTGAGGGATTTACCAGCAGCTATGGGTATGGGGAAGGGGGAGAGACATCCTAAGCAGGGAGAAGAACAAGTACAGAACTTTGACTCAAGACAATGTCTGGCATGTCTGAACAGCAAGGAAGCCAGGGTGGCTCCAGCAAAGCGAGCCAGGGGGAGAGAAGCCAGGGAGAGTCTCACAATGGATTTTAACTGAGCTGAAAAGCCACTGGGGAATTTTAGCAGGAGAGGGACATGTGATCTCATAAAACGATCACTCTTGGCTACTATTTTCAAAATGGTTATGCCAAATACCCTTTGTCTCTCACTCTCCCCAACATTTAGTATTGTCAGATTTTAAAGTTGGCTAATCTGTTAATGGGAAATGGGATTATTTTATTATGCTTTCAATTTGCATTTTCCCTTTTCATGTTTATTGGCCAAGTGAAATCTTTTGTGAATCCAAGTGAAGTAGCTGTTCAAGGTTTTTCCCTGTCTATTAAGCTATTTGTTTTCGCTTATTGATTCTAGGTAATTCTTTATATATTTTGAATACAAATCTTTTGTTGGTTAAAAGCCTTTTTTTTTAATACCATGACCTGCTTTTTTTTATTCTCTTAAACTCTTTTAATCAAAAAAGTTCTTGGGGGCTTCCCTGGTGGCACAGTGGTTAAGAATCCACCTGCCAATGCAGTGGACACGGGTTCGAGCCCTGGTCTGGGAAGATCCCACACGCCGTGAAGCAACTAAGCCCATGCGCCACAACTACTGAGCCTGCGCTCTAGAGCCCGTGTGCCACAACTACTGAAGCCCACGCACCACAACTACTGAAGCCCACGCGCCTAGAGCCCATGCTCCGCAACAAGAGAAACCACCATAATGAGAAGCCTGTGCACTGCAACGAAGAGTAGCCCCCGCTCACCGCAACCAGAGAAAAGCCTGCACACAGCAACAAAAACCCAACACAACCAAAAAATAAAATAATAAAATAAATTTATAAAAAAAAAAGAAAAGAAAAAAGATCTTGGGGCTTCCCTGGTGGCGCAGTGGTTAAGAATCCGCCTGCCAGTGCAGGGGACACAGGTTCAAAGCCCTGGTCCAGGAAGATTCCCCACACCATGGAGCAACTAAGCCCGTGCACCCTGACTACTGAGCTCGCGTGCCCCAACTACTCAGCCCACGTGCCACAACAACTGAAGCCCACTCGCCTAGAGCCTGTGCTCCACAAGAGAAGCCACCACAACGAGAAGCCTGTGCACCACAATGAACAGTAGCCCCCGCTCGCCGCAACTAGAGAAAGCCTGCGCACAGCAACGAAGACCCAACGCAGCCAAAAATAAATAAATTTATTTTTTAAAAAAAGTTCTTAATTTCAATGTCAAATTTTAAAATATCTTCCTTTATGGTTAGTGCTTCATACAACTTGTACAAGAAATCTGTCTCAAAATTCTTTATCCTCTAAATCCTTTAGTGTTCTGCTTTCACATTTAAGCTTATAAACCACCTGGAGTTGACCTTTATACAGAGTGAAGTAGGAACCCTATTTTCTTTTCCAGATGGATTGTTACAGCAATATTTACTGAAAAGTACACTTCCCTATTTCAATACCACCTCTGTCATAAATATACTGCCCATGGACCTATTCTATTGGCTCATGTATCTATCTTGTTATAATACCATCCTGACTTAATTAGTGTAACTTCATTAAGTCTTGATATCCAATAGAACAAGTCCTTTCACCTTTTCTTCTTAAAGAGTATCTTTGCTTTTCTTAGACTTCTGTATTTCCACACAAAATTTAAAATCAATTATCATGTACTACCTAACAACCTAATTTCAAATGGAATAGCAGTAATCCATATATGAGCATGTAGAGAAACGACAATTTTGCAATTACAACTATTATAATGATGAATCTTTCAATCCATGAAAATGACATATCCCTCTACTATTCGTCTCAGTAATGTTTTCATTTTCTCTGTGGGAATCTTTACCATCTTTTGTTAGATTTATAACTAATTCCTGTTTCTTAAAATTATATGCTGATGGTAACATTTTAACATTTCATTTTCTAATTGTTGCTGATATATAGAAATACAGCTAAGTTTTGTATACTAACTTTGTATCCAACAACCTTGCTAAATTTTAATTTTATAACTCATCTGTATGTTCTTTGGAATTCTTATACCCACAATCATATAATCAGCAAATAACAACAGTTTATATATTCCTTTCTAATCCTGTTTTCTCCCCTTGACTTTCTGCATTGGCTAGAAATTCCAGTAAAATATTGAAAAAGTGATGAGAGGTTATTTGCTTGTTCCCAGTTCCAAAAAGTTAAGTCTTCAATATTTCCCCATTTTTTGCGTTTACTGGGCAATTGTTGGTTTTGGCTTTCTTTTGTTAGCATTTTTTTTTTGGTTTTGGCTTTTATTTGTCTTAGAAATCCTATATCATATTAAGGAAATTCACTTAAATTATTAATTTGAAGTGGTTTCTCTATAGTCATGAATAGCTGACTTTTACTGAAATAATTTTTCTCCTTCAATTTAACATGGTAAATTACAGTGATTGGTTTTCCAATATTATGCCAACTTTGCATCAACAGAATAAATCTAACTTGTTCATGCTATAACATTTTGTTTGTAATTTTTACATATATGTTCGTGAATGAGACTAGACTTGATTTTTCCTTTCTTATCCTGTCCTAATCAGCTTTTGGCATTAGAATTACGCCAGCTTTTTAAGAAGAGTGAAGGAATATATACTGCTTTTTCTATTATTAGGAAATTTCTCAAGACTACAATTATTTCTTCCTTAAATGACTGAAAAATTTACCAATGAAACCATCTGGGCCCAAGGTTTAGTATATGCAAAGGTTTTTTTCTGGCTGCGTTTGGTCTTAGTTGTGGCATGCGGGATCTTTCATTGCGGTGCGTGGGCTCTCTAGTTGTGACGTGCAGGTTTTCTCTCTAGCTGTGGCATGTGGGTTCTATAGTCGTGGCACACAGGCTCCCTAGTTGAGGCGTGCAGGCTCAGTAGTTGAGGTGCACAGGCTTAGTTGCCCCGTGGCATGTGGGATCTTAGGTCCCTGACCAGGGATCAAACCCGCATCCCCTGCTTTGGAAGTTGGATTCTTTACCAGTGGACCACCAGGGAAGTCCCATATGCATAGGTTTTAAAATTATAGATTCAACTGTGTTAAGTTAGAGGAGTATTCCAGTTTTCTATTTCCTCATGAGTGTTGATAAATTTTATTTTTCAAGATATTCTGTCTACGTTTTTTAATCAACTGCAATAAATTTTTCGTAACATCCTGTTAATACCTATAAAACCCAAATTACATCACCTAGCTATTCTACCTTCTCCTTTTCTTGATCAGTTTCAAGGTTTATCAAGTTCATTATCCTGATCACAGACCCAAATGTTTGCTTTAATGCCCTGTTTTCTATTTAAATAATTTCAGCTTTTCTCTTTATTTCCTTCTACATTTTGGGGTTTATTCTGCCATTTTTTTTTCTATTTTCTTGAACTAGATGCCTCACCTTTCTCATTTTCAATTATATTTATTTGAAACCATAAATTTTACTCTAATTACTTCAGTTATATTCCACAAATTATGATATTCTGTACTTTGTATCAACATATTGAAGTATTTTCTAAATTAAACATATTTTTTAAATATTTTCTAATTTCCATTCTGACTTCTTTGAACCATGGGTTACATAAAGCTATTTCTAAGTTTCCACACAGGTTTTTCACGATATCTTTTTGTTACTATTTCTAATATAATGATCTGTGAAAAGTCTTCATCAAATCCTTTGAAAAATTAACGACTGGCTTTATGGTCCTGCAAACAGTGTATCTGCATCAATATTCCATATGCACTTGAAAAGAATGTAGATCTTAAGTTGCCGAGTTCAGTGACTTAAGTGTGTTAAATCTGCTGTTCAAATTTTCTATCACCTTAAGATTTTACTCTGCTTTCCCCATCAACTGCTCAGAGTGTTACATTAAAATCTCACTGTATGATTTTGGATTTGTCTATTTCTCCTTGCTATTCTGTCAACTGCTGCTTTGTATATAAGGCCATATTATTAAATAAAGTTAGAACTGTTAAACTTCCTAAGTTGAACCCTTTGTCTTAAGAAATCATCCTGTCTCTAGTATTGTTTTTTGCTTTGAATTATACTTTTTCTAATATCAATAACAGAAATCTCAACTTTTTTCAGGCATGTTTTCCCATCCTTCTCTTTCAGCCATTCTGTATCTCATGTTTTACAGTGCACCTTGTAAAAGGCATGTAGTTGTTTTTGTTTGTTATTTGTTTTTATAATTCCAGTAGAATAATCTTTGCCTTTTAACTGGGGCATTTTGTGTACAGTAGTTATTGATATATCTGGATTTAAATATACCACCCATTTTAAAAGATTTTCTTTTCAAAAGTTTAAAGAATAATGCAACACTTCAAATATTCAGAAAAACAGAATAAAATATAAATGACAGCTATATATCCACCACCCAGACTCCCCAAGTGGCATCACCTAACTGACCCTTATTAGTCCAGTTCACAAGTTCTCTCTTTCAACTGCCTGCTCTGGAGTCCGCGATTACCTCTAGGGCAGAAGTATCTCCAGCTTATCCTGAGCTCTATGCTTTTCCCTGATCTAGGCTAGCTAATTCTTCACTAACATGTTAGCTCTTTAACTTTTTTTTTTTTTCTTTAACGTTTTTAAGAGGATGCTTTTTTTTATATCCTGTCCAGACTTTTAACTTATTTTCAGCAAATCTTATTAGTTTTAGCTTCAAAACACATCCAGAATTCTACCACTTCTCACCATACTCACTGCTACTACTCTAGGTCCATGCCATCGCAACCTCTTACCTAATTATTTCAATAGCTTCTTACCTGGTTTCTCTGCTTTTGCACCTATGCAGTCTGTGCCTCAACACAGCAGCCTGAGAGTTCCTATTAAAACCTGAGTCCGATCAGGTTACCTCTTCACTCAAGCCTCCAATGACTCCCCATCAAACATAAAAGTCAAAGTCCTTTCTATAACCTACAAAGCCCCACCTGATCTAGGCCCTTGTTACTTCTCTAAACTTACCCCTACTGCTTCCCTGCACATCCACTTCCTTACTATTCTTGCCTCGTTAATGTTTCCTGAGGTTTTAGTAATCCAGTACTGTATAACAAAGCACCCCCAAAACTGGCAGCTTAAAACAACAAAAGCCATGTTTTCTGTTGGTCAAGACTTAACGGTTTCTCATAGTTTCTGTTGATCAGTAGGTACTTCCCACTCAGCGTTTTTCAAGAGGTTGCAGTCAAGATACGATCTGCAACCTGTACCTTGCTACAATCTGGAGGACCCAGTTCCAAGATAACTTACTCACATGACTGGTAAGTCAGTAACTGGTTATAGCCTGGGGACCTCTCCTCAGGCTGCCTGACTGTCCCCCAGCACAGTAGCTGGCTTCAGAATGACCAATACAATCATCAAGGCAAACCTTAACGCCTCTGATGACTCAGTCATATCATCAATTCCGTTGTATTCTTTGATCACACCAGGTCAGCACTAATTCAATGTGAGAGGGGATCATACAAAGATGTGACCACCAGGGGATGAGGGTCTTTGTGGGCTATCTTGGATTCTGCCTACCACACTTTAAAAGGCCAGGCGTGGTCCTGCCTCGTGGCCTTCATATTTATTACTTCCTCCTGCTTAAAATGTTCTTCCCCCAAATATCTATATGGCCAGCTTCCTCAATTCCTTTATGTCTTTTACTCAAATATTATCTTTCCAGGGAGGGCTGCCCTGGCCCCCTAACTAAAATCTAAACCTATCCATCCTTCACTTTATTACATCCCTTCCCTACTTTACTCCTAGCAAGTGTTAACATTTATCACTAATACACATTTTATCTTGTTTATTTTGTTGTCCATGTAGAATGTAAAGTCTCATGTGGTTAAGAATTTTTTTGTTTGTGTATTGTTTGCTATATCTCCAGCACCTAGAACAACTGGCATACAAAAACCGATCAAGAAATATTTGCTGAATGAATAGTCAAATCAGTCTCTTTCTTATTTCAACTGCCCTTAAACTTAGAAAAAAGTTTACATAATTTAATCTTGAATACTTTGAAGGCTTAGTGTCTTAAGGATCACTTTTTCCATGTACCCTTTAAAAGGTAATCATCAATATAAGCATGGACAGTCTTCTCAAATGCGTATCTCATTTCCCATTTAGAATGAAAATTAATGGAGGGACAGGAATTAAAAACAGGATGTGTTCTATCATCTTTCACTTTCAAAATTACCTTTTTAAACGGAGCATAATTTTTAAAAATACATATATATATATCAGACATGTTTTAATCAAGTAAATGTCTTCTCATTCAAATTAAATAAGCTATTAAACTGCAAAATGACTTTTACAGGCTTAAATTTTACATATTTTGTGTTTTGTTCATTTACAAAAACAGAATTTATTTAAAGTTTTAAAACTGCTGGTAATATGAGGCTGTAATAGTATATGTAAATATTTCAATATACAGCTATAATATTTTCTTGAAATGTCCTCTATACATACTTGATAGCAGTCCAGCCCACCACAACCATTCTTTAAGATATGCATGGCCACCTTGACCTGTGAATGAAAACATATTTCACATCTTTGGAAGAGTGCCAGACTTTAATAAATTTATCACAACTATTAATAATGACAGATTTTAAAATATCATTTGCTAATTATTACTACATTGAATAAAGGTTTCATCATGATTACATACGGGATTTCTTAGATAATATTTTTATGATTATCTTAGAAAAGGGGATGTGAGAATCATGTGAATGTGAGTGCCGTATATTCAGTTCATACTTCATTCTTTTGCTTTGTGAACTCAGTTTCAATAAATAAAGAAACTGAACCAATAAGAAGTAGCCCAACTTCAAATGAATCAGATAGTGGACAAGCCACTTAGGTGTGGGTGAGCCCCACTTATGAGGTAGTAACCTTGGAGAAAGGGGTCCTATATTGACCAGACATAAAAAGACTGAGCACTGCTCACAGTGTGGGGCTTCCAGGATGCTCATGCTGCCTTTTTACTTGACTTTCCTCCAGTCTAAACTAATAAGATCCGAAAGCAATCAGTATTTAAGCCGTTGTTCAAAAGAAAAAGCCAAAGTGAATGAACCCCTTGACAAGCGTATCCACACGGGCAATGAGTACCTGCCTTAGGAATGAGGATACACTTGTTCAAGCAGCATATGCCAATACTTTCTCCTCTCTGCACTAAACCTAATAGAGGCCATTGTTTTAAGAGAGTTTAATTAGGTTTGGCCATAGAGATGGCACAGAAAAGAAGGTGGTAACATTTTTTACTGCCAAAGCAGGTTTTCCTATGAGGTCAGAACTGGGGCAGAGGCTGAATGACAGAACATGACCAGAATGCAGAATAATTCTGAGAGCTGTTATGATGCACCAGACGAAGTCAGGGGGGTTCAATCACACTGGGCATCCCCCAGGGTCTCGTGACTTGTCAGTAATTTCTGGGGATCAACCTACACCACCCATCAGAATTTCACACAACTGAGTACACTTCAACCTTAGGAAGCCCTCTCTTTCCTTCCTGCCAATTGGAGATCATCAGAAAAAATGTCTAAGGAAAAATTAAACTTTTACTATCATAGACAAAAGATCCTAGCCTTCAATAGGATTCTGATTCTATCCACATACCCTCATTTCCTTCTCTGCAGTCATATCAAAATTTAAAGGAAAGGCTGGATGCTAACTGGGCATTGGTCCCTACTCCCACTTTGATAATAATTCCAAGAGCGAGTAGTTAACTTATTTTGACATCTTCTTACTTTTTATTTTTCTCATTACAAAAATGATTCTCTATAAACATTTACAACTCTTGCACAGTTCAAAGTTTTAAATATAGTCACTAGGAATGAAGATATGGTCTTCTACAGTCAAAGAACCCAAGTACATAAGCATACACTGATGTCATTTCAAAGTCACATAGGGCATAAATAACCTACCTGCTCTCATGGAGCCTTTTCTGGCAAGTCGCAGAAGGCCTTTTTTTTTCAAAATGAAACTCCCTCCAATGAAAATGCTGGAGCTCATAGCCAATCCCAGACCAATATAAAAGTCATATTTTCCACGGCCCTGGCTCATTTCGTTTGTTACTTTAAAAATTCCTGTGAATCACATTGATCAAGAACAGAGAAACTGCTGGTGCTGGAGGCAGGATGATGCAGTCTTCAAATCTAAATGATGCAAAAGAAAATGAGATTTTTCACAGAATGACAGGATGCACGGCCACATACAATTCAAAATTTTACTTTCTCTTTTCATAAAATAATAACATTTCTATTGGTACTATTAACTAACATCAATATATTTACCATTTGTATTTAGCACTAATCTAATTATATTTCTTCCAATTATGGCAAAAGATGGGATCTTGATATAAAACCATACTTAAAAACTGAACTCACAGGGACTTCCCTAGCGGTTCAGTGGTTAAGACTCTAAACTTCCACTGCAGGGGGAGAGGGTTTGATCCCTGGTTGGGGAATTAAGATCCCACATGCCATGCGGTGTGACCAAAAAAAAAACAAAACAAAAACTGAACTAATAGAAACAGAGAGCTCCCAGAGTTAGGGGGTAGGGGGTAGGAATGAAGGTGGTTAAAAGGTACAACCTTCCAGTTACAAGATAAATTAGTCATGGGGATGTAATGTACAGCACAGTAACACAGTTAATAATACCGTATTGTATATTCGAACGTGGCTAAGGCAGTAGATCTTAAAAGTTCTCATCACAAGAAAAAAAATGTGTAACTCTTGTGTGGTAATGAATGTTAACCAAACTTAATGTGGTAATCATTTTGTAATATATACATTATGTGGTACACCTTAAACTAATACAGTGTTACATATCAGCTATAACAATAAAACTGGGGAAAAAATTAAAAATAAAACCACATTTAAATTGATTTTATAAACTCTGGTTTCGTATTTTTAAAATGTTTCCAGTCTTAGCTGGATAGTCCATAGTAACAAAACTTTGCTTTTAAGACAAAACCTTCTAGGGACTTCCCTGCCAGTCCAGTGGTTATGACTCTGTGCTCCCACTGCAGGGGGTACAGGTTCAATCCCTGGTCGGGGAACTAAGATCCTGCATGCAGCGCAGCGTGGCCAAAAGTTAAATAAATTAAATAAATAAATACATATTTTAAAAGTTAGTTTCACCAAAAAAGAAAAAGAAAAAAACTTCTACAGAATGAAAATCAGGCATAAAAACATACAAATCTAGTCTACAAATACATTTACCAATTTCACAAATGTGTCCTTTTTGAATAATCTATACAGAGAAACAAAAAATTTTCTCACTCATATATTTTCTTCTTAGAAATCTATGTAGACATAAGCATTTGGTAATTTATTTCTTATTTAGCCTATTTGGGGGTGTGTAAGGAGAAGGCAGGTGTCACATTATTTTGTGAGCAGAGGATGATGGGATGATGATTCTAACAGACAGATGTTTGCCAGGGTGTATGTATAGTACTGGTGGACTTTTTAGAGAACATGAGGGCCATGGGACCTAGAGGACTTGAGTCATAAGGCCAGAAAGGATGCAGTGGCATACCAAAGACTGCAATTTTTTTTCCAAATAGCCAAAACTCAGAACTCTGCTGACAAACAAACTAAAGCAAAGTGTAGAAAGTGGAGGTAAACACATTTACTTAGCTGCAAGATTTATGATTGGTTATAAATAACTGCCAGTCCAACTTTCTGGTATGTCCTGAGATTTTTAGTCCCACAATTTAACAACTGAATCCCAGAACGAATCTGCAACTCAGTCAGGATCCTTAGTCATTAACCCTCACTAACCAGCCAAATGTTTCCATTCTTCAGGTTATGGGACTCAGGCTTTTCATAAAAGGAACTTAACTTCCTATCTACCTAGCCCCTCAATTACCTTATCCATCCACTCAAACAGCTTTTACTGAACATATGCTATGTGCACTAAGCATTATGATAAGCTCTCTGGATAAAATGGTAATAGCTTTTAGACTTCAATGGGGAGACAGACAAGCGACAGATTATAACAGGGGATTGGGGGATAAAAGAAATAGGTGAGGGAGATTAAGGGGTACAAACTTCCAGTTACAAAATAAATGAATCACCGGGATGAAATGTACACTATGGGGAATACAGTCAATAACAATGTAATATCTTTGCATGGTGATAGATGGTAACTAGGCTTATTATGGTGATCTTTTCTGTAACATAGAGAAATATCAAATCACTATGTTGTACACTCAGAACTAACATAGTGTTACAGGTTAATTATACTTCAAAACAAACAAACAAAACTTTTGACACTAAACTTCCAGGTATGAAAAAACATCTTAAAAACGGTACTTACTGTAATTGAATACCAAAGATTTGACAATATACTTAAAGGAATGAAGCTCTCTGCAAATATGCTATAGTTTTTCAAATCTGGTGGCTTAGTTTGAATCAATTCCTTTACTTCTACTTCTTATCAATAAGTAAAAGTACAAAAATGAAAGATAAATTTCAAATCTATAATTAAACTGCTCTATCACCAAAAGAAAAAAAAATTATAACAAAAATAAGTGCTTACAGGTTCCCACCACACCGTGAACAACTGGTTTATCCATGTTTACGGCCCAGTCACCCTCAGCAGAATGCCAGCTCCTGGGCTCCTGCACGAGTCACCTTTTTTTATCCTGTGTACTCAGCTATCTGGCAGTCTCATGTCTCAATACATGTTTGGAATCATATAATTGGTCCTAAAAAATAAAGTTGGCTATTCATGAGTGGTCATTAGTAGACAGAAAACCACTGCATCACTCATATCAGCATCCTAAAATGTAACCACTATTTTATAGACTATAAACTGAAGAACTGTAAAAAGTTGTCAAAGTATACTGGGAAGTCATAGTACCACATACAAGTGAACATGCAAAGATAATAGTAATAACGGCTGGAAAATGGGAGTAAAGAAACCTGGCTACCAAACACGTCAGCCCACTTGGCAGGTATATCCTTCTAATGAGCAAGAGTCACCTAACTTTAATGAACCCTCTTCCTTCAACCGTTACGTTCATGGAACAATGTTCGTAATTATCATACAAGTTCTACTGAGGAAGTAACTACTTAAATCTTCAAAAATCTCCCTTTTGAAGGTCTGAACAGAACAAGCCAAACTATAGTCTGAATGTTCTGGAATCAATAAGATGGAACTTTGTTATCTCCAAGGATGATACCCAGAAACAAGTCAGGTTTATCTGTAATTCCAATCCCAATATAATGATAGCCTCACAAATACAAATTCAGACTTTAATTATATAAACCTGACCTTCAAATGCCAAATGTGTAACTACTAATTTACTAATATTTACTAACACTTAATGTTAAATTTCACTAAATGCAAGTTAGTGGTGTAAGGTCTAAAATTAAGACCCAATATATTGTGCTGCCTTGACACCTGGTAAAGCTGGGATGACCTGACCACAAGTTCCTGCCCTCCCCGACTCTGCTTTCATGGCTAGGTCCCAAAGCCAAACAACTCTACTTATCATGGGGACCAGGCACATTTCCTGCTTATCCTTGAGTAGTGGGCTTCACTGCCTTGACAGACTGCAGAATTATTAAAACCAGCTAATCACATCCTCCTGCAGGAGCCAAGGGGCCCCTCAACCTCTTGCACTACAAAGCCTGCCTCCACAGTCCCTGGTTCTTTCTCTGCAGCCCCCGTGTGGTCCTGTGTGGTATGCAGTGTCCTCCTCCTCGATGAGTAAAAGTGACTAATAAACTGCTGTCTAATAAACTGCTCTCACATGTCCAGTGTCAAAGGGAGGGAATCCGCACCCTACCCCCAACCAACAAAGTGAAGAAGAGGTGATTAAACCAATACCTTATAATGTAATCTTACTCATTTTATCCAAAGATCACTGAAAGTTCACTATTCTTAACTTTACTATGTCTACATATAAATTTTTTCCACTTGTTACATAAAGTTGCATGATGCTACTTAAAATCTTTTTCCCTCTTTTTTTTTTTATTGCTATTGACTTACTGTGGAAAACTTCAAACACACAAAAGTAGAGAGAAGGCCTTTTTTGAGCAGTTGGGTCAATCATTTATTATGCATGTGGCTTTGGAGAGCTGTACCCCTCGTGCCCACTTCATTTCCCAACACAGGATCATGGCTCCCTTGAGACAAGTCATCAGTGCCCAGCCACACTACAGCCCTCCCATCCTCCTTTCCACTACTTACAGGCTGCTCTTCACTCCAGGCCAGGTCACACTTCAAGCTATGCTACAAAGACTTCTCCAGTAGCTATAGCTCACAGGCATTTTCTCTCCTTTGCACTCATTTTATTTACAGACAGCTTCATAAAATTTGTTTCTTAATTACTGTTCTATGTTCAAAGATAAATTCTAAGTTTCTTAAAGACAATGACTGGTTCTTTGTAGTGGTTTCTCCACAAAAGGCACTCATTTATAGTGGCAAATACGATTTATAAGCTTTTCTAGAATTAAGGTTATTTGTTGTGCTTGTTCGTTCACTTACTGAACTACAATGATGTGTATGTGGGTGGGGAAGGGTGCCAAGTAACATAAAAGTTACATGCCATCAAGTTATAAAGCAGCCTTCAGCCACTAAACGAAGTAAATGAATCATCTCATTTCACTTACAGTTTGAAAACAGGACGTCCGTGGATACAGCGGCAAGTCGGAATCTGCTTGGAAGTGCAGAGAAGTTCCTCTGCACTAGGTGGGGACAACAATGGACACCCAGAAGGACGTTCAACCCCCAAAGCAGCAGCCAGTGATATATACCTGTGGAGAATGTCACACAGAAAATGAAATAAAATTACGGGATCCAATCTGAGGCAGAGAATGTGGATACAGAATAATGTACAAGAAAAGGACTAAAAGATGGGTGGTTTTTGATGCTCGGTGAAACATGAAATTCTGAGGACTATCTTCATTTGTATTTGGATTTGCTGTTAATGTTGTTGTATAGCTTTTGATTAGTGTACTTCATGAATACAACTATATATACATAATTTCATTTTAAAAACCATATTGTATTTAGAGATCTATTAATAGTTTATATAAAGATATTACGTTTTGTTCAATTAAAAAAAAAAAAGGAAAGAAAATAGGACATCAGTGTGAATGTCCTGAAAGGAATAGTTGCTTCACTATTCGCTGACCTGGTAATGTTCTATTCCTACTCTGTGTAACTGAAGGTCAATCATAGCCAAGAGAGCCTGAAACAGAGATTATTTTTTATTTCTTAAGGATTAGCTATGAGGCAGGGCCAGGTTTAAAGACAGCTAAAAAAGAAAGCTTGCTAAGTTTCACTTCATCTAGGTTCCCAAACCAGATATGATGAGCTCCAGGTGGTAACCTGCCCATGTTACCTCTTAAAGGGACTCAGGTGGCAGGTCCCAATCCCCTACCCCTGGCTGTTACTGTTTATTTATATGTGGCCATCTGTTCAAGAAACATACACTGAGTAGCTACAATGTGCCAGGCATTGGAGTTATAAAGATGACCAGAAGTTTCTGTCCTTAAGAATTCCACAGCTAAGGGAGAATTCTGAAAATAAACTATTCAAATTTTAAACACACTCAGACTCTTAGAATTTTCAGCTTGTTCTTTCTAAACTTTAATACACTTAATTTTCACAACTGATTTCACCAATATCTATGAATACTTATACTGTTAACTTCCATTAAATGCAATTATGTCAAAAATGAAATTAATATAGCTCAAAGAAAATAATTATGAAATTGGTCTACCTCCTTCTAAAACGTGGAGAACACATAATTTAAGGAACAGGAAGACATGGACTAGCATTCTAACACCTATACAAAAGGCCTAAATTAAGATTTGTCTTGGGAGTTAGAGTTCCAAAACAAAGTTCCCTGGTGGTCCAGTGGTTAGGACTTGGTGCTCTCCCTGCCATGGCCCTGTGTTCAATACCTGGCAGGGGAAAGACCCCACAAGCCACACAGCACGGCCAAAAAAAAAAAAAAAAAAAAAAAAAAAACCCAAAAAATTTTGCTTTGCAAAATGACTTATCATCAATCACCAAAGTTAGCTAACTTTAAAAATTATACTAACTGAAGTACATTTACAGCTTTAAACTTGTCACAGCACTCCTGACATTTCATTTTCGAAAAAGCCTGAAAAGAAATGTGATAAGAGCCTCATGATGAGAAAACAGGCACAGAGATGTTAAGTAACTTCTCATGCAGTTGGTGGGTAGGAGACCCAGGACTAGAATCCAGGTCTCCTCAGCCTTTTGCCTTTCCCACTGGAGTCTCCTTTTAGTCCCCGAGCTGGAATACAAGCAAGGGGCAGCTCAAACCAGGCTCTCAGTGTAGGTCACTGTCTTCACACCCAATCTGCCTCTCCTTATGTTCTGACTGCAGCTCCACCATTTTCATTACCCAAATTGCATACAAGGGCCAAGGATGCCAGATGGATTCTACCTTTGAAATGTGGCCTGGCATCTCCATGTCTCTTCTGACCCTAATCCAGTTTAAAAACATCATGCTACCACACTGCTCCATAAAACACATCTCTGTCATCTCATTCTCCTGCTTACAAACTTAGAATGGCTACCCAACTATTTACAGAAAGAATTCCAAATTTTGTAAGCCAGTAACTAAGACCTTTCACCATTTGCTCCAAACCTGTCTTTTCAATCTTTAACTTCCCGATACTGTATTTCACATACCCTGGTTCCACCCTAAGCCAACATACTGCTGCCATTCTTACCTATTCCTTTCACTCCTCTATAACTTTATTACATTATCCCTTTCATCTTTAAGGACTGCTTCAAAAAGCACCTCCACAATGAAGTCCTGCTTGAATTCCATAAGCCAATCTTTTCTGAATTCCCTAGCCTTTAATCTGAACCTCTCTTTGGACACTTTTCTAGCCCTTATTATGATTACTAATGTACATGACTCATAACCCCCTATGGACAAGTGGTATGCTTATCTCATTTACTCAATCAAAAAATATTTACATGAATACACACTATGTTCTAGGAACAGGGATACAGCAGTGAATACAACAGACCAAAACCCTGCCCTCATGGAGTTTACCTTCTGTTGGTAAATAAGGACACAATATTGGAAGGCGGTGAATGCCATGGTGAAAAGTAAAGCACGTTAAAGGCATTGGGGAGTTGGGTTGGGGGGCTTCTATTTTAACTAAGTTGGTTAGGAGGTCTAGTACAGAAGGTAACACTGAGTAAAGGCTTGAAAGAGATAGTAAAAGGACAAAGCAGAGAAAGAAGTGCAAAGGCACTGAGGCATGAGCAAGTATGCAGTTTTCTAGGAAAAGAAAGGCCACTGTGGCTGACACTAACTGAACCAGAGTAGGTGGGATACCACAGCAGAGTATTTTTATACAATGGAAATTTCCTGAAAACTAGTGTAATTGTTTTTTATTATTATGTCTCCCTAATAGTAATAGCTACCACTTATTGAACGCCTACAGAGGCACTGCCCCTGGTGACTGAAACACATTAATTCTAATCTACACAAGAATGAGAATAAGGTATCATTACCCCCACCTTGCAGGTAAAGAAACCAAACCTCTCTGAGGTTAAATCACATGTGGAGGATCACACAGAAAGTTAAACAGCCTGAACTGGAACCTAAGTGTCCACTGGACTCAACTTCTATATAGACTGCCCACATCATAATAAAACCTTAAGAGTTCTCAGTCTTTACTTCTACTTGGTTTCCACTGCTTTAATTTTTTCCAACCTCTCATTTGGCTATTTCTAATAGTAGTAGTTATAAATACTACAGAACCTAAATTTCCAACCCTATTTCCAACATTAGTTATAAATTAAAACTTTAACTTACATGTACGTTTAATATGGTCTCTCTTATGAAAACAAGGCTGGAAGAGGTTAGAGATGACTTATTCACTCTCATTTCCTCGTAAATAATACCCTTTATTCTCATTTAAAGTTTTAAGCCCTGGCAGAGTAGCTCCAGCCTGGAACGAAGAAAATACAGAAATAGGCAAAAGGAATGAATAGTTACTGAACACTTTTAAAATTTGACTACTACCCTCCATACTCGTTTTACTTACCAACTAACATAATACCAACTCAACCGATCGTAACATACTGCTTCAACGGACAGCTTACTGGTATGAAACAAAGATCTCTATTCCCTCACGTTCACTGACAGTACTTTAACAAAAAATAAAAGTACTAACTGGACTCGCGGTATATAGAGAATTTCTAAAAACAGAACTAAAGCACGGTCTATAGTAAATGAAATGAAAAATCTAGTAAAGAGATTCAAGACACAAACACAAAACCAAAGGTATACTGAGTTTTGTTCAGCTGTATGGAGAGGGAGAGAGGAATCTGAGTTTATAAAAGTTAGGAAATTAAACAAGCCATGTTCAAACCGTTACAGCGACATCTAAGGCTTGTTCAACTGTCAGTTAATATCTCCGCAGTAGCTGAAACAATCTTCCAACTCACAACAATAGGAAACTATCTTAATGAACTTAATGAACACGTGCCCCAGACAGGGCCAGGCCGGTTTCCGTGGTGATTTACTGGCAATCCAACGCACGGTGGTATTCCTCGATGCAGGTTACGGGGGAAACCCCATCTCAGACCACGCGCGCTCGGGGTCCCCAGGGAAAAGAAAGGCGCCCCTGAAGAGTCCTTCCCGACCCAAGATGGGCAGGCTTGCCCCCAGCCCCTTCGCGCTTGCCTGAAAGGAAGAAAGTGGCGACCTCACCGCCGGTGGCCGGCCCGCCGCGCGCGCGGCTTGCCCTCCACTATCCGGCCACGGTCACCTCCGCTCACACCCCCATACAGGCCGCACGGGCCACCCCCTCCAGAGCACGCGCGGCCACCGCCTTCGTCGCCGTCCAGTGGGAAGTGCGAGCATCCGGGGCTGCAGCCGTGCGCACCTCTTCCTCCATGGGGGAGCGCCGAGGGAAACCTGTTCCGGACGACCTCCGGCCTCCACCTCCGCCACCAGGTCCAAGGGGCACGGCCGAGAAGAACCTGGGCGCGGCAGAGTGACGCAAGAGAAGCCGCGCGCGCGCGCACTGCGGCGCGGCAAACGCTCCGCCCCCGTCTCGCTTTCCGGTTGTGTTCCTGTCTGTTTTCCAAGTCCTGGTTGGCGGAGGGCGGCGGGGCGGGCCAAAGAGAGAAGGTTTAGGAGGCAGCGTTTTGCCACGTATTGTTGGGCAACCAAATGGTCAAAGCCAAAGTGCCTTGTACCGTGAATTCCCACGCGCGGTTAACATGTGAAGCTGCAGTTTAAGCGGTGTCCCTAAGAGCCCCTAGGGAAAGGTGCTCCAAGAGGACAAGGGGCGGGACTAGAGTGAGGCCGGTAGACCGGGGCGGGTTGGCGGACGCGGAGGCGCGAGACCAAGAGGTGGGGGCGGGGCGGGGCTCGGCTCAGGGTCAGGCCCTCTCTTCCCAAACGTTAACTAACCGAATCGGGGAATAGATAAGTTCTTTGGAAGAGTTTGTGGTTTGGTTAAAGCCGGTCTCCCGACACTTGGAGCAGAGATTTATTTTTCATGAGATGCACAGAAAACCCACTGTTAAGCTGTCCTGCCTTGGCTCCTTCCGGAACGTGGCAAGTTCCTGGGACCCATCATCATGGTTTCCTCGAAAAAGGACAAAGACAGAGGGCTCATTTATTAGAAACGGAAAGCGCAACTAGCTACATCTGCAGTCAGACCTGCTAATAAATCAATAATACCTTTGTTACAGGTGCAAAAGTCCTCCGGGGATATTCTTCCAGTTTTTGACTAGATACAGAAACACTATTATACCAAATTTAAATCATTTTGGGTGGGAATCTTTCTAAAATGAAGTCTGTTTATTTAGCCAGAAAATGCCAGATATAATTTGCTCCTTTCAAACTGGACTGTTAACGTTGTAGACTGTACAGCCCCTGACCAGTCTGGTTTTGGTAACTATACAGCTTCTAATTTGTAAGCTTGGCAACCAGACAGATGTGCTTTTTAGAACTGGCTGCGGAGGAACTTTTTTGCTTACTTTTTTGGTCTCAGCTGAATTCTAGCTAGATGACATGGTCAAATAAGGAATTACATTGACTATTGATAGCTGGCAAGCTGGTCTCTGATGATGTGGTAGATTGATAAAAATGGCTCTGATTCTCTACTCATCCATGTGCCCACCCATTTTGCAGAGTGGCTTTGCAGTTCCACTCCAGGCTTGGCCTTGGCCTTGGCCTTGGTACTGTCTTTGGCCAAGAAAATGTGGTGGTTCCCAGCCTAAACCATGATGAGAAGAAGCCTGGACTAGTTTGCTGGAGGAGGAGACCAGGTGGAGCAGAGCAACTTGCAAAGCCACCTAGCTGACTCAGAGACCAGACATTGGGCCAAGCTGGTTGAGGTCCACAAAATTGTGCTGTTGACCCATAGACATACAAGAAAGAATAAAGGAATCTTGTATTAAGTCACTTTTTTTTTTTTTTTTTTTTTTGCGGTACGTGGGCCTCTCACTGTTGTGGCCTCTCCCGTTGCAGAGCACAGGCTCCGGACGCGCAGGCTCAGTGGCCATGGCTCACGGGCCCAGCCGCTCGGCGGCATGTGGGATCTTCCCGACCGGGGCACGAACCCGTGTCCCCTGCATCGGCAGGTGGACTCTCAACCACTGCACCACCAGGGAAGCCCTCTCTTTATTTCTTGATTGTCCCTCAGCTCTCCAACACAAAAAGCCTTTTTGAAACTACCTACCATATGAGGTTCAAAATATGGTATGATTAATATTACATCAAAGATGCTGACAATGTCATGCCTAAGGGCCACCTGACAGGGACATGACCCATCAACAAAGGAAGTAAAGGGTAGGGAGTATGCCTGATTTTCTATACTCCTCAGATCCAGATGTAGAGCTCAGGTTCAACAGTATTGTGATTGGCTAGCAGATACAACTAACAGTTTTGTTAATAGTAACCAACCCAGGCAGGTTTTTGTAGAATTTGGCACTTATACATTTCATGACCCCAGAAACCTGTGTGGAAAGGGTTATCCATAGAAACATTTAGTGGTTTCTTAAAATGTTTGTTCCTGACTTCTATACAGGTATACTTTGATCAAAATGTGAGTCATCAAATCTTTTTGGATAGAGCCTAAGGAAAAATATTTTTTCTCAAATGAAATATTTTTTTCATTTAATAAAATTACTTATAGGACACTAATAAAGATTAATGACAAGATTTCTCATGACACTTGGAGTATTAAAATGTGTTATGATTCTCATATTTTCCATGTGTTTAAAACATACACCTCAAAAACATGTACAAGTTATTAAAATATAGCTGGTTTTCTTTAATACCATCATTTCATTATATCAGAAGGTAATCACTGGATGGTGAATCCTTTACACATCATGGATTTGCTCCCTAAGATATGCTCGGGTGGACATTTTCTACATTGTGATGGAGACCTGGGCTACTTGTTTCTACAAAGAAAATGCGAAGCATTTGACTGAGGAATTAGGATGATATGGAACCTGAGACCACACAAGCATTTCATGTAAAGGGCAAAAAAGCAACGAGTGTTCAGCTAGAAATAAGTTATTTTATTTTAAAACACATACAGATTAATAAATATTATTGGAAAACTTAATAAATAGCATTTTTATTTACATAAGGCAATTACAACATGCTATGACTACTTCTATAAAGCAAAATATAAGCAAGTCTTAGTCATTGACAAATGGGTGTGTGTGCTAATTGGAAGCTTCCCTGATACATTTACATGAAAAAAATTTTATGCAACCAATCAAACATTTTACATTTTTTTATCTAGTCTTCTTCCTCTCTTTCACAATTATATTCCATTTTACAAGAAAGTAATAGTTATCATTTAAAAAGGCAAAAACACTCAGGAATGCTACTGGAAAAACAGTACCCTTAAATTTTTCCAAACTGCAAAAACACTGACATGGCAGGGGGGAGCAAATTATTATAGTCTGACAAATAAAAGAAATATTCTGTACTTTTCAATGTGACCCTTTGGCACTAGTGGTTTGGGAGTTCCTGACATTTACCTGGTGTCAGGTAGTTCATGGTCAGGGCTGAGCCGCTTGGAAGCAGGAAGTTCAGCATCATTCATTACAAATTCAACGCAACAGAATCAATCTGGTTCACAAGTCATTGATTCTTCTGCAGAACATAAACCTTTCCAGAATGTCAGAGAAGCTCATCACACCATCAGAATGTGATCTCTCAGTGCAGGTTTTTAAAGTCCTTGCTTAATTTCCATATTTTACAACAGAAAATATAAAACCCTGCCTTTTAAAACAAAAAAAAAGAAAATTAAAGCTTCATGGAATCATGCAGACTTTACACCCAGTGCTTCCTTTGCTTACTCAGTGCTCGAAGCTGTGTGTCTACAGCATGGTCCTGAGCAGACAGGATGCATGGTGCATCGCTCCAAAGGAGTCCTGCACATGCGCTCTGGTCTGAGGCTACCAGCACAAACTAAACATGTGAGTGCTCTAACACAGAATTGGAGACCCATCCCACCATTTAGAGGTAGAGAAACTGAGGCACAGAAAGGTTAAGTGACTCACCTATAGTTGCACAATTCAAGGAAAAACAGAGAAAAGAACAAATAAATCCTCCCCGGCTCATGCACTGGGCCCTAGACTATGCTTTTTATCACATTGGGTACATTTGAAATAGATGTTTATTTACATGATCATTGTTCTACTGAATATCAACTTTTCACTAGACAATATGTTTTTGATGTAACACAAAGTTACATTTTCTTAAAATATAATTCTTTGTTGCATTTAATAGCATGTGAGAAATGTGTACGAAAATAAATGAGTAGATATTGGGCCAAATTCTTGTTCCCATTCCTAAAATTCTTAATCTTTTCAAGTATATGATGGAGGTATAAGAATCTGGCCAGATGTGAAAAATCACCTTAAAATTCATCACCAGTTCAACTGTGAGGCGGAAGTGAGGAATACATATAGTTGAGGTATTTTATATGATAAACTGTTTTATGGTGTGACTGGTGTGCAAACTGATCTTTTCTCTTCCTAGCTCAAGCTAACAGACCTCTAGCTATGAATATGAGTAAAACATATGAAAAACTAACACAGATATGTCCTTGGGAGGAAGGTCAATACTAAGGAGTTAATGTTATGTTTTTGGTCCCTGAGAAGGTGGAACACCAAGTTTCCATCTAATCCTGCTTGATAGGTGAACTACTTCCGCGGTGTCAGACACAGTTAAGGACAACTTCTTCAGACCACTGAAGCCAATCAGACAGTCAATGAACAGATCTAAACTAAAGCTTCTTCTCTTTCCAAGTTCCTACTCAGTCCCAGGAAGTCTAAGTCAGGATCAAGTAGGCATCAAAGAAGAGTGATGGGCGTAGCTCTGTAGACTGCTCTTCTGGGTTACTTGAGCAGCTTAGAAAGGAGAGGTGTCATCTTCCAACAAGAATTAGGCAGCACGACAGTGGCCTGTGATCAACACCTCAGTCTCCGTGGACTCATCTACGCGTGTAGACAGTGCATCTTGAGCACTTTATGGATGTCTAGGAACTGGCCTCTAGAAGGGAGCGCAGTATTTACAAAGAGCTGAGCCGTCGAGGAAGAAGGAAGGTGAGAGGTGACTGCATACTTCAACAGTGCTCTCTTCTATCAGACGTGAAACCCAAAGAAAAACCCAAAGACCAATCTACTACAGCTGGAATGAACCTCTGGAAATAAAACTGCATAAATCAAATTGGCCTGAGAAGTAGGACTTGAAGGAATATTTCTTATTGCTGAACCAAGAGCAGCAAAGTGTATTTCACTAATTTTCTAATGTGAAAAGACCATAATAACATCTGAGTGATGATTCCCCCTGAAGGTCCAGCCGTGGGCAGTTCTTGCTCCCCATGTGACAGGGAGCAGACTGCCCTTCTCTCCGGATCCTTCTTTGCAGAGTTGGAGCAGTCCTGCAGAACAGCAAAACACCCAGGGTGGTCTTCGTGCTGGGTTTGGGTTAGAATCCTTAATAGGCCCTACACTTGATCACTGAGCAGAACAGGAAGCAATCTTTTTAAATGCAAAGATTCAGATGAGAAAACAAGGCATTGTCCAAGTAAGACAGGAGAGAGATGGCCTATTTAAGTATCTCTCCAGAGCAAGCCTGGATATCATATCACAAACATATGATTTTAGAGGAGGCTTGCTTTAATTGAAGATAAAACCCAAAGAATATCATAATAATGAAAATGTTTTATATGTATTTACTTTTGGAAAGACCAATATAAGACCCATCCCCATTCTGGGCCCTACCCTTCAAAGCTTTACTTTTTAAATCTTTTTTTGTAATTCCAAATTATAAAAACATGAATTTGTAAAATAAATACTATAAGTCAGATATTAAACGCTCTATGTTAAACTTGAAAATTAGGCTGTTAGACTGCTGGTCATGTCAATTACTTCCAGGCTAGAGTCACACTTTTGGAATACAATGGATGATATGAACTGTGTTCCACTGGAAGGGAAGTTGTGTATCCTACCAAGGTAATTTGCTGAACAGATGTAAACTTGGGAGAGTCTAACTGTTCTGGGACTTATCACCTTCAAGAGGAGACAAACTATTACTACTTTGAGATTCTATTTTACTCTAAAAAAAATCATAGGGAGATAATCCAGAAAATATCACCTCTAAGTATCTATGGAATAATCGTGGATTAACTGTAATCAGGAACATCAATAGATGAATTTAAATAAACTAAGCTTCACATGTAAACTGTAAACAAAAAAATGGGAATTTCCATATGACACATGGACTTTCTCATTATACTTGTATAGCCACATGTATTCTCTGAATATCTCATACTCCTTACCTAGAAATGATTTTTATGCCTAAAAGTATATTTATACTCCTGCATTATACTTTCAGAAAGTTCAGTTCAATAAATTAAGGCCTGCATTCCTAAAAATACTGATGATAAAAAACAAACCTTCACGAGCTGATAAAAAGAGTAATGCATTTTTTGAGCATTTATTAACTATCAGTTACTGTAAGATTTTAAAAAATTTTAAAATATTCTTGCTGCTGTTAGTTCACAGATCACTTGACAACCCATGATCATCACATGTACTTTTAATTCATAAAGGTGTTTTTTTCTCTACGTTAAACTATCCTCATTTAGTTTAGTTTCTTTGTTCAACACTTTAGGGAACTATTCCTTAGGTCTTTAGAAATGTTCTTTTTGTCTGAAAAAACACTTTTTTTTTTTCCTATTGACATTCCTTAGTAATTTTAATTGGGTATTATTTAATTGGGTATCACCAAATCTACCTTACCCAATCCCATCTTTCAACTTGGCATAGTTTCCTATTTAGATAAAACGGTACACATGGGACTTCCCTGGTGGTCCAGTGGTTAAGACTCCAAGCTTCCACTGCAGCGGGCACTGGTTCGATCCCTGGTCAGGGAACTAAGATCCGTCATGCCACATGGTGCAGGGGTGGGAGAACCACTGCAAATGAAGTACATGATATCGTGATGAATATCTGCATCACTCTGTGCTTCGTTCCCATTTAATACACATGCAAGGTTACTACAGATAGCCAAATGACCTCTTTGATCCAAATACTGGAATAATTAATGGCTATTTTGCATTTCAGAAGTTTGACTGAGGAATTGTAGGGTGCTCTGCCGTCTCAAACAACAGGGAGATGGCTACAAATTGTTTTCATTTTTGCTGGAAATTCTTTTGAAAACTATGTGTGTTTCAGTTTGTAGAATATAGCCTAAGCTTAATTGTGTCCTTTAACTTGTTCCTGAATTACAGGGAACTCATAAGTGCTATTGAACAGTTACTCTCTCATTTAACGGCCTTATTATCAAGTTAAATAATTTATTTCTTCTTAATGGCCACAATGCTTGCTGAAAGAGAACATGGATATATTTAATACTGGATCCCAGTTACATTAGACTGAATGCAAATAAAATACCTCATGCTACTTAAGTCAATTGTCTTTAATTGAACTATAACTACATGCTGAAAGGGTTGATTTACTCCAATGTGCCCTTAGTCTTGACTCTCTTCCAGTGAATGAATATACTATAATTTCTAACTGCTTTGAACATTTATGTTTTGAAGAGTGAAATATTAAAGTATAATCAAGGAGGCTGCATTACTCTAATCTAAGAGAACATACACACAGTAATAGTCAAATTAAGTGAATAGTTCAAGTAATAAAGGCACTGAAATTGATTGGAGCTATTGAAAATCATCCTGCAAATGGAACAGTATATCATTTCCATTCACTCTTCTCTCTCTGTTTGCAATTAAAATGTCTAGGAGTTGGGGGTAGGAGAGTCAACACATCAGAGGATTAAAACCAATTAAATATATATGCCTCTGATTTGGATCCGACACCTGAATGTTATACATGCTTAATGCAAAATAATAAAACTACAGACACATTTACTGTAGAGTCAGACTTCAAGACAACAATTTCTCCCATTTCCAAAGTAAGCTTCTAAGTAAGAATATCTGTTCCCCTGCAAAGACTAATCAGAAAAGGCCCATTCTATTTAAATAATGATGACGTGTTTTAAAAGCAAAGAGTATTCATGAAAGCTTCCAGGTTAATGGCAATGAACATAAGATTCCTCTCATCAGAGAGAGACGACACCCAGGCAACCACTGAGCAACTTCAGAGTACAGAAGGCTGTGCCCCCACCCCAGTGCTGAGCAACACACCCTCAACTCTCCACCAGCCCATCCATTAATATACAGGCAACTCCAACACCAGCGATTTACGGTCTCTTCTACTTCACGACAAATCAGGACCAGAAGCCACATCCATTTCCTGTTCCTCAAGCCATCCAACCCCCTGTTACATCCTAGTCTGTTTTCATATTAGATTTGTTCATCTCCCCAAGGTTGAAGTTGAACTCTTTGAACACCTGTATAAGGACAATCCCAACGGAGACAGTGGTGAACCCGCAGGCCATGCCCAGGAAGTCCACCAGACCCACGTTGCTCCACTCCCGGAAGAGGATGGCCGAGGCCAGCAAGACCAGTGTGGTGAACACAACGTAGTAGATGGCCCCAAACACAGAGGAGTCGAAGCACTCGAGGGCCTTGTTGATGTACCTGAACTGGATGATGATGCTGCAGCCAAGCACGGCCAGGAGCACCAGGCACAGGCAGAGGGCACGCCGACTAGACGGATTGTTGTGGAAGATGTCTTGGGCTGCCAGCCCAATGCCCTTAGTGGAAGGCACGGTGAAACTCCCCAGCAAGGAGCAGATGCTGATGTAGACCATGATGTTGGTGGGCCCGTGGGCCGGCGCGATCCAGAAGATCAGCAGCAGCAGCATGAGCAGCACGATGCACAGATAGCCTACGAACACTGGAAACGAGAGGGCGCACGGTGACCCAGGGGGCGAAGCAGAGCGGCCCTCGCCACGTGCTCCGCCACCTGCCCCCGCCGCTGTCACCGGGGCACCCTACCGCTCCGGATGTGCTTTACCACAGCCCCTGAGCTCACTCCACCAAAGTTATTCCCATCATCACTTTCACCATTCAAACATTCATAGCTCCTATATATTACATGTCAGTAAATAAGTCTTCTCTCTATTAGTAACATTTTTATAACAATAAAAGTCTACACAGAGGCTTTGAGATTTTTTTTTCGGCCACACTGTGCGGCACGCAGAACTTCCCCTACCAGGGATCGAAGCCGTGCCCTGGCAGCAGAAGTACAGCGCTCCAACCACTGGACTGTCAGGGAAGTCCTGAGAATTTTTTTAAAACCATTTCACAAGATGGTCAACTCAACAAACCCTAGTGCTCCTACGTGTGGGGTGGGAGAGAAAGAGAGTCATGCGGGGTCTCAGAGGACACACAGGGAAGCTGTAGGGGTGTTTCTGGCTGTTGCAGTGACTGGGGGCTGAACACAGTGGGCAGAGGCCAGGGGTCCTGCGATGTGCAGGCGGCCCCACACAATGAAAAATCATCCTGTTCTCCTGATGACTTCGGAATGTCACCTTGGACAGGAAAGTGGAAAATATTTATAATAATCAGAGCTAGAACCTGTTTTATGTGTAAAACAGGGTAATTTGGCAAGGATTTAATATACATTGAATTTTTCAGAACTTCAACAGTTATACTCCATTTCAGAAGATCCCATTGCTGGGAGTTCCCTGGTGGTCTAGTGGTTAGGATTCCGGGCTTTTGCTGGCGGGGCCCAGGTTCAATCTCTGGTCAGGGAACTGAGATCTGGCAGGCCACCTGGCGTAGCCAAAAAAAAAAACAAAAACAAAAACAAAAAAGAAGATCCCATTGCTGATGGCAAAATCCTTAGTGTTTGAGTCAATAACACAACACCTCCACATCGGTCTGTTTTGCACCTGCCAGATTCACAGCACACACGGTGTGGGGTCTGCTGGCTTTAATATGTCTTCTCCTATAGTTGTACCTGAGCATTCCATTTTATTCCAAAGTACTCTTCTTAGGGCATTATGTTGACTGCTATTATATGTACAAGGAGTTGTATTTTCCATGAACTTCATTTCCAGATTGTAAAGGGGGTGCCAGGCACTGGGCCTGAGGGCTGGGAACAGCCTGGACATGTGTATCAGCAAGCAGGTGGTGGGAGCCCCTCTTCCTCAAGGATAAGAAAAAGACTATGGAGCTCTGCTGCAGGGGAAGATTCAGGAAGATATTACAGCTGAAAGCTGCCTGGGAGCCTGACCTATAAACTGGGCAAGGGGTAGTGGAGGGCAGAGAGCAGCACGCGCAAACGTAAAATACTGCCGAAGTGTGGGCCGTGTTTGCGGAAAAATCAGAAGTAGCTTGAACGCAAGTGCGCAGGCTTTATTTCATAAAAAGCAGCTGGGGGGCTTCCCTGGTGGCGCAGTGGTTGAGATTCTGCCTGCCAATGCAGGGGACACGGGTTCGAGCCCTGGTCTGGGAAGATCCCACATGCCACAGAGCAACTGGGCCCGTGAGCCACAACTACTGAGCCTGCGCGTCTGGAGCCTGTGCTCTGCAATAAGAGAGGCCGCGACAGTGAGAGGCCCGCGCACCGCGATGAAGAGTGACCCCCGCTTGCCGCAACTAGAGAAAGCCCTCGCACAGAAACGAAGACCCAACACAGGCAAAAATAAATTAATTAATTTAAAAAAAAAAAAAAAAGAAGAAAAGAAAAAGCTGGGCCTGAGTGTGCAGTACTTTGGGTTTTCTCGCATCAGGGGGAAGGGGTGGTGGTGATTGCAGTTATGAAAAGAAAAAAGAAATTATGTCAAAAGTAGATACCAAAAAAAAAAAAAAAGTACAGGGCTCTGTGGGGGCTCTAAAGATGAATTAAATCAGACCTCAGCTCTCTGAGAGCTTCACTTCAGAGGGAAGCATGGAGGCCTGGACACATGGTGGTCCTGAGAGGAGCAGCCTGGGGCTGATCCCGCAGAATGGGCGCACAGATGCGGGGTCGGGGACGGCGTCCATGCACAAGGTCCAGATCCCAGGAGGCAGCAAAGGGGCCACGGCAGCAGGGCAGCCCCGGGGGGCAGCAGCAGACAGTGGTGAGCAAAGAGGAATCAAGGGCCTGGAGGACAGACCATAGCGGGGCGGAGGGTACAGCTCCAGCTGGGAGAACCGCGCCGGAGGCGGCAAGCTCTCTGGCACCACAGCTCTGAGTTACCTGGGTTGGTCAGCTTCTCCTCCAGCTCGGCCTGAGTGGTCACACTCTCAGATTTCGGGGAGTGGATGATCAGCACGACAGAACCCGCACAGCTTAGTAGACACCCCAGCTTGCCCAAGATGTTGAGCTTTTCTTTCAGAAGGTAAGAAGCTAAAATGGACCTTCAATTTTAAAATAAGATATGATTAAATCAAACTATCCGACCGACCTGTTTCTTCTAACTGCAGATGTTATTAAAGCTACATCTTCTTTACCGTCACATTTTATTTTTAAATTAGTTTTTAAGTGTACAAAGATTAGGAATTTATTGAAGTTGCTATTTCAGTACAAACAGGATCTTCATGCCAATTCCATGCATAGCCAGTACATAATGATACTATTAACTCATACCACTATATTATTTCAGTAGATATGAAATATACCAGGGTAGAAAACTAAGTTTTATGATTGATCAAAAATAAAAATATTGCCTCCATATTTTTAAAAGTACACAGTCCAAAAAAAACTATGTTAAGTAGGAAAGCAGGATATGAAAATCGTTAAAATAATTACAAGTAATTCATGATCAGAACACTTAAGTTAAAATAAATTGAGTGAGAAAATGCACAAATAAGAAAAAATCAAAAGGCTAATAGTAATTGAATTATGGTACAAGGAGTATGGGTGATTACTTTTCTCTTCTCTAATATGGAAACTTTTAAAATGTGGTCACATTACTTATTTAATGCAAAAAAGAAAAAAGCATTCCTCATAAAACATCTGTAATCTTAAGACTGGTACGGGGAGGGCACACCAGACCCAGATACCAATATATATATACAGGACTATCTCCATTCATCCTCATTTCACAGATAAGGAAACCAAACCTCAGAAAAGATCAGCACTGAAACCAAGGCCACAAAGCTAACAAGAGGTGAAGTCACGGAGAGGTCAAAGCTTCCATCTTTCCCTTACAGCGCTTTGTGTCCCTGGCCCTGGATAGCCTGGTCCCCAAGGAGACCCATCAGTGTAGCTGGGAAAATAAGCAACATCCCTGAAAGAAACCATACAGGATATAATAATACAGAACTAGATGTTAAACTGGGGGGCTCCACACAGCTGCACGGAGAGGTGGCAACAGAGGAGTGGGCGGCTCCGAGAATAAGAGGTGGGCTGGAGTCAGCCAGGAACAACGGGTGGGCCTATGCAGGGGGTGAGGGCTGCCACGAATATGGAAGAAAGGGGCAGGGTAATCCCGCACCGCGAGGCCAACTCACCTCTTATTGCACTCTTGGTCTTATACCAGAGTACAAATTAAACAGCCCTGCTATAAAACAGTGCGTAACAGAAAACTTGAGGGATGCTAAGGCCAATAGATCAGGAAACAACTGCCATTGAAAAAGACAGTTTATTGCTCATGGTCTCCGAGCTGAGGGCCGTAGCGTCCTACGCAGGACGGCACAGGGAAGCGCTAGCGTTGGTCAGGAGGCGCTGGCGGGTTGCGGAGGGCTGTAGCAAGAGCCTTCACTTCACTGTGGTCTCCGGGGGAAGGGGTGTGTAAGGCAGTGCAAGCAGTTTAGCACTGGCCAGAGGGAAGAGCTCAGTGGCGCTTGGGCACGGGCTGTCCCTAGCTGTCTATGACTTGGTCCTGGGGGATCAGCGCAGGTGGGTAGTGGGCAGGAGTGTGAGAGTCCAAAAAAGGAGGTGGTTGGGATGTGAGCTCTGGATCGGTTGGTTTAGATTTGAAACGCATGCCTTAGCAGGAGAACTCCTCCCGAGGAGAGAGGTGCACGTGCCAGCGGACCCGTGAGCCAAGGCAAGGTGACTCGGGACCGGACTGTCCAGAACGAGGCGTGTGCGGCACAGGCATGCAGGGCAGATGTTAGGGCACCCAGTTCAGAGACGCTAGACACATGGTCAATAGAGTGCCGTGTCATTTAAGGACACACCAGATAAAGACGTGGGCAACCGCTTACCTCCTGAGTATGTTCCTCATGGAGAACTAGTCCTTGCCTCCCCTCTGTGGCTGAGAATGGATGACCCCGGGGCGGCTGGAATAGGGGCCATCTACCTAACAGGCTTCCCCAGCAGGAAATCCACCAGCTGTCTAGGCTCAAAACCTTTCTCCTCTCACTTTTCCTGGGCTGCGGTAACTAAAGCCTGCTACCTTCTGATCTGAGATTAAACAAAAAGCATACACAATCTCTTTGACTTAAATCAAGAGTCCACAGACTATGGCTGAAGGCCCAATCCAGCCCTTCACCTGTTTCTGTGAATAACATCTTACTGGAGCACAGCCGTGTCCACACAGTTAGTCTGGTCTCTGGCTACTTTCCACTACGATGGTAGAGGCGAGCAGCTGCAACAGAGGCCACATGGCCCACAAAGCCTAAAATATTTACCATCTGGCCCTTTACAGAAAAAGGTGGCCACCCCCTAAGTTAAATGATCTACAGAACTAATCGCACATCTATCTGGAGATGTGGGTAGAGGTGGAGGCACCTGAGGTGGAGGCACAAGTTACATGTCGGCATCAGGGCCACGGTAGCACAGAGAAGCAGCATCCTCACTGGAGGGGTTGGGGGTACAGCAGAGGTGGGAGGGTGGGGTGAGAAGCAGTGTGATAAAAGGCAATGGAAAGAGGGGGAAAGAAATTTAATGCCAAGAGAGAGTCCATAGACTATCTTAATAAACTTATAGTAAACAAACAAAAAATGCCCTGTAGAATTGACAGCAAGGTCTTGAAGAGAAATCTGTATACCCAAGTTCATAGCAGCATGACGCACAATAGCTAAACTGTGGAGGCAACTCAAGTGTCCACTGACAGATGAAGAAGGAAACAGTACACAAGGAGTGCACAAGGGTTCCCTTTTCTCCACACCCTTGCCAACACTTATCTCTTGTTTATTTTTTATGGCAGCCATTCTAACAGGTATGAGGTGATATCTCATTGTGGTTTTGATATGAATTTCCCCCATGACTAATGATGTTGTGCGTCTTTTCATGTACCTATTGGGCACCTGTATGTCTTCTGTGGAAAAACATTTCTTCAGTTCCTCTGTTCATGTTTTAATCAGATTGTGATTTTTTTTGCTATTGAGTTGTAAGATTTCTTTATATAATTTGGAGATTAACCCCTTACCAGATCTATGATTTGTACATATTCTTTCTCATCCTATAAATTGTCCTTGTATTTTGTTGATGGTTTCCATTGCTGTGCAGAAGGTTTTTATTGATTTTTTAAAAGATTTTTTTTGATTTTATAGTCTTTATTGAATTTGCTACAATATTACTTCTGTTTTATGTTTTGGTTTTTTGGCTGTGAGGTATATGGGACCCTAGGTCCCTGACCAGGGATTGAACCCACACTTTCTGCATTGGAAGGTAAAGTCTTAACCACTGGACCACCAGGGGAGTCCCTGTGTAGAAGCTTTTTGGTCTGATGTAGTCCCACTTATTTATTTTTGCATTTGTTGCCTTTGTTTTTGATGTCAGATCAAAAAAATTGCCAAGACCAATATCAAAGAGCTTACTCCTTATGTTTACCTTCTAGGAGTTTTATAGTTTCAGGTCTTTTTTTTTTTTTTTTCTTGCGGTACGCAGGCCTCTCATTGTTGTGGCCTCTCCCGTTGCGGAGCACAGGCTCCGGACGCACAGGATCAGCAGCCATGGCTCACGGGCCCAGCCGCTCCGTGGCATGCGGGATCTTCCCGGACCGGGGCATGAACCCGTGTCCCCTGCATCAGCAGGCGGACTCTCAACCACTGCACCACCAGGGAAGCCCTAGTTTCAGGTCTTATGTTCAAGTCTTTAATCTGTTTTGAGTTGATTTTTGTGTACAGTGTAAGATAGTGATCCAGCTTCATTCTTTTACATGTGGCCTGACCAGTTTTATGGAACAGACTATCATTTCTCCATTATATTCTTGACACTTTTGTCTTAAATTAATTGACCATACATGTGTGGGTTTGTTTCTGGGTTCTCTATTCTGCTCCACTGATCTACGTGTCTGTTTTTATGCCAATACCATACTGCTGGGACTTCCCTGGTGGCGCAGTGGTTAAGAAACTGCCTGCCAATGCAGAGGACACTGGTTCGATCCCTGGTCCGGGAAGATCCCACATTCTGCAGAGAAACGAAGCCTGTGCACCGCAACTACTGAGCCTGCCTTCTAGAGCCCCGTGCCTAGAGCCTGTGCTCAGCAGCAAGAGAAGCCACCGCAATGAGAAGCCCGCGCGCCGCAATGAAGAGCAGCCCCCGCTCGCCGCAACTAGAGAAAGCCCGCGCGCAGCAACGAAGACCCAACACAGCCATAAATAAATAAATAAATAAATACCGTTTGGATTACTATAGCTTACAATATAGTTTGAACTCAGGAAGCTTGATGCCTCTAGCTTTGTTCTTTCTCAAGATTGCTTTGTCTATCTTTGTCTTTTATGGATCCATACAAATTTCAGGATTGTTTGTTCTATTTCTGCGAAAAAAATGCCACTGGAATCTTGATAGGATTGCACTGAATCCATAGATTGCACTGGGTAGTATGGACATTTTAACAATATTAATTCTTCCAATCTATAAGAATGGAATATCTTTGCCTTTATTTGTGTCTTCTTCAGTTTTTTTCATCAATGTGTTAATAGTTTTCACTGTACAAGTCTTTTGCCTTCTTGGTTAAATTTATTCCTAGGTATTTTATTTATTTATTTTTTTGGCCATGCCACATGTCATGCAGGATCTTAGTTCCTTGACCAGGGACTGAACCCGCACCCTCTGCACTGGAAGCTTGGAGTCAACCACTGGACTGGCAGGGAAGCCCCTATTTTATTCTTTTTGATGCAACTGTAAATGGGATTGTTTTCTTGATTTCTTTTTCTGATTGTTTTTCTTAGTGTGTAGAAACACAACTGATTTTTATACATTGATCTTATATCTTGCAACTTCAGTGAATTTATTTAACAGTTATAACAGTTTTTTGGTAGAGTCTTTGGGGTTTTCTATATACAATATTATGTCAGCTGCAAGTAGAGACAGTTTTACTTCTTCCTTTCCCATTTGGATGCCTTTTATTGCTTTTTCTTGTCTTGCTCTGGCTAGGGCTGCCAGTATTATGCTGAATAAAAGTGGCAAGAGTGGGCATCCTTGTCTTGTTCCTGATCTCAGAGAAAAAGCCTTTGGCTTTTCACTATTAAGTATAAAGTTAGCTGTGGGATTGTCTTATGTGACCTTTATTTTGTTGCAGTATGTTCCCCCTGTACCCAGTTTGTTGAGTTTTTGTCATGAACAGATATTGGATTTTGTCAAATGCTTTTCCTGCATCTATTGAGATGATCATATGATTTTTACCCTTCATTTTGTTAATGCGGTATATCACACTGATTGATTTGTGGATACTGAACTATCTCTGCATCCCTGGTACAAACCCCACTTGATCATGGTATATGATTTTCTAGTGTATTGTTGAATTCAGTTTGCTAAAACTTTGTTGAGAATTTTTGCATCCAATATTCATCAGTGATATTGGTAAGTAATTTCCTTTTTTGTAGTGTCCTTGTCTGGTTTTGGTGTCACAGTAATGCTGGCCTTGTAAAATGAGTTTGGAAGTGATCCCTCCTCTTCAATTTTTGGGAAGATCTGAGAAGGATTAGTATTAATTCTCCTTTAAATATTTGATAGAATTCACCCGTGAAGCCATCTCTTCCTGGACTTTTCTTTGCTGGGATGTTTTAAATTACTGATTCAATCTTCTTCTGCTCAGATTTTCTATCTCTTCATGATTCAGTCATTCTAGGAATTTATCTGTTTTTTCCTAGGTTATCCAATTTGTTGGTGTAGAATTGTTCATAGTCTCATGATCCTTTCTATGTCTGTCGTTCAGTTGTAATGTCTCCTCTTTCATTTCTGAATTTATTTATTTGAATCTTCTTTTTCCTTAGGTAGTCTAGCTAGAAGTTTCTCAATTTTGTTTATTAAAAAAAAAGCAGCTCTCAGTTTTGTTAAGCATCTCTATTGTTTTTATGGATGTTATTTCATTTATTTCTGCTTGGCTTTTTATTCCCTTCTTTCTGCCTACATTGGGGATAGTTTGTTCTTTTTCTAGTTCCTTGAGGTAAAAAATTAGGTTATTTGATATCTTTCTTTTGTCTTAATGTAGGCATTTATTGCTGTAAACTTCCCTCTTAGATCTGCTTTTGCAGCATCCCATAGCTTTTGATATATTAGGTCTCCATTTTCATTGGTTTCCAGATACTTTTGGATATCCCACTTGATTTCTTCTTTGACACACTGGTTGTTCAGGAGTGTTTATTTAATATCCACATATTTGTGAATTTTCCAGCTTTCCTCCTGTTATTGATTTGTAGTTTCATACCACTGTGGTCGGAAAAGATACTGGGTATGACTTTGATCTTCTTAAATTTGCTAACGCTTGTTTGTGACCTATCATAAGATCTATCCTGGAAAATGTTTCCTGCACACTTTAGAAGAATGTGTACTGTGCTGCTGTTGGATAGGATGTTCTGTATATGTTAGATTGGTCTAACATAGGGTTCAAGTTTCATGTTTCCTTGATTTTCCGTCTGGATGATCTATCCATTGTTGAAAGTGGGGTATTGAAGTGTTTTACCATTATTGTATTGTTGTCTATTTTTTCCTTCAGATCTGTTAATATCTGCTTAATATATTTAGATGCTCTGATGTTGGTGTGAATATATTTGTGATTGTTATATTTTTGATGAATTGACCACTTTATTACTGTCTAATGACCTTCTCTGTGTTTTGCTACTGTTTTCAGGTTAAAGTCTACTTTCTGATATAAGTATAGCTACTCCTGTTCTCTTTTGGTTCCCAATGGCAAGGAAGATCTTTTTTCATCCCTTCACCTTGAGTGTATGTTTCCTTAAAACTGAAGTGAGTCTCTTGTAGGCAGCATATACCAGGGTTCTATTTTTTAATCCATCTAGCCACTCTATGTGTTTTGATTGGAGAAATCAATCCTTTAACACTTAGAGTAATTATTGATAGGTAAGGACTTATTAATGCCATCTCATTAACTGTTTTCTGGCTTATTGGAGTTCCCTTGTACCTTTCCTTCTTTCTTGCTGCCATCCTTTGTGAACTGCTGATTTTCCATTGTGATATCCGTTGATTCCCTTCTCTTGTTTGTGAATCTACTGAAGGTGTTGTTTTGTGGTTACCATGAGGCTTACATTAAGACATCTTAGAGATATAAGTTTATTTTGCACTCATAACAATTTAACTTCTATTGCACACAGAACCTCTAATCTTTTATTCCCTCCTTTATTTCATATTTTTGATGCCACAATTTACATCTTTCTCTACTGTGTATCCATTGATCAGCTGTGGTAGCTATGGCTCTTTTTTAAGACTTTTATCCTTCAACCTTTATACTAGAGTTAGGTAGTTAACACACCACCATATTACAGTATTCTGTATTCAGTATTCTCAATCTGACTATATGCTTACTTTTGCCAGTGTGTTGTATATTTTCATATATTTCCATGTTACCAACCAGTGTCCTTTCATTTCAGCTTGAAGAACTCCTTTAGGCATTTCTTGCAGGCAGGTCTAGTGGTGATAAACTCCCTCAGCTTTTATTTGTTAGGGAAAGTCTTGTTGTTTTTTTTTTCTGGTCCAGGTCTTTTATTTTCTTTATACCCATCATGCCATGAATTCATAGGGAATGGGCTACAACA